>NW_027362772.1:94586511-95786511 GCF_046119375.1 Phyllobates terribilis
ACACCCCTCGGGAGGGACGGACAAGCCAATACACTCCTCGGGGGCGGAGCAGCGAAACCAGTCCTTGGGGCGGAGCTGACTCTACACTCCTCGGGGGGCGGAGAAGCCAATGCACTCCTGGGGGGGGGGCAGAGGGCTATACACTCCTCAGGGGGGCAGAGAAGCCAATAGACTCATTGGGGGGGTGGAGCAGCCAAAACACTCCTCAGGGGCAGAGCAGCCAATATACTCCTTGACGGCGGAGCGGACTATACACTCCTCAGGGGCGAGAAGCCAAAAGACTACTCGGGGGGGGAGAAGCCAATACACTCCTCGGGGGTGGAGCAGCCAATACACTCCTCGGGGTGCGGTGCGGACTATACACTCCTCGGGGGGCAGAGAAGCCAAAAAACTCCTCAATGGGCAGAGAAGCCAAAAAACTCCTCAACGGGCAGAGAAGCCAATACACTGCTCGGGGAGAAAGGGCCAATACACTCCTCAGGGGCGGAGCAGCCAATACACTCCTCGGGGGCGAAGCAGCCAATACACTCCTCGGGGGCGAAGCAGCCAATACACTCTTCGGGGGCGAAGCAGCCAATACACTCCTCGGGAGCGAAGCAGCCAAACACTCCTCGGGGGCGAACCAGCCAATACACTCCTCGGGGGCGAAGAAGCCAATACACTCCTCGCGGGCGAAGCAGCCAATACACTCCTCGCGGGCGAAGCAGCCAATACACTCCTCGGGGGCAAAGAAGCCAATACACTCCTCGCGGGAGAAGCAGCCAATACACTCCTTGGGGGCGAAGCAGCCAATACACTCCTCGGGGGCGGAGCAGCCAATACACTCCTCGGGGGCGGAGCAGCCAATACACTCCTTGGGGCGCGGTGCGGACTATACACTCCTCGGGGTGCAGAGAAGCCAAAAAATTCCTCAATGGGCAGAGAAGCCAAAAGACTCCTCAACGGGCAGAGAAGCCAATACACTCCTGGGGACGGGCAGAGGAGCCAATACACTCCTCAGGGGGGTGGAAAAGCCAATACACTCCTCGGGGGCGGGGAGGCCAATACACTCCTCGGAGAGAAAGGGACAATACACTCCTCGGGGGCGGAGCAGCCAATACACTCCTCGGGGGCGAAGAAGCCAATACACTCCTCGGGGGCGAAGAAGCCAATACACTCCTCGGGGCGGGAAGGCCAATACACTCCTCGGAGAGAAAGGGACAATACACTCCTTGGGGGGCCAGAGAACTCAATACACTCCTTGGAGGGGTGGAAGAGCAAATACACCCCTCGGGAGGGACGGACAAGCCAATACACTCCTTGGGGCGGGAGGCGGACAAGCCAATACACTCCTCAGGGGGGAGAAGGCATACAAGCCAATACACTCCTCAAGGGGGAGGGAGAAGCCAATGCACTCTTCAAGGGGGGAGGGAGAAGTCAATACACTCCTCAAGGGGGGGGGGGGAGCCAATACATTCCTCAAGGTGGGGGGGGGAGAAGTCAATACACTCCTCAAGGGGGAAGGAGGAGCCAATACACTCCTCAAGGGGGGGGGAGAAGTCAATACACTCCTCAAGGTGGGGGGGGAGAAGTCAATACACTCCTCAAGGTGGAGGGGGGAGCCTATACACTCCTCAAGGGGGGGGAGAAGCAAATACACTCCTTGGGGGGGTTGGAGAAGCCAATACACTCCTCAGGGGGGGAGGGAGAAGCCAATACACTCCTCGGGGGGAGGGAGAAGCCAATACACTCCTCGGAGAGAAAGGGACAATACACTCCTCGGGGGCGGAGCAGCCAATACACTCCTCGGGGGCGAAGCAGCCAATACACTCCTCGGGGGCGAAGAAGCCAATACACTCCTCGGGGCGGAGCAGCCAATACACTCCTCGGGGGCGAAGAAGCCAATACACTCCTCGGAGCGGGGAGGCCAATACACTCCTCGGAGAGAAAGGGACAATACACTCCTCGGGGGCGAAGCAGCCAATACACTCCTTGGGTGCGAAGCAGCCAATACACTCCTCGGGTGCGAAGCAGCCAATACACTCCTCGGGGTGGAGCAGCCAATACACTCCTCGGGGGGCCAGAGAATTCAATACACTCCTTGGAGGAGTGGAAGAGCAAATACAACCCTCGGGAGAGACGGACAAGCCAATACACTCCTTGGGGGGGAGGCGGACAAGACAATACACTCCTTAGGGGGGAGAAGGCATACAAGCCAATACACTCCTCAAGGGGGAGGGAGAAGCCAATACACTCCTCGGGGGGGGGAGGGAGAAGCCAATACACTCTTCAACGGGGGAGGGAGAAGTCAATACACTCGTCAAGGGGGGGGGAGAAGCCAATACACTCCTCAAGGGGGAGGGAGGAGCTAATATACTCCTCAAGGGCGAGGGAGGAGCCAATACACTCCTCAAGGTGGGGGGAGAAGTCAATACACTCCTCAAGGGAGAGGGAGGAGACAATACACTCCTCAAGGTGGGGGGAGAAGTCAATACACTCCTCAAGGGGGGGAGAAGTCAATACACTCCTCAAGGGAGAGGGAGGGGCCAATACACTCCTCAAGGGGGGGGAGAAGTCAATACACTCCTCAAGGTGGGGGGGAGAAGTCAATACACTCCTCAAGGGGGAGGGAGGAGCCTATACACTCCTCAAGGGGGGAGGAGTCAATACACTCCTCAAGGGGGAGGGAGGAGCCTATACACTCCTCAAGGGGGGCATAAGTCAATACACTCCTCGGGGGCGGAGCAGCCAATACACTCCTCGGGGGCGAAGAAGCCAATACACTCCTCGGGGGCGAAGAAGCCAATACACTCCTCGGGCGGGGCGGGGAGGCCAATACACTCCTCGGAGAGAAAGGGACAATACACTCCTTGGGGGGCCAGAGAACTCAATACACTCCTTGGAGGGGTGGAAGAGCAAATACACCCCTCGGGAGGGACGGACAAGCCAATACACTCCTTGGGGCGGGAGGCGGACAAGCCAATACACTCCTCAGGGGGGAGAAGGCGTACAAGCCAATACACTCCTCAAGGGGGAGGGAGAAGCCAACGCACTCTTCAAGGGGGGAGGGAGAAGTCAATACACTCCTCAAGGGGGGGGGGAGAAGCCAATACATTCCTCAAGGTGGGGGGGGAGAAGTCAATACACTCCTTAAGGGGGAAGGAGGAGCCAATACACTCCTCAAGGTGGGGGGAGAAGTCAATACACTCCTCAAGGTGGGGGGGGAGAAGTCAATACACTCCTCAAGGTGGAGGGGGGAGCCTATACACTCCTCAAGGGGGGGGAGAAGCAAATACACTCCTTGGGGGGGTTGGAGAAGCCAATACACTCCTCAGGGGGGGAGGGAGAAGCCAATACACTCATCGGGGGGAGGGAGAAGCCAATACACTCCTCGGGGGCGGGGAGGCCAATACACTCCTCGGAGAGAAAGGGACAATACACTCCTCGGGGGCGGAGCAGCCAATACACTCCTCGGGGGCGGAGCAGCCAATATACTCCTCGGGGGCGAAGCAGCCAATACACTCCTCGGGGGCGAAGAAGCCAATACACTCCTCGGGGCGGAGCAGCCAATACACTCCTCGGGGGCGAAGAAGCCAATACACTCCTCGGGGCGGGGAGGCCAATACACTCCTCGGAGAGAAAGGGACAATACACTCCTCAGGGGCGAAGCAGCCAATCCACTCCTCGGGTGCGAAGCAGCCAATACACTCCTCGGGGGCGAAGAAGCCAATACACTCCTCGGGGGCGAAGAAGCCAATACACTCCTCGGGGGGAGGGAGAAGCCAATACACTCCTCGGGTGCGAAGCAGCCAATACACTCCTCGGGGGCGAAGAAGCCAATACACTCCTCGGGGGGAGGGAGAAGCCAATACACTCCTCGGGGGCGGGGAGGCCAATACACTCCTCGGAGAGAAAGGGACAATACACTCCTCGGGGGCGGAGCAGCCAATACACTCCTCGGGGGCGAAGCAGCCAATACACTCCTCGGGGGCGAAGAAGCCAATACACTCCTCGGGGCGGAGCAGCCAATACAATCCTCGGGGGCGAAGAAGCCAATACACTCCTCGGGGCGGAGCAGCCAATACACTCCTCGGGGGCGAAGAAGCCAATACACTCCTCGGGGGCGAAGAAGCCAATACACTCCTCGGGGCGGGGAGGCCAATACACTCCTCGGAGAGAAAGGGACAATACACTCCTCGGGGGCGAAGAAGCCAATACACTCCTCGGGGTGGAGCAGCCAATACATTCCTCGGGGGGCCAGAGAATTCAATACACTCCTTGGAGGGGTGGAAGAGCAAATATAACCCTCGGGAGAGACGGAGAAGCCAATACACTCCTTGGGGGGGAGGCGGACAAGACAATACACTCCTTAGGGGGGAGAAGGCGTACAAGCCAATACACTCCTCAAGGGGGAGGGAGAAGCCAATACACTCCTCGGGGGGGGAGGGAGAAGCCAATACACTCTTCAACGGGGGAGGGAGAAGTCAATACACTCCTCAAGGGGGGGGGGAGCCAATACACTCCTCAAGGGGGAGGGAGAAGCCAATACACTCCTCGGGGGGGGGAGGGAGAAGCCAATACACTCTTCAACGGGGGAGGGAGAAGCCAATACACTCCTCGGGGGGGGGAGGGAGAAGCCAATACACTCCTCAAGGGGGAGGGAGGAGCTAATACACTCCTCAAGGGCGAGGGAGGAGCCAATACACTCCTCAAGGTGGGGGGAGAAGTCAATACACTCCTCAAGGGAGAGGGAGGAGACAATACACTCCTCAAGGTGGGGGGAGAAGTCAATACACTCCTCAAGGGGGGGAGAAGTCAATACACTCCTCAAGGGAGAGGGAGGGGCCAATACACTCCTCAAGGGGGGGGGAAGAAGTCAATACACTCCTCAAGGTGGGGGGGAGAAGTCAATACACTCCTCAAGGGGGAGGGAGGAGCCTATACACTCCTCAAGGGGGGAGGAGTCAATACACTCCTCAAGGGGGAGGGAGGAGCCAATACACTCCTTGGGGGGGTTGGAGAAGCCAATACACTCCTCGGGGGGGGGGGGGGGGAGCCAATACACTCCATGGGGGATATAAAAGAGCTTGCATACTACTTTGTCATTTACATATAGACAGCATACAGTAGGTAAGAGTAGTGCATGAATACATTATCCCACTGGTGATATTACAATGCACTTTCCTTGTGAGCCATGAAACGATATACAGTACTGACCAAAAGTTTGGACACACCTTCTCACTTAAATATTTTTCTGTATTTTCATGACTATGAAAATTGTACATTCACACTGAAGGCATCAAAACTATGAATTACCACATGTGGAATTATATACTTAACAAAAAAGTGTGAAACAACTGAAAATATGTCTTATATTCTAGGGTCTTCACAGTAGCCACCTTTTGCTGTGATGACTGCTTTGCGCACTCTTGTCATTCACTTGATGAACTTCATAGATAGTCACCGGAAATGGTCTTCCAACAATCTTGAAGGAGTTCCCAGAGATGCTTAGCACTTGTTGGCCCTTTTGCCTTCACTCTGCGGTCCAGCTCACCCCAAACCATCTCGATTGGGTTCAGGTCTGGTGACAGTGGAGGCCAGGTCATCTGGCGTAGCACCCCATCACTCTCCTTCTTGGTCAAATAGCCCTTACACAGCCTGGAGGTGTGTTTGGGGTCATTGTCCTGTTGAAAAATAAATGATGGTGAAACTAAACGCAAACCGGATGGAATAGCATGCCGCTGCAAGATGCTGTGGTAGCCATATACTTTTTTGTTAAGTATATAATTCCACATGTGGTAATTCATAGTTTTGATGCCTTCAGTGTGAATGTACAATTTTCATAGTCAAGAAAATACAGAAAAATCTTTAAATCAGAAGGTGTGTCCAAACTTTTGGTCTGCACTGTATATCAACCTGTATGATGTGTTTTTTTGGTGTAGATTTGCATTGTACACATTCAGCTGCCTGATGGGAGTTATATATTCTATTTATTTGTTTTTTTTTTTTACACGTAATTACAGAATTAGCGATTCAGCCCCATGAACCAAAAGCAACGAGCTCTAAAAATATTCACGACTGGATCGTGGCCAAGAAGCGTTACTGCCGTCCAGTCTGTGCTACAACATAAAAATAACATATGTCCCAATATATTATTCATTAAGAACGGGGCAGAGATAAACCCAGAACAAACCAAGACTTGTCCAGCGCAACCTGAAAACCTGCTTAATAAAACATGGTCTACAAGAATCTTATTAGCCCCCAGTCACACTGCAACAACCGCCTCTTATTTATCTATTTACTTTCCAAAACGGAAGCAGAGTTGTATCAAAGAAGAATCGTATTATATCTTCCCTGGTAACAAGTATCCAAAAAAACAAAAGTCAGATCGGCACTTTACTGCAACAGTAGAATATAACTACTATAATACTGCCCCTATGTACAAGAATATAACTACTATAATACTGCCCCCTATGTACAAGAATATAACTACTATAATACTGCCCCCTATGTACAAGAATATAACTACTATAATACTGCCCCTATGTACAAGAATATAACTACTATAATACTGCTCCTATGTACAAGAATATAACTACTATAATACTGCTCCTATGTACAAGAATATAACTACTATAATACTGCTCCTATGTACAAGAATATAACTACTATAATACTGCTCCTATGTACAGGAATATAACTACTATAATACTGCCCCTATGTACAAGAATATAACTACTATAATACTGCTCCTATGTACAAGAATATAACTACTATAATACTGCCCCCTATGTACAAGAATATAACTACTATAATACTGCTCCTATGTACAAGAATATAACTACTATAATACTGCCCCTATGTACAAGAATATAACTACTATAATACTGCCCCCTATGTACAAGAATATAACTACTATAATACTGCTCCTATGTACAAGAATATAACTACTATAATACTGCCCCCTATGTACAAGAATATAACTACTATAATACTGCTCCTATGTACAGGAATATAACTACTATAATACTGCCCCTATGTACAAGAATATAACTACTATAATACTGCCCCCTATGTACAAGAATATAACTACTATAATACTGCTCCTATGTACAAGAATATAACTACTATAATACTGCTCCTATGTACAAGAATATAACTACTATAATACTGCTCCTATGTACAAGAATATAACTACTATAATACTGCTCCTATGTACAAGAATATAACTACTATAATACTGCCCCTATGTACAAGAATATAACTACTATAATACTGCCCCCTATGTACAAGAATATAACTACTATAATACTGCCCCTATATACAAGAATATAACTACTATAATACTGCCCCTATGTACAAGAATATAACTAC
Source organism: Phyllobates terribilis (assembly GCF_046119375.1). Lineage (NCBI taxonomy): Eukaryota > Metazoa > Chordata > Amphibia > Anura > Dendrobatidae > Phyllobates > Phyllobates terribilis. Next base: position 94,593,865 of record NW_027362772.1, read on the forward strand.
TATAATACTGCCTCTATGTACAAGAATATAACTACTATAATACTGCCCCCTATGTACAAGAATATAACTACTATAATACTGCCCCTATATACAAGAATATAACTACTATAATACTGCTCCTATGTACAAGAATATAACTACTATAATACTGCCCCATGTACAAGAATATAACTACTATAATACTGCCCCTATATACAAGAATATAACTACTATAATACTGCCCCTATGTACAAGAATATAACTACTATAATACTGCCTCTATGTACAAGAATATAACTACTATAATACTGCCCCCTATGTACAAGAATATAACTACTATAATACTGCCCCTACAGTACAGACCAAAAGTTTGGACACACCTTCTCATTTAAAGATTTTTCTGTATTTTCATGACTATGAAAATTGTACATTCACACTGAAGGCATCAAAACTATGAATTAACACATGTGGAATTATATAGTTAACAAAAAAGTGTGAAACAACTGAAAATATGTCTTATATTCTAGGTTCTTCAAAGTAGCCACCTTTTGCTTTGATGACGGCTTTGCATACTCTTGGCATTCTCTTGATGAGCTTCAAGAGGTAGTCACCAGAAATGGTCTTCCAACAATCTTGAAGGAGTTCCCAGAGATGCTTAGCACTTGTTGACCCTTTTGCCTTCACTCTGCGGTCCAGCTCACCCCAAACCATCTCGATTGGGTTCAGGTCTGGTGACTGTGGAGGCCAGGTCATCTGGCGTAGCCCCCCATCACTCTCCTCCTTGGTCAAATAGCCCTTACACAGCCTGGAGGTGTTTGGGGTCATTGTCCTGTTGAAAAATAAATGATGGTGCAACTAAACGCAAACCGGATGGAATACCATGCCGCTGCAAGATGCTGTGGTAGCCATGCTGGTTCAGTATGCCTTCAATTTTGAATAAATCCCCAACAGTGTCACCAGCAAAGCCCCCCCACACCATCACACCTCCTCCTCCATGCTTCACGGTGGGAACCAGGCATGTAGAGTCCATCCGTTCACCTTTTCTGCGTCGCACAATGACACGGTGGTTGGAACCAAAGATCTCAAATTTGGACTCATCAGACCAAAGCACAGATTTCCACTGGTCTAATGTCCATTCCTTGTGTTCTTTAGCCCAAACAAGTCTCTTCTGCTTGTTGCCTGTCCTCAGCAGTGGTTTCCTAGCAGCTATTTTACCATGAAGGCCTGCTGCACAAAGTCTCCTCTTAACAGTTGTTGTAGAGATGTGTCTGCTGCTAGAACTCTGTGTGGCATTGACCTGGTCTCTAATCTGAGCTGCTGTTAACCTGCGATTTCTGAGGCTGGTGACTCGGATAAACTTATCCTCAGAAGCAGAGGTGACTCTTGGTCTTCCTTTCCTGGGGCGGTCCTCATGTGAGCCAGTTTCTTTGTAGCGCTTGATGGTTTTTGCAACTGCACTTGGGGACACTTTCAAAGTTTGCCCAATTTTTCGTACTGACTGACCTTCATTTCTTAAAGTAATGATGGCCACTCGTTTTTCTTTACTTAACTGCTTTTTTCTTGCCATAATACAAATTCTAACAGTCTATTCAGTAGGACTATCAGCTGTGTATCCACCTGACTTCTGCACAACACAACTGATGGTCCCAACCCCATTTATAAGGCAAGAAATCCCACTTATTAAACCTGACAGGGCACACCTGTGAAGTGAAGACCATTTCCGGTGACTGAAGCTCATCAAGAGAATGCCAAGAGTGTGCAAAGCAGTCATCAAAGCAAAAGGGGGCTACTGTGAAGAACCTAGAATATAAGACATATTTTCAGTTGTTTCACACTTTTTTGTTAAGTATATAATTCCACATGTGGTAATTCATAGTTTTGATGCCTTCAGTGTGAATGTACAATTTTCAAAGTCATGAAAATACAGAAAAATCTTTAAATGAGAAGGTGTGTCCAAACTTTTGGTCTGTACTGTATGTACAAGAATATAACTACTATAATACTGCTCCTATATACAAGAATATAACTACTATAATACTGCCCCTATGTACAAGAATATAACTACTATAATACTGCCCCTATATACAAGAATATAACTACTATAATACTGCCCCCTATGTACAAGAATATAACTACTATAATACTGCCCCTATGTATAAGAATATAATTGCTATACTTTTACCCCATAGTATTTCCACTTTCTGCCTTGGCACGGCTCACCCGGAGTCAGTTGTATTGCGGTATATTTGTAGTGATGTAATACCGCTGCTGTTGCACCTTTGTGGCTGATTCTCTCGTTATATGTAACACGGCTGAAACAATGAAGCGAGTAATCTCTCCTCTCGGTTTTGCATACACATTCATTTACTTCTGGAAATCTGTATTGACGGCTCCAGATGTGATAATCTTTCTTATCTCTTTATAATCCCTGAGATTTCATCACTTTTATAAAGCTCGTTACAGGTCTGTGCGTTCCGGCTGCGGTCATGGGGCGAGGGTTAGTGCCGGGCACTTGGTGGGTACTTCACGTTCACGGTGAAACATTTCTAGAAACAATCAGCGCTTTTAGAGTTTTGTCCCTGGAAATGTTCATGCCCGGAGGTCGCTCTGCTGTTTATTCATTCACGCGGTGTATGGAGTCCTATTCTCTATGAATATCAACAGCGGGAAGAGACAGAAGAGCAGCACAGATCATGGGGAGGCGAAGGTGACGGTTTTATATACTGGAACCAGGGAAGGACAGTTTTGTGTTTGGTTACTGATAACTGGGGTGAAAATGCAAATGAATGGGGGGGGTCGCAAATCGTGCAATGTGGTGAAATCCATCAGTGCTTTGCAAAAATTTAATGTAGCCCTATGGAGCGGTATACTGTAGGGCCGCAGTCTTGCAAGATGAGATCTTTCCCCATAGTCTAAGCTCCCGATTCTGCATGCAATTTTTCGCAGAATTCTGTTGTAAAACTGCTCGAAATGTTGCAAAATTTTTTTTTGCACAACTCAAAATTGCATAAAAACTGTGCAACTTTTGCACCAATCCCAAATAGCTACCCCCCACTTTATGAAAAGTTGGAAGAGCTTGAGCAGGATGAGGGATGGCAAAAACGTGCCTGACAAATTTATCATTATTTATCTCACAAAGTGGCGTAATTTTTTTACCAGCCCTTGATTGTCGGGTGGAGCATAGCAGTTGAAAGATATGACAAATTCCATAAAACAGGCGCACAAAACAGGGGGCTATGTTCATCATTTATTTAAACCTTAAATTGAGGGTCGGGTAATCTCTTGAGGCTTGCCGAGTCAATTCCAAAATGTGTTTCGTGCCCAGGTGTAGCTAAGAGGCAGGTGTTGTAGACGGGGGAAGTGAATGGAGTTGGTGTTGTAGACGGGGGAAGTGAATGGAGTCTGTTTTGTAGACGGGGGAAGTGAATGGAGTCGGTTTTGTAGACGGGGGAAGTGAATGGAGTCGGTTTTGTAGACGGGGAAGTGAATGGAGTCGGTTTTGTAGACGGGGGAAGTGAATGGAGTCGGTTTTGTAGACGGGGGAAGTGAATGGAGTCGGTTTTGTAGACAGGGGAAGTGAATGGAGTTGGTGTTGTAGACGGGGGAAGTGAATGGAGTCGGTTTTGTAGACGGGGGAAGTGAATGGAGTTGGTGTTGTAGACAGGGAAAGTGAATGCAGTTGGTGTTGTAGACGGGGGAAGTGAATGGAGTCGGTTTTGCAGACGGGGGAAGTGAATGGAGTTGGTTTTGTAGACGGGGGAAGTGAATGGAGTCGGTGTTGTAGACGGGGGAAGTGAATGGAGTCGGTTTTGTAGACGGGGAAGTGAATGGAGTCGGTTTTGTAGACGGGGAAGTGAATGGAGTCGGTTTTGTAGACGGGGGAAGTGAATGGAGTCAGTTTTGTAGATGGGGTAAGTGAATGGAGTTGGTTTTGTAGACATGGGAGGTGAATGGAGTTGGTGTTGTAGACGGGGGAAGTGAATGGAGTCGGTTTTGTAGACGGAGAAGTGAATGGAGTCTGTTTTGTAGACGGGGGAAGTGAATGGAGTCGGTTTTGTAGACGGGGGAAGTGAATGGAGTCGGTTTTGTAGACGGGGAAGTGAATGGAGTCGGTTTTGTAGACGGGGGAAGTGAATGGAGTCGGTTTTGTAGACGGGGGAAGTGAATGGAGTCGGTTTTGTAGACAGGGGAAGTGAATGGAGTTGGTGTTGTAGACGGGGGAAGTGAATGGAGTCGGTTTTGTAGACGGGGGAAGTGAATGGAGTTGGTGTTGTAGACAGGGAAAGTGAATGCAGTTGGTGTTGTAGACGGGGGAAGTGAATGGAGTCGGTTTTGCAGACGGGGGAAGTGAATGGAGTTGGTGTTGTAGACAGGGAAAGTGAATGGAGTTGGTGTTGTAGACGGGGGAAGTGAATGGAGTTGGTTTTGTAGACGGGGGAAGTGAATGGAGTCGGTGTTGTAGACGGGGGAAGTGAATGGAGTCGGTTTTGTAGACGGGGAAGTGAATGGAGTCGGTTTTGTAGACGGGGAAGTGAATGGAGTCGGTTTTGTAGACGGGGGAAGTGAATGGAGTCAGTTTTGTAGATGGGGTAAGTGAATGGAGTTGGTTTTGTAGACATGGGAGGTGAATGGAGTTGGTGTTGTAGACGGGGGAAGTGAATGGAGTCGGTTTTGTAGACGGGGGAAGTGAATGGAGTCAGTTTTGTAGATGGGGTAAGTGAATGGAGTTGGTTTTGTAGACATGGGAGGTGAATGGAGTTGGTGTTGTAGACGGGGGAAGTGAATGGAGTCGGTTTTGTAGACGGAGAAGTGAATGGAGTCGGTTTTGTAGACGGGGGAAGTGAATGGAGTCGGTTTTGTAGACGGGGGAAGTGAATGGAGTTGGTGTTGTAGACGGGGGAAGTGAATGGAGTTGGTGTTGTAGACGGGGGAAGTGAATGGAGTTGGTGTAAAATATAATGCCCATTAAAAGGGAAGTGGTCAGTGCCAAAAATTTCCACCGCCATACTGCACAAAATTTACACCTCCCTTACCCCCGATACCAAAAAGTTCACATCCTTGGCAAGCACAGAGCTGTTCCTTTCTTCGGTAGATAATGGAGTGAGCTGCTTCCTTCTTACCTCGCCATGATGATGCGGAGAAGGGGCCAGAAAAAGAAATAAGTCTTATGAAAGGGGCGAAGAACACAAAGAAATCAGGAAGTTCACAACGTCTTGGATGCAAAAACGTTATTAAAATCTCTTCCAGGTTTCAGTGTGTAAATTCCACTGACAATAGAGCAGTGGATACTTACTAAACATTTAGGAAATTCAACTTTATCAATAGATCAACGTCACACTTAATCTTAGTCGTTCAAAGTCCGCCCCTAACTCTTAATGATCACCCCCAAATCCCTCAATTAATGCTAATCCTCGCCTGGGTCTCCTGTAGATACATTCAGAGATATTCTGTAATTAGACATTCACCAGGGAACATGAAGGACACATATATCGGACAAAGGTCACATTCAGCCTTTTAGTTAGTTTGTATTTTTTTTTTAATTTCCTCCCTGTAGAAAAGATTACTTTGTGTCTCGTCGTTTGACATTCTAGAAATTGGGTTGAGAGCGGCCGGGATTTAATGAAGACATCACGGGACGGTTGCTGACGCGCTGACACAGGCTTTTCTGAAGACTAATTTGTACAAAACACTCAGCAACTGGACCAGTAATGATAAAATCAATGCGGTTGTGTATACTAATACCGAGGGCGAAAATTCATCATGGGATCGCGCTGACCGGGTTTTCAAATGCTACAAGATGTCAAGAGGATCGGGATGTATCGGAGCTGGGAACTTTTCTGTTGCTTTTTTTTCCCCCTTTTTTTTTTTTACTTCCTTGGAATCAATTTTCAGATGTTACAAATGTGACACAAACCCAACATTTATCTAGTGACCTCATTGGGGAATCCATTACAGATTTTGCATAGGGAGCATTACACCCCTCAGACTGTCTTGTAATCAGGTCCCATAATTAAAAACTTTGGTAGGAAGAAAGCAGAAAAAAATTAAGTCTGATGAAAAGGAACTTCTCCCCAAAACGCGTCACTGGAAATATAAGGGAGACCTTTTTATTAGAAAATATGTCTGCAAAGTAAGATTCTGCCACGCTGGTAATTCATTGGGTTATCAGCAGTGCAACAGAGAGGGTGTTTTCTCTAAAGCCATAAATATTTTTCCATCATTAAGCAGGGGAGGGTCTTCAATCATTAAGCAGGAGAGGGTCTTCAATCATTAAGCAGGGGAGGGTCTTCAATCATTAAGCAGGGGAGGGTCTTCCACCATCCTTAAGCAGGGAAGGGTCTTCCATCCTTAAGCAGGGGAGGGTTTTCCGCCATCCTTAAGTAGGGGAAGGTCTTCCGTCATTAAGCAGGTGAGGGTCTTCTGTCATTAAGCAGGGGAAGGTCCTCCGTCCTTAAGCAGGGGAGGGTCTTCCATCCTTAAGCAGGGGAGGGTCTTCCGTCCTTAAGCAGGGGAGGGTCTTCCATCCTTAAGCAGGGGAGGGACTTCTGCCATCCTTAAGTAGGGAAAGGTCTTCCGCCATCGGTCTTCCGTCATTAAGCAGCGGAGGGTCTTCCGTCATTAAGCAGGAGAGGGTCTTCCGCCATCCTTAAGTAGGGAAAGGTCTTCAGTCATTAAGCAGGGGAAGGTCTTCCGTCATTAAGCAGGAGAGGGTCTTCCGCCATCCATAAGCAGGGGAAGGTCTTCCGTCATTAAGCAGGAGAGCGTATTCCGCCATCCTTAAGTAGGGGAAGGTCTTCCATCATTAAGCAGGGGACGGTCCTCCTGATTAAGCAGGGGAGGGTCTTCAATCATTAAGCAGGGGAGGGTCTTTCATCATTAAGCAGGGGAGGGTCTTTCATCATTAAGCAGGGGAGGGTCTTCCGCCATCCTTAAGTAGGGGAAGGTCTTCCGTCATTAAGCAGGGGAGGGTCTTCTGTCATTAAGCAGGGGAGGGTCTTCCATCCTTAAGCAGGGGAGGGTCTTCCATCCTTAAGCAGGGGAGGGACTTCTGCTATCCTTAAGTAGGGAAAGGTCTTCCGCCATCCTTAAGTAGGGGAAGGTCTTCCGTCATTAAGCAGGGGAGGGTCTTCCGTCATTAAGCAGGAGAGGGTCTTCCGCCATCCTTAAGTAGGGGAAGGTCTTCAGTCATTAAGCAGGGGAAGGTCTTCCGTCATTAAGCAGGAGAGGGTCTTCCGCCATCCATAAGCAGGGGAAGGTCTTCCGTCATTAAGCAGGAGAGCATATTCCGCCATCCTTAAGTAGGAGAAGGTCTTCCGCCATCCTTAAGTAGGGGAAGGTCTTCCGTCATTAAGCAAGGGAAGGTCTTCCATCATTAAGCAGGGGAAGGTCTTCCATCATTAAGCAGGGGAAGGTCTTCCGTCATTAAGCAGGGGAAGGTCCTCCTCATTAAGCAGGGGAGGGTCTTCCATCCTTAAGCAGGGGAGGGTCTTCCATCCTTAAGCAGGGGAGGGTCTTCCATCCTTAAGCAGGGGAGGGTCTTCCATCCTTAAGCAGGGGACGGTCCTCCTCATTAAGCAGGGGAGGGTCTTCCATCATTAAGCAGGGGACGGTCCTCCTCATTAAGCAGGGGAAGGTCTTCCATCATTAAGCAGGAGAAGGTCCTCCTCATTAAGCAGGGGAGGGTCTTCCATCCTTAAGCAGGGGAGGGTCTTTCATCCTTAAGCAGGGGAGGGTCCTCCTCATTTTGGCCTTGCTGATTGGCCCCTGGACAGGTATTTATTGTTTGCTTTTGTGATCTTCAGTACAGCTGTGAATAAACACATGCCCAATGTCGGAGGGTATTACTCCGGTACGTACAAACCATGCGTCCGTTATATGAACATGCTATTTATCTTCAAAGATTCAGAACAAGATGTTTGATATTAAACTAATACGATTCCCCATGTAGGAAGGAGGAAATAATCCATCAGGAAATCCCGTTAACGGCTACGTATAGTTACCTAATAAGTCACGAGCGCCGCTTATCTCTGCAAATGTTTATTGCTGCAACGCAGACTGATGTTATTGCCCCTCATTGTCCTTCAGTCGTACGGTGTCGTAACCAAAGTAATGATGCAAATGTCAGATGCCGCGGCGTAAAATGCAGAAAGTGCAGCAACGTCAACCGGGGAGAGATGGGAATTAATGAATGATTTTATCAGCAGCCCAGACAGCCTTACATAATTAGCTGTTATTTGTGGATGCTTGGCAAGCTGTAGGGTGCAAGCGGGTGATCAGGCGAGTAAAGAGATCGAGTCTCCCCACCCCCGCCCCTGATAGCTCTGGAATAGGCACAAGTATCTGGATGAGATCCAATCCCCCTGTAAAGAGCTCCGGCCCCCGAAGGACTGCTTAATTACAGGGCTGGGAGACAAGAAGAGCCGTGAAAATGACGCTGGCGCCGATTCAAGTGATTGTATTTTTAGTTTGAAGGATGGCAACAAATAGGATTCACAATGGGCGCCGCGCTCTCCGACGGTCGCTCTTTAATCCGCGGATTTATTTCGTTTTCTGGAACAATAAAAAGTATCTTAATATATAACAAAAAAGGAAAAATGTTGCAAATAATTGCTAAAAAAAAAGTGAACCCTGGCCTCAAGATTGTGAATGGTCTAATCTGAGACTCCTGGAAAATGCGCTTCCCCTCCTTCCCTCCCTCCAGACTTCCCGGATTTTTGTTTTCTGCTGCATGCTGGCATTGTATGGCATGGGCAGCGCATAGTGCCCGCAGCCCCACAGCAATAGCTGCGCGAAGAGAGAAAGGAGCAGTCTATCAATGAAGAGCACAACAGGAGCCGATTTCTGCACCGCTCTGCTGCTTATTAATGCTCCTCCACCAGCAGCCTTCATTACGTCCTGGGACCGGCGGTGCTGAATGTTGGAATATTTTCCTTCAGCATCTACGTCTGCATCTCTGTCAAATCCAAAACTACTATTGTGAAACTAACTGGTCTGATCCTGCGGTGACACAACGGGTAGCCCCGCACCTACGCGGTCACCAGCAGTCACCGAGTCTCCGGATGATGGTTGTTACAGGGGGATAAAGAACAATGGACAATCTATGCTGCACGGATGTGACTGCTACAAGAAAGCATAATCACAATCTGACGGCTATTGTTAAAGGTGCGGAGCCACTGCTGTGTGATTCAACAGGGCCGGTCATATAGCAGCCTTCATGTTACACAATGGCCATGCCGAAAATACCACAACTCCCTGTTCTCATTATACCGCACTTTCTATAAAATTACTATATAATAAGTCTGCACAAAATTACCCAGATCATTAAAGGGACTGAATTCAGAAATAGGACAATGAACTATTCAATTAAAATAGTTATAATTTGTTACTGGAATATGTGATATAACTATTACAGCAAGCATCCCCAAGTTACAAGAATATAGCTACTATAATACTGCCCCCTATGTACAAGAATATAACTACTATAATACTGCCCCCTATGTACAAGAATATAACTACTATAATACTGCTCCCTATGTACAAGAATATAACTACTATAATACTGCTCCTATGTACAAGAATATAACTACTATAATACTGTCCCCTATGTACAAGAATATAACTACTATAATACTGCTCCCCTATGTACAAGAATATAACTACTATAATACTGCCCCCTATGTACAAGAATATAACTACTATAATACTGCCCCCTATGTACAAGAATATAACTACTATAATACTGCTCCCTATGTACAAGAATATAACTACTATAATACTGCCCCCTATGTACAAGAATATAACTACTATAATACTGCCCCCTATGTACAAGAATATAACTACTATAATACTGCCCCCTATGTACAAGAATATAACTACTATAATACTGCTCTCTATGTACAAGAATATAACTACTATAATACTGCTCTCTATGTACAAGAATATAACTATTATAATACTGCCCCCTATGTACAAGAATATAACTACTATAATACTGCTCCTATGTACAAGAATATAACTACTATAATACTGCTCCCTATGTACAAGAATATAACTACTATAATACTGCTCCCTATGTACAAGAATATAACTACTATAATACTGCTCCCTATGTACAAGAATATAACTACTATAATACTGCTCCCTATGTACAAGAATATAACTACTATAATACTGACCCCTATGTACAAGAATATAACTACTATAATACTGCCCACAATGTACAAGAATATAACTACTATAATACTACCCCTATGTACAAGAATATAACTACTATAATACTGCCCCTATGTACAAGAATATAACTACTATAATACTGCCCCCTATGTACAAGAATATAACTACTATAATACTGCCCCTATGTACAAGAATATAACTACTATAATACTGCCCCCTATGTACAAGAATATAACTACTATAATACTGCTCCCTATGTACAAGAATATAACTACTATAATACTGCCCCCTATGTACAAGAATATAACTACTATAATACTACTCCTATGTACAAGAATATAACTATTATAATACTGCCCCCTATGTACAAGAATATAACTACTATAATACTGCCCCCTATGTACAAGAATATAACCACTATAATACTGCCCCTATGTACAAGAATATAACTACTATAATACTGCTCCTATGTACAAGAATATAACTGCTATAATACTGCTCCTATGTACAAGAATATATCTACTATAATACTGCCCCCTATGTACAAGAATATAACTACTATAATACTGCTCCTATGTACAAGAATATATCTACTATAATACTGCTCCTATGTACAAGAATATAACTATTATAATACTGCCCCCTATGTACAAGAATATAAATACTATAATACTGCTCCTATGTACAAGAATATAACTACTATAATACTGCTCCTATGTACAAGAATATAACTATTATAATACTGCCCCCTATGTACAAGAATATAAATACTATAATACTGCTCCTATGTACAAGAATATAACTACTATAATACTGCCCCTATGTACAAGAATACAACTACTATAATACTGCCCCTATGTACAAGAATATAACTACTATAATACTGCCGCTATGTACAAGAATATAACTACTATAATACTGCCCCCTATGTAAAAGAATATAACTACTATAATACTGCTCCTATGTACAAGAATATAAGTACTATAATACTGCTCCTATGTACAAGAATATAACTACTATAATACTGCTCCCTATGTACAAGAATATAAATACTATAATACTGCCCCTATGCACAAGAATATGACTACTATAATACTGCCCCCTATGTACAAGAATATAACTACTATAATACTGCTCCTATGTACAAGAATATAACTACTATAATACTGCTCCTATGCACAAGAATATAACTACTATAATACTGCTCCCTATGTACAAGAATATAAATACTATAATACTGCCCCTATGCACAAGAATATGACTACTATAATACTGCCCCCTATGTACAAGAATATAACTACTATAATACTGCTCCTATGTACAAGAATATAACTACTATAATACTGCTCCTATGCACAAGAATATAACTACTATAATACTGCCCCCTATGTACAAGAATATAACTACTATAATACTGCCCCCTATGTACAAGAATATAACCACTATAATACTGCCCCTATGTACAAGAATATAACTACTATAATACTGCTCCTATGTACAAGAATATAACTGCTATAATACTGCTCCTATGTACAAGAATATATCTACTATAATACTGCCCCCTATGTACAAGAATATAACTACTATAATACTGCTCCTATGTACAAGAATATATCTACTATAATACTGCTCCTATGTACAAGAATATAACTATTATAATACTGCCCCCTATGTACAAGAATATAAATACTATAATACTGCTCCTATGTACAAGAATATAACTACTATAATACTGCCCCTATGTACAAGAATATAACTACTATAATACTGCCCCTATGTACAAGAATATAACTACTATAATACTGCCGCTATGTACAAGAATATAACTACTATAATACTGCCCCCTATGTAAAAGAATATAACTACTATAATACTGCTCCTATGTACAAGAATATAAGTACTATAATACTGCTCCTATGTACAAGAATATAACTACTATAATACTGCTCCCTATGTACAAGAATATAAATACTATAATACTGCCCCTATGCACAAGAATATGACTACTATAATACTGCCCCCTATGTACAAGAATATAACTACTATAATACTGCTCCTATGTACAAGAATATAACTACTATAATACTGCTACTATGTACAAGAATATAACTACTATAATACTGCTGCTATGCACAAGAATATAACTACTATAATACTGCCCCCTATGTACAAGAATATAACTACTATAATACTGCTCCCTATGTACAAGAATATAACTACTATAATACTGACCCCTATGTACAAGAATATAACTACTATAATACTGCCCCCTATGTACAAGAATATAACTACTATAATACTACCCCTATGTACAAGAATATAACTACTATAATACTGCCCCTATGTACAAGAATATAACTACTATAATACTGCCCCCTATGTACAAGAATATAACAACTATAATACTGCCCCTATGTACAAGAATATAACTACTATAATACTGCCCCCTATGTACAAGAATATAACTACTATAATACTGCTCCCTATGTACAAGAATATAACTACTATAATACTGCCCCCTATGTACAAGAATATAACTACTATAATACTACTCCTATGTACAAGAATATAACTACTATAATACTGCCCCCTATGTACAAGAATATAACTACTATAATACTGCCCCCTATGTACAAGAATATAACCACTATAATACTGCCCCTATGTACAAGAATATAACTACTATAATACTGCTCCTATGTACAAGAATATAACTGCTATAATACTGCTCCTATGTACAAGAATATAACTATTATAATACTGCCCCCTATGTACAAGAATATAACTACTATAATACTGCTCCTATGTACAAGAATATAACTACTATAATACTGCCCCTATGTACAAGAATATAACTACTATAATACTGCCCCTATGTACAAGAATATAACTACTATAATACTGCCGCTATGTACAAGAATATAACTACTATAATACTGCCCCCTATGTAAAAGAATATAACTACTATAATACTGCTCCTATGTACAAGAATATAACTACTATAATACTGCCCCCTATGTACAAGAATATAACTACTATAATACTGCCCCCTATGTACAAGAATATAACTACTATAATACTACTCCTATGTACAAGAATATAACTACTATAATACTGCCCCCTATGTACAAGAATATAACTACTATAATACTGCCCCCTATGTACAAGAATATAACCACTATAATACTGCCCCTATGTACAAGAATATAACTACTATAATACTGCTCCTATGTACAAGAATATAACTGCTATAATACTGCTCCTATGTACAAGAATATAACTATTATAATACTGCCCCCTATGTACAAGAATATAAATATTATAATACTGCTCCTATGTACAAGAATATAACTACTATAATACTGCCCCTATGTACAAGAATATAACTACTATAATACTGCCCCTATGTACAAGAATATAACTACTATAATACTGCCGCTATGTACAAGAATATAACTACTATAATACTGCCCCCTATGTAAAAGAATATAACTACTATAATACTGCTCCTATGTACAAGAATATAAGTACTATAATACTGCTCCTATGTACAAGAATATAACTACTATAATACTGCTCCCTATGTACAAGAATATAAATACTATAATACTGCCCCTATGCACAAGAATATGACTACTATAATACTGCCCCCTATGTACAAGAATATAACTACTATAATACTGCTCCTATGTACAAGAATATAACTACTATAATACTGCTCCTATGCACAAGAATATAACAACTATAATACTGCCCCCTATGTACAAGAATATAACTACTATAATACTGCTCCCTATGTACAAGAATATAACTACTATAATACTGACCCCTATGTACAAGAATATAACTACTATAATACTGCCCCCTATGTACAAGAATATAACTACTATAATACTACCCCTATGTACAAGAATATAACTACTATAATACTGCCCCTATGTACAAGAATATAGCTACTATAATACTGCCCCCTATGTACAAGAATATAACTACTATAATACTGCCCCTATGTACAAGAATATAACTACTATAATACTGCCCCCTATGTACAAGAATATAACTACTATAATACTGCTCCCTATGTACAAGAATATAACTACTATAATACTGCCCCCTATGTACAAGAATATAACTACTATAACACTACTCCTATGTACAAGAATATAACTACTATAATACTGCCCCCTATGTACAAGAATATAACTACTATAATACTGCCCCCTATGTACAAGAATATAACCACTATAATACTGACCCTATGTACAAGAATATAACTACTATAATACTGCTCCTATGTACAAGAATATAACTGCTATAATACTGCTCCTATGTACAAGAATATAACTATTATAATACTGCCCCCTATGTACAAGAATATAACTACTATAATACTGCTCCTATGTACAAGAATATAACTACTATAATACTGCCTCTATGTACAAGAATATAACTACTATAATACTGCCCCTATGTACAAGAATATAACTACTATAATACTGCCGCTATGTACAAGAATATAACTACTATAATACTGCCCCCTATGTAAAAGAATATAACTACTATAATACTGCTCCTATGTACAAGAATATAACTACTATAATACTGCTCCCTATGTACAAGAATATAACTACTATAATACTGCTCCCTATGTACAAGAATATAACTACTATAATACTGCTCCCTATATACAAGAATATAACTACTATAATACTGCTCCCTATATACAAGAATATAACTACTATAATACTGCTCCTATGTACAAGAATATAACTACTATAATACTGCTCCCTATGTACAAGAATATAACTACTATAATACTGCCCCTATGCACAAGAATATGACTACTATAATACTGCCCCCTATGTACAAGAATATAACTACTATAATACTGCTCCTATGTACAAGAATATAACTACTATAATACTGCCCCCCAAGTTACAAGAATATAGCTACTATAATACTGCCCCCTATGAACAAGAATATAACTACTATAATACTGCCCCCTATGTACAAGAATATAACTACTATAATACTGCCCCCTATGTACAAGAATATAACTACTATAATACTACCCCTATGTACAAGAATATAACTACTATAATACTGCCCCTATGTACAAGAATATAACTACTATAATACTGCCCCCTATGTACAAGAATATAACTACTATAATACTGCCCCTATGTACAAGAATATAACTACTATAATACTGCCCCCTATGTACAAGAATATAACTACTATAATACTGCTCCCTATGTACAAGAATATAACTACTATAATACTGCCCCCTATGTACAAGAATATAACTACTATAACACTACTCCTATGTACAAGAATATAACTACTATAATACTGCCCCCTATGTACAAGAATATAACTACTATAATACTGCCCCCTATGTACAAGAATATAACCACTATAATACTGACCCTATGTACAAGAATATAACTACTATAATACTGCTCCTATGTACAAGAATATAACTGCTATAATACTGCTCCTATGTACAAGAATATAACTATTATAATACTGCCCCCTATGTACAAGAATATAACTACTATAATACTGCTCCTATGTACAAGAATATAACTACTATAATACTGCCCCTATGTACAAGAATATAACTACTATAATACTGCCCCTATGTACAAGAATATAACTACTATAATACTGCCGCTATGTACAAGAATATAACTACTATAATACTGCCCCCTATGTAAAAGAATATAACTACTATAATACTGCTCCTATGTACAAGAATATAACTACTATAATACTGCTCCCTATGTACAAGAATATAACTACTATAATACTGCTCCCTATGTACAAGAATATAACTACTATAATACTGCTCCCTATATACAAGAATATAACTACTATAATACTGCTCCCTATATACAAGAATATAACTACTATAATACTGCTCCTATGTACAAGAATATAACTACTATAATACTGCTCCCTATGTACAAGAATATAACTACTATAATACTGCTCCTATGTACAAGAATATAACTACTATAATACTGCTCCTATGTACAAGAATATAACTACTATAATACTGCCGCTATGTACAAGAATATGACTACTATAATACTGCCCCCTATGTACAAGAATATAACTACTATAATACTGCCCCTATGTACAAGAATATAACTACTATAATACTGCCGCTATGTACAAGAATATGACTACTATAATACTGCCCCCTATGTACAAGAATATAACTACTATAATACTGCTCCTATGTACAAGAATATAACTACTATAATACTGCCCCCCAAGTTACAAGAATATAGCTACTATAATACTGCCCCCTATGAACAAGAATATAACTACTATAATACTGCCCCCTATGTACAAGAATATAACTACTATAATACTGCCCCCTATGTACAAGAATATAACTACTATAATACTACCCCTATGTACAAGAATATAACTACTATAATACTGCCCCTATGTACAAGAATATAACTACTATAATACTGCCCCCTATGTACAAGAATATAACTACTATAATACTGCCCCTATGTACAAGAATATAGCTACTATAATACTGCCCCTATGTACAAGAATATAACTACTATAATACTGCTCCTATGTACAAGAATATAACTACTATAATACTGCCCCCTATGTACAAGAATATAACTACTATAATACTGCCCCCTATGTACAAGAATATAACTACTATAATACTGACCCCTATGTACAAGAACATAACTACTATAATACTGCCCCCTATGTACAAGAATATAACTACTAGAATACTACCCCTATGTACAAGAATATAACTACTATAATACTGCCCCTATGTACAAGAATATAACTACTATAATACTGCCCCTATGTACAAGAATATAACTACTATAATACTGCCCCCTATGTACAAGAATATAACTACTATAATACTGCCCCTATGTACAAGAATATAGCTACTATAATACTGCCCCTATGTACAAGAATATAACTACTATAATACTGCCCCTATGTACAAGAATATAACTACTATAATACTGCCCCTATGTACAAGAATATAACTACTATAATACTGCTCCTATGTACAAGAATATAACTACTATAATACTGCTCCTATGTACAAGAATATAACTACTATAATATTGCCCCCTATGTACAAGAATATAACTACTATAATACTGCTCCTATGTACAAGAATATAAGTACTATAATACTGCTCCTATGTACAAGAATATAACTACTATAATACTGCTCCCTATGTACAAGAATATAACTACTATAATACTGCCCCTATGCACAAGAATATGACTACTATAATACTGCCCCTATGTACAAGAATATAACTACTATAATACTGCCCCCTATGTACAAGAATAAAACTACTATAATACTGCTCCTATGTACAAGAATATAACTACTATAATACTGCCCCTATGTACAAGAATATAACTACTATAATACTGCCCCTATGTACAAGAATATAACTACTATAATACTGCCCCTATGTACAAGAATATAACTACTATAATACTGCCCCCTATGTACAAGAATATGACTACTATAATACTGCCCCCTATGTACAAGAATATAACTACTATAATACTGCCCCTATGTACAAGAATATAACTACTATAATACTGCCCCTATGTACAAGAATATAACTACTATAATACTGCCCCTATGTACAAGAATATAACTACTATAATACTGCTCCTATGTACAAGAATATAACTACTATAATACTGCTCCTATGTACAAGAATATAACTACTATAATACTGCCCCCTATGTACAAGAATATAACTACTATAATACTGCCCCTATGTACAAGAATATAACTACTATAATACTGCTCCTATGTACAAGAATATAACTACTATAATATTGCCCCCTATGTACAAGAATATAACTACTATAATACTGCTCTTATATACAAGAATATAACTACTATAATACTGCCCCCTATGTACAAGAATATAACTACTATAATACTGCTCCTATGTACAAGAATATAACTACTATAATACTGCTCTTATATACAAGAATATAACTACTATAATACTGACCCTATGTACAAGATTATACCTACTATAATACTGCCCCTATGTACAAGATTATAACTACTATAATACTGCTCCTATGTACAAGAATATAACTACTATAATACTGCTCATATGTAAAAGAATATAACTACTATAATACTGCTCTTATATACAAGAATATAACTACTATAATACTGACCCTATGTACAAGATTATACCTACTATAATACTGCCCCTATGTACAAGATTATACCTACTATAATACTGCCCCCTATATCCAAGAATATAACTACTATAATACTGCCCACTATGTACAAGATTATACCTACTATAATACTGCCCATATGTAAAAGAATATAACTACTATAATACTGCTCCTATGTACAAGAATATAACTACTATAATACTGCTCCTATGTACAGGAATATAACTACTATAATACTGCCCCTGTGTACAAGAATATAACTACTATAATACTGCCCCTATGTACAAGACTATAACTACTATAATACTGCCCCCTTTGTACAAGAATATAACTACTATAATACTGCTCTTATATACAAGAATATAACTACTATAATACTGCTCTTATATAGAAGAATATAACTACTATAATACTGCCCCTATGTACAAGAATATAACTACTATAATACTGCTCCTATGTACAAGAATATAACTACTATAATACTGCCCCCTATGTACAAGAATATAACTACTATAATACTGCCCCTATGTACAGGAATATAACTACTATAATACTGCCCCTGTGTACAAGAATATAACTACTATAATACTGCCCCTATGTACAAGACTATAACTACTATAATACTGCCGCCTATGTACAAGAATATAACTACTATAATACTGCCCCCTATGTACAAGAATATAACTACTATAATACTACAACCTATGTACAAGAATATAACTACTACAATACTACCCCCTATGTACAAGAATATAACTACTATAATACTGCCCCCTATGTACAAGAATATAACTACTATAATACTGCTCCTATGTACAAGAATATAACTACTATAATACTGCCCCTATGTACAAGAATATAACTACTATAATACTGCCCCTATGTACAAGAATATAACTACTATAATACTGCCCCCTATGTACAAGAATATAACTACTATAATACTGCTCCCTATGTACAAGAATATAACTACTATAATACTGCCCCTATGTACAAGAATATAACTACTATAATACTGCTCCCTATGTACAAGAATATAACTACTATAATACTGCCCCTATGTACAAGAATATAACTACTATAATACTGCTCCTATGTACAAGAATATAACTACTATAATACTGCCCCCTATGTACAAGAATATAACTACTATAATACTGCTCCTATGTACAAGAATATAACTACTATAATACTGCCCCCTATGTACAAGAATATAACTACTATAATACTGCCCCTATGTACAAGAATATAACTACTATAATACTGCTCCTATGTACAAGAATATAACTACTATAATACTGCTCCTATGTAAAAGAATATAACTACTATAATACTGCTCCTATGTACAAGAATATAAGTACTATAATACTGCTCCTATGTACAAGAATATAACTACTATAATACTGCTCCCTATGTACAAGAATATAACTACTATAATACTGCCCCTATGCACAAGAATATGACTACTATAATACTGCCCCCTATGTACAAGAATATAACTACTATAATACTGCTCCTATGTACAAGAATATAACTACTATAACACTGCCCCCTATGTACAAGAATATAACTACTATAATACTGCCCCCTATGTACAAGAATATATCTACTATAATACTGCTCCTATGTACTAGAATATAACTACTATAATACTGCCCCTATGTACAAGAATATAAGTACTATAATACTGCACCTATGTACAAGAATATAACTACTATAATACTGCCCCTATGTACAAGAATATAACTACTCTAATACTGCCCCCTATGTACAAGAATATAACTACTATAATACTGCCCCCTATGTACAAGAATTTAACTACTATAATACTGCCCCTATGTACAAGAATATAGCTACTATAATACTGCCCCTATGTACAAGAATAAAACTACTATAATACTGCTCCTATGTACAAGAATATAACTACTATAATACTGCCCCCTATGTACAAGAATATAACTGCTATAATACTGCCCCTATGTACAAGAATATAACTACTATAATACTGCTCCTATGTACAAGAATATAACTACTATAATATTGCCCCCTAAGTACAAGAATATAACTACTATAATACTGCTCTTATATACAAGAATATAACTACTATAATACTGCCCCCTATGTACAAGAATATAACTACTATAATACTGCTCTTATATACAAGAATATAACTACTATAATACTGCTCCTATGTACAAGATTATACCTACTATAATACTGCCCCTATGTACAAGATTATACCTACTATAATACTGCCCCCTATATCCAAGAACATAACTACTATAATACTGCCCACTATGTACAAGATTATACCTACTATAATACTGCCCCTATGTACAAGAATATAACTACTATAATACTGCTCCTATGTACAAGAATATAACTACTATAATACTGCTCATATGTACAAGAATATAACTACTATAATACTGCTCTTATATACAAGAATATAACTACTATAATACTGACCCTATGTACAAGATTATACCTACTATAATACTGCCCCTATGTACAAGATTATACCTACTATAATACTGCCCCCTATATCCAAGAATATAACTACTATAATACTGCCCACTATGTACAAGATTATACCTACTATAATACAGCCCCTATGTACAAGAATATAACTACTATAATACTGCTCCTATGTACAAGAATATAACTACTATAATACTGCTCCTATGTACAAGACTATAACTACTATAATACTGCCCCCTATGTACAAGAATATAACTACTATAATACTGCTCTTATATACAAGAATATAACTACTATAATACTGCCCCCTATGTACAAGAATATAACTACGATAATACTGCCCCTATGTACAGGAATATAACTACTATAATACTGCCCCTGTGTACAAGAATATAACTACTATAATACTGCCCCTATGTACAAGACTATAACTACTATAATACTGCCGCCTATGTACAAGAATATAACTACTATAATACTGCCCCCTATGTACAAGAATATAACTACTATAATACTACACCCTATGTACAAGAATATAACTACTACAATACTGCCCCTATGTACAAGAATATAACTACTATAATACTGCCCCTATGTACAAGAATATAACTACTATAATACTGCTCCTATGTACAAGAATATAACTACTATAATACTGCCCCTATGCACAAGAATATGACTACTATAATACTGCCCCCTATGTACAAGAATATAACTACTATAATACTGCTCCTATGTACAAGAATATAACTACTATAATACTGCCCCCTATGTACAAGAATATAACTACTATAATACTGCTCCTATGTACAAGAATATAACTACTATAATACTGCCCCCTATGTACAAGAATATAACTACTATAATACTGCCCCCTATGTACAAGAATATAACTACTATAATACTGCTCCTATGTACAAGAATATAAGTACTATAATACTGCCCCTATGTACAACAATATAACTACTATAATACTGCCCCCTATGTACAAGAATATAACTACTATAATACTGCCCCCTATGTACAAGAATATAACTACTATAATACTGCTGATATGTACAAGAATATAACTACTATAATACTGCTCCTATGTACAAGAATATAACTACTATAATACTGCCCCCTATGTACAAGAATATAACTACTATAATACTGCTCCTATGTACAAGAATATAACTACTATAATACTACCCCTATGTACAGGAATGTAACTACTATAATACTGCCCCCTATGTACAAGAATATAACTACTATAATACTGCCTCCTATGTATAAGAATATAACTACTGTAATACTGCCCCTATGTACAAGAATATAACTACTGTAATACTGCCCCTATGTACAAGAATATAACTACTATAATACTGCTCCTATGTACAAGAATATAAGTACTATAATACTGCCCCCTATGTGCAAGAATATAAGTACTATAATACTGCTCTCTATGCACAAGAATATAACTACTATAATACTACCCCTATGTACAAGAATATAACTACTATAATACTGCCCCCTATGTACAAGAATATAACTACTATAATACTGCCTCCTATGTACAAGAATATAACTACTATAATACTGCTCCTACGTACAAGAATATAACTACTATAATACTGCCTCCTATGTACAAGAATATAACTACTATAATACTGCCTCCTATTTACAAGAATATAACTACTATAATACTGCTCCTATGTACAAGAATATAACTACTATAATACTGCCTCCTATGTACAAGAATATAACTACTATAATACTGCCCCTATGTACATGAATATAACTACTATAATACTGCTCCCTATGTACAAGAATATAACTACTATAATACTGCCCCCTATGTACAAGAATATAACTACTATAATACTGCTCCCATGTACAAGAATATAATTACTATAATACTGCCCCCTATGTACAAGAATATAACTACTATAATACTGCCCCCTATGTACAAGAATATAACTACTATAATACTACACCCTATGTACAAGAATATAACTACTATAATACTGCCCCCTATGTACAAGAATATAACTACTATAATACTGCCCCCTATGTACAAGAATATAACTACTATAATACTGCCCCCTATGTACAAGAATATAACTACTATAATACTACACCCTATGTACAAGAATATAACTACTATAATACTGCCCCCTATGTACAAGAATATAACTGCTATAATACTGCCCCCTATGTACAAGAATATAACTGCTATAATACTGCTCCCTATGTACAAGAATATAACTACTATAATACTGCCCCTATGTACAAGAATATAACTACTATAATACTGCCCCTATGTACAAGAATATAACTACTATAATACTGCTCCCTATGTACAAGGATATAACTACTATAATACTGCCCCTATGTACAAGAATATAACTACTATAATACTGCCCCTATGTACAAGAATATAACTACTATAATACTGCCCCTATGTACAAGAATATAACTAGTATAATACTGCCCCCTATGTACAAGAATATAACTACTATAATACTGCCCCCTATGTACAAGAATATAACTGCTATAATACTGCCCCCATGTACAAGAATATAACTGCTATAATACTGCTCCCTATGTACAAGAATATAACTACTATAATACTGCCCCTATGTACAAGAATATAACTACTATAATACTGCCCCCTATGTACTAGAATATAACTACTATAATACTGCTGTAGCATCGGCGTCTCTGCCCCGTTCTAGGCAGAGACGCCGTCCCTCTCACCTCCCCGCTCCTGGTGCGGCGTCCTCCAGCGCTTCTCTCCCCGCTGCTTCCGGCACGCGCTCCTTCCCCGGTAGTGTGCTTGGGGCGCGCGCGCGCGCCCTCCCCCTCTCTTATAGGGACCGCACGCGCCGTCCTAAGGAGTCCCCGGCCAATGGCCGGAGGACTTCACCATATATAAGGCACCTCCTCCAAAATGGAGGTGCCCGAGCAATGTTCTTGCACTGTTCACTACTCTGCTTCAGCCCTCAGGTCCCGTTGCCAGTTACCTGCCAGATACCTGCCAGATTCCTGCCAGTCTGCTGTCTAATTCCTGCCTGATATCCTGCTACCTGCCTGCTAGCCTGAGGTCCGACGGTCTGCCTTCCAACTCCTGTCAGTCTGTCTATGGACCAGCTTGCCCGCTCACCTGGGAGCGCTCATCTGCTGCCTGTCTGCTAGCCTACCAGGAGGCTCTGCCGTCACGTGCTGTGACCACCCGCCTGTCCAGAGACTCCTGCCCGCTCACCTGGGAGCGCTCATCTGCTACCTGTCTGTTGGTCTTCCTGGAGGCTCCGCCGTCACATGCTGTGACCACCCGTTTATCCAGAGACTCTCGCCTGCTCACCTGGGAGCTCACGTCTATCATCTGCCGCCACAGGTCGTACCAATCCTTTACCCAGAGCCGGCCCCGTCACTTGCCGTGACCTCCTGCCCGTTCATCCAGAGACTGCCCCGGTCACTTGCCGTGACCTCCTGCCTGTTCATCCAGAGACTGCCCCGGTCACTTGCTGTGACCTCCTGTCCGTTCATTCAGAGACTGTCCCGGTCACCTGCTGTGACTGCCTGCCCGTCTACCCTGGTTGCCACCCGCTCCCTTACAAGGACCGCCCCCTTGTATAGTAGCTCAGAGGTTCCGCCTCCCAGACCCGTTACAGTTTGCTCGGGCCATGGAACCCGGTAGCACCCAAGCTCCCTCGCTCTCGGACCTGTGTCATGAACTGTCCCGTCAGAGGTCCCAACAGGAGTCCATCCTGGGTCACCTGCGGAATGTCAACTCTCGCCTGGACACTCTGACTGCTCCACCAGCAACCACCGCCAGTGCCATGACTCGCAATCCGGCAGCTCCGCTGCCCACTAATACCTTGGTATCCTACCCCGGACCCCGGCTTTCTGCACCTCCTCGTTTCGGAGGCGACTCCGCCCAGGCTCAGGGCTTCATAAATCAGTGCACCCTGCACTTTGAACTCCTGTCTCACCAGTTTAACTCCGACCGGGCCAAAATTGCCTTCATCATGTCCCATCTCACCGGGGAGGCCCTGGCCTGGCTAAATCCTCTATGGGAGAGAGGAGACCCCCTGGTGTCCGACTTGCCTGCCTTTCTCACGGCTTTCCGGAAAGTCTTCGACGAACCCGGACGGAAGACCTCATCCGCATCATCTCTGCTACGCCTCCGTCAGGGAAGTCTCACCGTGGGCCAATATGCCATACGGTTCCGTACCCTTGCCTCGGAGCTGGCCTGGGATAATGACGCTCTGGTTTCCGTCTTCTGGGAGGGTCTGTCCGGCCGTATTAAAGATGAACTTGCCGGTCGGGACATTCCTACCACTCTCGATGACCTAATAACCCTTGCCACCCGGATTGACCTGCGGTTCCACTAGCGTGCCAAAGAGGTCACCCGTGAGAGGAGGTTTCCACGTCTAGCTCCTACTTTTCAGAAACCCGTCACTCCCTCCGTCTCTCCTCAGGTACACTCTCCTGAGCCTATGCAGGTCGACCAGACCAAGATGGTCGGTTCTCGCCGAGAATCTCGCCGAGCCGAGGGAAGCTGTTTCTATTGTGGCAGTATGAAGCACTTCATCCGTTCCTGCCCGGAAAAGCCGGGAAACGCCAGTGTCTAGGACCACTCGGAGAGGTCGTCCTAGACAAAAGTAAGCCCTCTCCGTCTCTGACCTTACCGGTCTCTATTGCTTGGGGAGAGAACCATCTCTTTGAACTCGCCCATCTGGATTCTGGAGCTGCTAGAAACCTCATCTCCCAGTCTCTGATAGAGAGATACCATATTCCCACCAAGTCCCTGGCTGAACCATTGTCAGTCGCCTCCGTGGATGGAAGACTTCTCTCGGAGACCATCCTGCTCGTCACTGAACCCATAACCCTGCAGGTGGGAATGCTGCACTCTGAGGAGATCTCATTCCATGTGCTGTCCGGACTTTCTCACTCCCTGTTGTTAGGTCTACCTTGGCTCCAGACACATGAACCCGTATTGAACTGGCGGTCCGGTGAAGTACTCCAATGGGGTCCTGACTGCCATAGGACCTGCCTGGTCCCGGTCCGTCCACTTCGCCCTCAGCCTACTCCAGCTAACTTACCTGGTCTCCCGGCTCCCTACTGGCCCTATGCGGACGTCTTCGGTAAGAAGGAAGCTGAGACGTTGCCACCCCATAGGCCATACGATTGCCCGATCGACCTGGTACCTGGCACCACTCCTCCCCGTGGGCGTATCTACCCGTTGTCTGCAGCCGAGACCCGAGCCATGTCTGAGTACATTGAAGAGAATCTGGCTAGGGGATTTATCCGAAAATCTACCTCCCCGGCTGGAGCCTGATTCTTCTTTGTCAAAAAGAAAGACGGCTCGCTACGTCCCTGTATTGACTACAGAGGACTCAATCTCATCACGGTAAAAAACAAATATCCCCTGCCACTCATCTCCGAATTGTTTGACCGTCTCAAGGGCGCCAGGATCTTCTCCAAGCTGGATCTACGAGGAGCGTATAATCTGGTCCGTATCCGTCAAGGAGACGAGTGGAAGACGGCATTCAATACCCGGGACGGTCACTACGAGTACCTTGTGATGCCCTTCGGTCTCTGTAATGCTCCCGCGGTCTTTCAGGAACTAGTCAACGACATCTTCCGTGACCTCCTGTACTCCTGCGTAGTGGTATACCTGGACAATATCTTGGTCTTCTCTCCGGATCTCCCTACACACCGGAGGGATGTTCGTCAGGTCCTGCTTAGGCTTCGGCAGAACCACCTTTACGCCAAATACGAGAAGTGCCTCTTCGATCAGACCTCCCTTCCGTTCTTGGGCTATGTCATCTCCCAAACATGTCTGCAAATGGATCCCGAGAAGCTCTCTTCCATTCTAAAATGGCCTCGTCCTGAAGGTTTGAAGGCGATACAGCGATTCCTGGGCTTCGCTAATTACTACCGTCTTTTCATCCCACACTTCTCGTCTCGGACTGCTCCCATATATGCACTTACCTGTAAGGGGGCTAACCCCAGGACATGGTCGCCTGAAGCCGAGGAGGCCTTCCTTTCCCTAAAGAAAGCCTTCGCCTCTGCTCCCGTCCTGCACCGTCCGGACTGTAATAAACAATTCTACCTGGAGGTTGATGCCTCCTCCTCCGGAGCCGGAGCGGTGCTCACCCAGAAGTCTTCTACCGGGAGAATGGTAACGTGCGGCTTCTTCTCCAAAACCTTCTCCTCGTCGGAGCGCAACTACTCCATAGGAGACCGTGAATTGCTAGCCATCAAATTGGCACTGGGAGAGTGGCGCTATCTGCTTGAAGGGGCTCTCTACCCGGTAATTATCTACACGGATCACAAAAACCTGGCAGATCTCCAAAATGCCCAGAGACTCAATCCTCGCCAGGCCCGGTGGTCGTTGTTTTTTGCCCGCTTCGACTTCATTCTTCATTTCCGTCCGGCGGACAAGAACGTCAAAGCTGATGCCTTGTCCCGGTCCTTCCTGTCCTCCGATCAAGAGGAGGAACCTACGCACATCATCGACTCCTCCAAGGTGATGAATGTGGCCCCCTTGGATCTGACTCGTCTTCCACCCGGTAAGACGTTCGTAGCTGTGCCAGATCGGGAGAGGGTTCTTCGCTGGGAACATTCTTCTAAACTAGCTGGCCATGCTGGCCAAAAGAAGACCTTCCAACTCATTACCCGGCATTACTGGTGGCCTACCCTGCGTAAGGACGTGGTAGACTTCGTCGCGGCCTGTTCATCCTGTGCCCGTAACATAGTTCCCCGACATCTACCTGCCGGCCATCTCCTGCCCCTTCCCGTACCTGCTGCTCCTTGGCAACACATCGCTATGGACTTTATCACCGACCTTCCAGTTTCTGCCGGTTGTACTGTCATTTGGGTTGTCGCTGACTGTTTTTCTAAGATGGCCCACTTCATTCCCCTGCCTGGTCTTCCGTCTGCACCCGAGCTGGCTAAAGACTTTATCCGCCACATCTTCCGTCTCCATGGCCTGCCCCTCCACATCGTGTCGGATCGTGGGGTTCAGTTCACCTCTCGCTTCTGGAGAGCCACATGTAAGCTGCTGGACATTACCCTGGATTTCTCCTCCGCTTACCACCCTCAGTCCAATGGTCAAGTGGAGCGGATCAATCAGATCTTGACCAGCTACCTCCGGCACTTCGTTGATGCTCACCACTCGGACTGGGTGGATCTCCTACCATGGGCCGAGTTCTCTTATAACAACCATGAGAGCGAGTCCTCTTCCAAATCCCCGTTCTTTATAGTCGGTGGCCAACATCCCCGGATTCCACTTCCTGTCTCCGTTTCTGTGGACAACCCTGCTGCGGAGTCTCTTGTCAGCGAATTTTCTACTATTTGGGAGAGCACCAGGTCCGCTCTTCTTCTCTCCTCTGAGCGGATGAAGAGATATGCTGATAAGAGACGTCTGGATCCGCCCCAATTCCGTCCGGGAGACAAGGTTTGGCTCTCATCCAAACATGTACGGCTCAAAGTACCCTCCTACAAGTTGGGTCCTCGATTCATCGGCCCCTTCGAAGTCCTCAGGCAAATTAACCCTGTGGCCTACAAATTAAAACTCCCGGCCACCCTACGGATCCCCAACTCCTTCCACGTATCTCTCCTCAAACCCGTTGTCTTTAACTTTTTTTCCAAAAATCCAGGTGCCCCTCCTGCTCCGGTTTCCGCTGATGACATCTTTGAGGTAGAGAGTATTCTGGCCTCCAAGAGGGTAAGAGGAAAAACCTTTTTTCTGGTAGATTGGAAGGGGTTTGGTCCTGAGGAGAGAACTTGGGAACCCAGGGAGAACATCAACGCCCCGCTTCTCCTTGAGAAATTTCTTTCTGGCCAAAAAAAGAGGGGGCGTAAAGGGGGGGGTACTGTAGCATCGGCGTCTCTGCCCCGTTCTAGGCAGAGACGCCGTCCCTCTCACCTCCCCGCTCCTGGCGCGGCGTCCTCCAGCGCTTCTCTCCCCGCTGCTTCCGGCACGCGCTCCTTCCCCGGCAGTGTGCTTAGGGCGCGCGCGCGCGCGCGCTCCCCCTCTCTTGTAGGGACCGCGCGCGGCGTCCTAAGGAGTCCCCGGCCAATGGCCGGAGGACTTCACCATATATAAGGCACCTCCTCCAAAATGGAGGTGCCCGAGCAATGTTGTAGCACTGTTCACTACTCTGCTTCAGCCCTCAGGTCCCGTTGCCAGTTACCTGCCAGATACCTGCCAGATTCCTGCCAGTCTGCTGTCTAATTCCTGCCTGATATCCTGCTACCTGCCTGCTAGCCTGAGGTCCGACGGTCTGCCTTCCAACTCCTGTCAGTCTGTCTAAGGACCAGCTTGCCCGCTCACCTGGGAGCGCTCATCTGCTGCCTGTCTGCTAGCCTACCTGGAGGCTCCGCCGTCACGTGCTGTGACCACCCGCCTGTCCAGAGACTTCTGCCCGCTCACCTGGGAGCGCTCATCTGCTACCTGTCTGTTGGTCTTCCTGGAGGCTCCGCCGTCACATGCTGTGACCACCCGTTTATCCAGAGACTCTCGCCTGCTCACCTGGGAGCTCACGTCTATCATCTGCCGCCACAGGTCGTACCAATCCTTTACCCAGAGACTGCCCCGGTCACTTGCCGTGAACTCCTGCCCGTTCATCCAGAGACTGCCCCGGTCACTTGCTGTGACCTCCTGTCCGTTCATTCAGAGACTGTCCCGGTCACCTGCTGTGACTGCCTGCCCGTCTACCCTGGTTGCCACCCGCTCCCTTACAAGGACCGCCCCCTTGTATAGTAGCTCAGAGGTTCCGCCTCCCAGACCCGTTACAACTGCCCCTATGTACAAGAATATAACTACTATAATACTGCTCCCTATGTACAAGGATATAACTACTATAATACTGCCCCCTATGTACAAGAATATAACTACTATAATACTGCTCCCTATGTACAAGAATATAACTGTTATAATACTGCCCCCTATGTACAAGAATATAACTACTATAATACTGCTCCTATGTCCAAGAATATAACTACTATAATACTGCTCCTAAATACAAGAATATAACTACTATAATACTGCCCCTATGTACAAGAATATAACTACTATAATACTGCTCCTATATACAAGAATATAACTACTATAATACTGCCCCCTATGTACAAGAATATAACTACTATAATACTGCCCCTATGTACAAGAATTTAACTACTATAATACTGCTCCTATGTACAAGAATATAACTACTATAATACTGCCGCTATGTACAAGAATATAACTACTATAATACTGCCCCCTATGTACAAGAATATAACTACTATAATACTGCCCCCTATGTACAAGAATATAACTACTATAATACTGCCCCCTATGTACAAGAATATAACTGCTATAATACTGCCCCTATGTACAAGAATATAACTGCTATAATACTGCCCCTATGTACAAGAATATAACTACTATAATACTGCCCCTATGTACAAGAATATAACTACTATAATACTGCCCCTATGTACAAGAATATAACTACTATAATACTGCTCCCTATGTACAAGGATATAACTACTATAATACTGCCCCTATGTACAAGAATATAACTACTATAATACTGCCCCCTATGTACAAGAATATAACTACTATAATACTGCTCCCTATGTACAAGAATATAACTACTATAATACTGCCCCTATGTACAAGAATATAACTACTATAATACTGCTCCCTATGTACAAGAATATAACTACTATAATACTGCCCCTATGTACAAGAATATAACTACTATAATACTGCCCCTATGTACAAGAATATAACTACTATAATACTGCCCCCTATGTACAAGAATATAACTACTATAATGCTGCCTCCTATGTATAAGAATATAACCACTATAATACTGCCCCCTATGTATGAGAATATAACTACTATAATACTGCTCCTATGTACAAGAATATAAGTACTATAATACTGCCCCCTATGTACAAGAATATAACTACTATAATACTGCCCCTATGTACAAGAATATAACTACTATAATACTGCTCCCTATGTACAAGGATATAACTACTATAATACTGCCCCTATGTACAAGAATATAACTACTATAATACTGCCCCCTATGTACAAGAATATAACTACTATAATACTGCCCCCTATGTACAAGAATATAACTACTATAATACTGCCCCCTATGTACAAGAATATAACTGCTATAATACTGCCCCCTATGTACAAGAATATAACTGCTATAATACTGCTCCCTATGTACAAGAATATAACTACTATAATACTGCACCCTATGTACAAGAATATAACTACTATAATACTGCCCCTATGTACAAGAATATAACTACTATAATACTGCCCCCTATGTACAAGAATATAACTACTATAATACTGCTCCCTATGTACAAGGATATAACTACTATAATACTGCCCCTATGTACAAGAATATAACTACTATAATACTGCCCCCTATGTACAAGAATATAACTGCTATAATACTGCCCCCTATGTACAAGAATATAACTACTATAATACTGCCCCCTATGTACAAGAATATAACTACTATAATACTGCCCCTATGTACAAGAATATATCTACTATAATACTGCTCCTATGTACAAGAATATAACTACTACAATACTGCCCCCTATGTACAAGAATATAACTACTATAATACTGCCCCCTATGTACAAGAATATAACTACTATAATACTGCCCCTATGTACAAGAATATAACTACTATAATACTGCCCCTAAGTACAAGAATATAACTACTATAATACTGCCCCCTATGTACAAGAATATAACTACTATAATACTGCCTCCTATGTATAAGAATATAACAACTATAATACTGCTCCTATGTACAAGAATATAACTACTATAATACTGCTCCCTATATACAAGAATATAACTACTATAATACTGCCCCCTATGTACACGAATATAACTACTATAATACTGCTCCTATGTACAAGAATATAACTACTATAATACTGCTCCCTATATACAAGAATATTACTACTATAATACTGCCCCTATGTACAAGAATATAACAACTATAATACTGCTCCTATGTACAAGAATATAACTACTATAATACTGCTCCCTATATACAAGAATATAACTACTATAATACTGCCCCTATGTACAAGAATATAACTACTATAATACTGCCCCTATGTACAAGAATATAACTACTATAATACTGCTCCTATATACAAGAATATAACTACTATAATACTGCCCCTATGTACAAGAATATAGCTACTATAAAACTGCCCCTATGTACAAGAATATAACTGCTATAATACTGCCCCCTATGTACAAGAATATAACTACTATAATACTGCCCCCTATGTACAAGAATATAACTACTATAATACTGCCCCTATGTACAAGAATATAGCTACTATAATACTGCCCCTATGTACAAGAATATAACTACTATAATACTGCTCTTATATACAAGAATATAACTACTATAATACTGCCCCTATGTACAAGAATATAACTACTATAACACTGCCCCTATGTACAAGAATATAACTACTATAATACTGCCCCTATGTACAAGAATATAACTACTATAATACTGCCCCTATGTACAAGAATATAACTACTATAATACTGCTCCTATGTACAAGAATATAACTACTATAATACTGCTCCTATGTCCAAGAATATAACTACTATAATACTGCTCCTATATACAAGAATATAACTACTATAATACTGCCCCTATGTACAAGAATATAACTACTATAATACTGCTCCTATATACAAGAATATAACTACTATAATACTGCCCCCTATGTACAAGAATATAACTACTATAATACTGCCCCTATGTACAAGAATTTAACTACTATAATACTGCTCCTATGTACAAGAATATAACTACTATAATACTGCCGCTATGTACAAGAATATAACTACTATAATACTGCCCCCTATGTACAAGAATATAACTACTATAATACTGCCCCCTATGTACAAGAATATAACTACTATAATACTGCCCCCTATGTACAAGAATATAACTGCTATAATACTGCCCCTATGTACAAGAATATAACTGCTATAATACTGCCCCTATGTACAAGAATATAACTGCTATAATACTGCCCCTATGTACAAGAATATAACTACTATAATACTGCCCCTATGTACAAGAATATAACTACTATAATACTGCCCCTATGTACAAGAATATAACTACTATAATACTGCTCCCTATGTACAAGGATATAACTACTATAATACTGCCCCTATGTACAAGAATATAACTACTATAATACTGCCCCCTATGTACAAGAATATAACTACTATAATACTGCTCCCTATGTACAAGAATATAACTACTATATTACTGCCCCTATGTACAAGAATATAACTACTATAATACTGCTCCCTATGTACAAGAATATAACTACTATAATACTGCCCCTATGTACAAGAATATAACTACTATAATACTGCCCCTATGTACAAGAATATAACTACTATAATACTGCCCCCTATGTACAAGAATATAACTACTATAATACTGCCTCCTATGTATAAGAATATAACCACTATAATACTGCCCCCTATGTATGAGAATATAACTACTATAATACTGCTCCTATGTACAAGAATATAAGTACTATAATACTGCCCGCTATGTACAAGAATATAACTACTATAATACTGCCCCTATGTACAAGAATATAACTACTATAATACTGCTCCCTATGTACAAGGATATAACTACTATAATACTGCCCCCTATGTACAAGAATATAACTACTATAATACTGCTCCTATGTACAAGAATATAACTACTATAATACTGCTCCTATGTACAAGAATATAACTACTATAATACTGCTCCTATGTACAAGAATATAACTACTATAATACTGCCCCTATGTACAAGAATATAACTACTATAATACTGCTCCTATGTACAAGAATATAACTACTATAATACTGCTCCTATGTACAAGAATATAACTACTATAATACTGCTCCTATGTACAAGAATATAACTACTATAATACTGCCTCCTATGTACAAGAATATAACTACTATAATACTGCCCCTATGTACAAGAATATAACTACTATAATACTGCCCCTATGTACAAGAATATAACTACTATAATACTGCTCCTATGTACAAGAATATAACTACTATAATACTGCCCCCTATGTACAAGAATATGCCTACTATAATACTGCTCCTATGTACAAGAATATAACTACTATAATATTGCCCCCTATGTACAAGAATATAACTACTATAATACTGCTCCTATGTACAAGAATATAACTACTATAATACTGCTCTTATATACAAGAATATAACTACTATAATACTACCCCTATGTACAAGAATATAACTACTATAATACTGCCCCTATGTACAAGATTATACATACTATAATACTGCCCCTATGTACAAGAATATAACTACTATAATACTGCTCTTATATACAAGAATATAACTACTATAATACTGCCCCTATGTACAAGAATATAACTACTATATATGACAACTTTATCTTCCAAAAGGTAGGGGAGAAAACAAGGGGATCTGCTACTTTGGATCTAATTCTTATAAACAGGGAGGAAATGGTTGAGGAGGTAAAGGTGGCTGGGACCCTAGGAGGCAGCGATCATGCTATTATAGAATTTTGGATAACTAGAGGAGGAAGACATGTGAAGACTCAAACTTCAAGGTTAGATTTTAGAAAGGCAGATTTTAAGAGACTCAGAAAGAGAATAGGAGGGATCCAATGGCTGGATGTCCTTAAGGACAAAAATGTCCAGGAAGGATGGGAAATTTTTAAAAATGAGATTCTCAAAGCACAATCGTTAACAATCCCGAAAAGTAGGAAGAATGGGAAGCATTTAAGGAAACCAGGATGGATGAACACAGAACTTAAACACATGCTAAAAAGAAAGAAAGAAATGTTTATTAAATGGAAAGAGGGAGGCATATCTAAAGAAGATTATAATGCAGTCTGCAGATCCTGCAGGGCACGTATCAGGTTAGCTAAAGCTGACAATGAATTAAGGCTTGCAAGAGATGTCAAAAGCAATAAAAAAGGATTTTGGGGGTATGTCAAAAGTAAAAGAAAAGTGAAAGATGCTATAGGATTTTTACAGGATGAAAATGGAGAAATGGTAAGAGAGGATGTTGAGAAGGCCGAACTTTTTAATTCCTATTTTGCATCTGTTTTCTCTCAGAAAGAAAATGTAACATCAACTGATCTTCACTGTCCTTTTAAAGGAATAGAGGAATCCAAGTTATCAGTAAACAGAAAGATTGTGAGGGAATATTTAGCTAACATAAATGAGTTCAAGTCTCCAGGTCCAGATGAATTACACCCCAGAGTACTGAAGGAGATTGTAGAAGAAATTTTAGAACCACTCTCCATAATCTTTGAAAATTCTTGGAGAACAGGAGAAGTCCCAGAAGACTGGAGAAGAGCAAATGTTGTTCCTATCTTCAAAAAGGGGAAGAAGGTGGACCCAGGGAACTATAGGCCGGTGAGTCTGACTTCTATACCAGGAAAGATCTTTGAACAAATTATTAAACAACATGTATGTAAGTACATGGATAAGAATGAAGTGATTAACCAGAGTCAGCATGGGTTTGTAACTAACAAGTCATGTCAGACTAACTTAATTTCCTTCTATGACAGAATCACTGACTGGGTGGATCAGGGAAATGCTGTAGATATAGTATATCTTGACTTCAGCAAAGCATTTGACAAAGTATCTCACACCATCCTTATTGAAAAAATGACCAAGTATGCAATGGACCAGGCAACTGTTAGGTGGATTCATAACTGGCTTAGTGATCGGACTCAAAGGGTGGTTGTAAATGGCTTCACATCCAGCTGGATGAATGTCTCAAGTGGGGTACCACAGGGCTCCGTCCTGGGACCTGTATTGTTCAACATCTTTATCAATGATTTAGATGAAGGAATTGAGGGTAAGCTGATTAAATTTGCTGATGACACAAAGCTAGGAGGGATAGCTAATACTAGAGAAGAGAGAGAGAGAATTCAAAAAGACCTAAATAAACTGGAGCAGTGGGCAGCAACCAACAGAATGGTTTTTAACAGGGAAAAATGCAAAGTACTACATCTGGGCAATAAAAATGAAAAAAGCATATACAGAATGGAAGGAATAGAGCTAAGCAACAGTACATGTGAAAAAGACTTAGGTATACTAATAGATCATAGACTGAACATGAGTCAACAGTGTGATGCAGCAGCAAAAAAGGCAAATACAATTCTGGGATGTATTAACAGAAGCATACAGTCTAGATCACGTGAAGTCATTATTGGTCTTTACTCCTCTTTGGTCAGACCTCATCTGGAATACTGTGTACAGTTTTGGGCACCACATTTTAAAAAAGACATAGACAAACTGGAGCAAGTTCAGAGAAGAGCGACCAGAATGGTGACTGGTCTGCAAACCATGTCCTATGAGGAACGGTTGCAGGATTTGGGAATGTTTAGCTTGCAAAAAAGAAGACTGAGAGGAGACTTAATAGCTGTCTACAAATATGTCAAGGGCTGTCACATTGTAGAAGGATCATCTTTATTCTCATTTGCAGAAGGAAAGACTAGAAGCAATGGGATGAAACTAAATGGGAGGAGACACAGATTAGATATTAGAAAAAACTTTTTGACAGTTAGGGTGATTAATGAGTGGAACAGGCTGCCACGAGAGGTGGTGAGTTCCCCTTCAATGGACGTCTTCAAACAGAGGCTGGACAGACATCTGTCTGAGATGATCTAGTGAATCCTGCTTTGAGCAGGGGGTTGGACCAGATGACCCAGGAGGTCCCTTCCAACTCTACCATTCTATGATTCTATGATTCTATGATTCTATACTATAATATTGCCCTTATGAACAAGATTATACCTACTATAATACTGCTCCTATGTACAAGAATATAACTGCTATAATACTGCTCTTATATGCAAGAATATAACTACTATAATACTGACCCTATGTACAAGAATATAACTACTATAATACTGCCCCTATGTACAAGATTATACCTACTATAATACTGCCCCTATGTACAAGATTATACCTACTATAATACTGCCCCCTATATCCAAGCATATAACTACTATAATACTGCCCACTATGTACAAGATTATACCTACTATAATACAGCCTCCTATGTACAAGAATATAACTACTATAATACTGCCCCTATGTACAAGAATATAACTACTATAATACTACCCCTATGTACAAAAATGTAACTACTATAATACTGCCCCTTATGTACAAGAATATAACTACTATAATACTGCCTCCTATGTATAAGAATATAACTACTATAATACTGCCCCTATGTACAAGAATATAACTACTATAATACTGCCCCTATGTACAAGAATATAACTACTATAATACTGCCCCTATGTACAAGAATATAACTACTATAATACTGCTCCTATGTACAAGAATATAACTACTATAATACTGCTCCTATGTACAAGAATATAACTACTATAATACTGCCCCTATGTACAAGAATATAACTACTATAATACTGCTACTATGTACAAGAATATAACTACTATAATATTGCCCCCTATGTACAAGAATATGACTACTATAATACTGCTCTTATATACAAGAATATAACTACTATAATACTGCCCCTATGTACAAGAATATAACTACTATAATACTGCCCCTATGTGCAAGAATATAAGTACTATAATACTGCTCCTATGTACAAGAATATAACTACTATAATACTGCCCCCTATGTACAAGAATATAACTACTATAATACCACACCCTATGTACAAGAATATAACTACTACAATACTACCCCCTATGTACAAGAATAAAACTACTATAGTACTGCCCCCTATGTACAAGAATATAACTACTATAATACTGCTCCTATGTACAAGAATATAAGTACTATAATACTGCCCCTATGTACAACAATATAACTACTATAATACTGCCCCTATGTAAAAGAATATAACTACTATAATGCTGCTCCTATGTACAAGAATATAACTATTATAATACTGCCCCTATGTACAAGAATATAACTACTATAATACTGCTCCTATGTACAAGAATATAACTGCTATAATACTGCCCCCTATGTACAAGAATATAACTACTATAATACAGCCTCCTATGTACAAGAATATAACTACTATAATACTACCCCTATGTACAAAAATGTAACTACTATAATACTGCCCCTTATGTACAAGAATATAACTACTATAATACTGCCTCCTATGTATAAGAATATAACTACTATAATACTGCCCCTATGTACAAGAATATAACTACTATAATACTGCCCCTATGTACAAGAATATAACTACTATAATACTGCCCCTATGTACAAGAATATAACTACTATAATACTGCCCCTATGTACAAGACTATAACTACTATAATACTGCTCCTATGTACAAGAATATAACTACTATAATACTGACCCCTATGTACAAGAATATAACTACTATAATACTGCCCCTATGTACAAGAATATAACTACTATAATACTGCTACTATGTACAAGAATATAACTACTATAATATTGCCCCCTATGTACAAGAATATGACTACTATAATACTGCTCTTATATACAAGAATATAACTACTATAATACTGCCCCTATGTACAAGAATATAACTACTATAATACTGCCCCTATGTACAAGATTATACCTACTATAATACTGCCCCCTATGTACAAGAATATGACTACTATAATACTGCTTTTATATACAAGAATATAACTACTATAATACTGCCCCTATGTACAAGAATATAACTACTATAATACTGCCCCTATGTACAAGATTATACCTACTATAATACTGCTCCTATGTACAAGAATATAACTACTATAATACTGCTCTTACATACAAGAATATAACTACTATAATACTGCCCCTATGTACAAGAATATAACTACTATAATACTGCCCCTATGTACAAGATTATACCTACTATAATACAGCCCCTATGTACAAGATTATACCTACTATAATACTGCCCCCTATATCCAAGAATATAACTACTATAATACTGCCCACTATGTACAAGATTATACCTACTATAATACTGCCCCTATGTACAAGAATATAACTACTATAATACTGCTCCTATGTACAAGAATATAACTACTATAATACTGCCCCCTATGTACAAGAATATAACTACTATAATACTGCCCCTATGTACAAGACTATAACTACTATAATACTGCTCCTATGTACAAGAATATAACTACTATAATACTGCTCTTATATACAAGAATATAACTACTATAATACTGCTGCTATGTACAAGAATATAACTATTATAATACTGCCTCTATGTACAAGAATATAACTACTATATTACTGCCCCCTATGTACAAGAATATAACTACTATAATACTGCCCCTATGTACAAGAATATAACTACTATAATACTGCCCCCTATGTACAAGAATATAACTACTATAATACTGCTCCCTATGTACAAGGATATAACTACTATAATACTGCCCCTATGTACAAGAATATAACTACTATAATACTGCCCCCTATGTACAAGAATATAACTGCTATAATACTGCCCCCTATGTACAAGAATATAACTACTATAATACTGCCCCCTATGTACAAGAATATAACTACTATAATACTGCCCCTATGTACAAGAATATAACTACTATAATACTGCCCCTATGTACAAGAATATATCTACTATAATACTGCTCCTATGTACAAGAATATAACTACTACAATACTGCCCCCTATGTACAAGAATATAACTACTATAATACTGCCCCCTATGTACAAGAATATAACTACTATAATACTGCTCCTATGTACAAGAATATAACTACTATAATACTGCTCCTATGTACAAGAATATAACTACTATAATACTGCTCTTATATACAAGAATATATCTACTATAATACTGCTCCTATGTACAAGAATATAACTACTATAATACTGCCCCTATGTACAAGAATATAACTACTATAATACTGCCCCCTATATACAAGAATATAACTACTATAATACTGCCCCTATCTACAGGAATATAACTACTATAATACTGCCTATGTACAAGACTATAACTACTTTAATACTGCCGCCTATGTACAAAAATATAACTACTATAATACTGCCCCTATGTACAACAATATAACTACTACAATACTACCCCCTATGTACAAGAATATAACTACTATAATACTGCCCCCTATGTACAAGAATATAACTACTATAATACTGCTCCTATGTACAAGAATATAACTACTATAATACTGCCCCTATGTTCAAGAATATAACTACTATAATACTGCCCCTATGTACAAGAATATAACTACTATAATACTGCCCCTTTGTACAAGAATATAACTACTATAATAATGCCCCCTATGTACAAGAATATAACTACTATAATACTGCTCCCTATGTACAAGAATATAACTACTATAATACTGCCCCTATGTCCAAGAATATAACTACTATAATACTGCTCCCTATGTTCAAGAATATAACTACTATAATACTGCTCCTATGTACAAGAATATAACTACTATAATACTGCCCATATGTTCAAGAATATAACTACTATAATACTGCCCCTATGTACAAGAATATAACTACTATAATACTGCCCCTATGTACAAGAATATAACTACTATAATACTGCCCCCTATGTACAAGAATATAACTACTATAATACTGCTCCCTATGTACAAGAATATAACTACTATAATACTGCCCCTATGTACAAGAATATAACTACTATAATACTGCTCCCTATGTTCAAGAATATAACTACTATAATACTGCTCCTATGTACAAGAATATAACAACTATAATACTGCCCCTATGTACAAGAATATAAGTACTATAATACTGCTCCTATGTACAAGAATATAACTACTATAATACTGCCCCCTATGTACAAGAATATAACTACTATAATACCACACCCTATGTACAAGAATATAACTACTACAATACTACCCCCTATGTACAAGAATAAAACTACTATAGTACTGCCCTCTATGTACAAGAATATAACTACTATAATACTGCTCCTATGTACAAGAATATAAGTACTATAATACTGCCCCTATGTACAACAATATAACTACTATAATACTGCCCCTATGTAAAAGAATATAACTACTATAATGCAGCTCCTATGTACAAGAATATAACTACTATAATACTGCCCCTATGTACAAGAATATAACTACTATAATACTGCTCCTATGTACAAGAATATAACTGCTATAATACTGCCCCCATGTACAAGAATATAACTACTATAATACAGCCTCCTATGTACAAGAATATAACTACTATAATACTGCCCCTATGTACAAGAATATAACTACTATAATACTACCCCTATGTACAAAAATGTAACTACTATAATACTGCCCCTTATGTACAAGAATATAACTACTATAATACTGCCTCCTATGTATAAGAATATAACTACTATAATACTGCCCCTATGTACAAGAATATAACTACTATAATACTGCCCCTATGTACAAGAATATAACTACTATAATACTGCCCCTATGTACAAGAATATAACTACTATAATACTGCCCCTATGTACAAGAATATAACTACTATAATACTGCTCCTATGTACAAGAATATAACTACTATAATACTGACCCCTATGTACAAGAATATAACTACTATAATACTGCCCCTATGTACAAGAATATAACTACTATAATACTGCTACTATGTACAAGAATATAACTACTATAATATTGCCCCCTATGTACAAGAATATGACTACTATAATACTGCTCTTATATACAAGAATATAACTACTATATTACTGCCCCTATGTACAAGAATATAACTACTATAATACTGCCCCTATGTACAAGATTATACCTACTATAATACTGCCCCCTATGTACAAGAATATGACTACTATAATACTGCTTTTATGTACAAGAATATAACTACTATAATACTGCCCCTATGTACAAGAATATAACTACTATAATACTGCCCCTATGTACAAGAATATAAGTACTATAATACTGCTCCTATGTACAAGAATATAACTACTATAATACTGCCCCCTATGTACAAGAATATAACTACTATAATACCACACCCTATGTACAAGAATATAACTACTACAATACTACCCCCTATGTACAAGAATAAAACTACTATAGTACTGCCCCCTATGTACAAGAATATAACTACTATAATACTGCTCCTATGTACAAGAATATAAGTACTATAATACTGCCCCTATGTACAACAATATAACTACTATAATACTGCCCCTATGTAAAAGAATATAACTACTATAATGCTGCTCCTATGTACAAGAATATAACTACTATAATACTGCCCCTATGTACAAGAATATAACTACTATAATACTGCTCCTATGTACAAGAATATAACTGCTATAATACTGCCCCCTATGTACAAGAATATAACTACTATAATACAGCCTCCTATGTACAAGAATATAACTACTATAATACTGCCCCTATGTACAAGAATATAACTACTATAATACTACCCCTATGTACAAAAATGTAACTACTATAATACTGCCCCTTATGTACAAGAATATAACTACTATAATACTGCCTCCTATGTATAAGAATATAACTACTATAATACTGCCCCTATGTACAAGAATATAACTACTATAATACTGCCCCTATGTACAAGAATATAACTACTATAATACTGCCCCTATGTACAAGAATATAACTACTATAATACTGCCCCTATGTACAAGAATATAACTACTATAATACTGCTCCTATGTACAAGAATATAACTACTATAATACTGACCCCTATGTACAAGAATATAACTACTATAATACTGCCCCTATGTACAAGAATATAACTACTATAATACTGCTACTATGTACAAGAATATAACTACTATAATATTGCCCCCTATGTACAAGAATATGACTACTATAATACTGCTCTTATATACAAGAATATAACTACTATAATACTGCCCCTATGTACAAGAATATAACTACTATAATACTGCCCCTATGTACAAGATTATACCTACTATAATACTGCCCCCTATGTACAAGAATATGACTACTATAATACTGCTTTTATATACAAGAATATAACTACTATAATACTGCCCCTATGTACAAGAATATAACTACTATAATACTGCCCCTATGTACAAGATTATACCTACTATAATACTGCTCCTATGTACAAGAATATAACTACTATAATACTGCTCTTACATACAAGAATATAACTACTATAATACTGCCCCTATGTACAAGAATATAACTACTATAATACTGCCCCTATGTACAAGATTATACCTACTATAATACAGCCCCTATGTACAAGATTATACCTACTATAATACTGCCCCCTATATCCAAGAATATAACTACTATAATACTGCCCACTATGTACAAGATTATACCTACTATAATACTGCCCCTATGTACAAGAATATAACTACTATAATACTGCTCCTATGTACAAGAATATAACTACTATAATACTGCTCTTATATACAAGAATATAACTACTATAATACTGCTGCTATGTACAAGAATATAACTATTATAATACTGCCTCTATGTACAAGAATATAACTACTATATTACTGCCCCCTATGTACAAGAATATAACTACTATAATACTGCCCCTATGTACAAGAATATTACTACTATAATACTGCCCCCTATGTACAAGAATATAACTACTATAA
The DNA here is from genome assembly GCF_046119375.1 of Phyllobates terribilis. Lineage (NCBI taxonomy): Eukaryota > Metazoa > Chordata > Amphibia > Anura > Dendrobatidae > Phyllobates > Phyllobates terribilis. The sequence continues at coordinate 94,637,477 of NW_027362772.1, forward strand.
TACTGCTCCCTATGTACAAGGATATAACTACTATAATACTGCCCCTATGTACAAGAATATAACTACTATAATACTGCCCCCTATGTACAAGAATATAACTGCTATAATACTGCCCCCTATGTACAAGAATATAACTACTATAATACTGCCCCCTATGTACAAGAATATAACTACTATAATACTGCCCCTATGTACAAGAATATAACTACTATAATACTGCCCCTATGTACAAGAATATATCTACTATAATACTGCTCCTATGTACAAGAATATAACTACTACAATACTGCCCCCTATGTACAAGAATATAACTACTATAATACTGCCCCCTATGTACAAGAATATAACTACTATAATACTGCCCCTATGTACAAGAATATAACTACTATAATACTGCCCCTAAGTACAAGAATATAACTACCATAATACTGCCCCCTATGTACAAGAATATAACTACTATAATACTGCCTCCTATGTATAAGAATATAACTACTATTATACTGCCCCTATGTACAAGAATATAACAACTATAATACTGCTCCTATGTACAAGAATATAACTACTATAATACTGCTCCCTATATACAAGAATATAACTACTATAATACTGCCCCTATGTACAAGAATATAACTACTATAATACTGCCCCTATGTACAAGAATATAACTACTATAATACTGCCCCTATGTACAAGAATATAACTGCTATAATACTGCCCCCTATGTACAAGAATATAACTACTATAATACTGCCCCCTATGTACAAGAATATAACTACTATAATACTGTCCCTATGTACAAGAATATAGCTACTATAATACTGCCCCTATGTACAAGAATATAACTACTATAATACTGCTCTTATATACAAGAATATAACTACTATAATACTGCCCCTATGTACAAGAATATAACTACTATAACACTGCCCCTATGTACAAGAATATAACTACTATAATACTGCCCCTATGTACAAGAATATAACTACTATAATACTGCCCCTATGTACAAGAATATAACTACTATAATACTGCCCCTATGTACAAGAATATAACTACTATAATACTGCTCCTATGTACAAGAATATAACTACTATAATTCTGCCCCCTATGTACAAGAATATAACTACTATAATACTGCCCCTATGTACAAGAATATAACTACTATAATACTGCTCCTATGTACAAGAATATAACTACTATAATATTGCCCCCTATGTACAAGAATATAACTACTATAATACTGCTCTTATATACAAGAATATAACTACTATAATACTACCCCTATGTACAAGAATATAACTACTATAATACTGCCCCTATGTACAAGATTATACATACTATAATACTGCCCCTATGTACAAGAATATAACTACTATAATACTGCTCTTATATACAAGAATATAACTACTATAATACTGCCCCTATGTACAAGAATATAACTACTATAATATTGCCCTTATGAACAAGATTATACCTACTATAATACTGCCCCTATGTACAAGATTATACCTACTATAATACTGCCCCCTATATCCAAGCATATAACTACTATAATACTGCCCACTATGTACAAGATTATACCTACTATAATACTGCCCCTATGTACAAGAATATAACTACTATAATACTGCTCCTATGTACAAGAATATAACTACTATAATACTGCTCCTATGTACAAGAATATAACTACTATAATACTGCTCTTATATACAAGAATATATCTACTATAATACTGCTCCTATGTACAAGAATATAACTACTATAATACTGCCCCTATGTACAAGAATATAACTACTATAATACTGCCCCCTATATACAAGAATATAACTACTATAATACTGCCCCTATCTACAGGAATATAACTACTATAATACTGCCTATGTACAAGACTATAACTACTTTAATACTGCCGCCTATGTACAAAAATATAACTACTATAATACTGCCCCTATGTACAACAATATAACTACTACAATACTACCCCCTATGTACAAGAATATAACTACTATAATACTGCCCCCTATGTACAAGAATATAACTACTATAATACTGCTCCTATGTACAAGAATATAACTACTATAATACTGCCCCTATGTTCAAGAATATAACTACTATAATACTGCCTCTATGTACAAGAATATAACTACTATAATACTGCCCCTATGTACAAGAATATAACTACTATAATAATGCCCCCTATGTACAAGAATATAACTACTATAATACTGCTCCCTATGTACAAGAATATAACTACTATAATACTGCCCCTATGTCCAAGAATATAACTACTATAATACTGCTCCCTATGTTCAAGAATATAACTACTATAATACTGCTCCTATGTACAAGAATATAACTACTATAATACTGCCCCTATGTACAAGAATATAAGTACTATAATACTGCTCCTATGTACAAGAATATAACTACTATAATACTGCCCCCTATGTACAAGAATATAACTACTATAATACCACACCCTATGTACAAGAATATAACTACTACAATACTACCCCCTATGTACAAGAATAAAACTACTATAGTACTGCCCCCTATGTACAAGAATATAACTACTATAATACTGCTCCTATGTACAAGAATATAAGTACTATAATACTGCCCCTATGTACAACAATATAACTACTATAATACTGCCCCTATGTAAAAGAATATAACTACTATAATGCTGCTCCTATGTACAAGAATATAACTACTATAATACTGCCCCTATGTACAAGAATATAACTACTATAATACTGCTCCTATGTACAAGAATATAACTGCTATAATACTGCCCCCTATGTACAAGAATATAACTACTATAATACAGCCTCCTATGTACAAGAATATCACTACTATAATACTGCCCCTATGTACAAGAATATAACTACTATAATACTACCCCTATGTACAAAAATGTAACTACTATAATACTGCCCCTTATGTACAAGAATATAACTACTATAATACTGCCTCCTATGTATAAGAATATAACTACTATAATACTGTCCCTATGTACAAGAATATAACTACTATAATACTGCCCCTATGTACAAGAATATAACTACTATAATACTGCCCCTATGTACAAGAATATAACTACTATAATACTGCCCCTATGTACAAGAATATAACTACTATAATACTGCTCCTATGTACAAGAATATAACTACTATAATACTGACCCCTATGTACAAGAATATAACTACTATAATACTGCCCCTATGTTCAAGAATATAACTACTATAATACTGCTACTATGTACAAGAATATAACTACTATAATATTGCCCCCTATGTACAAGAATATGACTACTATAATACTGCTCTTATATACAAGAATATAACTACTATAATACTGCCCCTATGTACAAGAATATAACTACTATAATACTGCCCCTATGTACAAGATTATACCTACTTTAATACTGCCCCCTATGTACAACAATATAACTACTATAATACTGCTCTTATATACAAGAATATAACTACTATAATACTGCCCCTATGTACAAGAATATAACTACTATAATACTGCCCCTATGTACAAGATTATACCTACTATAATACTGCCCCCTATGTACAAAAATATGACTACTATAATACTGCTTTTATATACAAGAATATAACTACTATAATACTGCCCCTATGTACAAGAATATAACTACTATAATACTGCCCCTATGTACAAGATTATACCTACTATAATACTGCTCCTATGTACAAGAATATAACTACTATAATACTGCTCTTATATACAAGAATATAACTACTATAATACTGCCCCTATGTACAAGAATATAACTACTATAATACTGCCCCTATGTACAAGATTATACCTACTATAATACAGCCCCTATTTACAAGATTATACCTACTATAATACTGCCCCCTATATCCAAGAATATAACTACTATAATACTGCCCACTATGTACAAGATTATACCTACTATAATACTGCCCCTATGTACAAGAATATAACTACTATAATACTGCTCCTATGTACAAGAATATAACTACTATAATACTGCCCCCTATGTACAAGAATATAACTACTATAATACTGCTCCTATGTACAAGAATATAACTACTATAATACTGCTCCTATGTACAAGAATATAACTACTATAATACTGCTCTTATATACAAGAATATAACTACTATAATACTGCCCCTATGTACAAGACTATAACTACTATAATACTGCTCCTATGTACAAGAATATAACTACTATAATACTGCTCTTATATACAAGAATATAACTACTATAATACTGCTGCTATGTACAAGAATATAACTATTATAATACTGCCTCTATGTACAAGAATATAACTACTATATTACTGCCCCCTATGTACAAGAATATAACTACTATAATACTGCCCCTATGTACAAGAATATAACTACTATAATACTGCCCCCTATGTACAAGAATATAACTACTATAATACTGCTCCCTATGTACAAGGATATAACTACTATAATACTGCCCCTATGTACAAGAATATAACTACTACCATACTGCCCCCTATGTACAAGAATATAACTACTATAATACTGCCCCTAAGTACAAGAATATAACTACTATAATACTGCCCCCTATGTACAAGAATATAACTACTATAATACTGCCTCCTATGTATAAGAATATAACTACTATAATACTGCTCCTATGTACAAGAATATAACTACTATAATACTGCTCCCTATATACAAGAATATAACTACTATAATACTGCCCCTATGTACAAGAATATAACAACTATAATACTGCTCCTATGTACAAGAATATAACTACTATAATACTGCTCCCTATATACAAGAATATAACTACTATAATACTGCCCCTATGTACAAGAATATAACTACTATAATACTACCCCTATGTACAAGAATATAACTACTATAATACTGCCCCTATGTACAAGAATATAACTGCTATAATACTGCCCCCTATGAACAAGAATATAACTACTATAATACTGCCCCCTATGTACAAGAATATAACTACTATAATACTGCCCCTATGTACAAGAATATAGCTACTATAATACTGCCCCTATGTACAAGAATATAACTACTATAATACTGCTCTTATATACAAGAATATAACTACTATAATACTGCCCCTATGTACAAGAATATAACTACTATAACACTGCCCCTATGTACAAGAATATAACTACTATAATACTGCCCCTATGTACAAGAATATAACTACTATAATACTGCCCCTATGTACAAGAATATAACTACTATAATACTGCCCCTATGTACAAGAATATAACTACTATAATACTGCTCCTATGTACAAGAATATAACTACTATAATACTGCCCCCTATGTACAAGAATATAACTACTATAATACTGCCCCTATGTACAAGAATATAACTACTATAATACTGCTCCTATGTACAAGAATATAACTACTATAATACTGCTCTTATATACAAGAATATAACTACTATAATACTACCCCTATGTACAAGAATATAACTACTATAATACTGCCCCTATGTACAAGATTATACATACTATAATACTGCCCCTATGTACAAGAATATAACTACTATAATACTGCTCTTATATACAAGAATATAACTACTATAATACTGCCCCTATGTACAAGAATATAACTACTATAATATTGCCCTTATGAACAAGATTATACCTACTATAATACTGCTCCTATGTACAAGAATATAACTGCTGTAATACTGCTCTTATATACAAGAATATAACTACTATAATACTGACCCTATGTACAAGAATATAACTACTATAATACTGCCCCTATGTACAAGATTATACCTACTATAATACTGCCCCTATGTACAAGATTATACCTACTATAATACTGCCCCCTATATCCAAGCATATAACTACTATAATACTGCCCACTATGTACAAGATTATACCTACTATAATACTGCCCCTATGTACAAGAATATAACTACTATAATACTGCTCCTATGTACAAGAATATAACTACTATAATACTGCTCCTATGTACAAGAATATAACTACTATAATACTACTCTTATATACAAGAATATATCTACTATAATACTGCTCCTATGTACAAGAATATAACTACTATAATACTGCCCCTATGTACAAGAATATAACTACTATAATACTGCCCCCTATATACAAGAATATAACTACTATAATACTGCCCCTATCTACAGGAATATAACTACTATAATACTGCCTATGTACAAGAATATAACTACTATAATACTGCCGCTTATGTACAAGAATATAACCACTACAATACTACCCCCTATGTACAAGAATATAACTACTATAATACTGCCCCTATGTACAAGACTATAACTACTTTAATACTGCCGCCTATGTACAAGAATATAACTACTATAATACTGCCCCTATGTACAACAATATAACTACTACAATACTACCCCCTATGTACAAGAATATAACTACTATAATACTGCCCCCTATGTACAAGAATATAACTACTATAATACTGCTCCTATGTACAAGAATATAACTACTATAATACTGCCCCTATGTTCAAGAATATAACTACTATAATACTGCCCCTATGTACAAGAATATAACTACTATAATACTGCCCCTATGTACAAGAATATAACTACTATAATACTGCCCCCTATGTACAAGAATATAACTACTATAATACTGCTCCCTATGTACAAGAATATAACTACTATAATACTGCCCCTGTGTACAAGAATATAACTACTATAATACTGCTCCCTATGTTCAAGAATATAACTACTATAACACTGCTCCTATGTACAAGAATATAAGTACTATAATACTGCCCCTATGTACAAGAATATAAGTACTATAATACTGCTCCTATGTACAAGAATATAACTACTATAATACTGCCCCCTATGTACAAGAATATAACTACTATAATACCACACCCTACGTACAAGAATATAACTACTACAATACTACCCCCTATGTACAAGAATAAAACTACTATAGTACTGCCCCCTATGTACAAAAATATAACTACTATAATACTGCTCCTATGTACAAGAATATAAGTACTATAATACTGCCCCTATGTACAACAATATAACTACTATAATACTGCCCCTATGTAAAAGAATATAACTACTATAATGCTGCTCCTATGTACAAGAATATAACTACTATAATACTGCCCCTATGTACAAGAATATAACTACTATAATACTGCTCCTATGTACAAGAATATAACTGCTATAATACTGCCCCCTATGTACAAGAATATAACTACTATAATACAGCCTCCTATGTACAAGAATATAACTACTATAATACTGCCCCTATGTACAAGAATATAACTACTATAATACTACCCCTATGTACAAAAATGTAACTACTATAATACTGCCCCTTATGTACAAGAATATAACTACTATAATACTGCCCCCTATGTACAAGAATATAACTACTATAATACTGCCCCTATGTACAAGAATATAACTACTATAATACTGCCCCTATGTACAAGAATATAACTACTATAATACTGCCCCTATGTACAAGAATATAACTACTATAATACTGCCCCTATGTACAAGAATATAACTACTATAATACTGCCCCTATGTACAAGAATATAACTACTATAATACTGCTCCTATGTACAAGAATATAACTACTATAATACTGACCCCTATGTACAAGAATATAACTACTATAATACTGCCCCTATGTACAAGAATATAACTACTATAATACTGCTACTATGTACAAGAATATAACTACTATAATATTGCCCCCTATGTACAAGAATATGACTACTATAATACTGCTCTTATATACAAGAATATAACTACTATAATACTGCCCCTATGTACAAGAATATAACTACTATAATACTGCCCCTATGTACAAGATTATACCTACTTTAATACTGCCCCCTATGTACAACAATATAACTACTATAATACTGCTCTTATATACAAGAATATAACTACTATAATACTGCCCCTATGTACAAGAATATAACTACTATAATACTGCCCCTATGTACAAGATTATACCTACTATAATACTGCTCCTATGTACAAGAATATAACTACTATAATACTGCTCCTATGTACAAGAATATAACTACTATAATACTGCCCCTATGTACAAGATTATACCTACTATAATACTGCTCCTATGTACAAGAATATAACTACTATAATACTGCTCCTATGTACAAGAATATAACTACTATAATACTGCCCCCTATGTACAAGAATATAACTACTATAATACTGCTCCTATGTACAAGAATATAACTACTATAATACTGCTCTTATATACAAGAATATAACTACTATAATACTGCCCCTATGTACAAGACTATAACTACTATAATACTGCTCCTATGTACAAGAATATAACTACTATAATACTGCTCTTATATACAAGAATATAACTACTATAATACTGCTGCTATGTACAAGAATATAACTATTATAATACTGCCTCTATGTACAAGAATATAACTACTATATTACTGCCCCCTATGTACAAGAATATAACTACTATAATACTGCCCCTATGTAGAGGAATATAACTACTATAATACTGCCTATGTACAAGAATATAACTACTATCATACTGCCGCTGTGTACAGGAATATAACTACTATAATACTGCCCCTATGTACAAGACTATAAATACTATAATACTGCCGCCTATGTACAAGAATATAACTACTATAATACTGCCCCCTATGTACAAGAATATAACTACTATAATACTACACCCTATGTACAAGAATATAACTACTACAATACTACCCCCTATGTACAAGAATATAACTACTATAATACTGCCCCCTATGTACAAGAATATAACTACTATAATACTGCTCCTATGTACAAGAATATAACTACTATAATACTGCCCCTATGTACAAAAATATAACTACTATAATACTGCCCCTATGTACAAGAATATAACTACTATAATACTGCCCCTATGTACAAGAATATAACTACTATAATACTGCCCCCTATGTACAAGAATATAACTACTATAATACTGCTCCCTATGTACAAGAATATAACTACTATAATACTGCCACTATGTACAAGAATATAACTACTATAATACTGCTCCTATGTACAAGAATATAACTACTATAATACTGCCCCTATGTACAAGAATATAACTACTATAATACTGCCCCTATGTACAAGAATATAACTACTATAATACTGCTCCTATGTACAAGAATATAACTACTATAATACTGCCCCTATGTACAAGAATATAACTACTATAATACTGCTCCTATGTACAAGAATATAATTACTATAATACTGCCCCTATGTACAAGAATATAACTACTATAATACTGCTCCTATGTACAAGTATATAACTACTATAATACTGCTCCCTATGTACAAGAATATAACTACTATAATACTGCTCCTATGTAGAAGAATATAACTACTATAATACTGCCCCTATGTACAAGAATATAACTACTATAATACTGCCCCTATGTACTAGAATATAATTACTATAATACTGCCCCCTATGTACAAGAATATAACTACTATAATATTGCCCCCTATGTACAAGAATATAACTACTATAATACTGCCCCTATGTACAAGAATATAACTACTATAATACTGCCCCTATGTACAAGAATATAACTACTATAATACTGTCCCCTATGTACAAGAATATAACTACTATAATACTGCTCCCTATGTTCAAGAATATAACTACTATAATACTGCCCCTATGTACAAGAATATAACTGCTATAATACTGCCCCCTATGTACAAGAATATAACTACTATAATACTGCCCCTATGTACAAGAATATAACTACTATAATACTGTCCCCTATGTACAAGAATATAACTACTATAATACTGCTCCCTATGTACAAGAATATAACTACTATAATACTGCCCCTATGTACAAGATTATAACTACTATAATACTGCCCCTATGTACAACAATATAACTACTATAATACTGCCCCTATGTCCAAGAATATAACTACTATAATACTGCCCCTATGTACAAGAATATAACTACTATAATACTGCCCCTATGTACAAGATTATAACTACTATAATACTGCTCTTATGTACAAGAATATAACTACTATAATACTGCCCCTATGTACAAGAATATAACTACTATAACACTGCCCCTATGTACAAGAATATAACTACTATAATACTGCCCCTATGTACAAGAATATAACTACTATAATACTTCCCCTATGTACAAGAATATAACTACTATAATACTGCCCCTATGTACAAGAATATAACTACTATAATACAGCTCCTATGTAAAAGAATATAACTACTATAATACTGCCCCCTATGTACAAGAATATAACTACTATAATACTGCCCCCTATGTACAAGAATATAACTACTATAATACTGCTCTTATATACAAGAATATAACTACTATAATACTGCCCCCTATGTACAAGAATATAACTACTATAATACTGCCCCTATGTACAAGATTATACCTACTATAATGCTGCCCCCTATGTACAAGAATATAACTACTATAATACTGCTCTTATATACAAGAATATAACTACTATAATACTGCCCCTATGTACAAGAATATAACTACTATAATACTGCCCTTATGTACAAGATTATACCTACTATAATACTGCTCCTATGTACAAGAATATAACTACTATAATACTGCTCTTATATACAAGAATATAACTATTATAATACTGACCCTATGTACAAGAATATAACTACTATAATACTGCCCCTATGTACAAGATTATACCTACTATAATACTGCCCCTATGTACAAGAATATAACTACTATAATACTGCCCCTATGTACAAGATTATACCTACTATAATACTGCCCCTATGTACAAGATTATGCCTACTATAATACTGCCCCCTATATCCAAGCATATAACTACTATAATACTGCCCACTATGTACAAGATTATACCTACTATAATACTGCCCCTATGTACAAGAATATAACTACTATAATACTGCTCCTATGTACAAGAATATAACTACTATAATACTGCTCCTATGTACAAGAATATAACTACTATAATACTGCTCTGATTTACAAGAATATAACTACTATAATACTGCCCCTATGTACAAGAATATAACTACTATAATACTGCCCTATGTACAAGAATATAACTACTATAATACTGCCCCTATGTACAAGAATATAACTACTATAATACTGCCCCCTATGTACAAGAATATAACTACTATAATACTGCTCCCTATGTACAAGAATATAACTACTATAATACTGCCCCTTTGTACAAGAATATAACTACTATAATACTGCCCCCTATGTACAAGAATATAACTACTATAATATTGCCCCCTATGTACAAGAATATAACTACTATAATACTGCCCCTATGTACAATAGTATAACTACTTTAATACTGCCGCCTATGTACAAGAATATAACTACTACAATACTACCCCCTATGTACAAGAATATAACTACTATAATACTGCCCCCTATGTACAAGAATATAACTACTATAATACTGCTCCTATGTACAAGAATATAACTACTACAATACTACCCCCTATGTACAAGAATATAACTACTATAATACTGCCCCCTATGTACAAGAATATAACTACTATAATACTGCTCCTATGTACAAGAATATAACTACTATAATACTGCCCCTATGTACAAGAATATAACTACTATAATACTGCCCTATGTACAAGAATATAACTACTATAATACTGCCCCTATGTACAAGAATATAACTACTATAATACTGCCCCCTATGTACAAGAATATAACTACTATAATACTGCTCCCTATGTACAAGAATATAACTACTATAATACTGCCCCTATGTACAAGAATATAACTACTATAATACTGCTCCCTATGTTCAAGAATATAACTACTATAATACTGCTCCTATGTACAAGAATATAACTACTATAATACTGCCCTATGTACAAGAATATAACTACTATAATACTGCCCCTATGTACAAGAATATAACTACTATAATACTGCCCCCTATGTACAAGAATATAACTACTATAATACTGCTCCCTATGTACAAGAATATAACTACTATAATACTGCCCCTATGTACAAGAATATAACTACTATAATACTGCCCCCTATGTTCAAGAATATAACTACTATAATACTGTCCCCTATGTACAAGAATATAACTACTATAATACTGCTCCCTATGTACAAGAATATAACTACTATAATACTGCCCCTATGTACAAGAATATAACTGCTATAATACTGCCCCCTATGTACAAGAATATAACTGCTATAATACTGCCCCTATGTACAAGAATATAACTACTATAATACTGTCCCCTATGTACAAGAATATAACTACTATAATACTGCTCCCTATGTACAAGAATATAACTACTATAATACTGCCCCTATGTACAAGATTATAACTACTATAATACTGCCCCTATGTACAACAATATAACTACTATAATACTGCCCCTATGTACAAGAATATAACTACTATAATACTGCCCCTATGTACAAGAATATAACTACTATAATACTGCCCCTATGTACAAGATTATAACTACTATAATACTGCTCTTATGTACAAGAATATAACTACTATAATACTGCCCCTATGTACAAGAATATAACTACTATAACACTGCCCCTATGTACAAGAATATAACTACTATAATACTGCCCCTATGTACAAGAATATAACTACTATAATACTTCCCCTATGTACAAGAATATAACTACTATAATACTGCCCCTATGTACAAGAATATAACTACTATAATACAGCTCCTATGTAAAAGAATATAACTACTATAATACTGCCCCCTATGTACAAGAATATAACTACTATAATACTGCCCCCTATGTACAAGAATATAACTACTATAATATTGCCCCCTATGTACAAGAATATAACTACTATAATACTGCTCTTATATACAAGAATATAACTACTATAATACTGCCCCCTATGTACAAGAATATAACTACTATAATACTGCCCCTATGTACAAGATTATACCTACTATAATACTGCCCCCTATGTACAAGAATGTAACTACTATAATACTGCTCTTATATACAAGAATATAACTACTATAATACTGCCCCTATGTACAAGAATATAACTACTATAATACTGCCCTTATGTACAAGATTATACCTACTATAATACTGCTCCTATGTACAAGAATATAAATACTATAATACTGCTCTTATATACAAGAATATAACTATTATAATACTGACCCTATGTACAAGAATATAACTACTATAATACTGCCCCTATGTACAAGATTATACCTACTATAATACTGCCCCTATGTACAAGATTATAACTACTATAATACTGCCCCCTATATCCAAGCATATAACTACTATAATACTGCCCACTATGTACAAGATTATACCTACTATAATACTGCCCCTATGTACAAGAATATAACTACTATAATACTGCTCCTATGTACAAGAATATAACTACTATAATACTGCTCCTATGTACAAGAATATAACTACTATAATACTGCTCTTATTTACAAGAATATAACTACTATAATACTGCCCCTATGTACAAGAATATAACTACTACAATACTACCCCCTATGTACAAGAATATAACTACTATAATACTGCCCCTATGTACAATAGTATAACTACTTTAATACTGCCGCCTATGTACAAGAATATAACTACTACAATACTACCCCCTATGTACAAGAATATAACTACTATAATACTGCCCCCTATGTACAAGAATATAACTACTATAATACTGCTCCTATGTACAAGAATATAACTACTACAATACTACCCCCTATGTACAAGAATATAACTACTATAATACTGCCCCCTATGTACAAGAATATAACTACTATAATACTGCTCCTATGTACAAGAATATAACTACTATAATACTGCCCCTATGTACAAGAATATAACTACTATAATACTGCCCTATGTACAAGAATATAACTACTATAATACTGCCCCTATGTACAAGAATATAACTACTATAATACTGCCCCCTATGTACAAGAATATAACTACTATAATACTGCTCCCTATGTACAAGAATATAACTACTATAATACTGCCCCTATGTACAAGAATATAACTACTATAATACTGCTCCCTATGTTCAAGAATATAACTACTATAATACTGCTCCTATGTACAAGAATATAATTACTATAATACTGCTCCTATGTACAAAAATATGACTACTATAATACTGCTCCTATGTACAAGAATATAACTACTATAATACTGCTCCTATGTACAAGAATATAACTACTATAATACCACACCCTATGTACAAGAATATAACTACTACAATACTACCCCCTATGTACCAGAATATAACTACTATAATACTGCCCCCTATGTACAAGAATATAATTACTATAATACTGCCCCTATGTACAAGAATATAACTACTATATTACTGCTCCTATGTACAAGAATATAACTACTATAATACTGCTCCTATGTACAAGAATATAACTACTATAATACTGCCCCCTATGTACAAGAATATAACTACTATAATACCACACCCTATGTACAAGAATATAACTACTACAATACTACCCCCTATGTACCAGAATATAACTACTATAGTACTGCCCCCTATGTACAAGAATATAACTACTATAAAACTGCTCCTATGTACAAGAATATAACTAATATAATACTGCCCCGGTGTACAAGAATATAACTACTATAATACTGCTCCTATATACAAGAATATAACTACTATAATACTGCCCCGGTGTACAAGAATATAACTACTATAATACTGCTCCTATGTACAAGAATATAACTACTATAATACTGCCCCTATGTACAAGAATATAACTACTATAATACTGCTCCTATGTACAAGAATATAACTACTACAATACTACCCCCTAGGTACAAGAATATAACTACTATAGTACTGCCCCCTATGTACAAGAATATAAGTACTATAATACTGCCCCTATGTACAACAATATAACTACTATAATACTGCCCCTATGTAAAAGAATATAACTACTATAATACTGCTCCTATGTACAAGAATATAACTACTATAATACTGCCCCCTATGTACAAGAATGTAACTACTTTAATACTGCCCCTTATGTACAAAAATATAACTAGTATAATACTGCCTCCTATGTATAAGAATATAACTACTATAATACTGCCCCTATGTACAAGAATATAACTACTATAATACTGCCCCTATGTACAAGAGTATAACTACTATAATACTGCCGCTATGTACAAGAATATAACTACTATAATACTGCCCCCTATGTACAAGAATATAACTACTATAATACTGCTCCCTATGTACAAGAATGTAACTACTATAATACTGCTCCTATGTACAAGAATATAACTACTATAATACTGCCCTCTATGTACAAGAATATAATTACTGTAATACTGCTCCCTATGTACAAGAATATAACTACTATAATACTGCTCTTATATACAAGAATATAACTACTATAATAGTGCCCCTATGTACAAGAATATAACTACTATAATACTGCCCTTATGTACAAGATTATACCTACTATAATACTGCCCCTATGTACAAGATTATACCTACTATAATACTGCCCCTATATCCAAGAATATAACTACTATAATACTGCCCCTATGTACAAGAATATAACTACTATAATACTGCTCCTATGTACAAGAATATAACTACTATAATACTGCCCTTATGTACAAGATTATACCTACTATAATACTGCCCCTATGTACAAGATTATACCTACTATAATACTGCCCCCTATATCCAAGAATATAACTACTATAATACTGCTCCTATGTACAAGAATATAACTACTATAATACTGCTCTTATATACAAGAATATAACTACTATAATACTGACCCTATGTACAAGAATATAACTACTATAATACTGCCCTTATGTACAAGATTATACCTACTATAATACTGCCCCTATGTACAAGATTATACCTACTATAATACTGCCCCCTATATCCAAGAATATAACTACTATAATACTGCCCCTATGTACAAGAATATAACTACTATTATACTGCTCCTATGTACAAGAATATAACTACTATAATACTGCTCCTATGTACAAGAATATAACTACTATAATACTGCTCTTATATACAAGAATATAACTACTATAATACTGCTCCTATGTACAAGAATATAACTACTATAATACTGCCCCTATGTACAAGAATATAACTACTATAATACTGCCCCCTATTTACAAGAATATAACTACTATAATACTGCCCCTATGTACAGGAATATAACTACTATAATACTGCCTATGTACAAGAATATAACTACTATAATACTGCCGATGTGTACAGGAATATAACTACTATAATACTGCCGCCTATGTACAAGAATATAACTACTATAATACTGCCCCCTATGTACAAGAATATAACTACTACAATACTACCCCCTATGTACAAGAATATAACTACTATAATACTGCCCCCTATGTACAAGAATATAACTACTATAATACTGCTCCTATGTACAAGAATATAACTACTATAATACTGCCCCCATGTACAAGAATATAACTATTATAATACTGCCCCTATGTACAAGAATATAACTACTATAATACTGCCCCTATGTACAAGAATATAACTACTATAATACTGCCCCCTATGTACAAGGATATAACTACTATAATACTGCTCCCTATGTACAAGAATATAACTACTATAATACTGCCCCTATGTACAAGAATATAACTACTATAATACTGCTCCTATGTACAAGAATATAACTACTATAATACTGCCCCCTATGTACAAGAATATAACTACTATAATACTGCTCCCTATGTACAAGAATATAACTACTATAATACTGCCCCTATGTATAAGAATATAACTACTATAATACTGCTACTATGTACAAGAATATAACTACTATAATACTGCCCCTATGTACAAGAATATAACTACTATAATACTGCTCCTATGTACAAGAATATAATTACTATAATACTGCCCCCTATGTACAAGAATATAACTACTATAATACTGCCCCCTATGTACAAGAATATAACTACTATAATACTACACCCTATGTACAAGAATATAACTACTACAATACTACCCCCTATATACAAGACTATAACTACTATAATACTGCCCCCTATGTACAAGAATATAACTACTATAATACTGCTCCTATGTACAAGAATATAAGTACTATAATACTGCCCCTATGTACAACAATATAACTACTATAATACTGCCCCTATGTAAAAGAATATAACTACTATAATACTGCTCCTATGTACAAGAATATAACTACTATAGTAATGCCCCCTATGTACAAGAATATAACTACTATAATACTGCTCCTATGTACAAGAATATAACTACTATAATACTGCCCCCTATGTACAAGAATATAACTACTATAATACAGCCTCCTATGTACAAGAATATAACTACTATAATACTGCCCCCTATGTACAAGAATATAACTACTATAATACTACCCCTATGTACAAGAATATAACTACTATAATACTGCCCCCTATGTACAAGAATATAACTACTATAATACTACCACTATGTACAAGAATATAACTACTATAATACTGCCCCCTATGTACAAGAATATAACTACTATAATACTGCCCCCTATGTACAAGAATATAACTACTATAATACTGCCCCCTATGTACAAGAATATAACTACTATAATACTGCTCCTATGTACAAGAATATAACTACTATAATACTGCTCCCTATGTGCAAGAATTAAACTACTATAATACTGCTCCCTATGTACAAGAATATAACTACTATAATACTACCCCTATGTACAAGAATATAACTACTATAATACTGCCCCCTATGTACAAGAATATAACTACTATAATACTGCCCCCTATGTACAAGAATATAACTACTATAATACTGCTCCTATGTATAAGAATATAACTACTGTAATACTGCCCTTATGTACAAGAATATAACTACTATAATACTGCTCCTATGTACAAGAATATAACTACTATAATACTACCCCTATGTACAAGAATATAAGTACTATAATACTGCCCCCTATGTACAAGAATATAACTACTATAATACTGCCTCCTATGTGTAAGAATATAACTACTATAATACTGCCCCTATGTACAAGAATATAACTACTATAATACTGCTCCTATGTACAAGAATATAACTACTATAATACTGCTCCTATGTACAAGAATATAACTACTATAATACTGCCCCTATGTACAAGAATATAACTACTATAATACTGCCCCCTATGTACAAGAATATAACTACTATAATACCGCCCCCTATGTACAAGAATATACCTACTATAATACCACACCCTATGTACAAGAATATAACTACTACAATACTACCCCCTATGTACAAGAATATAACTACTATAGTACTGCCCCCTATGTACAAGTATATAACTACTATAATACTGCTCCTATGTACAAGAATATAAGTACTATAATACTGCCCCTATGTACAACAATATAACTACTATAATACTGCCCCTATGTAAAAGAATATAACTACTATAATACTGCTCCTATGTACAAGAATATAACTACTATAATACTGTCCCCTATGTACAAGAATATAACTACTATAATACTGCTCCTATGTACAAGAATATAACTACTATAATACTGCCCCCTATGTACAAGAATATAACTACTATAATACAGCCTCCTATGTACAAGAATATAACTACTATAAAACTGCCCCCTATGTACAAGAATATAACTACTATAATACTACCCCTATGTATAAGAATGTAACTACTATAATACTGCCCCCTATGTACAAGAATATAACTACTATAATACTGCTCCCTATGTACAAGAATATAACTACTATAATACTGCTCCTATGTACAAGAATATAACTACTATAATACTGCTCCCTATGTACAAGAATATAACTACTATAATACTGCCCCCTATGTACAAGAATATAACTACTATAATACTGCCCCCTATGTACAAGAATATAACTACTATAATACTGCCCCCTATGTACAAGAATATAACTACTATAATACTGCTCCCTATGTACAAGAATATAACTACTATAATACTGCCCCCTATGTACAAGAATATAACTACTATAATACTGCCCCTATGTACAAGAATATAACTACTATAATACTGCTCCCTATGTACAAGAATATAACTACTATAATACTGCCCCCTATGTACAAGAATATAACTACTATAATACTGCCCCCTATGTACAAGAATATAACTACTATAATACTGCCCCTATGTACAAGAATATAACTACTATAATACTGCTCTTATATACAAGAAAATAACTACTATAATACTGCCCCTATGTACAAGAATATAACTACTATAATACTGCCCCTATGTACAAGATTATACCTACTATAATACTGCCCCCTATGTACAAGAATATAACTACTATAATACTGCTCTTATATACAAGAATATAACTACTATAATACTGCCCCTATGTACAAGAATATAACTACTATAATACTGCCCTTATGTACAAGATTATACCTACTATAATACTGCTCCTATGTACAAGAATATAACTACTATAATACTGCTCTTATATACAAGAATATAACTACTATAATACTGACCCTATGTACAAGAATATAACTACTATAATACTGCCCCTATGTACAAGATTATACCTACTATAATACTGCCCCTATGTACAAGATTATACCTACTATAATACTGCCCCCTATATCCAAGAATATAACTACTATAATACTGCCCACTATGTACAAGATTATACCTACTATACTACTGCCCCTATGTACAAGAATATAACTACTATAATACTGCTCCTATGTACAAGAATATAACTACTATAATACTGCTTCTATGTACAAGAATATAACTACTATAATACTGCCCCTATATACAAGACTATAACTACTATAATACTGCCCCTATATACAAGACTATAACTACTATAATACTGCTCTTATATACAAGAATATAACTACTATAATACTGCTCCTATGTACAAGAATATAACTACTATAATACTGCCCCTATGTACAAGAATATAACTACTATAATACTGCCCCCTATGTACAAGAATATAACTACTATAATACTGCCCCTATGTACAGGAATATAACTACTATAATACTGCCTATGTACAAGAATATAACTACTATAATACTGCCGCTGTGTACAGGAATATAACTACTATAATACTGCCCCTATGTACAAGAATATAACTACTATAATACTGCCCCCTGTGTACAAGAATATAACTACTATAATACTACACCCTATGTACAAGAATATAACTACTACAATACTACCCCCTATGTACAAGAATATAACTACTATAATACTGCCCCCTATGTACAAGAATATAACTACTATAATACTGCTCCTATGTACAAGAATATAACTACTATAATACTGCCCCCTGTGTACAAGAATATAACTACTATAATACTACACCCTATGTACAAGAATATAACTACTACAATACTACCCCCTATGTACAAGAATATAACTACTATAATACTGCCCCCTATGTACAAGAATATAACTACTATAATACTGCTCCTATGTACAAGAATATAACTACTATAATACTGCCCCCTATGTACAAGAATATAATTACTATAATACTGCTCCCTATGTACAAGAATATAACTACTATAATACTGCCCCTATGTACAAGAATATAACTACTATAATACTGCTCCTATGTACAAGAATATAACTACTATAATACTGCCCCTATGTACAAGAATATAACTACTATAATACTGCT
The DNA here is from genome assembly GCF_046119375.1 of Phyllobates terribilis. NCBI lineage: Eukaryota > Metazoa > Chordata > Amphibia > Anura > Dendrobatidae > Phyllobates > Phyllobates terribilis. Next base: position 94,658,329 of record NW_027362772.1, read on the forward strand.
CCTATGTACAAGAATATAATTACTATAATACTGCCCCCTATGTACAAGAATATAACTACTATAATACTGCCCCCTATGTACAAGAATATAACTACTATAATACTACACCCTATGTACAAGAACATAACTACTACAATACTACCCCCTATATACAAGAATATAACTACTATAATACTGCCCCCTATGTACAAGAATATAACTACTATAATACTGCTCCTATGTACAAGAATATAACTACTACAATACTACCCCCTATGTACAAGAATATAACTACTATAGTACTGCCCCTATGTAAAAGAATATAACTACTATAATACTGCTCCTATGTACAAGAATATAACTACTATAATACTGCCCCCTATGTACAAAAATATAACTACTATAATAATGCCCCCTATGTACAAGAATATAACTACTATAATACTGATCCTATGTACAAGAACATAACTACTATAATACTGCCCCTATGTACAACAATATAACTACTATAATACTGCCCCTATGTAAAAGAATATAACTACTATAATACTGCTCCTATGTACAAGAATATAACTACTATAATAATGCCCCCCTATGTACAAGAATATAACTACTATAATACTGCTCCTATGTACAAGAATATAACTACTATAATACTGCCCCCTATGTACAAGTATATAACTACTATAATACAGCCTCCTATGTACAAGAATATAACTACTATAATACTGCCCCCTATGTACAAGAATATAACTACTATAATACTACCCCTATGTACAAGAATGTAACTACTATAATACTGCCCCCTATGTACAAGAATATAACTACTATAATACTGCCCTTATGTACAAGAATATAACTACTATAATACTGCTCCTATGTACAAGAATATAACTACTATAATACTGCTCCTATGTACAAGAATATAACTACTATAATACTGCCCCCTATGTACAAGAATATAATTACTATAATACTGCCCCCTATGTACAAGAATATAACTACTATAATACTGCCCCCTATGTACAAGAATATAACTACTATAATACTGCTCCCTATGTACAAGAATATAACTACTATAATACTGCCCCTATGTACAAGAATATAACTACTATAATACTGCTCCTATGTACAAGAATATAACTACTTTAATACTGCCCCTATGTACAAGAATATAACTACTATAATACTGCTCCTATGTACAAGAATATAATTACTATAATACTGCCCCCTATGTACAAGAATATAACTACTATAATACTGCCCCCTATGTACAAGAATATAACTACTACAATACTACCCCCTATATACAAGAATATAACTACTATAATACTGCCCCCTATGTACAAGAATATAACTACTATAATACTGCTCCTATGTACAAGAATATAAGTACTATAATACTGCCCCTATGTACAACAATATAACTACTATAATACTGCCCCTATGTAAAAGAATATAACTACTATAATACTGCTCCTATGTACAAGAATATAACTACTATAATAATGCCCCCTATGTACAAGAATATAACTACTATAATACTGCTCCTATGTACAAGAATATAACTACAATAATACTGCCCCCTATGTACAAGAATATAACTACTATAATACAGCCTCCTATGTACAAGAATATAACTACTATAATACTGCTCTTATGTACAAGAATATAACTACTATAATACTGCTCCTATGTACAAGAATATAACTACTATAATACTGCTCCTATGTACAAGAATATAACTACTATAATACTGCCCCCTATGTGCAAGAATATAACTACTATAATACTGCTCCCTATGTACAAGAATATAACTACTATAATACTGCCCCCTATGTACAAGAATATAACTACTATAATACTGCCCCCTATGTACAAGAATATAACTACTATAATACTGCCTCCTATGTATAAGAATATAACTACTATAATACTGCCCCTATGTACAAGAATATAACTACTATAATACTGCTCCTATGTACAAGAATATAACTACTATAATACTGCTCCTATGTACAAGAATATAACTACTATAATACTGCCCCTATGTACAAGAATATAACTACTATAATACTGCCCCCTATGTACAAGAATATAACTACTATAATACTGCCCCCTATGTACAAGAATATAACTACTATAATACTGCCCCTATGTACAAGAATATAACTACTATAATACTGCCCCCTATGTACAAGAATATAACTACTATAATACTGCTCCTATGTACAAGAATATAACTACTATAATACTGCTCCTATGTACAATAATATAACTACTATAATACTGCTCCTATGTACAAGAATATAACTACTATAATACTGCCCCTATGTACAAGAATATAACTACTATAATACTGCCCCCTATGTACAAGAATATAAGTACTATAATACTGCCCCTATGTTCAATAATATAACTACTATAATACTGCTCCTATGTACAAGAATATAACTACTATAATACTGCCCCTATGTACAAGAATATAACTACTATAATACTGCCCCCTATGTACAAGAATATAACTACTATAATACTGCTCCTATGTACAAGAATATAACTACTATAATACTGCCCCTATGTACAAGAATATAACTACTATAATACTGCCCCCTATGTACAAGAATATAACTACTATAATACTGCTCCTATGTACAAGAATATAACTACTATAATACTGCTCCTATGTACAAGAATATAACTACTATAATACTGCTCCTATGTACAATAATATAACTACTATAATACTGCTCCTATGTACAAGAATATAACTACTATAATACTGCCCCTATGTACAAGAATATAACTACTATAATACTGCCCCCTATGTACAAGAATATAAGTACTATAATACTGCCCCTATGTTCAATAATATAACTACTATAATACTGCTCCTATGTACAATAATATAACTACTATAATACTGCTCCTATGTACAAGAATATAACTACTATAATACTGCTCCTATGTACAAGAATATAACTACTATAATACTGCCCCCTATGTACAAGAATATAACTACTATAATACTGCCCCTATATACAAGACTATAACTACTATAATACTGCTCCTATGTACAAGAATATAACTACTATAATACTGCTCTTATATACAAGAATATAACTACTATAATAGTGCTCCTATGTACAAGAATATAACTACTATAATACTGCCCCTATGTACAAGAATATAACTACTATAATACTGCCCCCTATGTACAAGAATATAACTACTATAATACTGCCCCTATGTACAGGAATATAACTACTATAATACTGCCTATGTACAAGAATATAACTACTATAATACTGCCGCTGTGTACAGGAATATAACTACTATAATACTGCCCCTATGTACAAGATTATAACTTCTATAATACTGCCGCCTATGTACAAGAATATAACTACTATAATACTGCCCCCTGTGTACAAGAATATAACTACTATAATACTACACCCTATGTACAAGAATATAACTACTACAATACTACCCCCTATGTACAAGAATATAACTACTATAATACTGCCCCCTATGTACAAGAATATAACTACTATAATACTGCTCCTATGTACAAGAATATAACTACTATAATACTGTCCCCTATGTACAAGAATATAATTACTATAATACTGCTCCCTATGTACAAGAATATAACTACTATAATACTGCCCCTATGTACAAGAATATAACTACTATAATACTGCCCCTATGTACAAGAATATAACTACTATAATACTGCCCCTATGTACAAGACTATAACTACTATAATACTGCTCCTATGTACAAGAATATAATTACTATAATACTGCCCCCTATGTACAAGAATATAACTACTATAATACTGCCCCCTATGTACAAGAATATAACTACTATAATACTACACCCTATGTACAAGAATATAACTACTACAATACTACCCCCTATATACAAGAATATAACTACTATAATACTGCCCCCTATGTACAAGAATATAACTACTATAATACTGCCCCCTATGTACAAGAATATAAATACTATAATACTACACCCTATGTACAAGAATATAACTACTACAATACTACCCCCTATATACAAGAATATAACTACTATAATACTGCCCCCTATGTACAAGAATATAACTACTATAGTACTGCCCCTATGTAAAAGAATATAACTACTATAATACTGCTCCTATGTACAAGAATATAACTACTATAATACTGCCCCCTATGTACAAGAATATAACTACTATAATAATGCCCCCTATGTGCAAGAATATAACTACTATAATACTGCTCCTATGTACAAGAACATAACTACTATAATACTGCCCCTATGTACAACAATATAACTACTATAATACTGCCCCTATGTAAAAGAATATAACTACTATAATACTGCTCCTATGTACAAGAATATAACTACTATAATAATGCCCCCCTATGTACAAGAATATAACTACTATAATACTGCTCCTATGTACAAGAATATAACTACTATAATACTGCCCCCTATGTACAAGAATATAACTACTATAATACAGCCTCCTATGTACAAGGATATAACTACTATAATACTGCCCCCTATGTACAAGAATATAACTACTATAATACTACCCCTATGTACAAGAATGTAACTACTATAATACTGCCCCCTATGTACAAGAATATAACTACTATAATACTGCTCCTATGTACAAGAATATAACTACTATAATACTGCCCCCTATGTACAAGAATATAATTACTATAATACTGCCCCCTATGTACAAGAATATAACTACTATAATACTGCCCCCTATGTACAAGAATATAACTACTATAATACTGCTCCCTATGTACAAGAATATAACTACTATAATACTGCCCCTATGTACAAGAATATAACTACTATAATACTGCTCCTATGTACAAGAATATAACTACTATAATACTGCCCCTATGTACAAGAATATAACTACTATAATACTGCTCCTATGTACAAGAATATAATTACTATAATACTGCCCCCTATGTACAAGAATATAACTACTATAATACTGCCCCCTATGTACAAGAATATAACTACTACAATACTACCCCCTATATACAAGAATATAACTACTATAATACTGCCCCCTATGTACAAGAATATAACTACTATAATACTGCTCCTATGTACAAGAATATAAGTACTATAATACTGCCTCTATGTACAACAATATAACTACTATAATACTGCCCCTATGTAAAAGAATATAACTACTATAATACTGCTCCTATGCACAAGAATATAACTACTATAATAATGCCCCCTATGTACAATAATATAACTACTATAATACTGCTCCTATGTACAAGAATATAACTACTATAATACTGCCCCCTATGTACAAGAATATAACTACTATAATACAGCCTCCTATGTACAAGAATATAACTACTATAATACTGCTCTTATGTACAAGAATATAACTACTATAATACTGCTCCTATGTACAAGAATATAACTACTATAATACTGCTCCTATGTACAAGAATATAACTACTATAATACTGCCCCCTATGTACAAGAATATAACTACTATAATACTACACCCTATGTACAAGAATATAACTACTACAATACTACCCCCTATATACAAGAATATAACTACTTTAATACTGCCCCCTATGTACAAGAATATAACTACTATAATACTGCTCCTATGTACAAGAATATAACTACTACAATACTACCCCCTATGTACAAGAATATAACTACTATAGTACTGCCCCTATGTAAAAGAATATAACTACTATAATACTGCTCCTATGTACAAGAATATAACTACTATAATACTGCCCCCTATGTACAAGAATATAACTACTATAATAATGCCCCCTATGTACAAGAATATAACTACTATAATACTGCTCCTATGTACAAGAACATAACTACTATAATACTGCCCCTATGTACAACAATATAACTACTATAATACTGCCCCTATGTAAAAGAATATGACTACTATAATACTGCTCCTATGTACAAGAATATAACTACTATAATAATGCCCCCCTATGTACAAGAATATAACTACTATAATACTGCTCCTATGTACAAGAATATAACTACTATATTAATAATACTGCCCCCTATGTACAAGAATATAACTACTATAATACAGCCTCCTATGTACAAGAATATAATTACTATAATACTGCCCCCTATGTACAAGAATATAACTACTATAATACTGCCCTTATGTACAAGAATATAACTACTATAATACTGCTCCTATGTACAAGAATATAACTACTATAATACTGCTCCTATGTACAAGAATATAACTACTATAATACTGCTCCTATGTACAAGAATATAACTACTATAATACTACACCCTATGTACAAGAATATAACTACTACAATACTACCCCCTATATACAAGAATATAACTACTTTAATACTGCCCCCTATGTACAAGAATATAACTACTATAATACTGCTCCTATGTACAAGAATATAACTACTACAATACTACCCCCTATGTACAAGAATATAACTACTATAGTACTGCCCCTATGTAAAAGAATATAACTACTATAATACTGCTCCTATGTACAAGAATATAACTACTATAATACTGCCCCCTATGTACAAGAATATAACTACTATAATAATGCCCCCTATGTACAAGAATATAACTACTATAATACTGCTCCTATGTACAAGAACATAACTACTATAATACTGCCCCTATGTACAACAATATAACTACTATAATACTGCCCCTATGTAAAAGAATATGACTACTATAATACTGCTCCTATGTACAAGAATATAACTACTATAATAATGCCCCCCTATGTACAAGAATATAACTACTATAATACTGCTCCTATGTACAAGAATATAACTACTATATTAATAATACTGCCCCCTATGTACAAGAATATAACTACTATAATACAGCCTCCTATGTACAAGAATATAATTACTATAATACTGCCCCCTATGTACAAGAATATAACTACTATAATACTGCCCTTATGTACAAGAATATAACTACTATAATACTGCTCCTATGTACAAGAATATAACTACTATAATACTGCTCCTATGTACAAGAATATAACTACTATAATACTGCCCCCTATGTACAAGAATATAATTACTATAATACTGCCCCCTATGTACAAGAATATAACTACTATAATACTGCCCCCTATGTACAAGAATATAACTACTATAATACTGCTCCCTATGTACAAGAATATAACTACTATAATACTGCCCTTATGTACAAGAATATAACTACTATAATACTGCCTCCTATGTATAAGAATATAACTACTATAATACTGCCCCTATGTACAAGAATATAACTACTATAATACTGCTCCTATGTACAAGAATATAACTACTATAATACTGCTCCTATGTACAAGAATATAACTACTATAATACTGCCCCTATGTACAAGAATATAACTACTATAATACTGCCCCCTATGTACAAGAATATAACTACTATAATACTGCCCCCTATGTACAAGAATATAACTACTATAATACTGCCCCCTATGTACAAGAATATAACTACTATAATACTGCCCCTATGTACAAGAATATAACTACTATAATACTGCTCCTATGTACAATAATATAACTACTATAATACTGCTCCTATGTACAAGAATATAACTACTATAATACTGCCCCTATGTACAAGAATATAACTACTATAATACTGCCCCCTATGTACAAGAATATAACTACTATAATACTGCCCCTATGTTCAATAATATAACTACTATAATACTGCTCCTATGTACAATAATATAACTACTATAATACTGCTCCTATGTACAAGAATATAACTACTATAATACTGCTCCTATGTACAAGAATATAACTACTATAATACTGCCCCCTATGTACAAGAATATAACTACTATAATACTGCCCCTATGTACAAGAATATAACTACTATAATACTGCCCCTATGTACAAGAATATATCTACTATAATACTGCTCCTATGTACAAGAATATAACTACTATAATACTGCCCCCTATGTACAAGAATATAACTACTATAATACTGCTCCTATGTACAAGAATATAACTACTATAATACTGCTCCTATGTACAAGAATATAACTACTATAATACTGCTCCTATGTACAAGAATATAACTACTATAATACTGCCCCTATGTACAAGAATATATCTACTATAATACTGCTCCTATGTACAATAATATAACTACTGTAATACTGCCCCCTATGTACAAGAATATAACTACTATAATACTGCTCCTATGTACAAGAATATAACTACTATAATACTGCCCCCTATGTACAAGAATATAACTACTATAATACTGCTTCTATGTACAAGAATATAACTACTATAATACTGCTCCCTATGTACAAGAATATAACTACTATAATACTGCCCCCTATGTACAAGAATATAACTACTATAATACTGCTCCCTATGTACAAGAATATAACTACTATAATACTGCTCCTATGTACAATAATATATCTACTATAATACTGCCCCTATGTACAAGAATATAACTACTATAATACTGCTCCTATATACAAGAATATAATTACTATAATACTGCCCCCTATGTACAAGAATATAACTACTATAATACTGCCCCCTATGTACAAGAATATAACTACTATAATACTACACCCTATGTACAAGAATATAACTACTACAATACTACCCCCTATGTACAAGAATATAACTACTATAATACTGCCCCCTATGTACAAGAATATAACTACTATAATACTGCCCCTTATGTAAAGAATATAACTACTATAATACTGCTCCTATGTACAAGAATATAACTACTATAATACTGCTCCCTATGTACAAGAATATAACTACTATAATACTGCTCCTATGTACAAGAATATAACTACTATAATACTGCTCCCTATATACAAGAATATAACTACTATAATACTGCCCCTATGTATAAGAATATAACTACTATAATACTGCCCCTATGTATAAGAATATAACTACTATAATACTGCTCCTATGTACAAGAATATAACTACTATAATACTGCCCCTATGTACAAGAATATAACTACTATAATACTGCTCCTATGTACAATAATATAACTACTATAATACTGCTCCTATGTACAAGAATATAACTCCTATAATACTGCCCCCTATGTACAAGAATATAACTACTATAATACTGCCCCTTATGTAAAGAATATAACTACTATAATACTGCTCCTATGTACAAGAATATAACTACTATAATACTGCTCCCTATGTACAAGAATATAACTACTATAATACTGCTCCTATGTACAAGAATATAACTACTATAATACTGCTCCCTATATACAAGAATATAACTACTATAATACTGCCCCTATGTATAAGAATATAACTACTATAATACTGCCCCTATGTATAAGAATATAACTACTATAATACTGCTCCTATGTACAAGAATATAACTACTATAATACTGCCCCTATGTACAAGAATATAACTACTATAATACTGCTCCTATGTACAATAATATAACTACTATAATACTGCTCCTATGTACAAGAATATAACTCCTATAATACTGCCCCCTATGTACAAGAATATAACTACTATAATACTGCTCCTATGTACAATAATATAACTACTATAATACTGCTCCTATGTACAAGAATACAACTACTATAATACTGCCCCTATGTACAAGAATATAACTACTATAATACTGCCCCTATGTACAGGAATATAACTACTATAATACTGCTCCTATGTACAAGAATATAACTACTATAATACTGTCCCCTATGTACAAGAATATAACTACTATAATACTGCTCCTCTGTACAATAATATAACTACTATAATACTGCCCCTATGTACAGGAATATAACTACTATAATACTGCTCCCTATTTACAAGAATATAACTAGTATAATACAGCCCCCTATGTACAATAATATAACTACTATAATACTGCCCCTATGTACAGGAATATAACTACTATAATACTGCTCCCTATTTACAAGAATATAACTAGTATAATACTGCTCCTATGTACAAGAATATAACTACTATAATACTGCCCCCTATGTACAAGAATATAACTACTATAATACTGCTCCTATGTACAAGAATATAACTACTATAATACTGCTCCTATATACAAGAATATAACTACTATAATACTGCTCCTATGTACAAGAATATAACTACTATAATACTGCCCCTATATACAGGAATATAACTACTATAATACTGCCCCTATGTACAAGAATATAACTACTATAATACTGCCCCCTATGTACAAGAATATAACTACTATAATACTGCCCCCTATGTACAAGAATATAACTACTATAATACTGCCCCCTATGTACAAGAATATAACTACTATAATAAGGCCCTCTATGTACAAGAATATAACTACTATAATACTGCCCTCTATGTACAAGAATATAACTACTATAATACTGCCCTCTATGTACAAGTATATAACTACTATAATACTGCTCCCTATGTATAAGAATATAACTACTATAATAAGGCCCTCTATGTACAAGAATATAACTACTATAATACTGCCCCCTATGTACAAGAATATAACTACTTTAATAAGGCCCTCTATGTACAAGAATATAACTACTATAATACTGCCCTCTATGTACAAGAATATAACTACTACAATACTACCCCCTATGTACCAGAATATAACTACTATAATACTGCCCCCTATGTACAAGAATATAACTACTATAATAAGGCCCTCTATGTACAAGAATATAACTACTATAATACTGCCCTCTATGTACAAGAATATAACTACTATAATACTGCCCTCTATGTAGAAGTATATAACTACTATAATACTGCTCCCTATGTACAAGAATATAACTACTATAATACTGCCCCTATGTACAAGAATATAACTACTATAATACTGCCCCCTATGTACAAGAATATAGCTACTATAATACTGCCCCCTATGTACAAGAATATAACTACTATAATACTGCTCCTATGTACAAGAATATAACTACTATAATACTGCCCCTATGTGCAAGAATATAACTACTATAATACTGCTCCTATGTACAAGAATATAACTACTATAATACTGCCCCCTATGTACAAGAATATAACTACTATAATACTGCCCCTATATACAAGAATATAACTACTATAATACTGCTCCTATGTACAAGAATATAACTACTATAATACTGCTCCTATGTACAAGAATATAACTACTATAATACTGTCCCTATGTACAAGAATATAACTACTATAATACTGCCCCCTATGTACAAGAATATAACTACTATAATACTGACCCTATGTACAAGAATATAACTACTATAATACTGCTCCCTATGTACAAGAATATAACTACTATAATACTGCCCCTATGTACAAGAATATAACTACTATAATACTGCTCCTATGTACAAGAATATAACTACTATAATACTGCCCCTATGTACAAGAATATAACTACTATAATACTGTCATTACCTTCTTGGATGAGGACATGTGTGTTGGATATCTCCACCATGAACAGATATCATGTAGGTCCTCTGCTATTTTGGTGAATTCGGGGTATAAAGTCTTGGGTTAATGCAGGGCAGGAACACTTAGAAACACTATGCGAGAGGTAATTTTTCATTTCGGATGGAGTTGTCCTTTAACCTTTCCCTTGCTCCCATTTTACAGAGTAAGGTAAAGGTTTTCCTGCAGAAATTGAGGGTTACAGGAGAAGCGGGTGTTACTGAGAGGGCGACATGTTAATACGAGACCTCCCATGTCACATCGACACCCCCGGCCGGCCGGTTCCGGAATTTCGTTTGTCAGTTTCGACGCGAAGAAAGTATCAAATTCTATTAAATGGAGTGCGCGTCTTAATGAATTTGCTGCAATCTTTATGTTTCTCGTGCTCCAGAGTCAGAAACGTGACGCAGTTCGGAGCTTTCTGGGGTAAATTATCATGAATTCATCCGTTTATTCTCAACACTAATCTACACCTATTATTCCAGAACGGTGAAAAGTTGCAACATTGTTACAAAACAAACAAAGTGCAAATTGTGTTTAAAAATCTACAGATATTCCAAATTATTGTACAGGAGATTTCTGATGGAAACCATCGAATGAATCAGCCTTAAATCTATTGTTATTCTCGTATATATATATATATATATATATAAAAAAATATATCGAACTGCTAGAATCAGTGTTTTTTTTGGTGACTGCGCCTCTCACAACATTTTTGGATGTACCCCAATATATCAATATAAACATATTAGCTAAAAAAAACAAGCCCTCATACAGTTTCATTGATGGAAAAAAATAAATTTAAAATTTACAGATCTTAGATAATGGCAGGACAAAGTAAATATTTATTTATATCATATATAAAAAAAAATCCCTAAAAGTTGTGTGTAGTCTTAATCGTACTGATTCAGAGAATCATTTGCCAGGTTGTTTTTAGGGCACCATGAAAGCGATAACTTTTAGGGATAAGTCTCCGGACCGGGCTGGCGGGGATTATGGCGCAGCTTCACGGATGGCGTCATTGGATCTGTCGCAGCTGCTGCATGTAAGTGTTGCAATCAGTGACAGCAGCAGAGATGATGCAGAATATTAGTTAATTGCAGACTTGTCACATCGGAGCCCCTCACGTCCCTGTAAACATCTCCGGTTTTGCAGCGGGGTAACTGCACAGGATGCAGCGGAGAGAGGATCTATTGGCCAAGACTCAGAGCCGCGTGTATACAGAACTTGACGTGTGTCCAAATCCCATCATGAGCTTTGTCAGGTGCGCTATTACGGACCGGGAAGCAGAATGATCGGCCTCTGCCGCAGCTCCTGGCAGGGAAATCCATCACAGGCAGGGACTCGGCGAAGAATTGGTAAATCTGCTCCTCTCGGACTTAAGAAATAACCAGAAAGAAATCAATTTCTAAAACCAAAGAGTGAAGGAGCATAGGTCTGCCCCGGGCAGGAGACCCTGCAATACATCATTGTGCACGTTCCCCCCCCCCCCCCCAAAGGGTTAATAGCGCCGGATTATTGTCATTCTCGTACATTTCTGCTCAGAAAGTTGGAATTCTCCATCTAATGCGTCTTCATCTCCTGAGCCACAGAGTCAATTGCAAAATCGCTTCCAAATTAACATTTATTAACCCCGCGTCTAATTATCAGGAGACCGGCCGAGCGCTGATATGGTGGGAGACATTCACAAGGGAGATTTAACACGAGGCAAAATGCTGCCGAAACAAAGCACAGATTTCCCATCAGCTTACTGTGAATGTGTGAGCACGATGTCTGTAAACGCGGCAGCGCAGGGGAGGCGGCAGCGCAGAAGAGGTGGCAGAGCAGGGGAGGCGGCAGAGCAGAAGAGGTGGCAGCGCAGAAGAGGTGGCAGGGGAGACAGCAGCTCAGAGGAGGCAGCAGGGGAGGTGACAGCACAGAAGAGGCGGCAGCGCAGAGGAGGCGGCAGGGGAGGTGGCAACGCAGGGGAGGCAGCAGGGGAGGCGGCAGCGCAAAGGAGGCGGCAGAGCAGAGGAGGTGACGGCGCAAAGGAGGCGGCAGAGCAGAGGAGGTGACAGCGCAGGGGAGGCGGCAGCGCAGGGGTGGTGGCAGCGCAGGGGAGGTGGCAGCGCAGGGGAGGCGGCAGCGCAGAAGAGGCGGCAGGGGAGACGGCAGCTCAGAGGAGGCAGCAGGGGAGGTGGCAGCACAGAAGAGGCGGCAGCGCAGAGGAGGCGGCAGGGGAGGCGGCAGCGCAGGGGAGGTAGCAGGGGAGGCGGCAGCGCAAAGGAGGCGGAAGAGCAGAGGAGGCGACGGCGCAAAGGAGGCGGCAGAGTAGAGGAGGCGACAGCGCAGGGGAGGTGGCAGCGCAGGGGAGGTGGTAGCGCATGGGAGGCGGCAGCGCAGGGGAGGCGGCAGTGAAGGGGAGGTGGCAGCTCAGGGGAGGTGGCAGCGCAGAGGAGGCAGCAGCGCAGGGGAGGCGGCAGCGCAGAAGAGGCGGCAGGGGAGACGGCAGCTCAGAGGAGGCAGCAGGGGAGGTGGCAGCACAGAATAGGTGGCAGCGCAGAGGAGGCAGCAGCGCAGGGGAGGCGGCAGCGCAGAAGAGGCGGCAGGGGAGACGGCAGCTCAGAGGAGGCAGCAGGGGAGGTGGCAGCACAGAATAGGTGGCAGCGCAGAGGAGGCAGCAGCGCAGAGGAGGCGGCAGCGCAGAGGAGGCGGCAGGGGAGACTGCAGCTCAGAGGAGGCAGCAGGGGAGGTGGCAGCACAGAAGAGGCGGCAGAGCAGAGGAGGCGGCAGCGCAGAAGAGGCGGCAGCGCAGAAGAGGCGGCAGCGCAGAAGAGGCAGCAGCGCAGAAGAGGTGGCAGCGCAGAAGAGGCAGCAGCGCAGAAGAGGTAGCAGCGCAGAAGAGGCGGCGGCAGTGCAGTGGAGACGGCAGCGCAGAAGAGGCAGCAGCGCAGAAGAGGCAGCAGCGCAGAGGAGGCAGGAAACCAAAAATTGCACGGCGGGGGAAAAATGTGTCCCATTAAACCTGTTGGAGACAAATAAAATCCTTATAGGTGGGAAATCGCATGCAGACATTTAGCGTCAGGTTCCTTGAACTTCCTGACGTTGATCTCACGGGATGTTACGTGCCCGTACAATGGGGTCTGCTCCGCATTGTTGTCCTGTTTACCGCTCTTGTCATTGCAGCCTCCATTTCTAAAATTCAGGTTAAAAAAAGCGATGACTTCTTGCGCACCAGAAAAGTAATTATAACCTGGGCGCGCGTCGCGGCTCTACACTTTGCTCCTGACTGTGTAAGTCAGCCGTCTCCCTGACACATGCAGCCCTGTAATATCCACGCTCGGCGAGACAAGTGGACGGCGCACTAAGTAGTGACTGCGCTGTAATTACCTCTCCAGCCCCGCGCCGTATTCTGGGATTAATTACAGGATGTGCACTCCGCCGCCGTATAGTGAGGAGGACGGCAAACATCACAAAGTGATCAATGTCAGCGCCACCACATCTACGGGAAGGCAGATGGTGGCAGCACTTTTTTCCTGTCGCTTCTGCACGGTTTATATATTTTGACCTTCAATGAAAAGTAATAATTATGTAAATGTGAAGCGGATTCACGAGCTGTGAAATCAGAGAGTTAACCCTCGAAATCTCTCCCCCTCCCCCATTTCCTGTTTGTATTTCTTTCCAGAACTTTAGGCAGTTTCTAATACTGCAGATCCGTCATCTGCGCTGCGCCACTTTGTACTAAACTCTGCAGAAGTAAGTAAAGAAAGTGCTCTCATTATCTGACAGCAGCGAAGACGAGGAGTAACGGAAGCAGATTCGTCTTTGACAAATTACAGGTTCTCCAGTGTTACAAAGTATCAGTGTAGACAATGCTCTGTGAGCTACCAGCTATGGCAGATGGTGTCAGGACTCACAGAGCATCGCAGCTATGATAGAAAGATGTCCGGACTCGCAGAGCGTCGGCGCTACGATAGAAAGGTATCAGGACTCAGAGCATCGCAGCTATGATAGAAAGATGTCAGGACTCACAGAGCATAGCAGCTATGACAGAAAGTGTCAGGACTCACAGAGCATCGCAGCTATGAAAGAAAGTGTCAGGACTCAGAGCATCGCAGCTATGACAGAAGGTGTCGGGACTCACAAAGCATCGCAGCTATGATAGAAAGATGTCCGGACTCACAGAGCATAGCAGCTATGACAGAAAGTGTCAGGACTCACAGAGCATCGTAGCTATGATAGAACGGTATCAGGACTCACAGAGCATCGCAGTTACGATAGAAAGGTCTCAGGACTCACAGAGCATCGCAGCTATGACAGAAAGTGTCAGGACTCACAGAGCATCGCAGCTATGACAGAAAGTGTCAGGATTCATAGAGCATCGCAGCTATGATAGAAAGGTCTCAGGACTCACAGAGCATCGCAGCTATGACAGAAAGGTGTAAGGACTCGCAGTGCATCGCAGCTGCAATAGAAAGGTATCAGGACTCACAGAGCATCGCAGCTACGATAGAAAGGTCTCAGGACTCACAGAGCATCGCAGCTATGACAGAAAGGTGTCAGATCTTGCCGAGCGTCGCAGCTATGATAGAAAGGTGTCAGGACTCGCAGTGCGTCGCAGCTACGATAGAAAGGTGTTAGGACTCAGAGCATCGCAGCTATGATAGAAAGGTGTCAGGTCTCGCCGAGCGTCGCAGCTATGATAGAAAGGTGTCAGGACTCGCAGTGCGTCACAGCTACGATAGAAAGGTGTCAGGTCTCGCCGAGCGTTGCAGCTATGATAGAAAGGTGTCAGGACTCGCAGTGCGTCGCAGCTACGATAGAAAGGTGTCAGGTCTCGCCGAGCGTCGCAGCTATGATAGAAAGGTGTCAGGACTCGCAGTGCATCGCAGCTACGATAGAAAGGTGTCAGGACTCAGAGCATCGCAGCTACGATAGAAAGGTGTCAGGTCTCGCCGAGCGTCGCAGCTATGATAGAAAGGTGTCAGGACTCGCAGTGCATCGCAGCTACGATAGAAAGGTGTCAGGACTCAGAGCATCGCAGCTATGATAGAAAGGTGTCAGGACTCACAGAGCATCGCAGCTATGACAGAAAGGTGTCAGATCTTGCCGAGCGTCGCAGCTATGATAGAAAGGTGTCAGGACTCGCAGTGCGTCGCAGCTACGATAGAAAGGTGTTAGGACTCAGAGCATCGCAGCTATGATAGAAAGGTGTCAGGTCTCGCCGAGCGTCGCAGCTATGATAGAAAGGTGTCAGGACTCGCAGTGCGTCACAGCTACGATAGAAAGGTGTCAGGTCTCGCCGAGCGTTGCAGCTATGATAGAAAGGTGTCAGGACTCGCAGTGCGTCGCAGCTACGATAGAAAGGTGTCAGGTCTCGCCGAGCGTCGCAGCTATGATAGAAAGGTGTCAGGACTCGCAGTGCATCGCAGCTACGATAGAAAGGTGTCAGGACTCAGAGCATCGCAGCTACGATAGAAAGGTGTCAGGTCTCGCCGAGCGTCGCAGCTATGATAGAAAGGTGTCAGGACTCGCAGTGCATCGCAGCTACGATAGAAAGGTGTCAGGACTCAGAGCATCGCAGCTATGATAGAAAGGTGTCAGGACTCAGAGCATCGCAGCTATGACAGAAAGGTGTCAGGACTCGCAGTGCATCGCAGCTACGATAGAAAGGTGTCAGGACTCAGAGCATCGCAGCTATGATAGAAAGATATACGGTGCAAGGATAAAAACTGGTGCTGAGATGCTCCACGCTCCTCCGGTAATGACAAGGTAGATGATGATAGAAAGATATCAGGACTCGCAGAGCGTCGCAGATATGATAGAAAGGTGTCAGGACTCGCAGAGTGTCGCAGCTATGATAGAAAGGTGTCAGGACTGACATAGCATCACAGCTATGATAGAAAGATATCAGGACTCGCGGAGCGTCGCAGCTATGACAAAGTCATCAGGACAGTAACGATCTAAGATTCGTTACAGTGTGTCAGTGTTTGTGATTGATATTAGTGTGGGGTCCAGGACCTGAGTGAAGTCTGTGCGGCTTCAGAGTGCAGCCCAGAAGACTGATACATTGTAACAACTCTGGATGGTTTAAGAATATGAGAACATAGAAACACAAAACACAATAGAAAGTTGAATAGTTTTTGTTTCCAGTGGAAGAAACATCTGGGAGCGGCAGAAGCTTCTGTACGAGGATTAGGTGACGGAGTCTGCACTATGGCTGCAGTCACACAATACAACCCTGCGGTGCGGCCTCCACCGTCACTGTGCACATTATCAGGTTACCTGCAGACATTGTGCAGCGCTGTGTACGATAAGCGGATTAATATTACTCATTTATCATTATGAGCGCTGATCATGGTGGCGGGGGGGGTGGACACGTCCCCCCGGTGCTGCCCGTGCTCCTATTAATACCAGACTCCTTTTATCTGCAGACCCCGAGCAGAAAATCTGCTGAGTCCTGTGTCGGAGCAGCGATAAACGTGGACAGAATCGTGCTTTCTGTAAAGGCCTTTATCGGTATCTGGGGAGATAAACCAAAGGCGGGTCAACAATAATAAGCCTGGATCCTGTGTGAACAGGCGCCGACCAGCAGCGCAGAACATTACGGCACTGCGCCACATTGTGCCATACCAACAAAGTATACGCCAATCACAAAGCTCCAAAGATGTAAGACAGCGAGGAGCAAGGAGGGCGCCATGCAGCCGGCGGGGGGACTGGGAGACCACAGCTCTCTGAAGCCTCCACACTGGGGGGCACAATCTGCTGCACTAACATGTGAAATGCTGTGAAGACCAGGAACAATCAGGGATTAGTAGACGTGAATAGAAGAAAGATTCTACTCTTTTATCTCACTATAGATATTGATTCATGGCGGCTACTACTGATGAGTGCTGCTGTATACTGTACTCTATGCTGCTGCTCTCTATTAAGTGTTTTATCTCACTCAGAGCTGGATTCACATCTACACTGTTCAGTACTGCATAAGGGTCGCCATTGCTTTCTAGTCTTTTCTCTCATCAAGAGCTGGCTTCTCATCTATCATGCCTTGGTTTCGTGACTTGTTCTGGTGACCTGTTGCTGCGTGGTTGGTTTAACTTTCTGCTGAGCCACAGCCTGTTTGGTCTCTGTGCAACTCCTGATGGTTCTTTTGTCTTTTCTTTCCTTTCTTTGGTTTGTTTCCATTCAGGTGTCTCTCGTGTCCCTATTTGTTTCTGTCCTATCACTTCTTGTGAGGGGCAGTGTACACTCACCTTGCACCTGCCTTCTTCGCTGACTATACTTTCATAATGATAAGTGTTTGGAGATCCAGCTCCTCAGCTAGGGATTATCTGCCTGGTTAATCTCTGTTGGTTTTCCTGCGGTTTGTTCGCAAGTTTTCCTCCTTAGCACCCTTTAATTTCTTCTATGTTTCTGGTCTGGGAGGTTTCCACGTCTTCCATTTATTTTTTGGATTTGTTTACTTTCCTCCGTCTTTCCTGTGTGAACGCGTTCATAGGCCTATGCCTCATCCTCCAATTTATGTGTCTTTCATTTCATAGTTATTAGTGCTCTAGTGTTGCACATTGTATATTGTGAGAGTGCAGTTAAAATCATTCAGGGTCAGTCGGCATTGAGTGGGAGGTCCATTACGTTTACTTAGGGGGCCAACCCCCTCAGTCACACGGGGACAATTCAGGGTCAGATCAGGGACTTTCCTAGTCTGAACAGGGACCTTTTGAGTGCAGATGTTGAGTCTCTCCTGGTTTGGACATAACCAGTGTATGTGTGCTTATACAGTCATAACATTATAACCAATCCATTTGATGTGTGCTGGGGCATCATCATGGATTACGTGAACGCTTTGGTCGCACAACTTCAAACTTTGTCCTTGGAAGTTGCGTCCTCAACATCGCACTAATCCTAATGGTGCAGTGGAACCCAAGGTAAAGTTACCAGACAGCTTCAATGGGAATAGAAGTTAGTTCTCAATTTGTTCTGTCTCTTGCAAATTATATTTTCGTCTCCGTTCTGTCTCCTCTGGGTGTGAAAGTCAGCGAGTGGGCATTATTTTGTCTTTACTCCGTGGGGATCCATAGGCCTGGGCATTTTCTTTGCCCGAGGATTCCTTGGCATTTTCCTCTGTAGAGGCATTTTTCTCAGCTCTTGGCCTCATCTATGACAACCCTGACAAAGTTGCTGTTGCTGATTCCAAGATCCTTAAGTTGGTTCAGGAAGGTCGTAAAGTTGAGGACTGCTGCTCGCAATTTAAACATTGGACATTAGAGGCCTCCTGGAATAACTCCGCTCTTCTGAGTCAGTTCTGCCAGGGAGTTTTGGGGCAGATTAGGGATATGATGGCTTATAGTCCCTGCCCGCAGTCCCTAGAGGAAGCTCTGTCACTGGCTGTTGGTTTAGATAAACGCCTGAGACACATTTAAAAGTGTTTCAGTGGCATCTTCCTCGCTACCAATTGTGACTGGTGAAAATAGGCAAATTGGCGCTTGCAGAGACACCAGAGCGGGAACTGAACTTGGAAAATCAGCTCGATTCTGGTTACATCATAGTTCAATGTTTCAAATATATTAATGAATTTCAAAAGGAAGAAAAAGAGACTTTTCATAGAGATGCAAGTTCCAAGAGTCTGAGATAGTCTCAAGGGATAACTAAGAAAAAAAATGACAAACTCTGGTTTTGTTTACACGCCTGCATTTGTGGATTCAGGTTCTACTTTGAATCTAATTGATCTTGATTTCGCTCTTGATTGTGTTTAAGATTTCTCCTCTCTGAATCTACTCACTGAAGTCTCTGCAATTGATAACTCTCCTCTTTCACAAAGTTCTGTTACTATGAAGGTCGAGAACGTATGTATGAAGGTAGGAGGGTTACACACTGAATCCATTTAATTTACGGTTCTACCTTCTCCATAAGTGGATTATAATGAGGGCAATCTGGGCTACCGCCCGGGGCCCGAGGCTCCTGGGGGGGGGGCCCTTGGCCAGATTGCCCTCATTAATATATTAATATTGTGCCAAATTAATTTCCACGTGAACTATCACATGATACATCAGGTGTGTGTGTGGGGGGGGCCCACGCATTCTAAACTGCCTGAGGCCCTTGCTACTCTTAATCCACCCCTGACCTTCTCTACCTGCCAAGTTAGTGAATATTATACAACAACCCATTTGGATCACAAACATCATGATTAGAGGTTCAAAAGTGGGAACAGTGCCCCTTTTGTTCCCCAAAAACAACTCCATATACAAGCCATAATTTATAACAAGGAGAAAAATGGAGCCTTCAATAGCTTAGAACGATTATTCAAATTTTATTACATATAAAGATTAAAATCAGTAACAAAAAACACCCATATAACATTTATGCACAACAATGTGATCAACACAGACCTCAAGCTGTGAATAGCCAGTGGCGCCAATTACAATGTGGTATCATGAATAGTGACTATGCCACAAGGGCATTCCTATACATAGTACATACTGATAGTATCTAATGAGTCTATAAGTTAAACCCTGAGCCAAAGGGAAGGTATAGTACCTAGTGCATCTTGGTAGTTATCAATAGGCTCAAGGGAGAATACATAATAAATAATTAGACTCATGAACATACCCAGCAGTTGGAGATGGACGCCAATGGGACCGTCAGCCTGGTGAGAAGATTCCCCATGTCCCCTACGCACGTTTGTTTCGCTTGTATAAATGACCGCTTTATCATGGGGGGATATGCACCTATACCTTCCAGGACCTTCTTATACCATGTGATGAGTCACATGGTGTAACCTCAGCCAATGGGGAAATATGCACCTATACCTTCCAGGACCTTCTCACACCATGTGATGAGTCACATGGTGTAGCCTCAGCCAATGAGTGATGGTTCTGACGGTGTAACCTCAGCCAATGGGGGGATATGCACCTATACCTTCCAGGACCTTCTTATACCATGTGATGAGTCACATGGGGTAGCCTCAGCCAATGGGGAAATATGCACCTATACCTTCCAGGACCTTCTCACACCATGTGATGAGTCACATGGTGTAGCCTCAGCCAATGGGTGATAGTTCTGACGGTGTAACCTCAGCCAATGGGGGGATATGCACCTATACCTTCCAGGACCTTCTTATACCATGTGATGAGTCACATGGTGTAGCCTCAGCCAATGGGGAAATATGCACCTATACCTTCCAGGACCTTCTCACACCATGTGATGAGTCACATGGTGTAGCCTCAGCCAATGGGTGATAGTTCTGACGGTGTAACCTCAGCCAATGGGGGGATATGCACCTATACCTTCCAGGACCTTCTTATACCATGCGATGAGTCGCATGGTGTAGCCTCAGTCAATGGGTGATGGATCTAACGGCGCCTGCGCGCCCACTCATCCGAGCTACCGCCCCCCCACAGGCGTCACGTACCGTGCGCATGCTCGGGAGCCGGGACTCGTCACAGGGCTCCCGGTCATGCGCACAGCCCTGTGCGACACCGCAAGGGACTCAGCGCCGGACAAGAGGTGGGCGCATGCGCATCGCATCACAAATGCCACAGGTGGGCAAGGGCAACCACATAAATCCCACCCCTAAGAACAAATACAGCAAATAGATGGGCAAATACATATATATATATATATATATATATATATATATATATATGTATATAATACAAACAATTTAGAGGTTCACACAAAGGATTCTCCAACTTCTGCCAAGTTAGTGGTAAGCGTGCCATGGTTATTAAAGCACAATCCGGCTATCAATTAGGAAGTCTTTTCTAGATGCCCGTCGAGATCCTTGGCTCCCGTAATTTGTCTGAGAATGTCAAGGCTGATATTTTATCTCATAGTATTAACCCAGAATTGAGGGACGAAAAACCAGTCAAGGCTCTTGGTGAAGGGGCGGTGATGGGAGCTCTGAGGGCAGATCTCAGACAGCGCATTCAGAAGAGGATATTGAAGAGTATGTGACGCGCCCCCTGGGCCGTGGGGTATCCGGTGCCGGGCCGGTCGTCGCTAGGGGAGATGTCACAGTGGCGGTGACCCGGTCCATGACCCAGGGCGGTCATTCAATAGGGGATTATTATTTACAGGGGAATTAATAAAGCTTTTATATACAAAGTTCGTGACGCCACCTGTGGTATGAGGCTATGTGGAGCCGCCGCTGCGGAGCAAAACCTCTGGAGCTGATGTTAGTGCAGCAGAGTTGGTTCAGCTCTCCACAGGTAGAGCTTAGCTCCAGGGCAATGTAGATGCTGTAGATGTTATAGGTGATGCTGGGCGTTGTAGTGCAGGGGGTGATAGCGCAGGTAATAATCACAGAGACAGTGAGGTGCAGTCTTCCGAGTTTAATCACAGTTGTTCAGTTCCTCAGGTTGCACTGTCCAGCTCACAGCCTCCCACGTCGTGCTGCGTTCACCAGGCAGGGGTTCAGCAATCCCTCAGGTAGTTCAAGAGTGCTTGACAGGACCCCTTTCTATGTGCCTTCCTCAGTCGTCTTCCTGCGCTGGCTCTCGCCCTCCTGCCCTGCGCCTCGCAATCAGTGTCCGAATCCGGTAGCCTCTGGTCTTGTCGGGCAACCTGCAGTCCCCTGGACCCTCTGTGGCCACCTTTTCAGCGATATAATTGCAGATGTGGCTACTGCACCTTACAAGTACAGCAGCCTCCGGTTCCTAGCTGAGCCTTGTAGTTCTCCACTAGTTTAGGGGCCGGTCCCCTCTGCGGCTCGATCCCTCCACCGCCTGGCAGATTCGGGCGTGCGGGTGGCCTCCATTTGCTCCCAGCGCAGCCGCCGGGCGTGCCGCTCCCTTTCCAGCTGTAGGAGTTCTTGCCGGCAGTATTTCTCCTTACTGAGGGCTTGGGCCTGGGTGTCCTGCGGGAACCCCATGAGGTTCCCCTCCCGGTTGTCCCACTGATATTCTTCTCCTTTTTGGTAGGCAACCGGGGGTGCTGGTGCAGGTAGTAGAGGGGGTCCCTGCTGGTCCACAACTTTGTCGGATCAGTCATAGGTGGTCCGTCCGTACACCCACTCGGGTGCAGAGGCAGGTGGCTCTGGAAGGGGGCTGAGCAGCAGGTCCGCGGCATGGGCGCCCGGAGTTACAGGTTCTGGGCCCAGGAGCTGCTCTAGGGCGGACGCGCCCGGGAACGGAGAATCCTGCAGGAGGCCCAGGAGCAGGTCAGCGCTTTCAGCGCCCGGGACAGGGAGACTCCTTTTCCCTGCTCCAGCGGCCGCTCCTGTGCTGCACGTTGCCTCCTGGCGCTCATCAGACTCCGCCGGGGCTGGAACGCTGCTGGTGTCACATAACGCTCTCTGCTGTCCAGCAGCGATCTTCTCTAGTAGCTCCTTCTTCCATCTTGCGACCGCTGCCTGCTGGGCTTCCTCCACTTTGCGGCTCAGCTCGTGCACCTCCGCCTGGAGGAACTCGGTATCCTCCAGGGACAGTTTAGAGATCACCCCCTCCAGGGTGAAGGGTGTCTCTGGCTGCTGCAGGCCATGGGCGGAAGCTCGGTCCTGACCTCCGTCCATGTTGGCTTCCGGGTGCGGTCTGCTGGAGACCACACCCTGTCTCCACTGTTTCTCTCCTCCTCTTCTCCCCTTTCGGGGGTGGTTCCATGGCAGCCTGCTGTCGGTCACTCCTAGGGGCGGTCCCCCCACTTTGATGGACACATCTACATACATGGCCACTGCTGTTTGGGGCGGGCCCCGCTTTTGGCGCCATTCTGGAACCCGGCCCACGATGGGAGGCGGTTTCTTATTGTCTTTGGTCTTGCACATAATGGCGCCCGTTCTTCTGGGGCGGGCGCCACATTCAGTATACAACACAGTCTCTAGGCGCACAATACCCAGTGATAACGGGTGGGTTCATATCCTGTTCATGACGCCAAGTATGATGCGCCCCCTGGGCCGTGGGGTACCCGGTGCCGGGCCGGTCGTCGCTAGGGGAGATGTCACAGTGGCGGTGACCCGGTCCGTGACCCAGGGCGGTCATTCAATAGGGGAATGTTATTTACAGGGGAATTAGTAAAGTTTTTATATACAAAGTTCGTGACGCCACCTGTGGTATGCGACTAAAGGGAGCTGCCGCTGCGGAGCAGGTCCTCTGAAGCTGATGTTAGTGCAGCAGAGTTGGTTCAGCTCTCCACAGGTAGAGCTTAGCTCCAGGGCAGTGTAGATGATGTAGATGTTATAGGTGATGCTGGGCGTTGTAGTGCAGGGGTGATGGCGCAGATAATAATCACAGAGACAGTGGGGTGCAGTCTTCCAAGTTTACTCACAGTTGTTCAGTTCCTCAGGTTGCACTGTCCAGCTCACAGCCTCCCACGTCGTGCTGCGTTCACCAGGCAGGGGTTCAGAAATCCCTCAGGTAGTTCAAGAGTGCCTGACAGGACCCCTTTCTATGTGCCTTCCTCAGTCGTCTTCCTGCACTGGCTCTCGCCCTCCTGCCCTGCGCCTCGCAATCAGTGTCCCAATCCGGTAGCCTCGGGTCTTGTCGGGCGACCTGCAGTCCCCTGGACCCTCTGTGGCCAACTTTTCAGCGATATAATTGCGGATGTGGCCACTGCACCTTACAAGTACAGCAGCCTCCGGTTCCTAGCTGAGCCTTGTAGTTCTCCACTAGTTTAGTGGCCGGTCCCCTCTGCGGCTCGATCCCTCCACCGTCTGGCAGATTCGGGCGTACGGGTGGCCTCCAGCACTTCCCGTACCCCTGGGATCCTATCTGTTCCTGGAGCCTTTCTCCTGCTCCCTATCCTCTCTTCTCTCCTTCTCCTGGGCCTCTCACTAGGCCTACCTCCGGAGCAGAGCTCGTGCAGAGCCTCTGCTCCTTTCACTTCTCCTCCTCTGACTGAACACACTCTCTAAGATGGCTCCCCTTTTTATACAGCTTCTTTCAAGTGATCCCCTGATCTATATCCTCCACCCACACCCACTACATGGTTCCCCCTCACTAGGTTCCCCTCCACTCCAGCCAGGGACCAGGGACTGTGCTCTCCCTTAGGAGCAATCTCGCCCTGCCCTACTGAAGTGGATGTGTTGGATGCAGGTGTTAGGGTCCCGGGCACTCTATCCTTACCTGAGAGTGGGATACCACACCTCTGGGTGAGATGCATTACCTCTGTGGCGACTGAACCCGCAGGGGCGCCACATATGTCCATAATTTCAGAGCCTATGTCAGGGCTAAAACCACTCGTCAAGTCCCGGCAGGTTTTCTCTCGCCTAGCGAGAAGTTCCATCATGGCCCTGTACTCACTTATCTTTGTGCCTGTACTCACTTATCAGATCACTGATCTGTCCAACCCAGAGGACGTGAAATTGACTTAAAGATTAATTAAAGCAAGGAAGGAGGTAGAAGGGGGGTCTTTCTGTAACCAGTGACCGGGCCAAAAAAGGTGCCAACTGCAGGCGTGGGAAGGCCTCCGTCTTTAGGGTGGGGGCGTTTGTGTGGTTGTCTTCAAAATCTGTATGTTAAAGTAGCATCTAAGAGGTTTGCCTCCAAATTTGTAGGCCCTACAAGTAGGGCCTAAAGTTTTAAATCTTGTGACTGATACATTTCATCTTCCTGTGGTTTGGAAGATCAATAACTCCTTTCATTCTTGCCTTTTAAAAAGGTTTGAGGGGACACCTGGTTCCTCGAGACATAATTAAGGTGGATTTGGAGGGGGATCGGGAGTATGAGGTGAAGCAAGTTCTCGATTCAACTTAGGTCAGGTGCAGTTTACAGTATCTCGTCAAGTGGAAGGGTTATGGTTCTGAAATTAACTCCTGGGTTAATTCAGAGGATCTTCATGCAGATCTCCTGGTGATAAAGCTCCATCAGATGGTGGGGGCTCCTGAGGGTTCAGTGGCCCCTCGTAGAATACGGTCATGTCTCAGTTTTGGGACTCGATCCGGTGACCTGTTGCTGCATGGATGGTTTCCCTTTCTGCTGAGCCACAGCCTATTTGGTCTCTGTCCAACTCCTGATGGTTCTTTTGTCTTTTCTTTCTTTGGTTTGCTTCTGTTCAGGTGTCGCTCACTTCTCTATTTGGTTTTGTCCTATCACTTCTTGCGAGGGGCTGTTTATACTCAACTTGCACCGGCCTTCTTTCCTGGCTATACATCAAGATTGATAGGCATTTGGAGATCCAGCTCCTCAGCTAGGGATTATCTGCCTGGTTAATGTCTTTTGCTTCGTGCGTCTTCCTCCCTAGCACCCTTTCATTTCTTTTATATTTTGTGCCTTAGAGGTTTTCCATCTACTCCATTTCCTTATTTTCCTCCATCTTTCCTGTGTGACTGTGTGAACACGTTCATAGGCCTGTTCTTCATTCTCTAATTTATGTGTATTTCATTCTATAGTTATTATTGCTCTAGTGTTGCACATTGTACATTTGTGAGGGTGCAGTTAAGGACATTTGGGGTCAGTAGACATCAAGTAGGGGCGCAATTACGTCTACTTAGGGTGCCAACCTCTTCGGTAAGGCAAGGACAAATCAGGGTCAGATCAGGGACCTGTTGAATGCAGACTGATTTGTACGTTGCCCCTGTGAGCGTGTTTACACAGTCATAACACAGCCCTCTTCCATGCCGTTGCTTTCTTGTGTTTTATCTCACCAAGAGCTGGCTTCACATCTACACTGCTCAGTACTGTATTGTTGCCTGACATGCTGTCACTTTCTAGAAAGTGTTTTATCTCATCTCAGAGCTGGATTCACTGCTTCACTGCTCAGTGCTGCTGCATAATGTCCACCATGCTGTGGCTTCTTAACATGAGCTACATGTATCCCATATACATGCAATGAGGAGTGTGCGGTCATCCCCTTGCACCTACCCTTATGCTCTCCTGACCGCTCAGCCCCTCTGTCAGCCGGGGCTGGTCTTCGCCTGCTGTGTACACACTGAAACAAAACTCCAACTGCGCACATAATGCAACTCCAATGCAATAATAATAGTAACTCCTTCTGTAACCAGGGACAGATAAAATGTGAGGGAAGCAAAGTCATTTTACTCCTGAATAGACAGAAATTGAAAATGATGCGACGTGGACTTTACATTCTCAGAACTTATGGGGAGAGATTGCGAGTCCCTCCAGGGTTCCAATTTACAGGAAAATGGATGCAGATTGCAAAAGGAAAAAACACAAGAGCGACACCGGGGTAAATGTTTAAGGCGAATAGAAGCCGCTGGGATTGTGCTCGCTGCATCGTAAGAGGAGATGACATTTACTTTGGTGCAGATTAAGAGGAATCGGCGGAGATTTTGTGCACTGTTTACTTAATAGGTGATAAGTCAGCGAGTGGCGGAGTGCACACATCACACATCGTGGAGGATGAGCGGTCCGAAAACAGCAGATCAGGTGGAGAGGCCATACAAGACCTTGGGTGAGGCCCACATCACCCCGGAGAAGCCATCCGAGACCCTGGGTGAGGACCACGCCACCCAGGAGAGGCCATCCGAGACCCTGGGTTAGGTCCACACCACCCCGGAGAAGCCATCCGAGATCCTGGGTGAAGCCCACGTCACCTCGGAGAAGCCATATAAGACCCTGGATGAGGCACACGTCACCCCGAGGAAGCCATCCAAGACCCTGGGTGAGGCCCATGTCACCCCAGAGAGGCCATACAAGACCCTGGGTGAGGCCCATGTCACCCCAGAGAGGTCATACAAGACCCTGGGTGAGGAACACGTCACCCCGGAGATCCCATACAAGACCCTGGGTGAGGCCCATGTCACCCCGGAGAGGCCATACAAGACCCTGGGTGAGGCCCATGTCACCCAAGAGAGGCAATCCGAGACCCTGGGTGAGGTCCACACCACCCCGGAGAAACCATCTGAGATCCTGGGTGAAGCCCACGTCACCGTGGAGAGGCAATACAAGACCCTGGGTGAGGCCCATGTCACCTCGGAGAGCCCATACAAGACCCTGAGTGAGGCCCATGTCACCCCGGAGAGCCCATATAAGACCCAGCTGAGGCCCATGTCACCCCGGAGAAACCATACAAGACCCTGGGTGAGGCCCACACCACTCCAGGGAAAGCCATAGAATACTCTGGGTGAGGCCCACATCACCTTGGAGAAGCCATACAAGACCCTGGGTGAGGCTCACACCAACCCGGAGAATCCATACAAGACCCTGGGTGAGGCTCATGTCACCCCAGAGAAGCCAAACAAGAACCTAAGTGAGCTCCAGGTTACCCTGGAGAGGTTATACAAGACCCTGGGTGAGGCCCATGTCACCACAGAGAGGCCATAAAAGACCCTAGGTGAGGAACACGTCACCCCGGAGAGCCCATACAAGACCCTGGGTGAGGCCCATGTCACCCTGGAGAAACCATACAAGACCCTGGGTGAGGCCCACACCACTCCAGGGAAAGCCATAGAATACTCTGGGTGAGGCCCACATCACCTCGGAGAAGCCATACAAGACCCTGGATGAGGCCCATGTCACCCCAGAGAGGCCATACAAGACCCTGAGTGAGGCCCATGTCACCCCGAAGAGACCATACAAGACCCTGGGTGAGGCCCATGTTACACCGGAGAGGCCATATGAGACCCTGGGTGAGGCCCATGTCACACCGAAGAGGCCATTCAAGACCCTGAGTGAGGCCCACATCACCCTGAAGAAGCCATCCGAGACCCTGGGTGAGGCCCATGTCACCCCACTACTAAAATGAGGGGGCACAGGATAAGACCTGGGAATTAGGACCCCCGGTTCCAGCCTGAATGCCCCCTCTGACAGCAGGGAACGCAGTTCTCACCGTCACGCTGTAAATGGCTTTCTGCGAGGCCATCGCAACCTTTCTTCTGTCAAATGTAAAAAATCAGTTTCTACACTTTGTGGCTGAACGTTCACTGATGGGTAGAGATCTCATAGAGGAAACACAAATTATAAGACCATGACGCGCGCTGCTTCTGCTGATTGCTGGGTTCTTCTCCGCTGTCTCCAGATCTCTCCCCCCCTAAAATGGTGGTTTACTACCGGGCTATAAACGACGCGTTTTGGGCTTATGCTCCGGCCGTGCTTATTACACAGAGCACGGAGCGATTTCTCATTCCCTCCACGTAGCACTCGGTCCTCGGTGGCTTGTAATAGTTCACAAGTTAATCACACATTTAAATAAATGACTTTTATCGGGTGATGAACAGAATCTCAATGAGAACTTTACGTTTGCTACAACTTCATTCAATGCATTTACTTCTAGCTGAGGCCAAAAATGTTATGATCTGCAACAAGTACTAAGGAAAGATAGGGGAAATCTGTCCCTACAGTAAGACTAAGCTGAATCCCTACGATGTAGCGGGCTGCCTGTTCCTAGCGAACAGACCCGCCTTAGTCCTCGGCTAGTCTGAACGAAGACCTATAGCATAAGGGAAGGGGTCCCTAAAAGAACTAAGGACTGGGACAAAAATGGGACACCTCCTAAACAGAGAAGTTGTTGCAGAACACAAAAAGACAAACTGACAAAAAGGTACTAAAGGTCCCAGAGGACCAAGCGAACTGACAGAGAAAGGCACAGAAGCACCTGGCTAGAGAAATAGTCAAACACTGAAGTCCAGCACAGCCAAAAGGGCGGAGCTGGAATATAAAGGCAGATGGTCACGTGACCGCAAAACACAAGATGGAAAAAAAACAAACAGGAGGGTTCTAACAAAAAAAAAGGGGATGAGCCGACCTCTGCTGTCAGTTACATGGCGGCCGCGTATCCTCACGCCATTTACTTCCGAGCACCAATATTTTGGAGGAACTGTTCATCCTAAGCACAGACGGAGAATCACAGTCAGCGATTATGAGAATGCAGATTTATACTTTGCATTTAGGATCTGACGACCGTCAGGGTGACTAGTAATGGAGGTTACTAGTAACCGCTATCTACGGAGCAGTGAATGAGGAGCAGAAATTTCAGGACATCCCGTCTTCTGCACGCGGCGTCCGGACTTTAATCCGGGATCTGAGCCATACAGAAAGGACGCGGCGCAGATAAGGCGCACACCTCCGCTACCTCCGAGTATAAATAGCCAGTTACATCAATGTGACATTTCCTCTCCTTATTAAATGTCAGTTTAATGTTAATTAGAAACTTTTTTTTCTTCAGCGAACAAATTCCTTGTTACAACCAATTACTGCGGCCGAATCACTTGGGAAAGCGGAAAAAGAGAATTTATTTTATTGTAACGCAAGTTCTCAACATAATGAGGTTCTGCAGCGTCGGCGGACGGTCCCTATGTCACATCCCGGTAAGGTCGGAGCCGCACGGTGACTTTGCTCTCACAGCATCGTATCAGCCACTGAGAGCGAGAAGTCTGTCTGCTGTGTGTCCCATACACTGAACATAGAGAAGAGGAGATCCTGCGCCCCTGTCTGTATTTCTCACATACCAAGGTATCAGCATGGAGAATATTATACAGCAGTACTGAGCAGTGTAACTGCGAATCCAGCATTGGCGTGAGACAAATAGAAAATATCAGCATGGAAGATATTATACAGTAGGTACTGAGCAGTGTAACTGCGAATCCAGCATTGGCGTGAGACAAATAGAAAACATCAGCATGGAAGATATTATACAGTAGGTACTGAGCAGTGTAACTGCGAATCCAGCATTGGCGTGAGACAAATAGAAAACATCAGCATGGAAGATATTATACAGTAGGTACTGAGCAGTGTAACTGCGAATCCAGCATTGGCGTGAGACAAATAGAAAATATCAGCATGGAAGATATTATACAGTAGGTACTGAGCAGTGTAACTGCGAATCCAGCATTGGCGTGAGACAAATAGAAAACATCAGCATGGAAGATATTATACAGTAGGTACTGAGCAGTGTAACTGCGAATCCAGCATTGGCGTGAGACAAATAGAAAATATCACCATGGAAGATATTATACAGTAGGTACTGAGCAGTGTAACTGCGAATCCAGCATTGGTGTGAGACAAATAGAAAATATCAGCATGGAAGATATTATACAGTAGGTACTGAGCAGTGTAACTGCGAATCCAGCATTGGCGTGAGACAAATAGAAAACATCAGCATGGAAGATATTATACAGTAGGTACTGAGCAGTGTAACTGCGAATCCAGCATTGGCGTGAGACAAATAGAAAACATCAGCATGGAAGATATTATACAGTAGGTACTGAGCAGTGTAACTGCGAATCCAGCATTGGCGTGAGACAAATAGAAAACATCAGCATGGAAGATATTATACAGTAGGTACTGAGCAGTGTAACTGCGAATCCAGCATTGGCGTGAGACAAATAGAAAACATCAGCATGGAAGATATTATACAGTAGTATTGAGCAGTGTAACTGACAATTCAATATTGGGGTGAGATAAATAGATAATATCGGTATTGAAAATATTATACATCAGTACTGAGCAGTGTAACTGCGAATCCAGCATTGGAATGGGATAAAAACTTAATAGAAAGTTTCAGCATGGGGGACATTATACAGCAATATTAAGTAGTGAAACTCTAAATTCAGCACTGGGTTGAAATAATCACCTACTAGAAAGCAGCTGCAAGAAAAGTATTATTCAACAGTACTGAGCAGTGTAGCTGTAAATCCAGGTACAGAGTGCGTTAATCACTATAAGCAAGAGTCTGGAGGACAGTATACAATTGCTGAGCAATGTAGCTGTGAATACAGCATTGGGATGAGATAAAACACTTACTAGAAGCAGCAATGAAATTTGTATGTAGAGGTTTGAAGAGGAGGATGTGTGGCGGCTATAACAATAGAATTTTTTTCTACTTTAAAAAAAGTTACATTTTTAGTAATAAAGTGAATGAACTGTTCCTTCTTTGCTCTGTTGTAGTCTTTAAGAAAACTAACAAGTAGAGGAATCTAGCGCTGAACGGGTTAAATACAGCCGCTTTCCAGTCCTACGGACCTGCAATAAAGCGAACTGCAGCGCTGAGCTTATTACGAGAAGGGGGACGCCTGCCGCAAAGTCACTCGGGACTCAACTGGCAGCTTAAAAAAAAATGATATTCTGAACAGGTAACAGAGAATTCTGCAGCCTGGAACAAAAGCGAATCAAAGATGAGACCTGCAGAAAATAAAGTACAGCCGAGCACCGCGGCCGGCAGTCACGTTTCTTCTATGAGCGGTCCCAGCACTCGGCATCCATCATGCAAGCGTATAAGAAAGCAGCAGATTATTCGCAGCATCTGTTCAAATTACCTTGCAGATCTGATACGGTTAGTGGCGTATGAAATAATTAGTCCAGATGTTTTAAAACACCGGCTCCGTGTGACAAATAAACCTTTCCCGTAACGCCATTTATCGCCTTCTATTTGCTGAGCTGTTCTCTGTAACGCACAGATAATCCGGAATGATAATTATTCTCTTTTCAGATCTTTAACGCGACTATTGTGATTGCAGGGACGCCGGTGCTCAGGTACGAGGAGACACATTCCCATCTCCTACAATGTAGCCAAAAATGGCGCAATATTCACCGCGCGCCATTTAATACATTTCTCACAACATGGACTGGGTGGCTGGTCCATAATTCTGCGCATGGGAGGCAGGTTTGGAAGAACATTTAAATGGCTGAGCCACACCGACTATGTATCCTAAGTATCCAGGACCACAGGATGATGAAGGTGCATGGATCTAGGAGGAGCGGCGCATGGATCCAGGGGGAGTGGCGCATGGATCCACGGGGAGCGGCGCATGGATCCAGGGGGAGCGGTGCATGGGGATCCAGGGGGAGGGTGCATGGATCCAGGGGGAGGGTGCATGGATCCACGAGGAGGGTGCATGGATCCAGGGGGAGTGGCGCATGGATCCATGGGGAGCGGTGCATGGATCCAGGGGGAGGGTGCATGGATCCACGAGGAGGGTGCATGGATCCAGGGGGAGAGGTGCATGGATCCAGGAAGAGCGGCGCATGGATCCACGAGGAGCCGTGCATGGATCCAGGGGGAGTGGTGCATGGATCAAGGGGGAGCGACGCATGGATCCAGGGGGAGAGGTGCATGGATCCACGAGGAGCGGCACATGGATCCAGGAGGAGCGGCGCATGGATCCAGGGGGAGCAGTGCATGGATCCAGGGGGAGCGGTGCATGGGGATCCAGGGGGGAGGAGGAGCATGGATCCAGGGGGGGAGGTGCATGGATCCAGGGGGGAGGAGGAGCATGGATCCACGGGGAGCGGCGCATGGATCCAGGGGGAGAGATGCATGGATCCAGGGGGAGAGGTGCATGGATCCAGGAGGAGGGGTGCATGGATCCAGGGGGAGCGGCACATGGATCCAGGAGGAGCGGCGCATGGATCCAGGGGGAGCAGTGCATGGATCCAGGGGGAGCGGTGCATGGATTCAGGGGGGAGGAGGAGCATGGATCCAGGAGGGGAGGTGCATGGATCCAGGGGGAGAGGTGCATGGATCCAGGGGGAGAGGTGCATGGATCCAGTAGGATTGGCACATGGATCCAGGGGGAGAGGTGCATGGATCCAGGGGGGACGGCGCATGGATCCAGGGGGAGTGGCGCATGGATCCAGGGGGCGCGGCGCTTGGATCCAGTGGGGGGGGCATGGATCCAGGAGGAGCGGCGCATGGATCCAGGAGGAGGGTGCATGGATCCAGGGGGAGCGGTGCATGGATACTGGGGGGGCGGTGCATGGATCCAGGAGGAGCGGCGCATGGATCCAGGGGGAGAGGTGCATGGATCCATGAGGAGCGGCGCATGGATCCAGAAGGAGCCGTGCATGGATTTAGGAGGAGAAGGGCATGGATCCAGGGAGAGAGGTGCATGGATCCAGGAGGAGGGTGCATGGATCCACGGGGAGCAGCGCATGGATCCAGGGGGAGCGGTGCATGGATCCAGGAGGAGGGTGCATGGATCCAGGAGGAGGGTGCATGGATCCACAGGGAGCGGTGCATAGATCCACGGGGAGCGGTGCATGGATCCAGGAGGAGGGTGAATGGATCCAGGAGGAGGGTGCATGGATCCAGGGGGAGGGTGCATGGATCCACGGGGAGCAGCGCATGGATCCAGGGGGAGAGGTGCATGGATCCAGGAGGAGCGGCGCATAGATCCAGGAGGAGCGGCGCATGGATCCACGAGGAGCCATGCATGGATCCAGGGGGAGAGGTGCATGGATCCACGAAGAGAGGCGCATGGATCCACGAGGAGTCGTGCATGGATCCAGGGGGAGAGGCGCATGGATGCACGGGGAGCGGCGCATGGATCCACGAGGAGCCATGCATGGATCCAGGGGGAGAGGTGCATGGATCCAGGGGGAGCGGCGCATGGATCCAGGAGGAGGGTGCATAGATCCAGGACGAGTGGTGCATGGATCCAGGAGGAGGGTGCATGGATCCAGCAGGAGCGGCGCATGGATCCAGGGGGAGTGGCGCATGGATCCAGGGGGAGAGGTGCATGGATCCAGGGGGAGCGGCGCATGGATCCAGGAGGAGCGGCGCATGGATCCAGGGGGAGCAGTGCATGGATCCAGGGGGAGCGGTGCATGGGGATCCAGGGGGGAGGAGGAGCATGGATCCAGGGGGGGAGGTGCATGGATCCAGGGGGGAGGAGGAGCATGGATCCACGGGGAGCGGCGCATGGATCCAGGGGGAGAGGTGCATGGATCCAGGGGGAGAGGTGCATGGATCCAGGAGGAGGGGTGCATGGATCCAGGGGGAGCGGCACATGGATCCAGGAGGAGCGGCGCATGGATCCAGGGGGAGCAGTGCATGGATCCAGGGGGAGCGGTGCATGGATTCAGGGGGGAGGAGGAGCATGGATCCAGGAGGGGAGGTGCATGGATCCAGGGGGAGAGGTGCATGGATCCAGGGGGAGAGGTGCATGGATCCAGTGGGAGTGGCGCATGGATCCAGGGGGAGAGGTGCATAGATCCAGGGGGAGCAGCGCATGGATCCAGGGGGAGTGGCGCATGGATCCAGGGGGAGCGGCGCTTGGATCCAGTGGGGGGGGCATGGATCCAGGAGGAGCGGCGCATGGATCCAGGAGGAGGGTGCATGGATCCAGGGGGAGCAGTGCATGGATACTGGGGGAGCGGTGCATGGATCCAGGAGGAGCGGCGCATGGATCCAGGGGGAGAGGTGCATGGATCCATGAGGAGCGGCGCATGGATCCAGAAGGAGCCGTGCATGGATCTAGGAGGAGAAGGGCATGGATCCAGGGGGAGAGGTGCATGGATCCAGGAGGAGGGTGCATGGATCCACGGGGAGCAGCGCATGGATCCAGGGGGAGCGGTGCATGGATCCAGGAGGAGGGTGCATGGATCCAGGAGGAGGGTGCATGGATCCACGGGGAGCGGTGCATAGATCCACGGGGAGCGGTGCATGGATCCAGGAGGAGGGTGAATGGATCCAGGAGGAGGGTGCATGGATCCAGGGGGAGGGTGCATGGATCCACAGGGAGCAGCGCATGGATCCAGGGGGAGAGGTGCATGGATCCAGGAGGAGCGGCGCATAGATCCAGGAGGAGCGGCGCATGGATCCACGAGGAGCCATGCATGGATCCAGGGGGAGAGGTGCATGGATCCACGAAGAGAGGCGCATGGATCCACGAGGAGTCGTGCATGGATCCAGGGGGAGAGGCGCATGGATGCACGGGGAGCGGCGCATGGATCCACGAGGAGCCATGCATGGATCCAGGGGGAGAGGTGCATGGATCCAGGGGGAGCGGCGCATGGATCCAGGAGGACGGTGCATAGATCCAGGACGAGTGGTGCATGGATCCAGGAGGAGGGTGCATGGATCCAGCAGGAGCAGCGCATGGATCCAGGGGGAGTGTCGCATGGATCCAGGGGGAGAGGTGCATGGATCCAGGGGGAGCGGCGCATGGATCCAGGGGGAGTGGCGCATGGATCCAGGGGGAGCGGCGCTTGGATCCAGGTGGGGTGGGCATGGATCCAGGGGGAAGAGGCTCATGGATCCACAGGGAGCGGTGCATGGATCCAGGAGGAGCGGCGCATGGATCCAGGAGGAGGGTGCATGGATCCAGGGGGAGCGGTGCATGAATACTGGGGGAGCGGTGCATGGATCCAGGAGGAGCGGCGCATGGATCCAGGGGGACAGGTGCATGGATCCAGGAGGAGCGGCGCATGGATCCAGAAGGAGCCGTGCATGGATCTAGGAGGAGAAGCGCATGGATCCAGGGGGAGAGGTGCATGGATCCAGGAGGAGGGTGCATGGATCCACGGGGAGCGGCGCATGGATCCAGGGGGAGCGGTGCATGGATCCAGGAGGAGGGTGCATGGATCCACGGGGAGCGGCGCATGGATCCAGGGGGAGCGGTGCATGGATCCAGGAGGAGGGTGCATGGATCCAGGAGGAGGGTGCATGGATCCACGGGGAGCGGTGCATGGATCCACGGGGACCGGTGCATGGATTCAGGAGGAGGGTGAATGGATCCAGGAAGAGGGTGCATGGATCCAGGAGGTGGGTGCATGGATCCCGGGGGAGGGTGCATGGATCCATGGGGAGCAGCGCATGGATCCAGGGGGAGAGGTGCATGGATCCAGGAGGAGCGGCGCATGGATCCAGGAGGAGTGGCGCATGGATCCAGGAGGAGCGGCGCATGGATCCACGAGGAGCCATGCATGGATCCAGGGGGAGAGGTGCATGGATCCAGGAAGAGAGGCGCATGGATCCACGAGGAGCCGTGCATGGATCCGGGGGGGGGGGCATGGATGCACGGGGAGCGGCGCATGGATCCACGAGGAGCCATGCATGGATCCAGGGGGAGAGGTGCATGGATCCAGGAGGAGCGGCGCATGGATCCAGGAGGAGTGGCGCATGGATCCAGGAGGAGCGGCGCATGGATCCAGGAGGAGCGGCGCATGGATCCAGGGGGAGAGGTGCATGGATCCAGGAAGAGAGGCGCATGGATCCACGAGGAGCCGTGCATGGATCCAGGGTGAGAGGCGCATGGATGCACGGGGAGCGGCGCATGGATCCACGAGGAGCCATGCATGGATCCAGGGGGAGAGGTGCATGGATCCAGGGGGAGCGGCGCATGGATCCAGGAGGAGGGTGCATAGATCCAGGACGAGTGGTGCATGGATCCAGCAGGAGCGGCGCATGGATCCAGGGGGAGCGGCGCATGGATCCAGGAGGAGGGTGCATTGATCCAGGAGGAGGGTGCATGGATCCACGGGGAGCGGTGCATGAATCCAGGAGGAGGGTGCATGGATCCAGGAGGAGGGTGCATGGATCCAGGAGGCGGGTGCATGGATCCACGGGGATCGGCGCATGGATCCTGGAGGAGGGTGCATGGATCCAGGAGGAGGGTGCATGGATCCAGGAGGAGGGTGCATGGATTCAGGGGGAGCGGTGCATGGATCCTGGAGGAGGGTAAATGGATCCAGGAGGAGCGGCGCATGGATCCAGGAGGAGGGTGCATGGATCCAGGAGGAGGGTGCATGGATTCAGGGGGAGCAGTGCATGGATCCATGGGGAGCGGTGCGTGGATCCAGGAGGAGGGTGCATGGATCCAGGAGGGGGGTGCATGGATCCAGGAGGCGGGTGCATGGATCCACGGGGAGCGGTGCATGGATCCAGGAGGAG
This sequence comes from Phyllobates terribilis, assembly GCF_046119375.1. Taxonomy (NCBI): domain Eukaryota; kingdom Metazoa; phylum Chordata; class Amphibia; order Anura; family Dendrobatidae; genus Phyllobates; species Phyllobates terribilis. The sequence goes on from NW_027362772.1 coordinate 94,696,311, forward strand.
GGTGCATGGATCCAGGAGGAGGGTGCATGGATCCACGGGGAGCGGTACATGGATCCAGGAGGAGGGTGCATGGATCCAGGAGGAGGGTGCATGGATCCACGGGGAGCGGTACATGGATCCAGGAGGAGGGTGCATGGATCCAGGCGGAGGGTGCATGGTTCCAGGAGGAGGGTGCATGGATCCAGGGGGAGCGGTGCATGGATCCAGGAGGAGGGTGCATGGATCCAGGGGGAGCGGTGCATGGATCCAGGAGGAGGGTGCATGGATCCAGGGGGAGGGTGCATGGATCCAGGAGGTGGGTGCATGGATCCACGGGGAGCGGTACATGGATCCAGGGGGAGCGGTGCATGGATCCAGGGGGAGCGGTGCATGGATCCAGGGGGAGCGGTGCATGGATCCAGGGGGAGCGGTGCATGGATCCAGGGGGAGCGGTGCATGGATCCAGGGGGAACGGTGCATGGATCCAGGGGGAGCGGTGCATGGATCCAGGGGGAACGGTGCATGGATCCAGAATAATTTCTGTTGAAACACAGCCACAATTAACAAAGCGAGCACGGACCGCAGATTTATACTGCACATATCAGGCTGAATGAAGATTACCCACAGCGGTGACAAAATCCACCGAGCCGAGAGCACCGGGCGTCCTCCAGGCTGTAATAAAAGTCCCATTTTAATACCTACAAGGTTGGGTTCAGTGGGGTCAGCCTTAATGCTCCATCTCCTCTAATTACTGAGCTTCCGATAATGACTCCCATTGTCATCTCCACGATAACCCCCTTAATTAAGAACAATTATAAGTTAGCGGCATGGCGGAGTCTTCCGGAGGGACGCCAAGCGTTAAACTAACGAAGTGGAAGCGAACGAGTATGGGAACATAAGAAAGTCAGAGATCAAGATGATGCAAATTCATCACATTAAGCAGGAAGGTTTTCGCTCCTTCTTCCCTTTATATTTGCTTTCGGCATTAGTCCAGGTGGTCCTGTGACCACCCTGTTCGTGCGGACAGCTCTGCTGCATCCAGAGATCACCAGCCAGGATCCAGACTGATACAATGTATCGGTGCCGGAAGATGGAACAAACTATCCGGAAAGGAAACAGAGACCACTTTATACCGCCATATATTTCCCACATAATACCGCCATACAATATCCTCATAATACTACCATATAGTGTCCACATTACACCGCCATACAATTCCCAAATGCAGCAGCAAAATAATACATTTTATTTCTCAAAAAATCCTAAATAATATATCCATACAATACTACTAGATACAGGAGGGCCACAATACAATGCCTTATGTTTCCAACAGAAATCTGCATCCAGTAGCCCAATAATACCGCCATACAAAACCTAAATATACTATCCACATATAGTACCTACCTTACACCGCCATATTTCCCACACGATACCAACAATGCCCAAATATAGTGTCCAAATAATACTTTTTCCTCAATAATCCATAAATACAGTATCCATATATCACAATATTCAGTAGTGCCCCAATATACTGAAATGTATTACTGACACAATAATGCCAATCGGTGGCCAAATAATACCGTCACACATCACCTAAATACTGTACCCACATAATACTGCTATATAGTACTCACATTACACCGCCGTATCTCCTACACAATATTGCCATACACAGTAGACAATTGATATAATACTGCCACATCCAGTATGGCCCACACTATACCGTAATACATTTTCCATACAATACTGTCATTCAGTGCTCACATAATACTGTTATATAATGCCTTTATTATACTGCCATATACCTGTATTCTCATAAAATACTGTCACTAAGTGCCCAAATAACACCGCTATCCAATGATTAAAACAGTGGCCATATAAAACACTATCATATAAGGCCCACGTTATACTGCCATAGATTTCTGACACAATATTGCCATTCAATGTCCAAATACAGTATCCATATACTGCAATATTCAATAGTGCCCAGATAATACTACTATATGTTTCTGACTCCATACCGCCATACAGTGCCCAAATACTGTATCCATAAACATACATATAACGCTCACATTCCCACATAATACCGCCATACAGTGCCCAAATACTGTATCCATAAACATACATATAACGCTCACATTCCCACATAATATCGCCATACAGTGCCCAAATACTGTATCTATAAACATACACATAGCGCTCACATTCCCACATAATACCGCCATACAGTGCCCAAATACTGTATCTATAAACATACATATAGCGCACACATTCCCACATAATACCGCCATACAGTGCCCAAATACTGTATCTATAAACATACATATAGTGCTCACATTCCCACATAATACCGCCATACAGTGCCCAAATACTGTATCTATAAACATACATATAGCGCTCACATTCCCATATAATACCGCCATACAGTGCCCAAAAACTATATCTATAAACATACATATAACGCTAACATTCCCACATAATACCGCCATACAGTGCCCAAATGCTGTATCTATAAACATACACATAGCGCTCACATTCCCACATAATACCGCCATACAGTGCCCAAATACTGTATCTATAAACATACATATAGTGCTCACATTCCCCCATAATACCGCCATACAGTGCCCAAATACTGTATCTATAAACATACATATAGCGCTCACATTCCCACATAATACCGCCATACAGTGCCCAAATAGTGTATCTATAAACATACATATAGTGCTCACATTCCCACGTAATACCGCCATACAGTGCCCAAATACTGTATCTATAAACATACATATAGCGCTCACATTCCCACATAATACCGCCATACAGTGCCCAAATACTGTATCTATAAACATACATATAGCGCTCACATTCCCACGTAATACCGCCATACAGTGCCCAAATACTGTATCTATAAACATACATATAGCGCTCACATTCCCACATAATACCGCCATACAGTGCCCAAATACTGTATCTATAAACATACATATAGCGCTCACATTCTCACATAATACCGCCATACAGTGCCCAAATACTGTATCTATAAACATACATATAGCGCTCACATTCCCACGTAATACCGCCATACAGTGTCCAAATACTGTATCTATAAACATACATATAGCGCTCACATTCACACATAATACCGCCATACAGTGCCCAAATACTGTATCTATAAACATACATATAGAGCTCACATTCCCACGTAATACTGCCATACAGTGCCCAAATACTGTATCTATAAACATACATATAGCGCTCACATTCCCACGTAATACTGCCATACAGTGCCCAAATACTGTATCTATAAACATACATATAGCGCTCACATTCCCACATAATACCGCCATACAGTGCCCAAATACTGTATCTATAAACATACATATAGTGCTCACATTCCCACATAATACCGCCATACAGTGTCCAAATACTGTATCTATAAACATACAAATAGCGCTCACATTCCCACATAATACCGCCATACAGTGCCCAAATACTGTATCTATAAACATACAAATAGCGCTCACATTCCCACATAATACCGCCATACAGTGCCCAAATACTGTATCTATAAACATACAAATAGCGCTCACATTCACACATAATACCGCCATACAGTGCCCAAATACTGTATCTATAAACATACATATAGCGCTCACATTCCCACATAATACCGCCATACAGTATCTATAAACATACATATAGCGCTCACATTCCCACATAATACCGCCATACAGTGCCCAAATACTGTATCTATAAACATACATATAGTGCTCACATTCCCATGTAATACCGCCATACAGTGCCCAAATACTGTATCTATAAACATACATATAGCGCTCACATTCCCACATAATACCGCCATACAGTGCCCAAATACTGTATCTATAAACATACATATAGTGCTCACATTCTCATGTAATACCGCCATACAGTGCCCAAATACTGTATCTATAAACATACATATAGCGCTCACATTCACACATAATACCGCCATACAGTGCCCAAATACTGTATCTATAAACATACATATAGCGCTCACATTCCCACATAATACCGCCATACAGTGCCCAAATACTGTATCTATAAACATACATATAGCGCTCACATTCCCACATAATACCGCCAAACAGTGCCCAAATACTGTATCTATAAACATACATATAGTGCTCACATTCCCACATAATACCGCCATACAGTGCCCAAATAGTGTATCTATAAACATACATATAGCGCTCACATTCCCACATAATACCGCCATACAGTGCCCAAATAGTGTATCTATAAACATACATATAGTGCTCACATTCCCATGTAATACAGCCATACAGTGCCCAAATACTGTATCTATAAACATACATATAGCGCTCACATTCCCACATAATACCGCCATACAGTGCCCAAATACTGTATCTATAAACATACATATAGTGCTCACATTCCCACATAATACCGCCATACAGTGCCCAAATACAGTATCTATAAACATACATATAGCGCTCACATTCCCATGTAATACCGCCATACAGTGCCCAAATACTGTATCTATAAACATACATATAGCGCTCACATTCCCACATAATACCGCCATACAGTGCCCAAATACTGTATCTATAAACATACATATAGCGCTCACATTCCCACATAATACCGCCATACAGTGCCCAAATACTGTATCTATAAACATACATATAGAGCTCACATTCCCACATAATACCGCCATACTGTGCCCAAATACTGTATCTATAAACATACATATAGCGCTCACATTCCCACATAATACCGCCATACAGTGCCCAAATACTATATCCATAAACATACATATAGCGCTCACATTCCCACATAATACCGCCATACAGTGCCCAAATCCTGTATCTATAAACATACATATAGCGCTCACATTCACACATAATACCGCCATACAGTATCTATAAACATACATATAGTGCTCACATTCCCACATAATACCGCCATACAGTGCCCAAATACTGTATCTATAAACATACATATAGCGCTCACATTCACACATAATACCGCCATACAGTGCCCAAATACAGTATCTATAAACATACATATAGCGCTCACATTCCCATGTAATACCGCCATACAGTGCCCAAATACTGTATCTATAAACATACATATAGCGCTCACATTCCCACATAATACCGCCATACAGTGCCCAAATACTGTATCTATAAACATACATATAGCGCTCACATTCCCACATAATACCGCCATACAGTGCCCAAATACTGTATCTATAAACATACATATAGAGCTCACATTCCCACATAATACCGCCATACTGTGCCCAAATACTGTATCTATAAACATACATATAGCGCTCACATTCCCACATAATACCGCCATACAGTGCCCAAATACTATATCCATAAACATACATATAGCGCTCACATTCCCACATAATACCGCCATACAGTGCCCAAATCCTGTATCTATAAACATACATATAGCGCTCACATTCCCACATAATACTGCCATACAGTGCCCAAATAGTGTATCTATAAACATACATATAGCGCTCACATTCCCACATAATACCGCCATACAGTGTCCAAATACTGTATCTATAAACATACATATAGCGCTCACATTCCCACATAATACCGCCATACAGTGCCCAAATAGTGTATCTATAAACATACATATAGCGCTCACATTCCCACATAATACCGCCATACAGTGCCCAAATACTGTATCTATAAACATACATATAGCGCTCACATTCCCACATAATACCGCCATACAGTGCCCAAATAGTGTATCTATAAACATACATATAGCGCTCACATTCCCACGTAATACCGCCATACAGTGCCCAAATACTGTATCTATAAACATACATATAGCGCTCACATTCCCACATAATACCGCCATACAGTGCCCAAATACTGTATCTATAAACATACATATAGCGCTCACATTCCCACATAATACCGCCATACAGTGCCCAAATACTGTATCTATAAACATACATATAGCGCTCACATTCCCACATAATACCGCCATACAGTATCTATAAACATACATATAGCTCTCACATTCCCACATAATACCGCCATACAGTGCCCAAATACTGTATCTATAAACATACATATAGCGCTCACATTCCCACATAATACCGCCATACAGTATCTATAAACATACATATAGCTCTCACATTCCCACATAATACCGCCATACAGTGCCCAAATACTGTATCTATAAACATACATATAGCGCTCACATTCCCACATAATACCGCCATACAGTGCCCAAATACTGTATCTATAAACATACATATAGCGCTCACATTCCCACATAATACCGCCATACAGTGCCCAAATAGTGTATCTATAAACATACATATAGCGCTCACATTCCCACATAATACCGCCATACAGTGCCCAAATACTGTATCTATAAACATACATATAGCGCTCACATTCCCACATAATACCGCCATACAGTGCCCAAATACTGTATCTATAAACATACATATAGCGCTCACATTCCCACATAATACCGCCATACAGTGCCCAAATAGTGTATCTATAAACATACATATAGTGCTCACATTCCCATGTAATACCGCCATACAGTGCCCAAATACTGTATCTATAAACATACATATAGCGCTCACATTCCCACATAATACCGCCATACAGTGCCCAAATACTGTATATATAAACATACATATAGCGCTCACATTCCCATGTAATACCGCCATACAGTGCCCAAATACTGTATCTATAAACATACATATATCGCTCACATTCCCACATAATACCGCCATACAGTGCCCAAATACTGTATCTATAAACATACATATAGCGCTCACATTCCCACATAATACCGCCATACAGTGCCCAAATACAGTATCTATAAACATACATATAGCGCTCACATTCCCATGTAATACCGCCATACAGTGCCCAAATACAGTATCTATAAACATACATATAGCGTTCACATTCACACATAATACCGCCATACAGTGCCCAAATACAGTATCTATAAACATACATATAGCGCTCACATTCCCACATAATACCGCCATACAGTGCCCAAATACTGTATCTATAAACATACATATAGCGCTCACATTCCCACATAATACCGCCATACAGTGCCCAAATAGTGTATCTATAAACATACATATAGCGCTCACATTCCCACATAATACCGCCATACAGTGCCCAAATAGTGTATCTATAAACATACATATAGCGCTCACATTCCCACATAATACCGCCATACAGTGCCCAAATACTGTATCTATAAACATACATATAGCGCTCACATTCCCACATAATACCGCCATACAGTGCCCAAATAGTGTATCTATAAACTTACATATAGCGCTCACATTCCCACATAATACCGCCATACAGTGCCCAAATAGTGTATCTATAAACATACATATAGCGCTCACATTCCCACATAATACCGCCATACAGTGCCCAAATACTGTATCTATAAACATACATATAACGCTCACATTCCCACATAATACCGCCATACAGTGCCCAAATACTGTATCTATAAACATACATATAGCGCTCACATTCCCACATAATACCGCCATACAGTGCCCAAATACTGTATCTATAAACATACATATAGTGCTCACATTCTCATATAATACCGCCATACAGTTCCCAAATACTGTATCTATAAACATACATATAGCGCTCACATTCCCATGTAATACCGCCATACAGTGCCCAAATACTGTATCTATAAACATACATATAGCGCTCACATTCCCACATAATACCGCCATACAGTGCCCAAATACTGTATCTATAAACATACATATAGTGCTCACATTCTCATATAATACCGCCATACAGTTCCCAAATACTGTATCTATAAACATACATATAGCGCTCACATTCCCATGTAATACCGCCATACAGTGCCCAAATACTGTATCTATAAACATACATATAGCGCTCACATTCCCACATAATACCGCCATACAGTGCCCAAATACTGTATCTATAAACATACATATAGCGCTCACATTCCCACATAATACCGCCATACAATGCCCAAATGGTGTATCTATAAACATACATATAGCGCTCACATTCCCACATAATACCGCCATACAGTGCCCAAATACTGTATCTATAAACATACATATAGCGCTCACATTCCCACATAATACCGCCATACAGTGCCCAAATAGTGTATCTATAAACATACATATAGCGCTCACATTCCCACGTAATACCGCCATACAGTGCCCAAATACTGTATCTATAAACATACATATAGCGCTCACATTCCCACATAATACCGCCATACAGTGCCCAAATACTGTATCTATAAACATACATATAGCGCTCACATTCCCACATAATACCGCCATACAGTGCCCAAATACTGTATCTATAAACATACATATAGCGCTCACATTCCCACATAATACCGCCATACAGTATCTATAAACATACATATAGCTCTCACATTCCCACATAATACCGCCATACAGTGCCCAAATACTGTATCTATAAACATACATATAGCGCTCACATTCACACATAATACCGCCATACAGTGCCCAAATAGTGTATCTATAAACATACATATAGTGCTCACATTCCCATGTAATACCGCCATACAGTGCCCAAATACTGTATCTATAAACATACATATAGCGCTCACATTCCCACATAATACCGCCATACAGTGCCCAAATACTGTATCTATAAACATACATATAGCGCTCACATTCCCACATAATACCGCCATACAGTGCCCAAATAGTGTATCTATAAACATACATATAGCGCTCACATTCCCACATAATACCGCCATACAGTGCCCAAATACTGTATCTATAAACATACATATAGCGCTCACATTCCCACATAATACCGCCATACAGTGCCCAAATACTGTATCTATAAACATACATATAGCGCTCACATTCCCACATAATACCGCCATACAGTGCCCAAATAGTGTATCTATAAACATACATATAGTGCTCACATTCCCATGTAATACCGCCATACAGTGCCCAAATACTGTATCTATAAACATACATATAGCGCTCACATTCCCACATAATACCGCCATACAGTGCCCAAATACTGTATATATAAACATACATATAGCGCTCACATTCCCATGTAATACCGCCATACAGTGCCCAAATACTGTATCTATAAACATACATATATCGCTCACATTCCCACATAATACCGCCATACAGTGCCCAAATACTGTATCTATAAACATACATATAGCGCTCACATTCCCACATAATACCGCCATACAGTGCCCAAATACAGTATCTATAAACATACATATAGCGCTCACATTCCCATGTAATATCGCCATACAGTGCCCAAATACAGTATCTATAAACATACATATAGCGCTCACATTCACACATAATACCGCCATACAGTGCCCAAATACAGTATCTATAAACATACATATAGCGCTCACATTCCCACATAATACCGCCATACAGTGCCCAAATAGTGTATCTATAAACATACATATAGCGCTCACATTCCCACATAATACCGCCATACAGTGCCCAAATACTGTATCTATAAACATACATATAGCGCTCACATTCCCACATAATACCGCCATACAGTGCCCAAATACTGTATCTATAAACATATATATAGCGCTCACATTCCCACATAATACCGCCATACAGTGCCCAAATAGTGTATCTATAAACATACATATAGCGCTCACATTCCCACATAATACCGCCATACAGTGCCCAAATAGTGTATCTATAAACATACATATAGCGCTCACATTCCCACATAATACCGCCATACAGTGCCCAAATACTGTATCTATAAACATACATATAGCGCTCACATTCCCACATAATACCGCCATACAGTGCCCAAATAGTGTATCTATAAACTTACATATAGCGCTCACATTCCCACATAATACCGCCATACAGTGCCCAAATAGTGTATCTATAAACATACATATAGCGCTCACATTCCCACATAATACCGCCATACAGTGCCCAAATACTGTATCTATAAACATACATATAACGCTCACATTCCCACATAATACCGCCATACAGTGCCCAAATACTGTATCTATAAACATACATATAGCGCTCACATTCCCACATAATACCGCCATACAGTGCCCAAATACTGTATCTATAAACATACATATAGTGCTCACATTCTCATATAATACCGCCATACAGTGCCCAAATACTGTATCTATAAACATACATATAGCGCTCACATTCCCACATAATACCGCCATACAGTGCCCAAATACTGTATCTATAAACATACATATAGCGCTCACATTCCCACATAATACCGCCATACAGTGCCCAAATACTGTATCTATAAACATACATATAGTGCTCACATTCCCACATAATACCGCCATACAGTGCCCAAATGGTGTATCTATAAACATACATATAGCGCTCACATTCTCACATAATACTGCCATACAGTGCCCAAATACTGTATCTATAAACATACATATAGCGCTCACATTCCCACATAATACCGCCATACAGTGCCCAAATACTGTATCTATAAACATACATATAGCGCTCACATTCCCACATAATACCGCCATACAGTGCCCAAATACTGTATCTATAAACATACATATAGCGCTCACATTCCCACATAATACCGCCATACAGTGTCCAAATACTGTATCTATAAACATACATATAGCGCTCACATTCCCACATAATACCGCCATACAGTGCCCAAATACTGTATCTATAAACATACATATAGCGCTCACATTCCCACATAATACCGCCATACAGTGCCCAAATACTGTATCTATAAACATACATATAGCGCTCACATTCCCACATAATACCGCCATACAGTGCCCAAATACTGTATCTATAAACATACATATAGTGCTCACATTCCCACGTAATACCGCCATACAGTGCCCAAATACTGTATCTATAAACATACATATAGCGCTCACATTCCCACATAATACCGCCATACAGTGCCCAAATACTGTATCTATAAACATACATATAGCGCTCACATTCCAATGTAAAACCGCCATACAGTGCCCAAATACTGTATCTATAAACATACATATAGCGCTCAAATTTCCACATAATACCGCCATACAGTGCCCAAATAGTGTATCTATAAACATACATATAGCGCTCACATTCCCACATAATACCGCCATACAGTGCCCAAATACTGTATCTATAAACATACATATAGCGCTCACATTCCAATGTAAAACCGCCATACAGTGCCCAAATACTGTATCTATAAACATACATATAGCGCTCAAATTTCCACATAATACCGCCATACAGTGCCCAAATAGTGTATCTATAAACATACATATAGCGCTCACATTCCCACATAATACCGCCATACAGTGCCCAAATACTGTATCTATAAACATACATATAGCGCTCACATTCCCACATAATACCGCCATACAGTGCCCAAATAGTGTATCTATAAACATACATATAGCGCTCACATTCCCACATAATACCGCCATACAGTGCCCAAATAGTGTATCTATAAACATACATATAGCGCTCACATTCCCACATAATACCGCCATACAGTGCCCAAATACTGTATCTATAAACATACATATAGCGCTCACATTCCCACATAATACCGCCATACAGTGCCCAAATAGTGTATCTATAAACTTACATATAGCGCTCACATTCCCACATAATACCGCCATACAGTGCCCAAATAGTGTATCTATAAACATACATATAGCGCTCACATTCCCACATAATACCGCCATACAGTGCCCAAATACTGTATCTATAAACATACATATAACGCTCACATTCCCACATAATACCGCCATACAGTGCCCAAATACTGTATCTATAAACATACATATAGCGCTCACATTCCCACATAATACCGCCATACAGTGCCCAAATACTGTATCTATAAACATACATATAGTGCTCACATTCTCATATAATACCGCCATACAGTTCCCAAATACTGTATCTATAAACATACATATAGCGCTCACATTCCCATGTAATACCGCCATACAGTGCCCAAATACTGTATCTATAAACATACATATAGCGCTCACATTCCCACATAATACCGCCATACAGTGCCCAAATACTGTATCTATAAACATACATATAGTGCTCACATTCTCATATAATACCGCCATACAGTTCCCAAATACTGTATCTATAAACATACATATAGCGCTCACATTCCCATGTAATACCGCCATACAGTGCCCAAATACTGTATCTATAAACATACATATAGCGCTCACATTCCCACATAATACCGCCATACAGTGCCCAAATACTGTATCTATAAACATACATATAGCGCTCACATTCCCACATAATACCGCCATACAGTGCCCAAATGGTGTATCTATAAACATACATATAGCGCTCACATTCCCACATAATACCGCCATACAGTGCCCAAATACTGTATCTATAAACATACATATAGCGCTCACATTCCCACATAATACCGCCATACAGTGCCCAAATAGTGTATCTATAAACATACATATAGCGCTCACATTCCCACGTAATACCGCCATACAGTGCCCAAATACTGTATCTATAAACATACATATAGCGCTCACATTCCCACATAATACCGCCATACAGTGCCCAAATACTGTATCTATAAACATACATATAGCGCTCACATTCCCACATAATACCGCCATACAGTGCCCAAATACTGTATCTATAAACATACATATAGCGCTCACATTCCCACATAATACCGCCATACAGTATCTATAAACATACATATAGCGCTCACATTCCCACATAATACCGCCATACAGTGCCCAAATACTGTATCTATAAACATACATATAGCGCTCACATTCCCACATAATACCGCCATACAGTGCCCAAATAGTGTATCTATAAACATACATATAGCGCTCACATTCCCACATAATACCGCCATACAGTGCCCAAATACTGTATCTATAAACATACATATAGCGCTCACATTCCCACATAATACCGCCATACAGTGCCCAAATACTGTATCTATAAACATACATATAGCGCTCACATTCCCACATAATACCGCCATACAGTGCCCAAATAGTGTATCTATAAACATACATATAGTGCTCACATTCCCATGTAATACCGCCATACAGTGCCCAAATACTGTATCTATAAACATACATATAGCGCTCACATTCCCACATAATACCGCCATACAGTGCCCAAATACTGTATCTATAAACATACATATAGCGCTCACATTCCCACATAATACCGCCATACTGTGCCCAAATACTGTATCTATAAACATACATATAGCGCTCACATTCCCATGTAATACCGCCATACAGTGCCCAAATACTGTATCTATAAACATACATATATCGCTCACATTCCCACATAATACCGCCATACAGTGCCCAAATACTGTATATATAAACATACATATAGCGCTCACATTCCCATGTCATACCGCCATACAGTGCCCAAATACTGTATCTATAAACATACATATAGCGCTCACATTCCCACATAATACCGCCATACAGTGCCCAAATACAGTATCTATAAACATACATATAGCGCTCACATTCCCATGTAATACCGCCATACAGTGCCCAAATACAGTATCTATAAACATACATATAGCGCTCACATTCACACATAATACCGCCATACAGTGCCCAAATACAGTATCTATAAACATACATATAGCGCTCACATTCCCACATAATACCGCCATACAGTGCCCAAATAGTGTATCTATAAACATACATATAGCGCTCACATTCCCACATAATACCGCCATACAGTGCCCAAATACTGTATCTATAAACATACATATAGCGCTCACATTCCCACATAATACCGCCATACAGTGCCCAAATACTGTATCTATAAACATACATATAGCGCTCACATTCCCACATAATACCGCCATACAGTGCCCAAATAGTGTATCTATAAACATACATATAGCGCTCACATTCCCACATAATACCGCCATACAGTGCCCAAATAGTGTATCTATAAACATACATATAGCGCTCACATTCCCACATAATACCGCCATACAGTGCCCAAATACTGTATCTATAAACATACATATAGCGCTCACATTCCCACATAATACCGCCATACAGTGCCCAAATAGTGTATCTATAAACTTACATATAGCGCTCACATTCCCACATAATACCGCCATACAGTGCCCAAATAGTGTATCTATAAACATACATATAGCGCTCACATTCCCACATAATACCGCCATACAGTGCCCAAATACTGTATCTATAAACATACATATAACGCTCACATTCCCACATAATACCGCCATACAGTGCCCAAATACTGTATCTATAAACATACATATAGCGCTCACATTCCCACATAATACCGCCATACAGTGCCCAAATACTGTATCTATAAACATACATATAGTGCTCACATTCTCATATAATACCGCCATACAGTGCCCAAATACTGTATCTATAAACATACATATAGCGCTCACATTCCCACATAATACCGCCATACAGTGCCCAAATACTGTATCTATAAACATACATATAGCGCTCACATTCCCACATAATACCGCCATACAGTGCCCAAATACTGTATCTATAAACATACATATAGTGCTCACATTCCCACATAATACCGTCATACAGTGCCCAAATGGTGTATCTATAAACATACATATAGCGCTCATATTCTCACATAATACTGCCATACAGTGCCCAAATACTGTATCTATAAACATACATATAGCGCTCACATTCCCACATAATACCGCCATACAGTGCCCAAATACTGTATCTATAAACATACATATAGCGCTCACATTCCCACATAATACCGCCATACAGTGCCCAAATACTGTATCTATAAACATACATATAGCGCTCACATTCCCACATAATACCGCCATACAGTGTCCAAATACTGTATCTATAAACATACATATAGCGCTCACATTCCCACATAATACCGCCATACAGTGCCCAAATACTGTATCTATAAACATACATATAGCGCTCACATTCCCACATAATACCGCCATACAGTGTCCAAATACTGTATCTATAAACATACATATAGCGCTCACATTCCCACATAATACCGCCATACAGTGTCCAAATACTGTATCTATAAACATACATATAGCGCTCACATTCCCACATAATACCGCCATACAGTGCCCAAATACTGTATCTATAAACATACATATAGCGCTCACATTCCCACATAATACCGCCATACAGTGCCCAAATACTGTATCTATAAACATACATATAGTGCTCACATTCCCACGTAATACCGCCATACAGTGCCCAAATACTGTATCTATAAACATACATATAGCGCTCACATTCCCACATAATACCGCCATACAGTGCCCAAATACTGTATCTATAAACATACATATAGCGCTCACATTCGAATGTAAAACCGCCATACAGTGCCCAAATACTGTATCTATAAACATACATATAGCGCTCAAATTTCCACATAATACCGCCATACAGTGCCCAAATACTGTATCTATAAACATACATATAGCGCTCACATTCTCACATAATACCGCCATACAGTGCCCAAATACTGTATCTATAAACATACATATAGCGCTCACATTCCCACATAATACCGCCATACAGTGCCCAAATAAAACTTTGCTTAAATGCACCTATTTTTTTATGGATGGATGATTTTATCGATCAATGAAGACGACTTTAAGTGATCCTTTCGTGTGTGGGAGAAGCAGAGGTAGATGCTAAAGGGTTGTGAAACACTAGAGGTCATTTCTGAATCTTATTCACGTCCCGGCTCCCCCTATACGCAGCGCTGCACGGAGCCGGAGCGTTTGATGGATGGAGACAAGACGGGAATATTTGTAGTTGTGTTTTCTAAATATGAGAAAATATTATTAAGAATCAGGCAACAAAAGCAGAAAACAAATGATTAATTGATTGCGGAGGAGAAGAGGCGGCTTTATCTGGGCCGGAACCTCGCACAGCATATGTTTGCAAGATTAAATGCACCTTTGAATAAAGCGCATTGATAGATGGGCCGCGATTATTTCACGCGCTCTGTAACTTATTTTCAGCTCCGGCAGCTGGTGGAAAGTATTACTCATTACAAATCTAATCTATTAACAAATTTGTCAGGGCTTTCAGTGATTGTCCGCGCCGGCGGAGGAGGGGACGCTGCAAAATGATTCATCTCATAGACTAGTCCAAGGCTTGGGAGCATGGTCAGGGACTACTACACCTATCAGGAGCACGGCTACAACCTCTGGAAGAAACAGTAAGTGCCAAAATATACAGGTACGAAAGCAGTGATACAGTGTAACATCGGTGGAGCGGGCTTCTCAATGGCGGCTTGTTCTTCCCACCAAAGTAAATCCATGTTTGGGACCGATCCATCTGGGGGACCCTTTATTATATTACTTAGGTTTGGGCCCTATATGTGACACATTCCCTTTAAACATCTCAGCCGCTCGCCTTAATATTCCGCACATAATGAAAGCTGAGAGCAGTCACTCTGGAATCTGATTGCTACAATGATTTCCTTGGTAAAAAAAAAAAAAAAAAAGCATCTTATGGAAATCAGAAGCTGATCAAGTATCATCATCTGCAAGGTGTCCTTAATATTCAGCACCACTAGCTCCGAGCGGTGACCGGGCCGACGCTTTCCAGAAGACTGAACTCTGAGCACTGGATCCTGACTGCAGAGTTTACCAGTAAGGACCAGTCACAGCGGTGGGGAGAAGTGACCGACCCTCCCGATGAGACCATGAGCTCCTGAGTATATACTATATTGTGCAGTATGCACCATCCCACACACCGCACATATATACATACACTCAACACAAAAAAGAAAAGTGGCTGTGAAGACCCGGGGTCTTCCGTGGGCGTAACGCAACTCTCTGAGAGTTTTCATGGGGCCAGGCGACCGGTGGGTCCCTCCTGGCAACTCCAAATGTCTCCATGGGTTCTAGGCCACCGGTGGGTTCCTCCTAGCAACCCCAACACAACATATCCATGGGGCCAGGTGACTTCTTCGACCTCTCCTGGACTCCCCAAAATGTATCCATGTCTCTCTGATGGTTCCTGGAGCAGATCCAAATTTTTCCAGTCAGGGCCGTTACCCTTAGACTAGAATCATGTAGAATTCAAATCTGTGTCTCTTTAGATGCCATGCAATCCATCTACTTTCCTGAAGGATGTCTCCCATTCTCCCTCTAAGGTCTTTCTGATTCTCTGTCCTAAGACTGAATCTATCTCCAGCACTACAGACATCCCTGTTTATATTTACATCTGTGTGAGGTCATCAGGCACAGGTAAGAGATAAAGGTGCAGAGCTCAAGTATCCACAGCTCATCCTCCAAGATTGACTGGCAAACACCCTACAATGATATTTAACATATCTAGCAAACATTCATTGTTCTAGCTAATCTATTTACATAGTTTGTATCACAGGGGCTCTTGTAAATACACATCATTGTTTCAGAATCAAAGAGCAGATAGCATTCAGGGTTATACAAATAATAGTCTGTGTTAATCAACTAAAGAAGAACACAGATTAAAGAGTCAATATAAAAATAAAGTATGTCTGGCATAATTAAGATTTTACGCTGTATCGTCACAGTGACGAATGATGGAAACGTTGCAGATCTGTACATGCTGAAAAGTGGAAACGAAATCTTCACAACCTGTGGAATTCTTCAGTCCGGAGCAACAACTCCAGCCTCGGCTGCTGTCACGGAGGTTATTAGTGGTCGTCTGAGGAAGATTCTTCCACAAATCATCAGGATCCGCTGCCAGCAGCTCCTGTGTAATCACCGACCAGTGACGTCCTCGCTGTGCTGGATGGAGACAAGTCCGGAGACGCTGCCGGCAGCTCCCGTGTAATCACCGACCGATGACGTCCTCGATGTGCTGGATGGAGACAAGTCCGGAGACGCTGCCGGCAGCTCCTGTGTGATCACCGACCAGTGACGTCCTCGCTGTGCTGGATGGAGACAAGTCTGGAGACGCTGCCGGCAGCTCCCGTGTAATCACCGACCGATGACGTCCTCGATGTGCTGGATGGAGACAAGTCCGGAGACGCTGCCGGCAGCTCCTGTGTGATCACCAACCAGTGACGTCCCCGATGTGCTTGATGGAGACAAGTCCGGAGACGCTGCCGGCAGCTCCTGTGTAATCACTGACCAATGACGTCCTCGATGTGCTGGATGGAGACAAGTCCGGAGACGCTGCTGGCAGCTCCTGTGTGATCACCGACCAGTGACGTCCTCGCTGTGCTCGATGGAGACAAGTCTGGAGACGCTGCAGCTCCTGTGTAATCACCGACCAGTGACGTCCTCGATGTGCTCGATGGAGACAAGTCGGTAGATGCTGCTGGCAGCTCCAGTGTAATCACCGACCAGTGACGTCCCCGATGTGCTCGATGGAGACAAGTCTGGAGATGCCGCCGGCAGCTCCAGTGTAATCACCGACCAGTGACGTCCTTGATGTGCTCGATGGAGACAAGTCTGGAGATGCCGCCGGCAGCTCCAGTGTAATCACCGACCAGTGACGTCCTCGATGTGCTCGATGGAGACAAGTCTGGAGATGCCGCCGGCAGCTCCAGTGTAATCACCGACCAGTGACGTCCTCGATGTGCTCGATGGAGACAAGTCTGGAGATGCCGCCGGCAGCTCCAGTGTAATCACTGACCAGTGATGTCCTCGATGTGCTCGATGGAGACAAGTCTGGAGATGCCACCGGCAGCTCCAGTGTAATCACCGACCAGTGACGTCCTCGATGTGCTCGATGGAGACAAGTCTGGAGACGCTGCCGGCAGCTCCTGTGTGATCACCGACCAGTGACATCCTCGATGTGCTCGATGGAGACAAGTCTGGAGACGCTGCCGGCAGCTCCTGTGTAATCACCGACCAATGACGTCCTCGATGTGCTGGATGGAGACAAGTCCGGAGACGCTGCCGGCAGCTCCTGTGTGATCACCAACCAGTGACGTCCCCGATGTGCTTGATGGAGACAAGTCCGGAGACGCTGCCGGCAGCTCCTGTGTGATCACCGACCAGTGACATCCTCGATGTGCTCGATGGAGACAAGTCCGGAGACGCTGCCGGCAGCTCCTGTGTGATCACCGACCAGTGACGTCCTCGATGTGCTTGATGGAGACAAGTCCGGAGACGCTGCCGGCAGCTCCTGTGTAATCACCGACCAGTGACGTCCTCGATGTGCTCGATGGAGACAAGTCTGGAGACGCTGCCGGCAGCTCCTGTGTAATCACCAACCAGTGACATCTCCAATGTGCTCGATGGAGACAAGTCCGGAGACGCTGCCGGCAGCTCCTGTGTAATCACCAACCAGTGACATCTCCAATGTGCTCGATGGAGACAAGTCCGGAGACGCTGCTGGCAGCTCCTGTGTGATCACCGACCAGTGACGTCCCTGATGTGCTTGATGGAGACAAGTCTGGAGACGCTGCCGGCAGCTCCTGTGTGATCACAGACCAGTGACGTCCTCGATGTGCTCGATGGAGACAAGTCCGGAGACGCTGCCGGCAGCTCCTGTGTGATCACCGAACAGTGACGTCCCTGATGTGCTTGATGGAGACAAGTCTGGAGACGCTGCCGGCAGCTCCTGTGTGATCACAGACCAGTGACGTCCTCGATGTGCTCGATGGAGACAAGTCCGGAGACGCTGCCGGCAGCTCCTGTGTAATCACCAACCAGTGACATCTCCAATGTGCTCGATGGAGACAAGTCCGGAGACGCTGCCGGCAGCTCCTGTGTAATCACCAACCAGTGACATCTCCAATGTGCTCGATGGAGACAAGTCCGGAGACGCTGCTGGCAGCTCCTGTGTGATCACCGACCAGTGACGTCCCTGATGTGCTTGATGGAGACAAGTCTGGAGACGCTGCCGGCAGCTCCTGTGTGATCACCGACCAGTGACATCCTCGATGTGCTCGATGGAGACAAGTCCGGAGACGCTGCCGGCAGCTCCTGTGTGATCACCGACCAGTGACATCCTCGATGTGCTCGATGGAGACAAGTCCGGAGACGCTGCCGGCAGCTCCTGTGTGATCACCGACCAGTGACATCCTCGATGTGCTCGATGGAGACAAGTCCGGAGACGCTGCCGGCAGCTCATGTGTGATCACCGACCAGTGACATCCTCGATGTGCTCGATGGAGACAAGTCTGGAGACGCTGCTGGCAGCTCCTGTGTGATCACCGACCAGTGACATCCTCGATGTGCTCGATGGAGACAAGTCCGGAGACGCTGCCGGCAGCTCCTGTGTAATCACCGACCAGTGACGTCCTCGATGTGCTCGATGGAGACAAGTCTGGAGACGCTGCCGGCAGCTCCTGTGTAATCACCAACCAGTGACATCTCCAATGTGCTCGATGGAGACAAGTCCGGAGACGCTGCCGGCAGCTCCTGTGTGATCACCGACCAGTGACGTCCCTGATGTGCTTGATGGAGACAAGTCCGGGGATGCTGCAGCCACAGGAGCAGGTTTAGGCCACGCAGGCGCTCACAGTAGTGCGGGGAACATGCGGATTGGAGATGTTGTGCTGACAAACGGCTCCTGATACACTTTGGAGAAATGGCCGCACCACTGGTTCCATGATTGGACGTCACAAACTAAAGCTAAGGCATCAAACAACGGGTACACAAACCATCAGAACACGTTTGCATGAAATTGGGCTACGAGCCGGATGCCCAACTACAGGTGTCCACAGATTTCACACCACAGCTCTCAAAATGTATCGTGGTGCAGAAGAAGACGACACTGGAGGTCTGTCTACTTCAGCGATGAGTCCTGAGTTTGTCTTAGATGATAGCGGGAGATTGGTCTAGAGACCACATGGGCAGCACCATGACGAGACTTCACACAGGTCCTACTCCCGGGATTTTGCTGGGGGGTGGTATAATGTACGTAGGTAGCTGCACCGCTTCATTCCAGGTGCACTGACAGCTCGGTGTTACATTGATTTGGCCGTGGATCCAGTGGTGCAGCCATTTCTCCAAAGTGTCCCAGGAGCTGTTTATGAACACGACAACTCCAGGCCGCATGTTGCTGGTGCTACCATGAGCGTCTGCGAGGTCTGAATGCTTTGATAGCACATTTAGGTTACACGTTGGCAGCAGCCGAGGCTGCAAGTGCCGGGATTTCTGCACGAGGCTCAGACTCCGGACACGATGCAGCTAAAAATGCAGTGAAATCACAAGCCGGCATCCAAAGGCACAAGATGGATACTATCCGCCATATTTGCTGACTGCCGCGCTCATCACCAGAGCGAGCGATGCCCCAGGAGCCGTCTCTCCACAACAACGACAAGTGCTGATGAAGTGACAGCATTTACGCATCGAGTCATTGAGTTTCAGTAATCCAGCGAGAACATCTGCCTGGTTCTGCCTGGAAGCTTTATTTCGATGTATTCCGGGCCGGAGTCGCACGTGGAGGTTTTGGTGCAGTGTACGCGGCACATTTTGGGGCAGGTTTCATCTGCGTTAAATTCAAGAAGTGGTATCAAGATGTATGAGAAAAGTAAGGAAAGGACTGAATCTCCTCCGCCTCTCCACAATTCTCACCTTGGTTATAAAATAACTGCAACTGCATCAAAAACGAGGTATCCAGCCTCTCACTGGTCCACATCGAGGCGTTAATGTGTAGGCGAAATGCAAAATGCAGCAGCTGATCGGTCATTGTCTCCACCTGTCTGGGACTCGGCCATCAACTGCACCAGGTCCTGGTTGGGGGACACTGAGGCTGGCAAGGTTGGGGGGACACTGAGGCTGGCACGGTTGGGGGGGCACTGTGGCTGGCACAGTTGGTGGGGCACTGTGACTGGCACGGTTGGTGGGGCACTGTGACTGGCACGGTTGGGGGGGCACTGTGGCTGGCACAGTTGGGGGGACACTGTGGCTGGCACAGTCGGTGTGAACACTGGCTGTCACGGTTGGGGAGGCATTGTAGCTGGCACAGTAGGGGAGGCATTGTAGCTGGCACAGTTGGTGGGGCACTGTAGCTGTCACAGTTGGTGGGGCACTGTAGCTGGTGCTGTTGGTGGGGCATTGTAGCTGGCACAGTTGGTGGGGCACTGTAGCTGGTGCGGTTGAGGGGGCATGGAGCTGGCACAGTTGGGCAGGCACTGTGGCTGACACAGTTGGGGACACTGAGGCTGGCACGGTTGGGGGTACACAGGCTGGCACGGTTGGGGGGACACTGAGGCTGGCATGGTTGGGGGGACACTGAGGCTGGCACACTTGGGGGGACACTGAGGCTGTCACGGTTGGAGGGGCATTGTAACTGGATCGATTAGGGGGGCACTGTGACTGGAGACAATCACATCAGACCAGTTATCTGCCAACCCAGATGGTTATAAGAGCAGGAGGTCAGTGCTGGTGGAGACGCCTCATCATTGGCAATAGTAATTTCCACTTTTAAATTGAAATAAGCTCTTTGTATGATCAGGAGGTGACAATCTGCAGAGACAGCGCTCAATCCGACAAGCTCCATCAATCTCCATTCTGTAGACCCTCCATTTCAGATAACCTTCTCTTGTACGAGTAGCGTGACCAGTCACATGACTAAATGACGTCATGGAAGGTCCTTTTACACCATCGCGAGCAGCCGGGGAGCCAGGACGCACCATAGAGGAGACCAGGGGACATCGGAAGGTGAAAATAATGTATATTTTTTTATATTAATTATTTTTTTTTTTTACAGGTTCTATGGTACTCGGGTCTGGATGAGAGTCTCCGCTTCTCCAAACCCGGGTACCATCCGCACATTGAATCGCTTAATATCCGCAAGTTCACATGTAGTCATGCAGATATTATGCGATTCAATGCAAGTCAATGGGGGCAATTACGCCGCGTTTCCGCAAAAATAATGGACATGCTGCGGATTTTTCCGCAATGATAATCCGCAGCGGAAATTTCCGCAGCATGTGCACAGCACATGCGGATTATCATTGGGGACCCTTCTTGTGCATTTAATCCTCTACCACTTTCCTTCTTTGGAAAATAAAATAAACTATGGAAACCTCAGGCCGGTAGGTGATGATATTGAGAAGTTATCCATGCACTTTTCTGCCTGCTCCTTCTCGGCAGGGGGGCGGCGAGCAGGATTCGGTAGCCTGGGGGAAGGCTTTGCACTGTTCCATCCATGGACGCTCTGTGGGGGCTGAGCGGAGGTCTTCTTGTACTGGCCGGACGCCCTCTCCATCTCTCCTGTGTGTGCAGGCAGCTGCCCCCTTTAATGTTTCATGCTGTACATTCCGCTCATTGCGGCTTTCTGTCTCTTCGTTGGGGTCATTCATGATGTTGGGTCACATAACGCTCATCTCTGGGATGCAGAGGAACTTGTAGACGAGGCCTGGAAATCCTTGTGTCAGGCGAGTACTGGAAAAAGCAAGAAAGGTGAATGATCTCTGTGTCTTGTCTGAGTCTCCAATATCTCCAGTTACCAGGCACGGCCTCCTGAATAAAACACGAGACGAGGCTCATTGTCAATGCCGAGCACAGCGCTCCACAATCCAGACGTGAGATACTGAGGAGGACGGAGAGGCGTTCTACCAAGACATCTAATCCCCCTCCATGAGAAGCCGTCTGCCCCATCTCCATATGATGCCATCCACTCTGCTGCCCCTCCATGAGCAGTCGTCTGCCCCATCTCCACGTGATGCCATCAACTCTACTGCCCCTCCATGAGCAGCCGTCTGTCCCATCTCCATATGATGTCATCCACTCTGCTGCCCCTCCATGAGAAGCCGTCTGCCCCATCTCCATGTGATGCCATCAACTCTACTGCCCCTCCATGAGCAGCCGTCTGTCCCATCTCCATATGATGCCATCCACTCTACTGCCCCTCCATGAGAAGCCGTCTGTCCCATCTCCATATGATGTCATCCACTCTGCTGCCCCTCCATGAGAAGCCGTCTGCCCCATCTCTATATGATGCCATCCACTCTGCTGCCCCTCCATGAGAAGCCGTCTGCCCCATCTCCATGTGATGCCATCCACTCTGCTGCCCCTCCATGAGAAGTCGTCTGCCCTATCTCTATATGATGCCATCCACTCTGCTGCCCCTCCATGAGCAGCCGGCTGCCCCATCTCCATATGATGTCATCCACTCTGCCGCCCCTCCATGAGCAGCCGTCTGCCCCATCTCCATATGATGTCATCCACTCTGCCGCCCCTCCATGAGAAGCCGTCTGCCCCATCTCCATATGATGCCATCCACTCTGCTGCCCCTCCATGAGAAGCCGTCTGCCCTATCTCTATATGATGTCATCCACTCTACTCCCCCTCTATGAGAAGCCGTCTGCCCCATCTCCATATGATACCATCCACTCTGCTGCCCCTCCATGAGCAGCTGTCTGCCCCATCTCCATATGATGCCATCCACTCTACTACACCTCCATGAGCAGCTGTCTGCCCCATCTCCATATGATGCCATCCACTCTGCTGCCCCTCCATGAGCAGCCGTCTGCCCCATCTCCATATGATGCCATCCACTTTGCTGCCCCTCCATGAGAAGCCGTCTGCCCCATCTACATATGATGTCATCCACTCTGTTGCCCCTCCATGAGCAGCCGTCTGCCCCATCTCCATATGAAGCCATCTACTCTACTGCCCCTCCATGAGAACCCGCCTGTCCCATCTCCATATGATACCATCCACTCTGCCGCCCCTCCATGAGCAGCCGTCTGCCCCATCTCCATATGATGCCATCCACTCTGCTGCCCCTCCATGAGCAGCCGTCTGCCCCATCTCCATATGATGCCATCCACTCTGCTGCCCCTCCATGAGCAGCCGTCTGCCCCATCTCCATATGATGCCATCCACTTTGCTGCCCCTCCATGAGCAGCCGTCTGCCCCATCTACATATGATGTCATCCACTCTGTTGCCCCTCCATGAGCAGCCGTCTGCCCCATCTCCATATGATGCCATCCACTCTACTGCCCCTCCATGAGAAGCCGTCTGCCCCATCTCCATATGATGCCATCCACTCTGCTGCCCCTCCATGAGCAGCCGTCTGCCCCATCTCCATATGATACCATCCATTCTACTGCCCCTCCATGAGAAGCCGTCTGCCCCATCTCCATATGATGCCATCCACTCTACTCCCCCTCTATGAGAAGCCGTCTGCCCCATCTCCATATGATGTCATCCACTCTACTCCCCCTCTATGAGAAGCCGTCTGCCCCATCTCCATATGATACCATCCACTCTGCCGCCCCTCCATGAGCAGCCGTCTGCCCCATCTCCATATGATGCCATCCACTCTGCTGCCCCTCCATGAGAAGCCGTCTGCCCCATCTCCATATGATGCCATCCACTCTGCTGCCCCTCCAAGAGAAGCCGTCTACCCCATCTCCATATGATGCCCTCCACTCTGCTGACCCTCCATGAGAAGCCGTCTGCCCCATCTCCATATAATGCCATCCACTCTACTGACCCTCCATGAGAAGCCGTCTGCCCCATCTCCATATGATGCCATCCACTCTGCTGCCCCTCTATGAGAAGCCGTCTACCCCATCTCCATATGATGCCATCCACTCTGCTGCCCCTCCATGAGCAGCCGGCTGCCCCATATCCATATGATGTCATCCACTCTGCCGCCCCTCCATGAGCAGCCGTCTGCCCCATCTCCATATGATGTCATCCACCCTGCCGCCCCTCCATGAGAAGCCGTCTGCCCCATCTCCATATGATGCCATCCACTCTGCTGCCCCTCCATGAGCAGTCGTCTGCCCCATCTCCATATGATGCCATCCACTCTACTTCACCTCCATGAGCAGCTGTCTGCCCCATCTCCATATGATGCCATCCACTCTGCTGCCCCTCCATGAGAAGCCGTCTGCCCCATCTCCATATGATGCCATCCACTCTGCTGCCCCTCCATGAGAAGCCGTCTGCCCCATCTCCATGTGATGCCATCCACTCTGCTGCCCCTCCATGAGAAGCCGTCTGCCCCATCTCTATATGATGCCATCCACTCTACTGCCCCTCCATGAGCAGCCGTCTGCCCCATCTCCATATGATGTCATCCACTCTGCTGCCCCTCCATGAGAAGCCGTCTGCCCCATCTCCATGTGATGCCATCCACTCTGCTGCCCCTCCATGAGAAGCCGTCTGCCCTATCTCTATATGATGCCATCCACTCTGCTGCAACTCCATGAGAAGCCGTCTGCCCCATCTCCATATGATGCCATCCACTCTGCTGCCCCTCCATGAGAAGCCGTCTGCCCTATCTCTATATGATGTCATCCACTCTACTACACCTCCATGAGAAGCCATCTGCCCCATCTCCATATGATGCCATCCACTCTACTACACCTCCATGAGCAGCCGTCTGCCCCATCTCCATATGATGCCATCCACTCTGCTGCCCCTCCATGAGCAGCTGTCTGCCCCATCTCCATATGATGCCATCCACTCTGCTGCCCCTCCATGAGCAGCTGTCTGCCCCATCTCCATATGATGTCATCCACTCTACTGCCCCTCCATGAGAAGCCGCCTGTCCCATCTCCATATGATACCATCCACTCTGCTGCCCCTCCATGAGCAGCCGTCTGCCCCATCTCCATATGATGCCATCCACTCTGCTGCCCCTCCATGAGAAGCCGTCTGCCCCATCTCCATATGATGCCATCCACTCTGCTGCCCCTCCATGAGCAGCCGTCTGCCCCATCTCCATATAATGCCATCCACTCTACTGACCCTCCATGAGAAGCCGTCTGCCCCATCTCCATATGATGCCATCCACTCTGCTGCCCCTCTATGAGAAGCCGTCTACCCCATCTCCATATGATGCCATCCACTCTGCTGCCCCTGCATGAGAAGCCGTCTGCCCCATCTCCATATGATGCCATCCACTCTGCTGCCCCTCCATGAGCAGCCGGCTGCCCCATCTCCATATGATGTCATCCACTCTGCCGCCCCTCCATGAGCAGCCGTCTGCCCCATCTCCATATGATGTCATCCACTCTGCCGCCCCTCCATGAGAAGCCGTCTGCCCCATCTCCATGTGATGCCATCCACTCTGCTGCCCCTCCATGAGAAGCCGTCTGCCCCATCTCTATATGATGCCATCCACTCTGCTGCCCCTCCATGAGAAGCCGTCTGCCCCATCTCCATGTGATGCCATCCACTCTGCTGCCCCTCCATGAGAAGCCGTCTGCCCTATCTCTATATGATGCCATCCACTCTGCTGCAACTCCATGAGAAGCCGTCTGCCCCATCTCCATATGATGCCATCCACTCTGCTGACCCTCCATGAGAAGCCGTCTGCCCCATCTCCATATGATGCCATCCACTCTGTTGCCCCTCCATGAGAAGCCGTCTGCCCTATCTCTATATGATGTCATCCACTCTACTACACCTCCATGAGAAGCCATCTGCCCCATCTCCATATGATGCCATCCACTCTACTACACCTCCATGAGCAGCTGTCTGCCCCATCTCCATATGATGCCATCCACTCTGCTGCCCCTTCATGAGCAGCTGTCTGCACCATCTCCATATGATGCCATCCACTCTGCTGCCCCTCCATGAGCAGCTGTCTGCCCCATCTCCATATGATGTCATCCACTCTACTGCCCCTCCATGAGCAGCCGTCTGCCCCATCTCCATATGATGCCATCCACTCTGTTGCCCCTCCATGAGAAGCCGCCTGTCCCATCTCCATATGATACCATCCACTCTGCCGCCCCTCCATGAGCAGCCGTTTGCCCCATCTCCATATGATACCATCCACTCTGCCGCCCCTCCATGAGCAGCCGTCTGCCCCATCTCCATATGATGCCATCCACTCTGCTGCCCCTCCATGAGCAGCCGTCTGCCCCATCTCCATATGATGCCATCCACTCTGCTGCCCCTCCATGAGCAGCTGTCTGCCCCATCTCCATATGATGCCATCCACTCTGCTGCCCCTCCATGAGCAGCTGTCTGCCCCATCTACATATGATGTCATCCACTCTGTTGCCCCTCCATGAGCAGCCGTCTGCCCCATCTCCATATGATGCC
Source organism: Phyllobates terribilis (assembly GCF_046119375.1). Taxonomy (NCBI): domain Eukaryota; kingdom Metazoa; phylum Chordata; class Amphibia; order Anura; family Dendrobatidae; genus Phyllobates; species Phyllobates terribilis. Next base: position 94,724,373 of record NW_027362772.1, read on the forward strand.
ATCCACTCTACTGCCCCTCCATGAGAAGCCGTCTGCCCCATCTCCATATGATGCCATCCACTCTGCTGCCCCTCCATGAGCAGCCGTCTGCACCATCTCCATATGATACCATCCACTCTACTGCCCCTCCATGAGAAGCCGTCTGCCCCATCTCCATATGATGCCATCCACTCTGCCGCCTCTCTATGAGAAGCCGTCTGCCCCATCTCCATATGATGTCATCCACTCTACTCCCCCTCTATGAGAAGCCGCCTGTCCCATCTCCATATGATACCATCCACTCTACTTCACCTCCATGAGAAGCCGTCTGCCCCATCTCCATATGATACCATCCACTCTGCCGCCCCTCCATGAGCAGCCGTCTGCCCCATCTCCATATGATGCCATCCACTCTACTGCCCCTCCATGAGAAGCCGTCTGCCCCATCTCCATATGTTGTCATCCACTCTACTGCCCCTCCATGAGAAGCCGTCTGCCCCATCTCCATATGATGCCATCCACTCTGCTGCCCCTCCATGAGAAGCCGTCTGCCCCATCTCCATATGATGCCATCCACTCTGCTGCCCCTCCATGAGCAGCCGTCTGCCCCATCTCCATATGATGCCATCCACTCTGCTGCCCCTCCATGAGCAGCCGTCTGCCCCATCTCCATATGATGCCATCCACTCTGCTGCCCCTCCATGAGAAGCAGTCTGCCCCATCTCCATATGATGCCATCCACTCTGCTGCAACTCCATGAGAAGCCGTCTGCCCCATCTCCATATGATGCCATCAACTCTACTGCTCCTCCATGAGCAGCCGTCTGCCCCATCTCCATATGATGTACCACTCTGTTGCAACTCCATGAGAAGCCGTCTGCCCCATCTCCATATGATGCCATCAACTCTACTGCTCCTCCATGAGCAGCCGTCTGCCCCATCTCCATATGATGTACCACTCTGTTGCCCCTCCATGAGCAGCCATCTGCCCCATCTCCATATGATGCCATCCACTCTGCTGCCCCTCCATGAGAAGCCGCCTGTCCCATCTCCATATGATACCATCCACTCTACTTCACCTCCATGAGAAGCCGTCTGCCCCATCTCCTTATGATGTACCACTCTGTTGCCCCTCCATGAGAAGCCGTCTGCCCCATCTCCATATGATGTCATCCACTCTACTGCCCCTCCATGAGAAGCCGTCTGCCCCATCTCCATATGATGCCATCCACTCTGCTGCCCCTCCATGAGCAGCCGTCTGCCCCATCTCCATATGATGCCATCCACTCTACTGCCCCTCCATGAGAAGCCGTCTGCCCCATCTCCATATGATGCCATCTACTCTGCTGCCCCTCCATGAGCAGCCGTCTGCCCCATCTCCATATGATGCCATCTACTCTGCTGCCCCTCCATGAGCAGCCGTCTGCCCCATCTCCATATGATGCCATCCACTCTGCTGCCCCTCCATGAGAAGCCGTCTGCCCTATCTCTATATGATGTCATCCACTCTACTACACCTCCATGAGAAGCCGTCTGCCCTATCTCTATATGAAGCCATCCACTCTGCTGCCCCTCCATGAGCAGCTGTCTGCCCCATCTCCATATGATGCCATCCACTCTGCTGCCCCTCCATGAGCAGCTGTCTGCCCCATCTCCATATGATGCCATCCACTTTGCTGCCCCTCCATGAGCAGCCGTCTGCCCCATCTACATATGATGTCATCCACTCTGTTGCCCCTCCATGAGCAGCCGTCTGCCCCATCTCCATATGAAGCCATCTACTCTACTGCCCCTCCATGAGAAGCCGCCTGTCCCATCTCCATATGATGCCATCCACTTTGCTGCCCCTCCATGAGCAGCCGTCTGCCCCATCTACATATGATGTCATCCACTCTGCCGCCCCTCCATGAGCAGCCGTCTGCCCCATCTCCATATGATGCCATCCACTCTGCTGCCCCTCCATGAGCAGCCGTCTGCCCCATCTCCATATGATGCCATCCACTCTGCTGCCCCTCCATGAGCAGCCGTCTGCCCCATCTCCATATGATGCCATCCACTTTGCTGCCCCTCCATGAGCAGCGGTCTGCCCCATCTACATATGATGTCATCCACTCTGTTGCCCCTCCATGAGCAGCCGTCTGCCCCATCTCCATATGATGCCATCCACTCTACTGCCCCTCCATGAGAAGCCGTCTGCCCCATCTCCATATGATGCCATCCACTCTGCTGCCCCTCCATGAGCAGCCGTCTGCCCCATCTCCATATGATACCATCCATTCTACTGCCCCTCCATGAGAAGCCGTCTGCCCCATCTCCATATGATGCCATCCACTCTACTCCCCCTCTATGAGAAGCCGTCTGCCCCATCTCCATATGATGTCATCCACTCTACTCCCCCTCTATGAGAAGCCGCCTGTCCCATCTCCATATGATACCATCCACTCTTCTTCACCTCCATGAGAAGCCGTCTGCCCCATCTCCATATGATACCATCCACTCTGCCGCCCCTCCATGAGCAGCCGTCTGCCCCATCTCCATATGATGCCATCCACTCTGCTGCCCCTCCATGAGAAGCCGTCTGCCCCATCTCCATATGATGCCATCCACTCTGCTGCCCCTCCAAGAGAAGCCGTCTACCCCATCTCCATATGATGCCCTCCACTCTGCTGACCCTCCATGAGAAGCCGTCTGCCCCATCTCCATATAATGCCATCCACTCTACTGACCCTCCATGAGAAGCCGTCTGCCCCATCTCCATATGATGCCATCCACTCTGCTGCCCCTCTATGAGAAGCCGTCTACCCCATCTCCATATGATGCCATCCACTCTGCTGCCCCTCCATGAGCAGCCGGCTGCCCCATCTCCATATGATGTCATCCACTCTGCCGCCCCTCCATGAGCAGCCGTCTGCCCCATCTCCATATGATGTCATCCACCCTGCCGCCCCTCCATGAGAAGCCGTCTGCCCCATCTCCATATGATGCCATCCACTCTGCTGCCCCTCCATGAGCAGTCGTCTGCCCCATCTCCATATGATGCCATCCACTCTACTTCACCTCCATGAGCAGCTGTCTGCCCTATCTCCATATGATGCCATCCACTCTGCTGCCCCTCCATGAGAAGCCGTCTGCCCCATCTCTATATGATGCCATCCACTCTACTGCCCCTCCATGAGCAGCCGTCTGCCCCATCTCCATATGATGTCATCCACTCTGCTGCCCCTCCATGAGAAGCCGTCTGCCCCATCTCCATGTGATGCCATCCACTCTGCTGCCCCTCCATGAGAAGCCGTCTGCCCTATCTCTATATGATGCCATCCACTCTGCTGCAACTCCATGAGAAGCCGTCTGCCCCATCTCCATATGATGCCATCCACTCTGCTGCCCCTCCATGAGAAGCCGTCTGCCCTATCTCTATATGATGTCATCCACTCTACTACACCTCCATGAGAAGCCATCTGCCCCATCTCCATATGATGCCATCCACTCTACTACACCTCCATGAGCAGCCGTCTGCCCCATCTCCATATGATGCCATCCACTCTGCTGCCCCTCCATGAGCAGCTGTCTGCCCCATCTCCATATGATGCCATCCACTCTGCTGCCCCTCCATGAGCAGCTGTCTGCCCCATCTCCATATGATGTCATCCACTCTACTGCCCCTCCATGAGAAGCCGCCTGTCCCATCTCCATATGATACCATCCACTCTGCTGCCCCTCCATGAGCAGCCGTCTGCCCCATCTCCATATGATGCCATCCACTCTGCTGCCCCTCCATGAGAAGCCGTCTGCCCCATCTCCATATGATGCCATCCACTCTGCTGCCCCTCCATGAGCAGCCGTCTGCCCCATCTCCATATAATGCCATCCACTCTACTGACCCTCCATGAGAAGCCGTCTGCCCCATCTCCATATGATGCCATCCACTCTGCTGCCCCTCTATGAGAAGCCGTCTACCCCATCTCCATATGATGCCATCCACTCTGCTGCCCCTGCATGAGAAGCCGTCTGCCCCATCTCCATATGATGCCATCCACTCTGCTGCCCCTCCATGAGCAGCTGTCTGCCCCATCTCCATATGATGTCATCCACTCTGCCGCCCCTCCATGAGAAGCCGTCTGCCCCATCTCCATGTGATGCCATCCACTCTGCTGCCCCTCCATGAGAAGCCGTCTGCCCCATCTCTATATGATGCCATCCACTCTGCTGCCCCTCCATGAGAAGCCGTCTGCCCCATCTCCATGTGATGCCATCCACTCTGCTGCCCCTCCATGAGAAGCCGTCTGCCCTATCTCTATATGATGCCATCCACTCTGCTGCAACTCCATGAGAAGCCGTCTGCCCCATCTCCATATGATGCCATCCACTCTGCTGACCCTCCATGAGAAGCCGTCTGCCCTATCTCTATATGATGTCATCCACTCTACTACACCTCCATGAGAAGCCATCTGCCCCATCTCCATATGATGCCATCCACTCTACTACACCTCCATGAGCAGCCGTCTGCCCCATCTCCATATGATGCCATCCACTCTGCTGCCCCTTCATGAGCAGCTGTCTGCCCCATCTCCATATGATGCCATCCACTCTGCTGCCCCTCCATGAGCAGCTGTCTGCCCCATCTCCATATGATGTCATCCACTCTACTGCCCCTCCATGAGCAGCCGTCTGCCCCATCTCCATATGATGCCATCCACTCTGTTGCCCCTCCATGAGAAGCCGCCTGTCCCATCTCCATATGATACCATCCACTCTGCCGCCCCTCCATGAGCAGCCGTTTGCCCCATCTCCATATGATACCATCCACTCTGCCGCCCCTCCATGAGCAGCCGTCTGCCCCATCTCCATATGATGCCATCCACTCTGCTGCCCCTCCATGAGCAGCCGTCTGCCCCATCTCCATATGATGCCATCCACTCTGCTGCCCCTCCATGAGCAGCCGTCTGCCCCATCTCCATATGATGCCATCCACTCTGCTGCCCCTCCATGAGCAGCTGTCTGCCCCATCTACATATGATGTCATCCACTCTGTTGCCCCTCCATGAGCAGCCGTCTGCCCCATCTCCATATGATGCCATCCACTCTACTGCCCCTCCATGAGAAGCCGTCTGCCCCATCTCCATATGATGCCATCCACTCTGCTGCCCCTCCATGAGCAACCGTCTGCACCATCTCCATATGATACCATCCACTCTACTGCCCCTCCATGAGAAGCCGTCTGCCCCATCTCCATATGATGCCATCCACTCTGCCGCCTCTCTATGAGAAGCCGTCTGCCCCATCTCCATATGATGTCATCCACTCTACTCCCCCTCTATGAGAAGCCGCCTGTCCCATCTCCATATGATACCATCCACTCTACTTCACCTCCATGAGAAGCCGTCTGCCCCTTCTCCATATGATACCATCCACTCTGCCGCCCCTCCATGAGCAGCCGTCTGCCCCATCTCCATATGATGCCATCCACTCTACTGCCCCTCCATGAGAAGCCGTCTGCCCCATCTCCATATGTTGTCATCCACTCTACTGCCCCTCCATGAGAAGCCGTCTGCCCCATCTCCATATGATGCCATCCACTCTGCTGCCCCTCCATGAGAAGCCGTCTGCCCCATCTCCATATGATGCCATCCACTCTGCTGCCCCTCCATGAGCAGCCGTCTGCCCCATCTCCATATGATGCCATCCACTCTGCTGCCCCTCCATGAGCAGCCGTCTGCCCCATCTCCATATGATGCCATCCACTCTGCTGCCCCTCCATGAGAAGCAGTCTGCCCCATCTCCATATGATGCCATCCACTCTGCTGCAACTCCATGAGAAGCCGTCTGCCCCATCTCCATATGATGCCATCAACTCTACTGCTCCTCCATGAGCAGCCGTCTGCCCCATCTCCATATGATGTACCACTCTGTTGCAACTCCATGAGAAGCCGTCTGCCCCATCTCCATATGATGCCATCAACTCTACTGCTCCTCCATGAGCAGCCGTCTGCCCCATCTCCATATGATGTACCACTCTGTTGCCCCTCCATGAGCAGCCATCTGCCCCATCTCCATATGATGCCATCCACTCTACTGCCCCTCCATGAGAAGCCGTCTGCCCCATCTCCATATGATGCCATCCACTCTGCCGCCCCTCTATGAGAAGCCGTCTGCCCCATCTCCATATGATGCCATCCACTCTGCTGCCCCTCCATGAGAAGCCGTCTGCCCCATCTCCATATGATGTCATCCACTCTGCTGCCCCTCCATGAGCAGCCGTCTGCCCCATCTCCATATGATGCCATCCACTCTGCTGCCCCTCCATGAGAAGCCGCCTGTCCCATCTCCATATGATACCATCCACTCTACTTCACCTCCATGAGAAGCCGTCTGCCCCATCTCCTTATGATGTACCACTCTGTTGCCCCTCCATGAGAAGCCGTCTGCCCCATCTCCATATGATGTCATCCACTCTACTGCCCCTCCATGAGAAGCCGTCTGCCCCATCTCCATATGATGCCATCCACTCTGCTGCCCCTCCATGAGCAGCCGTCTGCCCCATCTCCATATGATGCCATCCACTCTACTGCCCCTCCATGAGAAGCCGTCTGCCCCATCTCCATATGATGCCATCTACTCTGCTGCCCCTCCATGAGCAGCCGTCTGCCCCATCTCCATATGATGCCATCTACTCTGCTGCCCCTCCATGAGCAGCCGTCTGCCTCATCTCCATATGATGCCATCCACTCTGCTGCCCCTCCATGAGAAGCCGTCTGCCCCATCTCCATATGATGCCATCCACTCTGCTGCCCCTCCATGAGAAGCCGTCTGCCCCATCTCCATATGATGCCATCCACTCTGCCGCCCCTCCATGAGAAGCCGTCTGCCCCATCTCCATATGATGCCATCCACTCTGCTGCCCCTCCATGAGCAGCCGTCTGCCCCATCTCCATATGATGCCATCCACTCTGCTGCAACTCCATGAGCAGCCGTCTGCCCCATCTCCATATGATGCCATCCACTCTGCCGCCCCTCCATGAGCAGCCGTCTGCCCCATCTCCATATGATGCCATCCACTCTGCTGCAACTCCGTGAGCAGCCGTCTGCCCCATCTCCATATGATTTCATCCACTCTACTGCCCCTCCATGAGCAGCCGTCTGCCCCATCTCCATATGATGTACCACTCTGATGCCCCTCCATGAGCAGCCGTCTGCCCCATCTCCATATGATGTACCACTCTGCTGCCCCTCCATGAGAAGCCGTCTGCCCCATCTCCATATGATGTCATCCACTCTGCCGCCCCTCCATGAGAAGCCGTCTGCCCCATCTCCATATGATGCCATCCACTCTGCTGCCCCTCCATGAGAAGCCGTCTGCCCCATCTCCATATGATGCCATCTACTCTGCTGCAACTCCATGAGCAGCCGTCTGCCCCATCTCCATATGATGCCATCCACTCTGCCGCCCCTCCATGAGCAGCCGTCTGCCCCATCTCCATATGATGCCATCCACTCTGCTGCAACTCCGTGAGCAGCCGTCTGCCCCATCTCCATATGATTTCATCCACTCTGCTGCCCCTCCATGAGCAGCCGTATGCCCCATCTCCATATGATGTACCACTCTGCTGCCCCTCCATGAGAAGCCGTCTGCCCCATCTCCATATAATGCCATCCACTCTGCCGCCCCTCTATGAGAAGCCGTCTGCCCCATCTCCATATGATGCCATCCACTCTGCTGCCCCTCCATGAGAAGCCGTCTGCCCCATCTCCATATGATGTACCACTCTGCTGCCCCTCCATGAGAAGCAGTCTGCCCCATCTCCATATGATGCCATCCACTCTGCTGCCCCTCCATGAGAAGCCGTCTGCCCCATCTCCATATGATGTACCACTCTGCTGCCCCTCCATGAGAAGCCGTCTGCCCCATCTCCATATGATGTACCACTCTGCTGCCCCTCCATGAGAAGCCGTCTGCTCCCCCTATATGTGAAGGCATTTGTCCCTCAATGTACAGATGTCCACTACTTTTCCATGGGGAGGAATGAGCTCCTCTTCCATGCGATCTTGACTGTTTATCCTCTATATGATGGCGACTGATCCTCCTCCATCGGCTATCTGAAGGCTTCTGCTCCCTCAATATGAAATTGTGCTCTCGAAGAGCTCCCTATAAAGTTAATGGTGGTCGACTACGCGCATTGCTGCTCCATTCATTCTTAATGGTAGTGCAGACCGCTGTGCTGGACCATCTCCGGTGGTCCCATAGAGCATGAATGGAGCGGAGGTGCGCATGATCGGCCGCGACTCAGTTCACACAAAGCTCTTCAGAGCCGCAGTTCTCGGGATCAGTCAAACCCTCAGGTTTTGAGAAGTTATCTCCTATATTATGGATACGGTCATAAACTTGGTACAATTCCTGTAAAGGACTATGCTAGCTGATCAGAGTGGCAACTGCACAAGTAAAGAGAGTTCTCCGCACATTGATATTGAAATCTGAAGAAGGGTCTTTATCAGGGATGAGCGGACCCGTGTTAGTTCGGGTTCTGATCCCCGACCTTTAGTCCAAAGTTCGGTTCGGCCACCAGAAGTGTACCTGAACTTGAACCTAAACTTTATTGAAAACAATGGGGACCCGAACTTTGGAAAACATTTTCTGTCTCTCTCCCGTCCCATTTCCGTGGAAAAGCGTCTGCTTTTCCCTCTTGTGATGGCATCTGCTCGCTTTACATTTGAAGATTTCTGCCACCCCTCCATGAGAAGCCGTCTTCTCCCCCAATATGTGAAGACATTTGTTTCCCCTCAACATGAAGATGTTCACCAGCCCTCCAAGAAAAGGCATAAGCTCCTATCCTGTCGCATGGCGATTGATCCTCCCAAACTGAAGGCACCTGCTCACCTCCATTGTAAGGTGCCTGTTCCACTATAATCTAGGAGCGGCAGCATTTGCTCCAGGTACCCAGGTGACTGCGTAGTTTGATCACAAAGGTGACCGATTTGGTTGGTTCTTACATATTGGGCCCTGTGATGAAACAGCTTCTAATCTTAATCAGCCAGACATCTAGATTTGTTAAGCCAAGAGAAATACACTATTGTGTTTGTGTTGACTTGTGAATGTATGTGTGTTTCTTTGGCTGGTCAAGGACAGTGACTCAGGGTGCTATACCAACTATGTAAATTGGTTAAATGCTCAAACAATGAGACATGAGCCCTGTGGAATAATACCCTCCGTAATCCTTGACCTGTGGATGTGTGCTTGAAAGAACAATTGTGAACTAATTAAGGAACAAGGCCTCAGTAGCAGGAAGACTTTACAAAGAGAATCAAAGATCAGACAGACTCTTCAGGACATCAGCTTGGTAGCATGGCTCCATCCAGAGAGACACATATTTGGATTCTACATGATTCCGGACTAAGGGTATAAGTTACACGCACGCCGCTAGGTTCAGATAGGGGCGAGACAGGTTACATGAATTCTTTGGAATCCTGGGGAAACCGTTACTCAGGGCGACCGTAGACCATGTGCTTCAGCTTCTCTCAGGCACACAGGGGTATTGACCCTCAGGCACAGACACGTAGGTTGTTTCACTTGCTGACCAGACACACTTGACAAGAGTCCTCATAAACGGTAGAACAGTAGAATTTAATAAGAAGCCGCACAGTCAGTGCAAGTTAAATCTTATGAGTAACAGGCTCCAGTGTCAACAGTACAGTTTCCTTAGCAGCACAGTAGTTCACAGTCATCCCAGTAGTATCGGACAGCACAGTTCTAATGCAAAGGCACATTAATGAACACAGCTTTTTTTACAGCACAGTGAGATGGGGAGGGGTTTGCTAAGGGAGATAATCCCTGTGACACTATTTCTTCCAGTCCTTATCTTTCTGCCTGACAATACTCTGCACTCCTAGTTCAGGAACTCTACCTGATCTGTGCATAGCTTCACTCCTGACTTGAATCCTTGTCACTTGCAGGGGTGCTTCTGTGAGATACAGAACACACACACCACCTTTCTTTTCGGCTCCAGCCAGTCAGTAAACAACTGTCCCACGATCCCCCTGGGGCTCTGCTAAAACCCTACCTGTCTCCTGTGACTGTGGTAACCCCTCTAGTTGCTGGATGCTTCTGGAGCACAACACTTCCTGTCTCCTGTGCTTGTGTTACTTCTAATAGTTGCTGAATGCTTTTAAAGCAACAGCACTACTTCTGCATGTCACACTCTTCCCTCCTTTTTGAATGTCGTCCTCGACATTCATCTTCATTGGTCAAGCTGACCAATTCTGAGACAGTGGTGAAAGTTGGATAACCTTATATACAAATTGGCATTGTGAAATTGGTATAACGTTCATAAACATTGATAACCTAATCTTACGACCTTTTTCTTGTAGGATGCCTGTAATAAATAATAATAATAATTTTTATTTATATAGTGCCAACAAATTCCGCAGCACTTTACAAGGAATAAACAATTAAAACAAACTGCATCTCTTCAGCTGGAGCTTTTCATACATCTTCAACCAGCTCTCTCTCTCTATGCTTTAACAGTCCTTTGTTTCTACAAAGTCTTTTAAGGAAAATCAAAGCATGAAAACAAGTCTTTCCAGTAGGCAACATCTTCCATACTGCCTCTCAGTGGTGAATACCACTCCAGTGGGCTTACCTGGTCCGTAGGCAGAGATACCCGTTTTCAGTCGACAGTCCTTGGCACTTGACTCGGTTCACCCAGTGTCTCATACGTCAGCATCACGGGCCTCCTCACTTCTCGAGTCGACATCCTCCTGGTGGGTTGTTCCTCAGAGACCGCGGGTTCTTCGGTCACAGAAGTTTCTCCCGCCGCACTCGTTTCCCGTGCTTCCTCAGATGCTCTCGGCGATGACTCTAAGTTCCTGTACGTCTCCTGAGTCACTTGTTTCCAAACGGTCTGGTAATTCCGCTCCTCCTGAGTGTTGATCAGTCTCTTCAGGGGCCGGTGTTCGATCATCAGATCTGAGTTGGACTTCATCTGTACTCCTTGGTACGAACTCTGGAGCCTCAGGACTTAGTTCACTCTCCTGAGGATGGTATATCCCTCTCCTTGCCGGTCCGAGAAATACAATGGTGTGTTCTTCTGCATCGGAACTTTCAAGGTGACTATCCACCTCCGGAGCTTCAGTATGTGGTGGTCCATTAGTCGATCTCGGCCAATGTCGGTCTACTTCTGGGAAGTCTTGTTGTGGTGGGAGATAATCACAGGGTAGTAGTAAATTCCGATGGACTATTCTGGTTTTCTTGTCTCCCGTTTCCAATTGGATTTCATACACTGGGCTGTCATCGGCTTTCCTCGCTACGACCACATACACCTTGTCTTCCCAGTACGAACAAAGTTTTCCTGGACCACATTTCTCACGTACGATCTTGACTAGCACCCGGCTTCCCGGTGCCAATTCTGCTCCATAACATTTTCGATCACAGTACTCCTTACTCTTGCTCTGTCCTTGCGTAACCACTTTGCATGCTACGTTGTATGCCTCTGCCATCCGTTCCTTCCATTTCCAAACGTACTCCGGATACGTTCTGTAAATCTCTGACACCGGAGTATCGAACATGACATCGATTGGCAGTCTTGGCGATTGTCCACACAATAGGAAAAAGGGTGAATAACCCGTTGCATCTCTCTTTGTACAGTTATAGGCATGTACCACTTTTGACAGAGAACTCTTCCAGTCTTTCTTCTCATCAGCTGTTAAAGTGCGCAACATCGACAATAATGTCCGGTTAAAACGTTCCACTTGTCCATTACCCTCTGGGTGATAGGGCGTTGTGTGGGATCTCTGAATTCTACAGTACTTTCCTAGCTTGGCAAAGAGCTGGTTCTCAAATTCTCTTCCTTGGTCGTGGTGTAACCTCATAGGGAACCCAAACCTCAAAGCAAAATCATTGGAGATCTTCTCTGCCGCTGTTCGACCCGATTTATTGGTGGTGGCATATGCTTGAGCAAATCGAGTGAAATGGTCCATCACCACCAAGATGTATTTGTAACCACCCTTGCACGTCTCAAGATGTAGAAAGTCTATTGAGACCATCTCAAACGGATCCGTCGTTTGGATGTTGCCCGTAGGTGCCCGGGTTGATGTGTTGGGACGTTTATCTTTCAGACACCTACACTCCCTGGTCATGTACCTCTCAATATCTCTCTGCATGTACGGCCAGAAGAAATGTTCACGTATCAAATTTGTTGTCCTTTCCACTCCCAGGTGTCCCATGTTTTCATGGAGTTCTTTGAAGACCAACCTACGGATACTCTGGGTAGTACCAACTGCCGGTTTTGTCCTCCTTTACGATACAGGATACCGTCTTCACTGAGGTAGAGCTTCATCCATTCTTTAATTAAAACAGATACTGCTGGTGACTCATTGACTCTCTCCCGTTTACTTGGAAACCGATTTTGGTCTACATAAAGTAGTATTCTACCAATTATCTGATCTTCCCGTTGTGCTCTACGGGTTTTTCCTTTTCATAGTTGTTAAATAGACCTGGGGTGATCTTGTTCTCTTGCTTTTATGGTGGTTTCCACCGTCAACGGACACCACAGTGGTGTGTCTTCCTCCTGATAAGCTTGTACTGCTTGGGTAGTGCTCTCAATTGCTTCCAGACTGACTTCCTCTGAGCATTCTTGCATGAACACCTCAGGCTCTAGTTGCATTCTTGACAATCCGTCAGCATCCGCATTACATTTTCCTGGCCTGTACTTGATGCTGAAATTGAAGTCAGCTAGTTCAGTGTCCCATCTCTGACCCGTTGCATTCAGTTTGGCTGTAGTAAGGACATAGGTCAAGGGGTTGTTGTCAGTGTATACCTCAAACTCTTTGCTGTAGTAGAGATAATCTCTAAATCGTTCACAGGTAGCCCATTTCAGTGCCTGGAACTCCAATTTCCGGAATGTAGATGGTAATTCTTCTCTGCGTCTGTCATTGTTCTAGAACCGTAACCGATGACTCGCAATTTTCCATCTTGATGCTGATACACAATGAAGAACAAATGATAAGTTGAAATCAGGATATCCCAAGATGGGTGGTTTTACCAGGTAGTCTACTAGTTCTTCCAATACCTCCTGGTGGTCTGCTGTCCAGAGAATGGGCTGTTGGGACGAAACGGGACGAAACGGCGTTGTTTCTTTTAAGCCCGGTGATACCCACGTTCTTCTTTTTCTCCGTGGGCGTTGTCGTCGCTGTCATCCCCCCCAAAAGGAGTTAAAGCGGGGCGGCAATCCTGGAGAAGTTCCGAACGTAAGTACAATAGTAGGAGAGGAATCCTAATATCTGCCTCAACTCCCCGACAGTAGAGGGCCGCTTGTCTTTTAAGGCCAGTACAGGAGCGATTTCTGCTGGGTCCATGGTATATTCTTCTCCGGACACAATTTTCCCTAGAAATCGGACTTGTCTTTTGAACAGTTCACACTTCTTTGGGGTCAACTGTTGTTGATACCGTTGTAATATGGTCCTCACGTGTTCAACATGCTCCCGGAAGGTTTTGCTGTGTACCACATTGTCATCCAAGTACGGTTGGCAGATATCGTCCCTCAATCCTTCTAAACATATCTCCATGCTCCTCTGGAATTCTGCTGGAGCTGAACTGAGCCCAAACAGTATGCGGATCCACTCATATAACCCCCACGGTGTGATGAATGCTGTCAAGGGTCTACTGGACCCTTCGGCAAACCCTTGGTGGTATGCTTTACCCTGATCGAGGACAGAGAACCAGGTGCTTCCTTATAGGCTATCCAGCATATCTTGGATCTTTGGTGTTGATCAGGTACTGACTTTCGATTTAGTTCCCGGTAATCACAGCAGAGTCTCAACGTACCGTCCATCTTCCTAACACAAACAAAAGGAGAGGAATAAGACGACATTGACTTTTGGACCCAACCTCTGTTGATGAGGTCTTGTAAATACTCTTTCACTTCACGGTATATTGGTTTTGGCGCAGACATGTAACTTCTGGTTACTGGGGTCGTGTCTTTCAAAATAATTTTCAATTCCAGCAACGGGATACAGCCTATATCAGAGTCATCTTTGGAGAATGCATGACACTCTTCTCTCAGCATCTGATTTGCTATCGCTAGATCTTCAGCGCACAAGTGTTCCAGGGATACTGGGGGATCCCAGGACCCCAAGGTGGGTCGTGCAATTTCTTCCCCTGGGCAACTCCTGCTCCTTGGTGGGGAGATTGAATTCATGGTAGACCCCTGGGCGGGTCTCACACTGGGTGGATATACCGTTTTAATGGTTTCGATGTGACCTAACACAGTCTTTGGATCCAGTCTAATTTCGTGTTTCGTAGTATTCATCACCGATACTGTCACTCGAGCAAACCCACCAGTAGGAATCGTAAGCACAGTCTCACCTTGAACTAGGCCTTCCGGAAGTTCTGAGGAGTCTTTTGGCACGAACAGTCTTTTCTGGACTTTTCTTCCCGGTTCTACCCGGATTCTACACCTCACCCCCACCATTTGGTTTGCAGGGATGATGGTTGGGTGCTAGCCTACCTTGACTTCTTTTAGGTCCATTGTATTCTGTGCTTTCTTTACTCTATGAATCACGTTTTCCGCCACAGCGTTGGGTATGGCGAGCGATGTGGCAATTGCATCCACCACCAACGCCTCTGTCTTGTGTTTCGTTATGACCTCACTGATTACATTATAACCCAAGATAGGATCCTCTGCCACGTTCTGATCACTGGTCACGAGAAAAGGTACCAAAAGCTCAATGGTGTTGCTGTTCTTTGTGGCCCTGAGTTGGAAAGTCACTTCCACCCACCTATGAAAGGGATTTCGGTCTGGTTGACAGCTTTGCCGCGGAGTTCCACTGGTCCTAAGAGTTCTTTTAGTGACCAAAGGCAGGTATGTGGCAGGTAGCGCCTTCTCCATTCTTCATTTAAAGGGCTCGCTTGGGCCCCTGTGTCCCACAGTGCTTTTACCAGGAGTCCATCTAGCTGGCACTGTATAAAGCACCTTTCACTGATTAGGCTGATGAGGCTGTCTTTACTGACTGAGGAATCCTCCTCCAGGAGCACATCGTTTGACCTCCGCACTGGGCATTAAGTAACTGATGCCCGTGTCTCCCTTGCAGCTGTTGTAGACGGGAACACACTTGGGAATAGTACTGACGCAGCCGTTTTACCTCATGCGCCATTCTGGGGTTTGGTGAGATTTGGATTTGCTTCTGGGGCCTCCTCCGTGTCGCGGTTACCAGTCGCCCCGCACTGGCAACCTCCTGTCTTTTAACCCAAACGACCGTGGCCATTGGCATTCCTTGGCATAATGTCCTTCCTCGCCACATCTTAGACAGTGGACACACACCGTACTCTGATTTGATGACGCTTCACAAGCCGGGTATCTTCTGTTTTGGAACCCACTCCTGGGTCTGAGGGATACCGGTTCTGGCCGGGAACAAATCAACTTTCTCACCTCAATCAACTCGGCTCGCAGTTCTCCCATTACTTTCTCCCAGTCAGCGCTGGCAGTCCTTTATTTTGTTGGTGATTTCAGGTTCCCTCTCGGAGGTGGCACTGGAGGGTCTCCATGATAATCTTCGGACTGGCCACCGAGGGTCTCCAGCGTCAGCTGACTCATCATGGTGATTTTAGGAGCAGAGCCTTTCTTTAACTTCTGTTCGCTCTCTGACTACAAACTAGCGGCCTCATTCATTTTTTCAATTAGGACTCCGTCCAGAATGCCAGGATCTTCTAGGTACTGTTTCAGCTGCCACTTGATGTCTTTGCTGATTAATCCCGTTCCCAATGATCTCAAGGACTTCTTCTGGACTAGTCCAACATCAAACTTCTCCTCCACTTCTACATCTCTGGATGCAAACAACAGTCTATCCTTCAGTTCAATTGCTCTGAACAAAAAACTTTGGGGTGATTCATTATTTTTCTCTGAGAGGTTAATGAGTCGGTGGGACAATTCTGAAGTACTCTCTTCTGTATAGTGCCCTTTTAAAATAGTTACATAGTTACATAGTTTATAAGGCCGAAAAAAGACAAGCGTCCATCCAGTTCAGCCTATTTCTTGTGCACTGCAGCTATTCCGCAGCGTTGATCCAGGGGAAGGCAAAAAAAAAACATGCGGTATAAGCCAATTTACATCATTGAGGAAAAATTCACTTGCCGACACTAATCTGGCAGTCAGATTAAATCCCTGGATTAATTAACTATCACTAAGCATAAGATGTAATTTTATTGTTCTCAAGAAAGGCGTCCAGGCCTCTCTTGAACTCATTAAGTGAGTTGGACATCACCACTTCCTCTCCCAGAGAGTTCCAGAGTCTCACGGCTCTGACCGTAAAGAATCCCCTTCTATGCTGGTGCAGGAACCTCCTTTCCTCCAGACGCATAGTGTGCCCCCTCGTCTTTGTCACCATCCTTGGTATAAACAGGTCATGGGAGAGATCTCTGTACTGCCCCCTGATGTATTTATATGACGCGCCCCCTGGGCCAGTGTTGTTTGGGGGATACCCGGAGCCGGATCAGATGGGGGTTGTAGTCTCCGAGTGGCGGTGACCCGGTCCGTGCCCAGGGTGTCAAGCTCAGTGTGTGGCAGTCCTTACAGATGTTATTAGTGTTCTTTGTGTCGACTACGCCACCCGTTGATTTGCGGTCAATACGGCCGCCGCTGCAGCAGGGTCCGCTGAGGCTGGTGGTGCTTGTGCAGCTCTGGTAGTATAACCCCCAACGGGAGGGGTATAGCCTCAGGGGGTCAGGTGTAGAGGATGGTGGTAGTGGTGGTGCAGTGTGGATGTTAAGAAGACTCCGAGCCGGGCTGTGCAGTTCAGGGTTTTTACTTACTGCAGTTCTTGTGGTCACTCTGGCCTTAAGTGACCGCCCGAGCCGTGCTGCGTCCACCAGGTCTTGGACTCGGCCAACCCCCAGGTGATTCTGGAGCGTGGTCCTGAGCTCCCTTTCTGACTTGTCCTTCTCTCTGGCCTTCCCCACCAGGGATCCACCTAAGTCCGGCTCCCTCGGGCCTCTTGTTAGTAAACCCTTGTCTCTGGGTTCCCTGACCCTATTCTTGGTTTGCCTTCCGGGTGGATTTAGTGGGTGGTCGTGGCAGATCCTGCCCACGACCTTCGGTCTCTGGCTAAGGTGTGCTGCAGCCTCCACCAGCTTGGGATCCGGTACCCTGTTGCCAACTCTTCACCCTCTGATCTAATTTTGGGTTCTTGGAGTTTCCTCTTCTCCCCCTTCTGGGTCCTTCTTTCTCCTCTCTCTCTGCTTCTCAGGCTCTCTCAGACTGACCAAACCTCTACAAAAGACTGACGTCTCACAGACTGACCCTGACCTAAGATGGTTCCCACCTTATATACTCCCTCTATGTGTGAGCTCAGGTGACCAGCACCCAATGAGCTCCTAGCTTTACCCAGGCTGCTCCCCCTATCTGCCCCTACACTACTGGGATGTTCCACCCCCCTCCCACTCCAGCCAGGAACAGACACTGTCGTACCTGCACATTTCTCTAGTGGGAGTACCATCGGTCTGTCCCTCGGAAATGGGATGTGTGTAGTGCATGTGACGCGCCCCCTGGGCCATATTCTTTAGGGGGAATATCCGGAGCCGGATCAGATGGGAGTTGTAGTCTTCCGAGTGGCTGTGACCCGGTCCGTGCCCAGGGTGTCAAACTCAGTTGTATGTGGCAGTCCTACAGATGTTAATAAGTTCTTAATGTCGACTACGCCACCCGTTGTATTGCGGTCACTATGGCCGCCGCTGCAGCAGGGTCCGCTGAGGCTGATGGTGTAGGTGCAGCTTTTGATGGTATAACCCCCAACGGGTGGGGTATAGCCTCAGGGGGTCAGGTGCAGAGGATGGGGGTTGTGGTGGTGCAGCATAGGTGTTAAATGATGACAGTCGGGTTATGCAGTTTAGGGTATTTACTCACTGCTGATGTTCCGGTCACTCCAGCTTCAAGTGACCTCCCGAGCCGTGCTGCATCCACCAGGTCCTGGATCCAGCCAACCCCCAAGCGAGTCCGGAGCGTGACCCTGAGCTCTCCTTCTGTCCTTTCTCTGGCCGTCCCCACTAGTGATCCACCCAGGTCCAGCTCCCTCGGGCCTTCTGTTGGGAGACCCTTGGCCTTGGGTTCCCTGACCCTCCACGTGGTATGCCTTCGTGGTGGATGTGGTGGGTGGCCGTGGCAGACGCTGCCCACGGCCTCCGGTCTCTGGCTGGGGTGTGTTTTTGCCCCCACCAGCTTGGGTTCCGGTACCCTGATGCCAACTCTTCACCCGCTGATGGACTTTGGGTTCTCAGAGTTCCTTTTCTGTTTCCCCCTCTGGGTCTTTCTTTCTTTCTCCTCTCTCTCTCTCTGGGGCTTCTCTGCTCCTCTTCCTCTGCTCTGCTCTGACAAAAGGCTGACAGACTGACCCTGTTCTTTGATGGTGCCCACCTTATATACACCCTCTATGTGTGAGCTCAGGTGACCAGCACCCAATGAGCTCCTATCTTTACCCAGGCTGCTCCCCCTATCTGCCCCTACACTACTTGGGATGTACCACCCCCCTCCCACTCCAGCCAGGAACAGACTCGGTCGTACCTGCACATTTCTAAGTGGGAGTACCGTCGGCCTGTTCCCCGGAAATGGGATGTGTGTAGTGCATGCAGCCTACCGAGCTCAGTCCCACACTCCATCCTTACCCGGGAGTGGAATATCACACCTCTGGGTTGAGGTGCAATACCCCTGTAGCAGCCGAATCCTCAGGGTGCTACACATGCAGCTAACTGAGCTCAGTTCCACACTCCATCCTTACCCGGGAGTGGAATATCACACCTCTGGGTTGAGGTGCAATACCCCTGTAGCAGCCGAATCCTCAGGGTGCTACATTCCCCCCTGGTAAACCACAGCACGTCCTCGGGCTGTAAGATAACAAAACATCAAAACATACAATTTTTTTTTTTTTTCATAAACATCAACATATAAAACATCATATATATTATCAGCTATCAAACTTTTCATATAAAACTTTTCATAAATAACATTCTTGTTCCTCCGGCCACGGTGCAACTTGTGACCGGGTAAGGTGCGACAGTCTCTCTTGGAAGAAAACAGTTCCCTATAAAACCGGTAGGGGGCGCTTTAGGAAGCGCAACTATATACAAGGGAAATATGGCCGCTCTCAGTCCTCGGCCAGGTATTAGGGAGGAATGACCGCTCTCAGTCCTCGGTCAGTGGGAATAGGGACACACGGGTTTCAGTTCAATTTGCTGGTCCCAACGGGGACTATATTTTAACTAGAACAGTTCTTATACCCTGACGGGTAACTATGTACAGTCTCTCTCTACCGTACTTCAACGACGGCGTCCTCCTGCTCCTTCTTTAGATTCTTCAGACCCGTCCGGGTCCTCTTGCTCCTCCTCACACCGCAGCTCCTCCTCCGTCAGGCGATGCACATGGAGGGCGTAGGGTCCTTTGGCACACTTGTGCCGGGTGAAGGTGACCTCGTCCCCTACGTACAGGTCACGACCTCTGTGTCCCTCCGGCAGATGGCTTTCTACGTCTCTGCGGGTTACAAAGACGTCGCCGGGGGTCTGATGGTCTCTAATAAAGCCCCATCCGTACTGCATATTGAATTTTATCACAGTCCCGGTGGCACGGGGACCATGAGCTGCACGGGGTTTCCTCCTGGTCCGGCTCTTCTGCTCCGCGCTCCTCATCTGCATTTGCTGTTCCCGGACCCGCCTCTCTCTCCGCTCCCTCTCGAAGACCTCGAGCTGCTGCCGGCAGCACTCTGCATGCTCCGCTGCGGCCGCCTGAGTCTCCTGAGTGAACCCCATGAGGTCTTCTCCGGTGGGGTCCCACTCGAACTGGATCTCCTCCAGTGGGGGCGAGGTCCTCTTTACGGGCTTCGGAGCCGGAATCAGGGGCTCGCACATGGGCCTTGCTCTCTGGAGTTCCAGCTGAATATACTCCTGGGGCCATACAAAGGGCTGCCCATCCGGGCACGTATGCTGGGCGAACAGGTCTTCACCCAGGTGCGGCACTCTAGATGTTGAGGGCGCGTTGATGGTAGCTGCGCCCGGGTCGACCAGGCCTTGCGACCAGGCTTGGGGCACCCTAAAGGCAAAGGGCACCGTAAGAACGGTGGCGCCCTGGGTTACTCAGCCCTGCGACCAGGCCGGTGGCTCCGCGGAGGTAGGGGGCGCTGTTGGTATTGCGGCGCCCGGAGGTACTAGGCCTTGCGACCAGGCCGATGGTATTTCCTGCTTTGCCGCGCTCAGGGTCGAGGCGTGTGACGTCACAGGGGTCGCGGCCGCGGCTTCTGCTTGAGGCCTAGTCTGGCACGGTGACGATGCAGCGACGGGCACGGCAGGGGGAATTTCGGGCTCTGCGACGGGGAGCTGGGGCAGGTACACGGTTTCTCGGCTCGGGGTAGAGACGTCCCCTTTACCTGCCTCCGTCCGTTCAGCTCCCTTCTCGGCGCCGTCTCCTGCCTTCATTCCTCCTGCGCCATCCTCAGAGGCGGTCTGTCTCCTCGTCTCGGGCGGCGTGCTCCGCTGACGGGTTCCGGTCTGCTGGGCCATCTCTCGGCTCCACTCCGCCAACGTCTCCCGCTGCACCCGGGCCATCCTCCGTGCGAGGCCCTCCAGCGCGGTCTGTGCACACTCCCGGTCTCGGGGGAGCTGTGCCAGGATCTCCACTAAGCCTAGTGGGGTTGTTGCTTGCAGCAGGCTCCTGACCACTGGGTCGGTGCTGCCTGTCTCTCCCTCCATCTCCGGGTACGCTCTCTCTGGACTCTCCTCCAGACGTCTTGTCTCCGGGCGCGCTCTCTCCAGACTCCTCCAGGCTGCACCCATCTTCGTTCTCTTGTTCTGTCTCCGCCCACATTGAGGGTGGTCCCGGGGCAACTTAGTGATTGTCAGTTCCAGGGGCAGTTCTCTCACGCTGATGGACACTTCCAGCATCACAGTCTCTGTTGGTGGGCGCGGTTTCCGCTTTTGGCGCCATTCTTCGACCTGGCCCACGATGGGAGGTGGCCTTTTGCCACCCTCTGGCACGCCCATAATGGCGTCCGCTCCCCCAAGGCGGGAAATCCTTGGAAATGGCGGGAATCGTCTCCCAGTGGCGGGAAACTCCATGGATGGCGGGAAAAAACTGCAAATGGCGGACAACCGGCGGGAAACGACCTGTGATGGGGTGCGTTGGCGGGGACCCTCCGGAACCGGCGGGAGACTTCTTTTTGAGGTAACGGTGAACTTTTCTTCAGGCACGCAGTACCCGGTTGTTGCGGGCACGTTATCCTGCCGACTACGCCAAAGTTGACGCGCCCCCTGGGCCAGTGTTGTTTGGGGGATACCCGGAGCCGGATCAGATGGGGGTTGTAGTCTCCGAGTGGCGGTGACCCGGTCCGTGCCCAGGGTGTCAAGCTCAGTGTGTGGCAGTCCTTACAGATGTTATTAGTGTTCTTTGTGTCGACTACGCCACCCGTTGATTTGCGGTCAATACGGCCGCCGCTGCAGCAGGGTCCGCTGAGGCTGGTGGTGCTTGTGCAGCTCTGGTAGTATAACCCACAACGGGAGGGGTATAGCCTCAGGGGGTCAGGTGTAGAGGATGGTGGTAGTGGTGGTGCAGTGTGGATGTTAAGAAGACTCCGAGCCGGGCTGTGCAGTTCAGGGTTTTTACTTACTGCTGTTCTTGTGGTCACTCTGGCCTTAAGTGACCGCCCGAGCCGTGCTGCGTCCACCAGGTCTTGAACTCGGCCAACCCCCAGGTGATTCTGGAGCGTGGTCCTGAGCTCCCTTTCTGACTTGTCCTTCTCTCTGGCCTTCCCCACCAGGGATCCACCTAAGTCCGGCTCCCTCGGGCCTCTTGTTGGTAAACCCTTGTCTCTGGGTTCCCTGACCCTATTCTTGGTTTGCCTTCCGGGTGGATTTAGTGGGTGGTCGTGGCAGATCCTGCCCACGACCTCCGGTCTCTGGCTAAGGTGTGCTGCAGCCTCCACCAGCTTGGGATCCGGTACCCTGTTGCCAACTCTTCACCCTCTGATCTAATTTTGGGTTCTTGGAGTTCCCTCTTCTCCCCCTTCTGGGTCCTTCTTTCTCCTCTCTCTCTGCTTCTCAGGCTCTCTCAGACTGACCAAACCTCTACAAAAGACTGACGTCTCACAGACTGACCCTGACCTAAGATGGTTCCCACCTTATATACTCCCTCTATGTGTGAGCTCAGGTGACCAGCACCCAATGAGCTCCTAGCTTTACCCAGGCTGCTCCCCCTATCTGCCCCTACACTACTGGGATGTTCCACCCCCCTCCCACTCCAGCCAGGAACAGACACTGTCGTACCTGCACATTTCTCTAGTGGGAGTACCATCGGTCTGTCCCTCGGAAATGGGATGTGTGTAGTGCATGCAGCTAACTGAGCTCAGTTCCACACTCCATCCTTACCCGGGAGTGGAATATCACACCTCTGGGTTGAGGTGCAATACCCCTGTAGCAGCCGAATCCTCAGGGTGCTACATTTACATGTTTAGGAGGTCTCCCCTAAGCCTTCTCTTTTCCAACGTAAATAGGCCTAATTTTGACAACCTGGGTATTCTAGTCCCTCCATTCCCTTTATTACCTTAGTCGCCCTCCTTTGTACCCTCTCTAGCTCCAATATGTCTTTCCTGAGCACCGGAGCCCAGAACTGTGCACAATATTCTAAGTGCGGCCTTACCAGCGCTTTATACAGAGGAAGAACAATGTTCTCATCATATGCCCCTATTCCTCTTCTGATGCATGCCATGACTCTATTTGCCTTCGCAGCTGCTGCCTGACACTGGGCACTCCAATTTAATTTGCTGTTAACCAAGACGCCCAGGTCCTTCTCCATGTCAGATTTCCCCAACGGTTTCCCATTTAATATGTATGGGTGACTGCTGTTTTTCTTTCCCATGTGCATGACCTTACATTTATCGGCATTGAACCCCATTTGCCATTTTTTGGCCCAACTCCCCAATTTATCTAAATCCTCCTGTAGCTGTGCCCTATCCTCATCTGTATTAACTACTTTCCAAAGTTTAGTATCATCTGCAAATATTGCTATTTTACTATGCAACCCTTCCACTAGATCATTAATAAATATATTAAATAATATAGGGCCCAAGACAGACCCTTGAGGCCCCCCGCTAGTAACCCTGACACCCCCTGAGCTTACTCCATTGATAACCACCCTCTGCTTTCTATCACTCAGCCAGCTATTAATCATCTTCAGCTGTTGCGAGGTCAATTGACTTTTCATTTCTAGCATACTACAGAGGTTCAGTCCTGGGCTGATCGCTTTCACCACCCCATCAATGATCTCATCTGGATAGTTGCCTTTCTGTAAGCCTGCATCGATCTGGTACAACAAGTTCATATAAGACAGTTTCTCTTTCTGTTCACACTCTTTAATCTGTCCTAGGATCTTGAATTCTTTCCTTATGGTGATTTGTGGTGTTAGAGAGGACTGTCTTCCTGATTTATCTAACCCGAGCAGGGTAAAGGTTCTGTCTGAGTCTGTCACCCTTTCAGAGGTTTTGGTCGATTCCTGCAGGGCCGTTGTTAGGGCTTTGAATTGTTCTTTCAATTCCTGTAGTTCAGTCTGTGGATGGAGATTCCTGCTTTTGGTAATTGGTGCCGCCCCTCCATCCTCCAACTTCAACCTGGTTAGAAACTGTGTTAGTTCCTGAAGGAACGTCCCCATGACGTCTTCAGCTTCTTTCTCCCCCAGCTCATCCATTTTTGCATTAATGGCAGCTAACAGTTTTCTGCGGTTGTGTGCTTTGGAAATCTGTTCTTCTGACATCTTTATATGTTCTGCTACTGTAATCAATTCTTCACAGGTTAACTGAAGAAGCAGCTCACTAGTTCTGTCCATTTGTATTTCCACATCCATTGCTGCTAGTGAGTTTTCTTTAGGGCTGCTCCCCTTTAACTGATGTAGCAGAGTTGAGTTGAGGTGCTGTACTGCTGTGCTTTTCCAGACACTTTTCCTCTTCTCCCTCTACATGCTAATTCCCGCATAGGATTCCCCGTACGGGCCACCAATGTTACAAACACGCCGCTAGGTTCAGATAGGGGCGAGACAGGTTACATGAATTCTTTGGAATCCTGGGGGAACCGTTACTCAGGGCGACCATAGACCATGTGTTGCAGCTTCTCTCAGGCACACAGGGGTATTGACCCTCAGGCACAGACACGTAGGTTGTTTCACTTGCTGATGATACACACTTGACACACTATCATAAACAGTAGAACAGTAGCATTTAATAAGAAGCCGCACAGCCAGTGCAAGTTAAATCTTATGAGCAACAGGTTCCAGTGACAAACAGTACAGTTTCCTTAGCGGAACAGCAGTTCACAGTCTCCCCAGTAGTACAGGACAGCACAGCTCTAATGCAAAGGCGCATTAATGAACACAGCATTCTTTACAGCACAGTGAGATGGAGGGGGGAGGATTTGCTGAGGGAGATAATCCCTGTGACACCATTTCTTCCAGTCCTTATCTTTCTGCCTGACAATACTCTGCGCTGCTAGTTCAGGAACTGTACCTTACCTGCGCTTAGCTTCACTCCTGACTTGAATCATTTTCACTTGCAGGGGCGCTTCTGTGAGATACAGATCACACTTACCACCTTTCTCTTCTGCTTCAGCCAGACAGTAAACAACTTCCCCACAATCCCCCTGGAGCTCTGCTAAAACACTCCCCCTTCTCCTGTGACTGTGTTAACCCCTCTAGTTGCTGGATGCTTCTGGAGCACAACACTTCCTGTCTTCTGTGCTTGTGTTACTTCTAATAGTTGCTGAATGCTTTGAAAGCAACAGCACTACTTCTGCATGTCACATATACAGCCCTGACTGGAAAGATACAGATCTGCTCCACTGACCATCACAGGGCCCATGGATACATTTGGGGGAACCAGGTTGGTACAATTAGGTCACCTGGCCCCATGGATATGTTGTTTGGGGCTTCCAGGTGGGACCCTCCAGTCCTAGACATATCAGACATATCCTGATGCCATGATCATCATCTCAAATCCTGATCTGTACGGGGGGGGGGCTTCAAGGACCACTATCTATATGGTAATTTGGATACCATAGGTGGTAGTTGGCTGTTAGGACCCTCGAATATGACCCAAATGTTTTCCGTTCTTGATTGCTCCCGCAGACATTACATACCCGGTTGGATTTCTGTATCTTTTTAGCCATTGTTAGTCCAATCCTCCAGGGATTTCATTCTGCAAATGTCAGAAAAGTTGGTGCCGGAACCCTGAGACTTTCCGCCGGTGACCTTCATAATCACACAAGGTGCGTGGAGGTTAAATGAGGTTAATGAAGGTTCATTATCTTCTTGTTCCCGGAAAGACTCATTCATCAGAACGATCAGTGATCACGGGGTGTAAATACGTTCTGCCGTCTCCGGAAGAAAAAGACAAAGAATATGATATTTAGGAGGTTACAAACAGCTCGGCGGGTAGTGACAAATCCAGCCAATATATACCGGGGGCCTATATACCCTGCAGACAGCTGCTAAAGGGTCCCGTACAGTGTGGCCCCATCTCGGACTCACCTCCTGCCCAGTGTTCACCCTCTTCACAGCCCCCACAATGGCTGCGACGCTGACGGAAGATCCACCCTGCTGTGTGTGATGCCACGTCAGGAACAAGTCATGGTTCAGACCCGGCTGCTAATGCTAAACCATCCCTGGTGCCAGCGGTGCACATTACTAGGTCCAGGTAACGGGGGCCGAGGAAGCCACAAGGACAAAAGCCAATGTGCAAAAATATCTATCAGCTGCACAATGGAGAGCAATGGCCACAAATATCCCCAGGATCGTAACACGGCCAAAAGGCAAGCAGTAACCTCAATAACCAAACTAATACCCTGCTATACAGCCGCTGCTCCACCTGCTCAAAGACGAGTGTACCGGGAGCAAATACTGAAGCTAATGTCCAACTCCACTTTACACATCGATGTATCCCACTTACATACTTCAGAGCTGCACTCACTATTCTGCTGGTGCAGTCACTGTGTACATACATTACATTACTGATCCTGAGTTACATCCTGTATTATACTCCAGAGCTGCACTCACTATTCTGCTGGTGCAGTCACTGTGTACATACATTACATTACTGATCCTGAGTTACCTCCTGTATTATACTCCAGAGCTGCACTCACTATTCTGCTGGTGCAGTCACTGTGTACATACATTACATTACTGATCCTGAGTTACCTCCTGTATTATACCCCAGAGCTGCACTCACTATTCTGCTGGTGCAGTCACTGTGTTCATACATTACATTACTGATCCTGAGTTACCTCCTGTATTATACCCCAGAGCTGCACTCACTATTCTGCTGGTGCAGTCACTGTGTACATACATTACATTACTGATCCTGAGTTATATCCTGTATTATACTCCAGAGCTGCACTCACTATTCTGCTGGTGCAGCCACTGTGTACATACATTACATTACTGATCCTGAGTTACCTCCTGTATTATACTCCAGAGCTGCACTCACTATTCTGCTGGTGCAGTCACTGTGTACATACATTACATTACTGATCCTGAGTTATATCCTGTATTATACTCCAGAGCTGCACTCACTATTCTGCTGGTGCAGTCACTGTGTACATACATTACTGATCCTGAGTTACATCCTGTATTATACTCCAGAGCTGCACTCACTATTCTGCTGGTGCAGCCACTGTGTACATACATTACATTACTGATCCTGAGTTACCTCCTGTATTATACTCCAGAGCTGCACTCACTATTCTGCTGGTGCAGTCACTGTGTACATACATTACATTACTGATCCTGAGTTACATCCTGTATTATACTCCAGAGCTGCACTCACTATTCTGCTGGTGCAGTCACTGTGTACATACATTACATTACTGATCCTGAGTTATATCCTGTATTATACTCCAGAGCTGCACTCACTATTCTGCTGGTGCAGCCACTGTGTACATACATTACATTACTGATCCTGAGTTACCTCCTGTATTATACTCCAGAGCTGCACTCACTATTCTGCTGGTGCAGTCACTGTGTACATACATTACATTACTGATCCTGAGTTACATCCTGTATTATACTCCAGAGCTGCACTCACTATTCTGCTGGTGCAGTCACTGTGTACATACATTACATTACTGATCCTGAGTTACATCCTGTATTATCCTCCAGAGCTGTACTCACTATTCTGCTGGTGCAGTCACTGTGTACATACATTACATTACTGATCCTGAGTTACATCCTGTATTATACTCCAGAGCTGCACTCACTATTCTGCTGGTGCAGTCACTGTGTACATACATTACATTACTGATCCAGAGTTACCTCCTGTATTATACTCCAGAGCTGTACTCACTATTCTGCTGGTGCAGTCACTGTGTACATACATTACATTACTGATCCTGAGTTACCTCCTGTATTATACTCCAGAGCTGCACTCACTATTCTGCTGGTGCAGTCACTGTGTACATACATTACATTACTGATCCTGAGTTACCTCCTGTATTATACTCCAGAGCTGTACTCACTATTCTGCTGGTGCAGTCACTGTGTACATACATTACATTACTGATCCTGAGTTACATCCTGTATTATACTCCAGAGCTGCACTCACTATTCTGCTGGTGCAGTCACTGTGTACATACATTACATTACTGATCCTGAGTTACCTCCTGTATTATACTCCAGAGCTGTACTCACTATTCTGCTGGTGCAGTCACTGTGTACATACATTACATTACTGATCCTGAGTTACATCCTGTATTATACTCCAGAGCTGCACTCACTATTCTGCTGGTGCAGTCACTGTGTACATACATTACATTACTGATCCTGAGTTACATCCTGTATTATCCTCCAGAGCTGTACTCACTATTCTGCTGGTGCAGTCACTGTGTACATACATTACATTACTGATCCTGAGTTACATCCTGTATTATACTCCAGAGCTGCACTCACTATTCTGCTGGTGCAGTCACTGTGTACATACATTACATTACTGATCCTGAGTTACCTCCTGTATTATACTCCAGAGCTGCACTCACTATTCTGCTGGTGCAGTCACTGTGTACATACATTACATTACTGATCCTGAGTTACATCCTGTATTATACTCCAGAGCTGCACTCACTATTCTGCTGGTGCAGTCACTGTGTACATACATTACATTACTGATCCTGAGTTACCTCCTGTATTATACTCCAGAGCTGCACTCACTATTCTGCTGGTGGAGTCACTGTGTACATACATTACTGATCCTGAGTTACATCCTGTATTATACTCCAGAGCTGCACTCACTATTCTGCTGGTGCAGTCACTGTGTACATACATTACATTACTGATCCTGAGTTACATCCTGTATTATACTCCAGAGCTGCACTCACTATTCTGCTGGTGCAGTCACTGTGTACATACATTACATTACTGATCCTGAGTTACATCCTGTATTATACTCCAGAGCTGCACTCACTATTCTGCTGGTGCAGTCACTGTGTACATACATTACATTACTGATCCTGAGTTACATCCTGTATTATACTCCAGAGCTGCACTCACTATTCTGCTGGTGCAGTCACTGTGTACATACATTACATTACTGATCCTGAGTTACATCCTGTATTATACCCCAGAGCTGCACTCACTGTTCTGCTGGTGCAGTCACTGTGTACATACATTACATTACTGATCCTGAGTTACCTCCTGTATTATCCTCCAGAGCTGCGCTCACTATTCTGCTGGTGCAGTCACTGTGTACATACATTACATTACTGATCCTGAGTTACATCCTGTATTATACTCCAGAGCTGCACTCACTATTCTGCTGGTGCAGTCACTGTGTACATACATTACTGATCCTGAGTTACATCCTGTATTATACTCCAGAGCTGCACTCACTATTCTGCTGGTGCAGTCACTGTGTACATACATTACATTACTGATCCTGAGTTACATCCTGTATTATACTCCAGAGCTGCACTCACTATTCTGCTGGTGCAGTCACTGTGTACATACATTACATTACTGATCCTGAGTTACATCCTGTATTATACTCCAGAGCTGCACTCACTATTCTGCTGGTGCAGTCACTGTGTACATACATTACATTACTGATCCTGAGTTACATCCTGTATTATACTCCAGAGCTGCACTCACTATTCTGCTGGTGCAGTCACTGTGTACATACATTACATTACTGATCCTGAGTTACCTCCTGTATTATACTCCAGAGCTGCACTCACTATTCTGCTGGTGCAGTCACTGTGTACATACATTACATTACTGATCCTGAGTTACATCCTGTATTATACCCCAGAGCTGCACTCACTGTTCTGCTGGTGCAGTCACTGTGTACATACATTACATTACTGATCCTGAGTTACCTCCTGTATTATCCTCCAGAGCTGCGCTCACTATTCTGCTGGTGGAGACAGCTGGGTGTATGGGATCTGTAGCTTTGTTACACATGTGTCATGTTTCCGCTGCAGTCACTGAGGAGTCAGGTGGGTGTGTTCGGTATTAGACGCGGCGCGGTATCTTTTATGGGGTCTCCGCTGCGCACAGATAGCAGATTTTGCCGCCTTCAGCAGCTGCTGCTCCGATAATAATCTGCACCTTTAATATTCATTATCCAGATATGAAAAGGTCGCAGCGGTGATTTCTTTTTTTCCGGCCACAGTCTTAATAATCCCGGCACTTTTTTGCTTTCTGTGACTTCTCTGTCAACATCCTCCAAATGTCACTCCCAGGACAGCAGCGGGGCCTGAGCCGCACGCTCCACGGTGCCAGAATTAAAATGACTTTCCATTTTTACTATTAAAAAAAGGAAAAATGTCAATATTTTACCAACAGGCTTTGAGGTGACAATGGCGCGGAGCTGTCAGACAGTGACAGAACTCACAGAGCTGCTCCGAGTGGCTGCAGCTGATAAAGGGTTTAGGTCTGTGCCAGCGTAATAGAGGACTCGGGGAGGAAGACCTACAATGGACCGGGCAAACTATCACAAACTTATGTCATGGGGGGGACGGGATGAATTCAAATGCTGATAAATGTGAAATAAACAGAGCGCCGGCACAGAGCGGAGCGGCAGAGCATTGTGCACGCAGAGTATTCGCCCAACCTGCGGCATTGAAACCTCACTCATTGTGCCCCGCAGAGCATTGTCGGCCTGAAAAGGTGCAGCTTTGATCACCAATAACGGCTATTAAAAGCGCGGGGCCGGCCATTGAATACTGCAGATGCAAACGCCGGCCTCGAAAGAGCTGCAAAATCCGGCACCACCGAGGATAATGTACCCGGACATTACAGCCGGCGCAATCCCCCTGCAGCCGGGAGCAGCGCTGGGTACAGTCCCAAGCAGCTAAAGGCTTTCTCTTTATGTGTAATATCAATATTAGGCCACAGCCCCCCTATCAGTATTCGGTCAGTATTTTTTCTCAAGGGTGGGAGCCAAAACCAAGGGTGGGGGCCAAAACCCGGAATGGGTGATAAATGCAGAATTGGTGAACTTGTTTCTATTCTACCTTTTCTCTGATTGTTCCTCACCTGGTTTTGGCTCCCACTGCTGAGAAAAAATACTGACCAAATACTGATAGTGGGGCCGTGGCCTTAAAGGGTCTCTCCGGAGCCGCTCATTTCCATATCGGAGGTGAGCGCCGCGCTGATGACAAAACGCGTTCACAATATCTGACCACCGCGCAGGCGCCTGACAATTCAGCACCCAGATGCAAAAGTGGGGAAAATTATAATCAATGGACAATGAAAAAGTAACAAGATCGTAACAAGATCTCTGCTTATTGTCCGTGAAAGGGGAAAAGATGAAAGGGCCTTGACTCAAATCTGCAACACAGCGGAGGATTTGTTACAATGTAAACTACGGCTTTTTACAGGCAACAGAAGATGGCGATTCCTGAGTTTTACCAAAATGTAAAAAATTGCCCTCGTTAGTCGTTATCCTAAAACTTAATTCCAGAGCCCAGTACATGAAATACCCCAAAAGGAGTCAGTTCTGGTGCTAATCCAGAAAGTGGTGCAGCAAGAGAAGTAGCTGAGCATTAATCGTCTGTCAAAACTGACTCGCCCCCTGCACTCCAAAAAATACAAAATCAGCACATGGTCTCTAACACTGCACTGATACATTGTAACAAGCCCATCAGCTGTGTGCGAACGTCTACACCAAGAAAGCAGAGATCTTCAATTGTAAAGAACTGAAATACAAAGTTTATTAGAAAGTTGCAGAATTTCTCATTATACAGTGATTAAGCCTCATTTACATAAAACGCGATGGGTGAATACCATTATCCAAATTTCTATTGAAGTCCAAGGACAGCAGACAAATTAGCAGATGCAAATAAGTGCAGTATTTATGGAAACCCCCGGACCATCAGCAGCACAAGCAGCGACGTTTCTGACAATAGTGACCTTATTAAAGCTGGACTGGGAGTAATCACCGCAGAATAATCAGTGGTACTGCACTTGGTTACATCAGGTAAAAAGAGAAAAAGGCAGATTTTTATATTATATATATATATATCTATATCTATCTATCTATCTTTATATATATATATATATATATATATATATATATATATATATATATATAAAAAGTGTCATGAGACCGAGATACAGGAGTCACAAACACTAACCTTGAATTAGTTGCGGTTGAACAATTTGCAGTCACCTGAAGAAACATGAAATATAAAGTATTGAAACAAACAATGATCTGTTATAATCAGGGGTGGATTAAGAGTAGCAAGGGCCTCGGACAGTTTAGAAGGCGTGGCCCCCCCCACACACACCTGATGCATCATGTGACATGTCACATGATCCCCTTTGATAGATCATGTGATAGTTCACGTGGAAATTAATTTGGCACAATATTAATATATTAATGAGGGCAATCTGGCCAAGGGCCCTGCCAGGAGACGCGGGCCCCGGGCGGTAGCCCAGATTGCCCTCATTATAATCCGCTTAAGGTTACAATGTATTCATGGGCGGCATCATTCTAATTACAAGTCCCAATATACAACCCCAATTGTAAGATGTAAAGAAACCATGAATGCAATGATCTGGAACTCTCTTATCGTCATATTATACTCACACACAGAAAAGATCAGAAGTTGAGCATTGGAGATTTTTCCATTTGAGACATGGGGCACATCTCAAAAAAGTTGGGTGAGAGTTAACTAAAAGACTGGAAAAGTAGGTGGTGTAATGAAAAACAGCCGGAAGGTTAATTTCCAACTGAGTCACATGACCGTATATGAAATGAGCATGTGAGAGAGGCAGAGTCTCCCAGAAGCAAAGATGGTCGGAGGTCACTGATCTCTGAATAACAAAGTCTAAAATTCTAAGAAAAATGTTTTTCAACATAAAATTGCAACGACTTTGAATTTTCCACCTTCTATAGTCGGTTTTTTCCATGTTTTTTTTTTTCAATAAAGGAGGAAAAAGCAACATGTCAATTCTTGGGATTTCTGCATTATATTTGGATATGGATTGCATTTAAAAAAAAAAAAAAAAAAAAAACATTGCGAACAAAAAAATGTGGTTTTTTTGTGCAGATTTTCAGCCAGAAAAATCCACTTCCACAGTCTCCGTGTGAACATACCCTAAGCACTGTTTGCCATCAGGAAATTGGACGGAACAATTTCTTCTCAAGACTGAAGGATTGTTACAATTGTATCCAGTCTACAGTATGCACCATAAATCGCTTTCTTGTCCTGACATTTTGCTACAGTGTATCGGTGCAGATAAAATGTATCAGCTGAGCTCTTGCATTTGCTGACAGCGCACCCCTTGGGCCGTTTGCACGTGTATATAATGGCGGACACAAATCCAGGCTTTATTAGAAGGTGTAAGAATGTTCCATTTATTGAGTGACACAACTGTAATAGAAAATTCAATAACCGCCGAGCGGAGAGAATGGCGCGTAGTCGGGGAGCAGAATCCTCATTTTCGTCTCAATTCTCTGTATCATAAACTCAACACAGTTTGGAATAAAATTCTGAAAACCGTCGCTTTCTTCTGCGCCGTAAAAAGCAGCGGCCGTCTGTTTACAGAAATTACAGGGGAGCCGGCTGCCATGTTCATCCCTCATCAGTGATATTGCTGGTGGCGAGCCGCGCACCCTGGAACTTATCGCAGCAACTGCGACAAAATGGAGAGCCGCGCCGCTTGGCCCAAAAAGTGGAATAAAGTGGTAGGAAAACCTAAAGAGGGGGGGAGGGGTGATGTAAGGGAAGATTTACTGGGATAAAACACACGGTGACGGCAGAGCTGCATAAACATGTCACATCCACAACCTGCAATTTATCTGCACGCGATGCACGGCTGAGAGGCCGCCGTCAGGGAGATCACTGAGAAATGGCTCGAAAGTGGAGCTCATCATCTAGTAAAACGAAAATATAGCAAATATGTCCAAAAACTCTAACAATCCAATCTCATCAGATCTTACTAGGATGATTATATGTCAAACGATTGCTTAAAAAGTGCAAGTCCAGCACCCAAACTGCAACCAAGGCGTTCCTATGCAGACATCCATGTCAAAGGCAGCAATAAACAGCGCTCCCAAAACTACTGCAGCAAAGAACAGCGCTCCCAAAACTACTGCAGCAAAGAACAGCGCTCCCAAAACTACTGCAGCAAAGAACAGCGCCCCCATAACATCTGACGCCTAGAGCAGCGCTACCAAAACTACTGCAGCAATGAACAGCGCTCCCAAAACTACTGCCGCCTAGAACAGCGCCCCCATAACTACTGCAGCAAAGAACAGCGCCCCCAAAACTACTGCAGCAAAGAACAGCTCTCCCATAACTTCTGATGCCTAGAACAGTGCTCCCAAAACTACTGCAGCAAAGAACAGCGCTCCCATAACTTCTGATGCCTAGAAGAGCGCTCCCAAAACTACGGCAGCAAAGAACAGCGCTCCCAAAACTACTGCAACAAAGAGCAGCGCTCCCATAACTTCTGCTGCCTTGAACAGTGCTCCCAAAACTACTGCACCAAAGAACAGCGCTCCCAAAACTACTGCAGCAAAGAACAGCACTCCCATAACTACTGCCGCCTAGAACAGCCCTCCCATAACTACTGCAGCCTAGAACAGCGCTCCCATAACTACTGCCGCCTAGAACAGCGCTCCCATAACTACTGCCGCCTAGAACAGCGCTCCCATAACTACTGCCGCCTAGAACAGCACTCCCATAACTACTGCCGCCTAGTACAGCGCTCCCATAACTACTGCCGCCGAGAACAGCGCTCCCATAACTACTGCCGCCTAGAACAGCGCTCCCATAACTACTGCAGCCTAGAACAGCACTCCCATAACTACTTCCGCCTAAAACAGCGCTCCCATAACTACTGCCGCCTAGAACAGCGCTCCCATAACTACTGCCACCTAGAACAGCGCTCCCATAACTACTGCCGCCTAAAACAGCGCTCCCATAACTACTGCCTCCTAGAACAGCGCTCCCATAACTACTGCCACCTAGAACAGCGCTCCCATAACTACTGCCACCTAGAACAGCGCTCCCAAAACTACTGCAGCAAAGAACAGCGCTCCCAAAACTACTGCAGCAAAGAACAGCGCCCCCATAACATCTGACGCCTAGAGCAGCGCTACCAAAACTACTGCAGCAATGAACAGCGCTCCCAAAACTACTGCCGCCTAGAACAGCGCCCCCATAACTACTGCAGCAAAGAACAGCGCCCCCAAAACTACTGCAGCAAAGAACAGCTCTCCCATAACTTCTGATGCCTAGAACAGTGCTCCCAAAACTACTGCAGCAAAGAACAGCGCTCCCATAACTTCTGATGCCTAGAAGAGCGCTCCCAAAACTACGGCAGCAAAGAACAGCGCTCCCAAAACTACTGCAACAAAGAGCAGCGCTCCCATAACTTCTGCTGCCTTGAACAGTGCTCCCAAAACTACTGCACCAAAGAACAGCGCTCCCAAAACTACTGCAGCAAAGAACAGCGCTCCCATAACTACTGCCGCCTAGAACAGCCCTCCCATAACTACTGCAGCCTAGAACAGCGCTCCCATAACTACTGCCGCCTAGAACAGCGCTCCCATAACTACTGCCGCCTAGAACAGCGCTCCCATAACTACTGCCGCCTAGAACAGCACTCCCATAACTACTGCCGCCTAGTACAGCGCTCCCATAACTACTGCCGCCGAGAACAGCGCTCCCATAACTACTGCCGCCTAGAACAGCGCTCCCATAACTACTGCAGCCTAGAACAGCACTCCCATAACTACTTCCGCCTAAAACAGCGCTCCCATAACTACTGCCGCCTAGAACAGCGCTCCCATAACTACTGCCACCTAGAACAGCGCTCCCATAACTACTGCCGCCTAAAACAGCGCTCCCATAACTACTGCCTCCTAGAACAGCGCTCCCATAACTACTGCCACCTAGAACAGCGCTCCCATAACTACTGCCACCTAGAAGAGCGCTCCCATAACTACTGCAGCCTAAAATAGCGCTCCCATAACTACTTCCGCCTAGAACAGTGCTCCCATAACTACTGCAGCCTAGAACAGCACTCCCATAACTACTGCCGCCTAGAACAGAGCTCCCATAACTACTGCCGCCTAGAACAGCGCTCCCATAACTACTGCCGCCTAGAACAGCGCTCCCATAACTACTGCCACCTAGAACAGCGCTCCCATAACTACTGCCGCCTAAAACAGCACTCCCATAACTACTGCCGCCGAGAACAGCGCTCCCATAACTACTGCCGCCTAGAACAGCCCTCCCATAACTACTGCAGCCTAGAACAGCGCTCCCATAACTACTGCCGCCTAGAACAGCGCTCCCATAACTACTGCCGCCTAGAACAGCGCTCCCATAACTACTGCCGCCTAGAACAGCACTCCCATAACTACTGCCGCCTAGTACAGCGCTCCCATAACTACTGCCGCCGAGAACAGCGCTCCCATAACTACTGCCGCCTAGAACAGCGCTCCCATAACTACTGCAGCCTAGAACAGCACTCCCATAACTACTTCCGCCTAAAACAGTGCTCCCATAACTACTGCCGCCTAGAACAGCGCTCCCATAACTACTGCCACCTAGAACAGCGCTCCCATAACTACTGCCGCCTAAAACAGCGCTCCCATAACTACTGCCTCCTAGAACAGCGCTCCCATAACTACTGCCACCTAGAACAGCGCTCCCATAACTACTGCCACCTAGAACAGCGCTCCCATAACTACTGCCGCCTAAAATAGCGCTCCCATAACTACTTCCGCCTAGAACAGCGCTCCCATAACTACTGCAGCCTAGAACAGCACTCCCATAACTACTGCCGCCTAGAACAGAGCTCCCATAACTACTGCCGCCTAGAACAGCGCTCCCATAACTACTGCCGCCTAGAACAGCACTCCCATAACTACTGCCGCCTAGAACAGCGCTCCCATAACTACTGCCGCCTAGAACAGAGCTCCCATAACTACTGCCGCCTAAAACAGCGCTCCCATAACTACTGCCTCCTAGAACAGCGCTCCCATAACTACTGCCGCCTAGAACAGAGCTCCCATAACTACTGCCGCCTAAAACAGCGCTCCCATAACTACTGCCGCCTAGAACAGAGCTCCCATAACTACTGCCGCCTAAAACAGTGCTCCCATAACTACTGCCGCCTAAAACAGCGCTCCCATAACTACTGCCGCCTAGAACAGCGTTCCCATAACTACTGCCGCCTAGAACAGCGCTCCAATAACTACTGCCACCTAGAACAGCGCTCCCATAACTACTGCCGCCTAAAACAGCGCTCCCATAACTACTGCCGCCTAGAACAGCGCTCCCATAACTACTGCCGCCTAGAACAGCACTCCCATAACTACAGCCGCCTAGAACAGCACTCCCATAACTACTGCAGCCTAGAACAGCACTCCCATAACTACAGCCGCCTAGAACAGCGCTCCCATAACTACTGCAGCCTAGAACAGCACTCCCATAACTACAGCCGCCTAGAACAGCACTCCCATAACTACTGCAGCCTAGAACAGCGCTCCCATAACTACTGCCGCCTAAAACAGCACTCCCATAACTACAGCCGCCTAGAACAGCGCTCCCATAACTACTGCCGCCTAGAACAGCGCTCCCATAACTACTGCCGCCTAAAACAGCGCTCCCATAACTACTGCCGCCTAAAACAGCACTCCCATAACTACAGCCACCTAGAACAGCGCTCCCATAACTACTGCCGCCTAGAACAGCGCTCCCATAACTACAGCCGCCTAGAACAGCACTCCCATAACTACTGCAGCCTAGAACAGCACTCCCATAACTACAGCCGCCTAGAACAGCACTCCCATAACTACAGCCGCCTAGAACAGCGCTCCCATAACTACTGCCGCCTAGAACAGCGCTCCCATAACTACTGCCGCCTAAAACAGCGCTCCCATAACTACTGCCGCCTAGAACAGCGTTCCCATAACTACTGCCGCCTAGAACAGCGCTCCAATAACTACTGCCGCCTAGAACAGCGCTCCCATAACTACTGCCGCCTAGAACAGCGCTCCCATAACTACTGCCACCTAGAACAGCGCTCCCATAACTACTGCCGCCTAAAACAGCGCTCCCATTACTACTGCCGCCTAAAACAGCGCTCCCATAACTACTGCCACCTAGAACAGCGCTCCCATAACTACTGCCGCCTAAAACAGCGCTCCCATAACTACTGCCGCCTAGAACAGCGCTCCCATTACTACTGCCGCCTAAAACAGCGCTCCCATTACTACTGCCGCCTAAAACAGCGCTCCCATAACTACTGCCACCTAGAACAGCGCTCCCATAACTACTGCCGCCTAAAACAGCGCTCCCATAACTACTGCCGCCTAAAACAGCGCTCCCATAACTACTGCCGCCTAAAACAGCGCTCCCATAACTACTGCCGCCTAAAACAGCGCTCCCATAACTACTGCCGCCTAAAACAGCGCTCCCATAACTACTGCCGCCTAAAACAGCGCTCCCATAACTACTGCCGCCGAGAACAGCGCTCCCATAACTACTGCCGCCTAAAACAGCGCTCCCAAAACTACTGCAGCAAAGAACAGCGCTCCCAAAACTACTGCAGCAAAGAACAGCGCTCCCAAACCTACTGCAGCAAAGAACAGCGCCCCCGTAACATCTGACGCCTAGAGCAGCGCTACCAAAACTACTGCAGCCTAGAACAGCGCCCCCATAACATCTGACGCCTAGAGCAGCGCT
This sequence comes from Phyllobates terribilis, assembly GCF_046119375.1. Lineage (NCBI taxonomy): Eukaryota > Metazoa > Chordata > Amphibia > Anura > Dendrobatidae > Phyllobates > Phyllobates terribilis. The sequence goes on from NW_027362772.1 coordinate 94,762,548, forward strand.
ACCAAAACTACTGCAGCAATGAACAGCGCTCCCAAAACTACTGCCGCCTAGAACAGCGCCCCCATAACTACTGCAGCAAAGAACAGCGCCCCCAAAACTACTGCAGCAAAGAACAGCGCTCCCATAACTTCTGATGCCTAGAAGAGCGCTCCCAAAACTACGGCAGCAAAGAACAGCGCTCCCAAAACTACTGCAGCAAAGAGCAGCGCTCCCATAACTTCTGCTGCCTTGAACAGTGCTCCCAAAACTACTGCACCAAAGAACAGAGCTCCCATAACTACTGCCGCCTAAAACAGCACTCCCATAACTACTGCCGCCGAGAACAGCGCTCCCATAACTACTGCCGCCTAGAACAGCGCTCCCATAACTACTGCCGCCTAGAACAGCGCTCCCATAACTACTGCAGCCTAGAACAGCGCTCCCATAACTACTGCCGCCTAGAACAGCGCTCCCATAACTACTGCCGCCTAGAACAGCGCTGCCATAACTACTGCAGCCTAGAACAGCACTCCCATAACTACTGCCGCCTAGTACAGCGCTCCCATAACTACTGCCGCCGAGAACAGCGCTCCCATAACTACTGCCGCCTAGAACAGCGCTCCCATAACTACTGCAGCCTAGAACGGCGCTCCCATAACTACTGCAGCCTAGAACAGCACTCCCATAACTACTGCAGCCTAAAACAGCGCTCCCATAACTACTGCCTCCTAGAACAGCGCTCCCATAACTACTGCCACCTAGAACAGCGCTCCCATAACTACTGCCGCCTAAAACAGCGCTCCCATAACTACTGCCACCTAGAACAGCGCTCCCATAACTACTTCCGCCTAGAACAGCGCTCCCATAACTACTGCCGCCTAGAACAGAGCTCCCATAACTACTGCCGCCTAAAACAGCGCTCCCACAACTACTGCTGCCTAGAACAGCGCTCCCATAACTACTGCCGCCTAGAACAGAGCTCCCATAACTACTGCCGCCTAAAACAGCGCTCCCATAACTACTGCCGCTTAAAACAGCGCTCCCATAACTACTGCTGCCTAGAACAGCGCTCCCATAACTACTGCCGCCTAAAACAGCGCTCCCATAACTACTGCCGCCTAAAACAGCGCTCCCATAACTACTGCCGCCGAGAACAGCGCTCCCATAACTACTGCCGCCTAAAACAGCGCTCCCATAACTACCGCCGCCTAGAACAGCGCTCCCATAACTACTGCCGCCTAAAACAGCCCTCCCATAACTACTGCAGCCTAGAACAGCGCTCCCATAACTACTGCAGCCTAGAACAGCGCTCCCATAACTACTGCCGCCTAGAACAGCGCTCCCATAACTACTGCCGCCTAGAACAGCGCTCCCATAACTACTGCCGCCTAGAACAGAGCTCCCATAACTACTGCCGCCTAGAACAGAGCTCCCATAACTACTGCAGCCTAGAACAGCGCTCCCATAACTACTGCCGCCTAGAACAGCGCTCCCATAACTACTGCCACCTAGAACAGCGCTCCCATAACTACTGCCGCCTAAAACAGCGCTCCCATAACTACTGCCGCCTAGAACAGCACTCCCATAACTACTGCCGCCTAGAACAGAGCTTCCATAACTACTGCCGCCTAGAACAGCGCTCCCATAACTACTGCAGCCTAGAACAGCACTCCCATAACTACTGCCGCCTAGAACAGAGCTCCCATAACTACTGCAGCCTAGAACAGCGCTCCCATAACTACTGCCGCCTAGAACAGAGCTCCCATAACTACTGCCGCCTAGAACAGCACTCCCATAACTACTGCCGCCTAGAACAGAGCTTCCATAACTACTGCCGCCTAGAACAGCGCTCCCATAACTACTGCAGCCTAGAACAGCGCTCCCATAACTACTGCCGCCTAGAACAGCGCTCCCATAACTACTGCCGCCTAGAACAGCGCTCCCATAACTACTGCCACCTAGAACAGCGCTCCCATAACTACTGCCGCCTAGAACAGAGCTCCCATAACTACTGCCGCCTAGAACAGCGCTCCCATAACTACTGCCGCCTAGAACAGCGCTCCCATAACTACTGCCGCCTAAAACAGCGCTCCCATAACTACTGCCGCCTAGAACAGCACTCCCATAACTACTGCCACCTAGAACAGCGCTCCCATAACTACTGCCGCCTAAAACAGCGCTCCCATAACTACTGCCGCCTAGAACAGCACTCCCATAACTACTGCCGCCTAGAACAGAGCTCCCATAACTACTGCCGCCTAGAACAGAGCTCCCATAACTACTGCCGCCTAAAACAGTGCTCCCATAACTACTGCCGCCTAAAACAGCGCTCCCATAACTACTGCCGCCTAGAACAGCGCTCCCATAACTACTGCCGCCTAAAACAGCGCTCCCATAACTACTGCCGCCTAAAACAGCGCTCCCATAACTACTGCCGCCTAAAACAGCGCTCCCATAACTACTGCCGCCTAAAACAGCGCTCCCATAACTACTGCCGCCTAGAACAGCGCTCCCATAACTACTGCCGCCTAGTACAGCGCTCCCATAACTACTGCCGCCTAGAACAGAGCTCCCATAACTACTGCAGCCTAGAACAGTGCTCCCATAACTACTGCTGCCTAGAACAGCGCTCCCATAACTACTGCCGCCTAGAACAGCGCTCCCATAACTACTGCCGCCTAGAACAGCGCTCCCATAACTACTGCCGCCTAGAACAGCGCTCCCATAACTACTGCCGCCTAGAACAGCGCTCCCATAACTACTGCCGCCTAGAACAGCGCTCCCATAACTACTGCCGCCTAGTACAGCGCTCCCATAACTACTGCCGCCTAGTACAGCGCTCCCATAACTACTGCCGCCTAGAACAGCGCTCCCATAACTACTGCCGCCTAGAACAGCGCTCCCATAACTACTGCCGCCTAGAACAGCGCTCCCATAACTACTGCCGCCTAGAACAGCGCTCCCATAACTACTGCCGCCTAGTACAGCGCTCCCATAACTACTGCCGCCTAGTACAGCGCTCCCATAACTACTGCCGCCTAGAACAGCGTTCCCATAACTACTGCCGCCTAGAACAGCGCTCCCATAACTACTGCCGCCTAAAACAGCGCTCCCATAACTACTGCCGCCTAAAACAGCGCTCCCATAACTACTGCCGCCTAAAACAGCGCTCCCATAACTACTGCCGCCTAGAACAGCACTCCCATAACTACTGCCGCCTAGAACAGAGCTCCCATAACTACTGCCGCCTAGAACAGAGCTCCCATAACTACTGCCGCCTAGAACAGAGCTCCCATAACTACTGCCGCCTAAAACAGTGCTCCCATAACTACTGCCGCCTAAAACAGCGCTCCCATAACTACTGCCGCCTAGAACAGCGCTCCCATAACTACTGCCGCCTAAAACAGCGCTCCCATAACTACTGCCGCCTAAAACAGCGCTCCCATAACTACTGCCGCCTAAAACAGCGCTCCCATAACTACTGCCGCCTAAAACAGCGCTCCCATAACTACTGCCGCCTAGAACAGCGCTCCCATAACTACTGCCGCCTAGTACAGCGCTCCCATAACTACTGCCGCCTAGAACAGCGCTCCCATAACTACTGCCGCCTAGAACAGCGCTCCTATAACTACTGCCGCCTAGAACAGCGCTCCCATAACTACTGCCGCCTAGAACAGCGCTCCCATAACTACTGCCGCCTAGAACAGCGCTCCCATAACTACTGCCGCCTAAAACAGCGCTCCCATAACTACTGCCGCCTAGAACAGCGTTCCCATAACTACTGCCGCCTAGAACAGCGCTCCAATAACTACTGCCGCCTAGAACAGCGCTCCCATAACTACTGCCGCCTAGAACAGCGCTCCCATAACTACTGCCGCCTAAAACAGCGCTCCCATAACTACTGCCGCCTAAAACAGCGCTCCCATAACTACTGCCGCCTAAAACAGCGCTCCCATAACTACTGCCGCCTAAAACAGCGCTCCCATAACTACTGCCGCCTAGAACAGCGCTCCCATAACTACTGCCGCCTAGAACAGCGCTCCCATAACTACTGCCGCCTAGAACAGCGCTCCCATAACTACTGCCGCCTAGAACAGCGCTCCCATAACTACTGCCGCCTAAAACAGCACTCCCATAACTACTGCCGCCTAAAACAGCGCTCCCATAACTACTGCCGCCTAGAACAGCGCTCCCATAACTACTGCCGCCTAGAACAGCGCTCCCATAACTACTGCCGCCTAGAACAGCGCTCCCATAACTACTGCCGCCTAGAACAGCACTCCCATAACTACTGCCGCCTAGAACAGCGCTCCCATAACTACTGCCGCCTAGAACAGCGCTCCCATAACTACTGCCGCCTAAAACAGCGCTCCCATAACTACTGCCGCCTAAAACAGCGCTCCCATAACTACTGCCGCCTAAAACAGCGCTCCCATAACTACTGCCGCCTAAAACAGCGCTCCCATAACTACTGCCGCCTAGAACAGCGCTCCCATAACTACTGCCGCCTAGAACAGCGCTCCCATAACTACTGCCGCCTAGAACAGCGCTCCCATAACTACTGCCGCCTAGAACAGCGCTCCCATAACTACTGCCGCCTAAAACAGCACTCCCATAACTACTGCCGCCTAAAACAGCGCTCCCATAACTACTGCCGCCTAGAACAGCGCTCCCATAACTACTGCCGCCTAGAACAGCGCTCCCATAACTACTGCCGCCTAGAACAGCGCTCCCATAACTACTGCCGCCTAGAACAGCACTCCCATAACTACTGCCGCCTAGAACAGCGCTCCCATAACTACTGCCGCCTAGAACAGCGCTCCCATAACTACTGCCGCCTAGAACAGCGCTCCCATAACTACTGCCGCCTAGAACAGAGCTCCCATAACTACAGCCGCCTAGAACAGCGCTCCCATAACTACTGCCGCCTAGAACAGCGCTCCCATAACTACAGCCGCCTAAAACAGCGCTCCCATAACTACTGCCGCCTAAAACAGCGCTCCCATAACTACTGCCGCCTAAAACAGCGCTCCCATAACTACTGCCGCCTAGAACAGCGCTCCCATAACTACTGCCGCCTAGTACAGCGCTCCCATAACTACTGCCGCCTAGAACAGAGCTCCCATAACTACTGCAGCCTAGAACAGTGCTCCCATAACTACTGCTGCCTAGAACAGCGCTCCCATAACTACTGCCGCCTAGAACAGCGCTCCCATAACTACTGCCGCCTAGAACAGCGCTCCCATAACTACTGCCGCCTAGAACAGCGCTCCCATAACTACTGCCGCCTAGAACAGCGCTCCCATAACTACTGCCGCCTAGAACAGCGCTCCCATAACTACTGCCGCCTAGTACAGCGCTCCCATAACTACTGCCGCCTAGTACAGCGCTCCCATAACTACTGCCGCCTAGAACAGCGCTCCCATAACTACTGCCGCCTAGAACAGCGCTCCCATAACTACTGCCGCCTAGAACAGCGCTCCCATAACTACTGCCGCCTAGAACAGCGCTCCCATAACTACTGCCGCCTAGTACAGCGCTCCCATAACTACTGCCGCCTAGTACAGCGCTCCCATAACTACTGCCGCCTAGAACAGCGTTCCCATAACTACTGCCGCCTAGAACAGCGCTCCCATAACTACTGCCGCCTAAAACAGCGCTCCCATAACTACTGCCGCCTAAAACAGCGCTCCCATAACTACTGCCGCCTAAAACAGCGCTCCCATAACTACTGCCGCCTAGAACAGCACTCCCATAACTACTGCCGCCTAGAACAGAGCTCCCATAACTACTGCCGCCTAGAACAGAGCTCCCATAACTACTGCCGCCTAGAACAGAGCTCCCATAACTACTGCCGCCTAAAACAGTGCTCCCATAACTACTGCCGCCTAAAACAGCGCTCCCATAACTACTGCCGCCTAGAACAGCGCTCCCATAACTACTGCCGCCTAAAACAGCGCTCCCATAACTACTGCCGCCTAAAACAGCGCTCCCATAACTACTGCCGCCTAAAACAGCGCTCCCATAACTACTGCCGCCTAAAACAGCGCTCCCATAACTACTGCCGCCTAGAACAGCGCTCCCATAACTACTGCCGCCTAGTACAGCGCTCCCATAACTACTGCCGCCTAGAACAGCGCTCCCATAACTACTGCCGCCTAGAACAGCGCTCCTATAACTACTGCCGCCTAGAACAGCGCTCCCATAACTACTGCCGCCTAGAACAGCGCTCCCATAACTACTGCCGCCTAGAACAGCGCTCCCATAACTACTGCCGCCTAAAACAGCGCTCCCATAACTACTGCCGCCTAGAACAGCGTTCCCATAACTACTGCCGCCTAGAACAGCGCTCCAATAACTACTGCCGCCTAGAACAGCGCTCCCATAACTACTGCCGCCTAGAACAGCGCTCCCATAACTACTGCCGCCTAAAACAGCGCTCCCATAACTACTGCCGCCTAAAACAGCGCTCCCATAACTACTGCCGCCTAAAACAGCGCTCCCATAACTACTGCCGCCTAAAACAGCGCTCCCATAACTACTGCCGCCTAGAACAGCGCTCCCATAACTACTGCCGCCTAGAACAGCGCTCCCATAACTACTGCCGCCTAGAACAGCGCTCCCATAACTACTGCCGCCTAGAACAGCGCTCCCATAACTACTGCCGCCTAAAACAGCACTCCCATAACTACTGCCGCCTAAAACAGCGCTCCCATAACTACTGCCGCCTAGAACAGCGCTCCCATAACTACTGCCGCCTAGAACAGCGCTCCCATAACTACTGCCGCCTAGAACAGCGCTCCCATAACTACTGCCGCCTAGAACAGCACTCCCATAACTACTGCCGCCTAGAACAGCGCTCCCATAACTACTGCCGCCTAGAACAGCGCTCCCATAACTACTGCCGCCTAAAACAGCGCTCCCATAACTACTGCCGCCTAAAACAGCGCTCCCATAACTACTGCCGCCTAAAACAGCGCTCCCATAACTACTGCCGCCTAAAACAGCGCTCCCATAACTACTGCCGCCTAGAACAGCGCTCCCATAACTACTGCCGCCTAGAACAGCGCTCCCATAACTACTGCCGCCTAGAACAGCGCTCCCATAACTACTGCCGCCTAGAACAGCGCTCCCATAACTACTGCCGCCTAAAACAGCACTCCCATAACTACTGCCGCCTAAAACAGCGCTCCCATAACTACTGCCGCCTAGAACAGCGCTCCCATAACTACTGCCGCCTAGAACAGCGCTCCCATAACTACTGCCGCCTAGAACAGCGCTCCCATAACTACTGCCGCCTAGAACAGCACTCCCATAACTACTGCCGCCTAGAACAGCGCTCCCATAACTACTGCCGCCTAGAACAGCGCTCCCATAACTACTGCCGCCTAGAACAGCGCTCCCATAACTACTGCCGCCTAGAACAGAGCTCCCATAACTACTGCCGCCTAGAACAGCGCTCCCATAACTACTGCCGCCTAAAACAGCGCTCCCATAACTACTGCCGCCTAGAACAGCGCTCCCATAGCTACTGCCGCCTAGAACAGCGCTCCCATAACTACTGCCGCCTAGAACAGCACTCCCATAACTACTGCCGCCTAGAACAGCGCTCCCATAACTACTGCCGCCTAGAACAGCGCTCCCATAACTACTGCCGCCTAGAACAGCGCTCCCATAACTACTGCCGCCTAAAACAGCGCTCCCATAACTACTGCTGCCTAAAACAGCGCTCCCATAACTACTGCCGCCTAGAACAGCGCTCCCATAACTACTGCCGCCTAGAACAGCGCTCCCATAACTACTTCCGCCTAGAACAGCGCTCCCATAACTACTGCCGCCTAAAACAGCGCTCCCATAACTACTGCAGCCTAGAACAGCGCTCCCATTAAATGTACCATATAATTGTGGGGAGGTACGACAGACGGCGGAGTCTGATCTGCTGTCAGTGACAGCGCCTGTCATCACCCAGCAGGTTATTAATCTCCCGGGGATGTGGCCGATCCTCTGATACACCAGAAATGGATTGTCACGCTGCTGCTGACACAGCGGGGTTCATGCGACGGGCCTGCGCCTCTCAGTCACTCATTGCACCCGGCTTCATTGTATAGAAATCGGCTAATACTGAAGTCTTTGGTATAACTAGATTTTTTTTTTCGTTTCAGTGCAAAGTTCTATAAATGCAATAAAAGCAAATCTCATCTGATTATATCTGACCCATCGGAGAAAAATCCTGACACCTAGTGGATGCATGTGGGATAACAGGGAGGCAAAACACATTGTTAATACTGGAATGAAGATCCCAGCAGAAGAGACGATGGACGGGCCTATCTTGACTGAAAAAAAACAGAAATGTAGACATTTTTGCAAATTTATTAAAAAAGAAAAACACAAATATCCCATGGTCATAAGTATTCAGACTCTTTGCTCAGACACTCATATTTAAGTCACATGCTGTCCATTTCTTGTGATCCTCCTTGAGATGGTTCTACTCTTTCATTGGAGTCCAGCTGTGTTTAATTAAACTGATAGGACTTGATTTGGAAAGGCGCACACCTGTCTATATAAGACCTCACAGCTCACAGTGCATGTCAGACCAAATGAGAATCATGAGCTCAAAGGAACTGCCCAAGGAGCTCAGAGACAGAATTGTGGCAAGGCACAGATCTGGCCAAGGTTACAAAACAATTTCTGCGTTACTCAAGGTTCCTAAGAGCACTGTGGCCTCCATAATCCTTAAATGGAAGAAGTTTGGGACCACCAGAAGTCTTCCTAGACCTGGCCGTCCAGCCAAACTGAGCAATCGTGGGAGAAGAGCCCTGGTAAGAGAGATAAAGAAGAAGCCCAAGATCACTGTGGCTGAGCTCCAGAGATGCAGTAGGGAGATAGGAGAAAGTTCCACAAAGTCAACTATCACTGCAGCCCTCCACCAGTCGGGCCGTTATGGCAGAGTGGCCCGATGGAAGCCTCTCCTCAGTGCAAGACATATGAAAGCCCGCATAGAGTTTGCTCAAAAACACATGAAGGACTCCCAGACTATGAGAAATAAGATTCTCTGGTCTGATGAGATGAAGATAGAACTTTTTGGTGATAATTCTAAATGGTATGTGTGGAGAAAACCAGGCACTGCTCATCACCTGCCCAATACAATCCCAACAGTGAAACATGGTGGAGGCAGCATCATGCTATGGGGGTGTTTTTCAGCTGCAGGGACAGGACGACTGGTTGCAATTGAAGGAAACATGAATGCGGCCAAGTACAGAGATATCCTGGATGAAAACCTCTTCCAGAGTGCTCTGGACCTCAGACTTGGCCGAAGGTTCACCTTCCAACAAGACAACGACCCTAAGCACACAGCTAAAATAACAAAGGAGTGGCTTCAGAACAACTCTGTGACCATTCTTGACTGGCCCAGCCTGAGCACTGACCTAAACCCAATTGAGCATCTCTGGAGAGACCTGAAAATGGCCGTCCACCAACGTTCACCATCCAACCTGACGGAACTGGAGAGGATCTGCAAGGAAGAATGGCAGAGGACCCCCAAATCCAGGGGTGAAAAACTTGTTGCATCATTCCCAAGAAGACTCATGGCTGTACCAGCTCAAAAGGGGGCTTCTACTCAATACTGAGCAAAGGGGCTGAAGACTTATGACCATGTGATATTTCAGTTTTACTTTTTTAATAAATTTGCAAAAATTTCTACATTTCTGTTTTTTTCAGTGAAGATGGGGTACAGGGGTGCAGAGTGTACTGTAAGGAGAAAAAGAATGAACTTTATAGAATTTACCAAATGGCTGCAATGAAACAAAGAGTGAAAAATGTAAAGGGGTCTGAATACTTTCCGTACCCACTGTATACACCCCAATACAAAAGGTAGAGGGGCACCACTGGAGCATCTTTAAATGGAGCCCATATCAAGGTAAGCGCAGATCCTTATAGGGGACCTTACAATAAGAGAGGCCTCACCTTTAGTTTAAAAATCCATTTGAGATGTTTGTAGAAAACAAGTTTTTTGTTTATATGCCAATGAGGGGATTTGAGCAATGAGGGTGGGGCAGACTGGGGCATCCTTCATCGTTTTGTTGGCTTGCTCAGCTCCCACAGTATTTATAGACATTTCTGAGATAATCAACAAAACTGTGGGAATTATGAATGCTCCAGGACCCTGCAGCCCCACCGCAATGTTCCAGGACCCCGCAGTCCCACCGCTGTGCTCCAGGACCCCGCAGCCCCACTGCTATGCTCCAGGACCCTGCAGCACCACCGCTATGCTCCAGGACCCACAGCCCCACCGCTGTGCTCCAGGACCCCGCAGCCCCACCGCAATGTTCCAGGACCCCGCAGTCCCACCGCTGTGCTCCAGGACCCCGCAGCCCCACCGCTGTGCTCCAGGACCCCGCAGCCCCACTGCTATGCTCCAGGACCCTGCAGCACCACCGCTATGCTCCAGGACCCACAGCCCCACCGCTGTGCTCCAGGACCCTGCAGCCCCACCGCAATGTTCCAGGACCCCGCAGTCCCACCGCTGTGCTCCAGGGCCCCGCAGCACCACCGCTGTGCTCCAGGACCCCGCAGCACCACCGCTGTGCTCCAGGATCCCGCTGCCCCACCGCTATGCTCCAGGACTCCGCAGCCCCATCGCTATGCTCCAGGATCCTGCAGCCCCACCGCAATGCTCCAGGATCCTGCAGCCCCACCGCTGTGCTCCAGGACCCCACAGCACCACCGCTGTGCTCCAGGACCCCACAGCACCACCGCTGTGCTCCAGGGCCCCGCAGCACCACCGCTGTGCTCCAGGACCCCGCAGCACCACCGCTGTGCTCCAGGATTCCGCTGCCCCACCGCTATGCTCCAGGACCCCGCAGCCCCATCGCTATGCTCCAGGATCCTGCAGCCCCACCGCAATGCTCCAGGATCCTGCAGCCCCACCGCTGTGCTCCAGGACCCCACAGCACCACCGCTGTGCTCCAGGGCCCCGCAGCACCACCGCTGTGCTCCAGGACCCCGCAGCACCACCGCTGTGCTCCAGGACCCCGCAGCCCCCCCACTGTGTTCCAGGACCCCGCAGCCCCACCGCTGTGCTCCAGGACCCCGCAGCCCCACCGCTGTGCTCCAGGACCCCACAGCCCCACCGCTGTGCTCCAGGACCCCGCAGCCCCACCGCTGTGCTCCAGGACCCCGCAGCACCACCGCTGTGCTCCAGGACCCCGCAGCCCCACCGCTGTGCTCCAGGACCCCACAGCCCCACCGCTGTGCTCCAGGACCCGCAGTCCCACCACTATGCTCCAAGCACCCTGCAGCCCCTTCACTATTGGTCCGAGCACCCTGCAGCCCCACCGCTATGCTCAGAGCACCCTGCAGCCCCACTGCTATGCTCCAGGATCCTGCAGCCCCACCGCTATGCTCCAGGATCCTGCAGCCCCACAGCTATGCTCCAGGATCCTGCAGCCCCACCGCTATACTCCAGAATCCTGCAGCTCCACCGCTGTGCTCCAGGATCCTGCAGCCCCACTGCTATGCTCCAGGATCCTGCAGCCCGACCGCTATGCTCCGAGCACCCTGCAGCCCCACGCTATGCTCCGAGCACCCTGCAACCCCACCGCTATGCTCCAGGACCCCGCAGCCCCACCGCTGTGCTCCAGGACCCCGCAGCCTCACCGCTGTGCTCCAGGACCCCACAGCCCCACCGCTATGCTCCAAGCACCCTGTAGCCCCATCACTATTGGTCCGAGCACCCTGCAGCCCCACCGCTATGCTCAGAGCACCCTGCAGCCCCACCGCTATGCTCCAGGATCCTGCAGCCCCACCGCTATGCTCCGAGCACTCTGCAGCCCCACGCTATGCTCCGAGCACCCTGCAACCCCACCGCTATGTTCCAGGATCCTGCAGCCCCACCGCAATGCTCCGAGCACCCTGCAGCCCCACCATTATGCTTCAGGATCCTGCAGCCCCACCGCGATGCTCCGAGCACCCTGCAGCCCCACCGCTATGCTCCGAGCACCCATTACTCACAATGCACTTCCTAAAATATAATTATACATTTACAAATATTTAAAGGGGCGGTCATCACACAACAACAAACAAAAAAAACAACTACAACACATCATGCGTTTAATCAAAAAACAAGAAGAGGTGAGACCGGAAGTGATTAGCTCCGACACTCCACCACAAAAAAGAGTGGCTCCTGCCCTGGCAAAATGGGAGCTATGTGTATTCTAGCCCACACATGGCAGGTTGAATGGCTCGTTTTTGACAAGAGGTCATCACTTATAGTTCCAGACTGGAGGGTAAGGCTACAGGCAGGTGAGTTCTGCAGCAAACAGTGTGGGTCTTGTTTTGGATTCCATATAACATTACAGAGCGGGGGGGGGGCCGAGTGCTGAGGAGCAGAGGGCAGAAAAGTCCCCACCGCTCTGCTGACCCCAAAACTGCAGAGTCCAGACCTCCTCTTATCAGCACAAACACTGCGCCCCCACCAGGAACTTCACGGCCGAGCAGCTGCCTGCAGCCATACATCACCAAGCACAATGCCGAGCGACGGATGGAGTGGTGTAAAGCCGCCACCATTACACAGGATGGAGGCCTCTCCTATATTACACAGGATGGAGGCCTCTCCTATATTACACGGGATGGAGGCCTCTCCTACATTACACGGGATGGAGGCCTCTCCTATATTACACGGGATGGAGGCCTCTCCTATATTACACGGGATGGAGGCCTCTCCTATATTACACGGGATGGAGGCCTCTCCTATATTACACGGGATGGAGGCCTCTCCTACATTACACGGGATGGAGGCCTCTCCTACATTACACGGGATGGAGGCCTCTCCTACATTACACGGGATGGAGGCCTCTCCTACATTACACAGGATGGAGGCCTCTCCTACATTACACGGGATGGAGGCCTCTCCTATATTACACGAGATGGAGGCCTCTCCTATATTACACGGGATGGAGGCCTCTCCTATATTACACGGGACGGAGGCCTCTCCTACATTACACGGGATGGAGGTCTCTCCTATATTACACAGGATGGAGACCTCTCATATATCACACGGGATGGAGGCCTCTCCTACATTACACGGGATGGAGGCCTCTCCTACATTACACGGGATGGAGGTCTCTCCTATATTACACGGGATGGAGACCTCTCATATATTACACGGGATGGAGGCCTCTCCTATATTACACGGGATGGAGGCCTCTCCTACATTACACGGGATGGAGGCCTCTCCTACATTACACGGGATGGAGGCCTCTCCTATATTACACAGGATGGAGGCCTCTCCTATATTACACGGGATGGAGGCCTCTCCTACATTACACGGGATGGAGGCCTCTCCTACATTACACGGGATGGAGGCCTCTCCTACATTACACGGGATGGAGGCCTCTCCTATATCACACGGGATGGAGGCCTCTCCTAATATTACACGGGACAGAGGCCTCTCCTACATTACACGGGATGGAGGCCTCTCCTATATCACACGGGATGGAGGCCTCTCCTACATTACACGGGACAGAGGCCTCTCCTACATTACACGGGATGGAGGCCTCTCCTACATTACTGATCCTCCATTGGAGAATGTACAGACAGGAGACGCATCTCAGGCCGACCCTGGAGACGTACGGGCGTCTTGGCAGACAATGTGTCGGGCTTTTGCTATGATAGAGACGCTGTGTGTGGCGCCCCCCTCAGACAGGAGAAGAGGTCGCAATCAGCTCTTGTTTAAATGCTCTTAATAAACTAATGTTTCGCCTCCATTGAGTCCTCGGCCGAGCAAATAATTGTCCGGCGTCTTCAGATCTCACAGTTGATATTTTATTTTGGAGCCGCACAGACGGAGTCTCTACGGAGCGAGCACGGCCTAATAATATCATGTAAATGTTCCTCCCGCGCTTCGCTGCTTCTTTTCAGCGACTTTAATTAACAAAGCTGCCTGTGTTTCATGTACGGTATCCCCCCGTGTACACAGCGCCGATACACAGGTAGACCGCGCGCTGGGTAATGATTCAGGAAGCGGGCGTGCGTCGGGGCGGGGGCGCGGGTCACCGTCATTTGTGATAATTAAACTTGTCGTTTGATAAAAAATGGGAAATCCAGATCTGCACTCGCTCCCAGCAATTACTGCCGCACTCGCCGAGATAGTGCCGAAAGAGCTTGTGATAACAAGACTCATTAGGATATTGCATGTGCACCGCTCCTCATGTGCTGCTTTACCAATCCAGTGTGCAGGCAGAGTACTCAGCGTGCTGGCAGAGTGCAAAGCGTGCAGGCTGAGCACACAGCGTGCAGGCAGAGTACACAGTGTGCATAAAGGAGGGCAAGGAGTTAATCCTACCAACATGGATACTCTGCAGGGGATGTATTTGAACTGACCCACAATATCTGTCCTTCTATGATGTCACCGCTGATCTCTGGTGATGGATAGGAGGCATTCTCAGTGATGTCACTGCTGATCTCTGGTGATGGATAGGAGGCATTCTCAGTGATGTCACCGCTGATCTCTAGTGATGGATAGGCGGCATTCTCAGTGATGTCACCGCTGATCTCTAGTGATGGATAGGCGGCATTCTCAGTGATGTCACCGCTGATCTCTGGTGATGGATAGGAGGCATTCTCAGTGATGTCACCGCTGATCTCTGGTGATGGATAGGCGGCATTCTCAGTGATGTCACTGCTGATCTCTGGTGATGGATAGGAGGCATTCTCAGTGATGTCACCGCTGATCTCTGGTGATGGATAGGAGGCATTCTCAGTGATGTCACCTCTGATCTCTAGTGATGGATAGGCGGCATTCTCAGTGATGTCACCGCTGATCTCTGGTGATGGATAGGCGGCATTCTCAGTGATGTCACCTCTGATCTCTAGTGATGGATAGGCGGCATTCTCAGTGATGTCACCGCTGATCTCTGGTGATGGATAGGCGGCATTCTCAGTGATGTCACCGCTGATCTCTAGTGATGGATAGGAGGCATTCTCAGTGATGTCACCGCTGATCTCTGGTGATGGATAGGCGGCATTCTCAGTGATGTCACCTCTGATCTCTGGTGATGGATAGGAGGCATTCTCAGTGATGTCACCTCTGATCTCTGGTGATGGATAGGCGGCATTCTCAGTGATGTCACCGCTGATCTCTGGTGATGGATAAGAGGCATTCTCAGTGATGTCACCGCTGATCTCTGGTGATGGATAGGAGGCATTCTCAGTGATGTCACCGCTGATCTCTAGTGATGGATAGGAGGCATTCTCAGTGATGTCACCGCTGATCTCTGGTGATGGATAGGAGGCATTCTCAGTGATGTCACCTCTGATCTCTAGTGATGGATAGGCGGCATTCTCAGTGATGTCACCGCTGATCTCTGGCGATGGATAGGCGGCATTCTCAGTGATGTCACCGCTGATCTCTGGTGATGGATAGGAGGCATTCTCAGTGATGTCACCGCTGATCTCTGGTGATGGATAGGCGGCATTCTCAGTGATGTCACCTCTGATCTCTGGTGATGGATAGGAGGCATTCTCAGTGATGTCACCGCTGATCTCTGGTGATGGATAGGAGGCATTCTCAGTGATGTCACCGCTGATCTCTGGTGATGGATAGGCGGCATTCTCAGTGATGTCACCTCTGATCTCTGGTGATGGATAGGCGGCATTCTCAGTGATGTCACCGCTGATCTCTGGTGATGGATAGGAGGCATTCTCAGTGATGTCACCGCTGATCTCTGGTGATGGATAGGAGGCATTCTCAGTGATGTCACCTCTGATCTCTAGTGATGGATAGGCGGCATTCTCAGTGATGTCACCGCTGATCTCTGGTGATGGATAGGCGGCATTCTCAGTGATGTCACCGCTGATCTCTAGTGATGGATAGGCGGCATTCTCAGTGATGTCACCGCTGATCTCTGGTGATGGATAGGCGGCATTCTCAGTGATGTCACCGCTGATCTCTGGTGATGGATAGGCGGCATTCTCAGTGATGTCACTGCTGATCTCTGGTGATGGATAGGAGGCATTCTCAGTGATGTCACCGCTGATCTCTGGTGATGGATAGGCGGCATTCTCAGTGATGTCACCGCTGATCTCTAGTGATGGATAGGTGGCATTCTCAGTGATGTCACCGCTGATCTCTGGTGATGGATAGGCGGCATTCTCAGTGATGTCACCGCTGATCTCTAGTGATGGATAGGAGGCATTCTCAGTGATGTCACCGCTGATCTCTAGTGATGGATAGGAGGCATTCTCAGTGATGTCACCGCTGATCTCTGGTGATGGATAGGTGGCATTCTCAGTGATGTCACCGCTGATCTCTGGTGATGGATAGGAGGCATTGTCAGTGATGTCACTGCTGATCTCTAGTGATGGATAGGCGGCATTCTCAGTGATGTCACCGCTGATCTCTGGTGATGGATAGGCGGCATTCTCAGTGATGTCACCGCTGATCTCTGGTGATGGATAGGCGGCATTCTCAGTGATGTCACCGCTGATCTCTGGTGATGGATAGGCGGCATTCTCAGTGATGTCTCCGCTGATCTCTAGTGATGGATAGGCGGCATTCTCAGTGATGTCACCGCTGATCTCTAGTGATGGATAGGCGGCATTCTCAGTGATGTCACTGCTGATCTCTGGTGATGGATAGGCGGCATTCTCAGTGATGTCACCGCTGATCTCTGGTGATGGATAGGAGGCATTCTCAGTGATGTCACCACTGATCTCTGGTGATGGATAGGAGGCATTCTCAGTGATGTCACCGCTGATCTCTGGTGATGGATAGGAGGCATTCTCAGTGATGTCACCGCTGATCTCTGTTGATGGATAGGAGGCATTCTCAGTGATGTCACCGCTGATCTCTAGTGATGGATAGGTGGCATTCTCAGTGATGTCACCTCTGATCTCTGGTGATGGATAGGCGGCATTCTCAGTGATGTCACCGCTGATCTCTAGTGATGGATAGGCGGCATTCTCAGTGATGTCACTGCTGATCTCTGGTGATGGATAGGCGGCATTCTCAGTGATGTCACCGCTGATCTCTGGTGATGGATAGGAGGCATTCTCAGTGATGTCACCACTGATCTCTGGTGATGGATAGGAGGCATTCTCAGTGATGTCACCGCTGATCTCTAGTGATGGATAGGCGGCATTCTCAGTGATGTCACCGCTGATCTCTAGTGATGGATAGGTGGCATTCTCAGTGATGTCACCGCTGATCTCTGTTGATGGATAGGAGGCATTCTCAGTGATGTCACCGCTGATCTCTAGTGATGGATAGGCGGCATTCTCAGTGATGTCACCTCTGATCTCTGGTGATGGATAGGCGGCATTCTCAGTGATGTCACCGCTGATCTCTAGTGATGGATAGGAGGCATTCTCAGTGATGTCACCGCTGATCTCTGGTGATGGATAGGAGGCATTCTCAGTGATGTCACCGCTGATCTCTAGTGATGGATAGGAGGCATTCTCAGTGATGTCACCGCTGATCTCTAGTGATGGATAGGAGGCATTCTCAGTGATGTCACCGCTGATCTCTAGTGATGGATAGGAGGCATTCTCAGTGATGTCACCGCTGATCTCTGGTGATGGATAGGCGGCATTCTCAGTGATGTCACCGCTGATCTCTGGTGATGGATAGGAGGCATTCTCAGTGATGTCACCGCTGATCTCTAGTGATGGATAGGCGGCATTCTCAGTGATGTCACCTCTGATCTCTGGTGATGGATAGGAGACATTCTCAGTGATGTCACTGCTGATCTCTAGTGATGGATAGGAGGCATTCTCAGTGATGTCACCGCTGATCTCTAGTGATGGATAGGCGGCATTCTCAGTGATGTCACCGCTGATCTCTAGTGATGGATAGGCGGCATTCTCAGTGATGTCACCTCTGATCTCTAGTGATGGATAGGCGGCATTCTCAGTGATGTCACCGCTGATCTCTGGTGATGGATAGGCGGCATTCTCAGTGATGTCACCGCTGATCTCTAGTGATGGATAGGAGGCATTCTCAGTGATGTCACCGCTGATCTCTGGTGATGGATAGGCGGCATTCTCAGTGATGTCACCTCTGATCTCTAGTGATGGATAGGCGGCATTCTCAGTGATGTCACCGCTGATCTCTAGTGATGGATAGGCGGCATTCTCAGTGATGTCACCGCTGATCTCTAGTGATGGATAGGCGGCATTCTCAGTGATGTCACCGCTGATCTCTAGTGATGGATAGGAGGCATTCTCAGTGATGTCACCTCTGATCTCTGGCGATGGATAGGAGGCATTCTCAGTGATGTCACCTCTGATCTCTGGTGATGGATAGGCGGCATTCTCAGTGATGTCACCGCTGATCTCTGGTGATGGATAGGTGGCATTCTCAGTGATGTCACCGCTGATCTCTAGTGATGGATAGGCGGCATTCTCAGTGATGTCACCGCTGATCTCTGGTGATGGATAGGCGGCATTCTCAGTGATGTCACCTCTGATCTCTAGGGATGGATAGGCGGCATTCTCAGTGATGTCACCGCTGATCTCTGGTGATGGATAGGCGGCATTCTCAGTGATGTCACCGCTGATCTCTAGTGAGGGATAGGCGGCATTCTCAGTGATGTCACCTCTGATCTCTAGTGATGGATAGGAGGCATTCTCAGTGATGTCACCTCTGATCTCTGGTGATGGATAGGTGGCATTCTCAGTGATGTCACCGCTGATCTCTAGTGATGGATAGGAGGCTGTGATGAAAGCCGGCCGGTGGGTGCAGCTCTCTGGCGCCCCCTTACCTCTCAGGTCAGTCAAGGTACTGCACCTAGAGAAAGTAGTGCCAGGAAGCTGCAACCAGCGCAGGGAACACGGTAGTGTGTTATCCCTTCAACGTCACTAAACCGTAACGTCACTACACAGCACAACTCGCTAGCGCCCTCTTAGCCTCAGGTCAGTCAAGGAACTGCACCTAGGATAAGCGGTCGCCAGGGAGACTGTCCTGTAACCTACTGGGTATCGGGGCCCTCTGTAGTGAGGGCGGTATATATATCTTCCTTGGCCGCGCCAGGAATATATATATCTGAACCTCCGACCGTCACTACCAGCCTTCCCCAATCCCCAGTTGGTATGCTGCCACCAGTCCCTATTTTAGATATACGCCCAGTCCGTGAATGGGCCTATATCGGGTCAGGAACCAACCCTGGGTAGCGTTTTTGGCTTGAGCCGAGCTCACACGGACGTGCGTTCGTTATGCAGAATAAAAGGCAGGCCCACAATTACTTGAGGTAATTGATTATAATAATACACTAGATACACGATATACAACTAAATATACACAGGTATAAGGTCAGGCTAAACTATACAACAATGGAATACAACACACAGAATCACCACAGCATATCAGTTACCGGTTTCTTGATTCTCTTGTGACGCAGGGAGAGGATTCTGCGGTCGCAGGCACGGTTCTTTGTTACAGGCTGAGGCCTACCACCGCATGGTCAAACTGCTCCTCCCCTTGGTGGCCTCAGCTGGTGCTCAGATGTTCAGCACCCCACTCTTGGGTCAAGACTGACTTGTCTCTTGTCTGTCCTGCTATCTTACCTGCCCCGTCCCGCCCACTGCTGGTGAGGTCAGCTGGCTCAGTCTCCACCCTCAGGTCTAACTTCGATCAGAAGCCCAAATTCTAAGGAACCCAATAACTTCTTCTGGGATGGTCTCAGGATACCCCCAGGGGTTCCCATGGATTCGGGCCGCCGTAACCGACCTTTTGATATCAATTATGATACCATACGGTCCTCAGGAATGGCTCCGCGCTATATCTTGGCTTCCAGAGCACGTACAAACGTCTACCGCGGAGGCTTGTGTGCGCAATGGCTCCGGGACGCCGTGATATTTTTTTATTGGCCCATCCCATGCAACATGCGTGTACTTTTCATGTTTCTATATCTTATGCCTCCATGCTTGTGACAGACAAAGAAACTAGTCCTATGGGACAAATGGTCAGGTACAGATAGACGAAGCACCCCCCCCTGCTGGCTGTGTTTCCTCTCGAAGTCTTTGAAGCTCCTAGCATTCAAGTGTTAAGTAGGCTTCTTATCTTACAGGAGCCTGGATGGGGGGAAACTATCTAGTTGACGTTTTAACAGAAGGTCCCAAGGGTGGGGGCTGCTGAAGTGTGGCCATCCCTGGATATGATTTATCATTACCAAGATGGCGGCTACAGGTTCATCACACCTCCCCCTATACGAGGGCGCGAGGGGGTAGCACATTCCTGTGTTCCCCCGTGCGTCCTTCTGCACCCTCCCCTTGCCGGGATAACCCGTCAGCGTTACCGTGGTCACGGCCTCTTCTGTGGCGAATGGAGAAGTGGTACTGCTGGAGAGCGAGGCTCCAGCGTAGCAACCTGCCATTCGACCCAGAGACCGTGTGTAACCAGCTGAGGGGGTTGTGGTCCGTCTCCACGGTGAAATGGCTCCCGTACAAGTAGGGCTGCAGACGCTGCAGGGCCCATACAATTGCCAGGCATTCTTTTTCCACCGTGGAGTAAGCCACCTCCCGGGGCAGTAGCTTCCTGCTCAGGTACAAGACAGGATGTTCCTGGCCTGTCGTGTTGACCTGACTTAGCACAGCACCGAGGCCAAAGTCACTGGCGTCGGTCTGTACCACAAACGGCCGGTCGAAGTCGGCAGCTTGCAGTACAGGGGAGCTACTTAGGGCGGCCTTGAGTGCCCCGAAAGCTGTCTCGCAGGCGACTGTCCAGTCGACTGCGACGGGCAGCTTCTTCTTGGTGAGGTCCGTCAGGGGCTTGGCCAGGGTGCTATAGTGTGGGACGAACCTCCTATAGTACCCGGCGGTCCCCAAGAAGGACATCACCTGCTTTTTGGTCCTAGGAGTGGGCCAGGATGCGATGGCATCCACTTTCCCCGGTTCTGGCTTCAGAACCCCCCCGCCTACCCGGTGACCCAGGTAGAGGACCTCACTCATGCCCAGCTGGCACTTTTCCGGCTTGATGGTCAAGCCTGCCCGGTGGATCCGACCGAGCACCTGCCGCAGGTGCTCTAGGTGATCCTCCCAAGTGGGACTGAAGACTGCAATATCGTCCAAGTACGCAGCCGCGTACCCTTCAAGTCCCTCAAGCAGCGTATTGACCATCCGCTGAAAAGTGGCAGGGGCATTCTTCATGCCGAATGGCATCACTGTGGACTCGTACAGTCCAAAAGGGGTGATAAAGGCAGAGCGTTCCCTTGCCGCGGGGGTCAGAGGAATCTGCCAGTACCCCCGGCTCAGATCCATGATGGTCAGGTACTTAGCCCCGGCCATCCGATCGAGCAGGTCATCGATGCGTGGTATGGGGAACGCATCGGTGGCCGTTACAGCGTTGAGCCCCCGGTAGTCCACGCAGAACCGTGTAGTTCGGTCCTTCTTTGGTACGAGGACTACAGGCGAGGCCCACGCGCTGCTGGATGCCTGGATCACCCCCAGCTTCAGCATCTCGTCTATCTCTTGGCGCATGTTTCCCTGCACCTCGAAAGAGACCCGATATGCTGAACGCCGGATCGGCGGGTGATCGCCAGTGTCCACGTCGTGGACAGCCATCTCAGTCCTTCCGGGCAGGCTGCTGAACAGCCCCCGGAAGGGGTGCAGGGTGGTCCCCAGCTGGGACCGTTGGTCCTCCGTGAGCTGGTGGCCAACCCCCACATCCTCGATGGACCCACCCGCCTTGGCTTGGGTGAGCAGATCCAGGAGGGTTTCTACCTCTCCTTCCTCGGGAAGGTTGCACACTGGGTGGGCAGTCGCTTCCCGCTCATGATGAGCCTTCATCATGTTCACGTGGAAGGCCTTCCTCCTTCCACGGGCGTGATCCAGGGTGACCAGATAGGTGACGGCATTGAGTTTCTGGTGCACGAAGTAGGGACCTTCCCAGGCTGCCTGAAGCTTGTTCTGTGGTACGGGGACCAGTACCCACACCTTTTGACCCACCTGGTAGGTCCTCTCACAAGCATTCTGGTCGTACCACCGCTTCTGGTCGGCCTGGGCCTGGGCCATATTGTCCTGCACCAGCTTTGCCAAGGCCATCATCCTGTCCCGGTGGCGCACGACATACTCGATGACCGACACCTCGGGGGTGGCCAAATCCCCTTCCCATGCTTCCTTCACCAGAGCCAGGGGGCCCCGTACCCGTCGCCCGTACAGGAGCTCAAAGGGGGAGAACCCCGTTGAGGCCTGCGGAACCTCCCGGTAAGCAAATAGGAGGTGTGGGAGGTAACGCTCCCAGTCTCTCCCGTGGGAGTCGACCAACATCTTAAGCATCTGCTTTAAGGTGCCATTGAACCGCTCACACAGGCCATTAGTCTGTGGGTGATACGGGCTGGCCACCAGATGTTGCACCTGCATTTGCTTACAGAGGGACTCCATCAGCCGCGACATGAACTGGGTCCCTCGGTCGGTGAGCATTTCTTGGGGGAAACCCACTCTGGAGAAGATCTCCAGTAAGGCGGTAGCCACCTTGTCGGCCCGAATGGACGACAAAGCTACCGCTTCCGGGTACCGGGTGGCATAGTCCACTACCGTGAGTATGAAGCATTTCCCGGAGTGGCTGGGAGTGGACAGAGGTCCAATAAGATCCACAGCGACCCTCGAGAAAGGCTCTTCGATGATTGGCAGAGTTACCAGTGGGGCTTTGGGGCGCGGCCCTGCCTTCCCCACCCTCTGACAGGTGTCACACGAACGGCAGTAGGCACCCACCGCGGCTCCCATCCCGGGCCAGTAGAAATGCTGAGCTATCCTGGCCTTGGTTTTAGCGATCCCTAGGTGTCCGGCCATCGGAATCTCGTGTGCGATCCGCAACAATTCCGCCCTGAACGGATAGGGTACCACTAACTGTCGGTCCCTGGGCCACGCCTCCGGTGAACCCTGCTGGACCGTTACCCGGTACAGCCGTCCCTGGTCCCAGACCACCCGCTCGCAGTCTGACTCCATGGGAGGCTGTGCCGCCTGTTCCTTGAGAGCTTTCAGGCTGTCGTCTGCTTCCAACGCAGCCTGAAATTCCTGACTTGATGTGGCCAGAATCGACGAAACTGCCACATCCTCTGTCAGCCCCTCCGGGCATGTCACCTGGCCGCTGTCTGACCCGGCAGACACTTGGTCAGAAGTGGGGAAGCCGTCGGACCTCTGCAAGGCTCCTTGGGCTCCGGCGCTCCCACTCCTGGTGACAGCGGCTATGACCGCTGTGACCGTGGGTAGTGCCTGCTTCCCCTCTGTTTCTGACCAAGCCGCCCGATCAGGCAGGCTTCCTAGGCCTTTGGACATCTCGGATGTGGGGAACTCCTGCCCTGGGGTCTTACCTGGCGGCTCCTCTCTTGGGACACCCCCACCTCCCATGGCCTGTTCCTCCCCCTGCAGTGGGCCTATACTCAGCAGCCTGGATACCCCTGGGAGCCCTACACTGCCGGTAGCTGCCCCCCTCTCCATCCCTGAGCTTCCCTCTACAGAATCCTGCCCGCCCCCTCCCTCACCGGAGGACAAGAGGTCACGGCACGCCGGCTGAGCACCTCTGCGGGCATCCCCACACTCCCCACCTGCTTTCACTAACCCTGTTTGTGTTGTGTCTGTGCAGGTGTTACCCTCAGGTTTCACTCCCTCCTCCTCAGCAGGACACACACTACATACAACATGGTTGGCATTAGCAGCAGACAAATCAATACACTCTTGGGGGCCGAACTTGGGGGTTCAGAGGGTACATACTGCGATACTAGACGCCCCAAGTCGGTCCCTAATAAAACATTTGCGGGAATATTTGGCGTTACTCCCACCTCCCGCATCCCCCTTCCGGCACCCCAGTCCAAATACACCATGGCAACGGGAAGTGCCGGCTCCACGCCTCCAACCCCGGAGACGGAAAGAGTCTTTCCTGGTACCAAGTCCTGGGGGGACACCACCTCAGGCCGTACCAGTGTTCGTTCAGCGCCCGTGTCCCGCAGTCCCATGACCGCAGAACGGCCTATGGTGACGGGTTGGATGTTGTCCAGGGACCTACCACCACCCCCTCCCACACACAAAACATTGGGCGCTCTCTGGGACTGGGATGGGGTCTTTTGGCGCTGGGGACACTCAGCCCTAAAGTGTCCTGGTTTGTTGCATAGATGACAACGTCTTACGTCTGGTCCTTGCCTGGAGAGGGCAACAGGGGGATACACCCCTTGTGTTCTAGGGGCCGGGGAAACAGGGGCATGATTGGGCTTACCCCCTCTCCAGGTGCTGCTGGCAGACTTCTTCAGCTCAGGCGCCCTGTTATTGGCATACTCGTCTGCCAGGGCGGCTGTAGCAGAAGCCCCTGTTGGTTTTCGGTCACGGAGGAACTGTCGGAGGTCCTCTGGGCAGTTCCACAAGAACTGCTCCGTGACGAACAGTTCCTGGACCTCCTGGCGGGTAGTAAGCGCTAGACCCGAGGTCCAGTGCTCTGCGGCTCTCAACAGCGCCCGCATATGATCGGTCCAGGTGTCCTTGGGGCCACGCAGCAGGCTCCGGAACTTCTGGCGGTACGACTCGGGAGTGAGGTTGTACTGCCGGATCAGGGCCCGCTTGATGCAGTCGTAGTTCTGTACCTCCCCGGCAGGTAAGTCCCCCAAGGCATCCAGGGACTTACCCCTCAAACGGGGGGTCAGGTATCTGGCCCACTGATCCCGGGCCAGATGGTGCTGAAGACAGGTCCGTTCAAATGCCACCAGAAAGGAGTCCAGGTCCCCATCCTTCTCCAGTAGAGGGAAGTCCTCAGCTCGGACTTTGGACGACTTGGTCTCCTGATGGGTTGGTTGCTCTAGCGGAAGCCCCCGCTGGGCCAGGTCCAGTTGGTGCTGGCGCTCCGCAGCTCGCTCTGCACGCTCCGCAGCCTCCCGGCGCTCTGCAGCTTCACGCTCCGCAGCCTCCCGGCGCTCTGCAGCCTCGCGCTCCTCCTCCGCTGCCTTCTCTGATGCTGCCAGGAGGGTTTTGTAGACGGCATCGCCATGAGACTGGAGACTTGCCATAGCCGCTTGTAAAAGGGCTTGTGATCTGGACAGGCTGGGCTGGGTAGGTGGTGGGCAGCCCACTGCAGGACCGTATACTGGGGACTGGCTCCCTGAGGTGCCCGGGCTGGACTCCTCCTCGCCATGAGTAACAATGTCCTCCCCTCCTGCCACACGGACCGTAGCATTAGCCTCCTGCAGGGTCTTGCTCCTGGTGCCGTCTGCCATCTTGGTAACCGACACCGCTGCAACCCTGAGTTTGCACACACCTTGTTATACTTTTAGCCTGACCGTCTAACGTTGGGCTGACCTTAAGACTCCAGCAGTGGAAGTTACCACTGGCAGTCTTTAGTGCCTGGGAGTAGGGGTCCCACAACACTATTATTCTGCAATCCCACCGCTCTGCCACCAATGTGATGAAAGCCGGCCGGTGGGTGCAGCTCTCTGGCGCCCCCTTACCTCTCAGGTCAGTCAAGGTACTGCACCTAGAGAAAGTAGTGCCAGGAAGCTGCAACCAGCGCAGGGAACACGGTAGTGTGTTATCCCTTCAACGTCACTAAACCGTAACGTCACTACACAGCACAACTCGCTAGCGCCCTCTTAGCCTCAGGTCAGTCAAGGAACTGCACCTAGGATAAGCGGTCGCCAGGGAGACTGTCCTGTAACCTACTGGGTATCGGGGCCCTCTGTAGTGAGGGCGGTATATATATCTTCCTTGGCCGCGCCAGGAATATATATATCTGAACCTCCGACCGTCACTACCAGCCTTCCCCAATCCCCAGTTGGTATGCTGCCACCAGTCCCTATTTTAGATATACGCCCAGTCCGTGAATGGGCCTATATCGGGTCAGGAACCAACCCTGGGTAGCGTTTTTGGCTTGAGCCGAGCTCACACGGACGTGCGTTCGTTATGCAGAATAAAAGGCAGGCCCACAATTACTTGAGGTAATTGATTATAATAATACACTAGATACACGATATACAACTAAATATACACAGGTATAAGGTCAGGCTAAACTATACAACAATGGAATACAACACACAGAATCACCACAGCATATCAGTTACCGGTTTCTTGATTCTCTTGTGACGCAGGGAGAGGATTCTGCGATCGCAGGCACGGTTCTTTGTTACAGGCTGAGGCCTACCACCGCATGGTCAAACTGCTCCTCCCCTTGGTGGCCTCAGCTGGTGCTCAGATGTTCAGCACCCCACTCTTGGGTCAAGACTGACTTGTCTCTTGTCTGTCCTGCTATCTTACCTGCCCCGTCCCGCCCACTGCTGGTGAGGTCAGCTGGCTCAGTCTCCACCCTCAGGTCTAACTTCGATCAGAAGCCCAAATTCTAAGGAACCCAATAACTTCTTCTGGGATGGTCTCAGGATACCCCCAGGGGTTCCCATGGATTCGGGCCGCCGTAACCGACCTTTTGATATCAATTATGATACCATACGGTCCTCAGGAATGGCTCCGCGCTATATCTTGGCTTCCAGAGCACGTACAAACGTCTACCGCGGAGGCTTGTGTGCGCAATGGCTCCGGGACGCCGTGATATTTTTTTATTGGCCCATCCCATGCAACATGCGTGTACTTTTCATGTTTCTATATCTTATGCCTCCATGCTTGTGACAGACAAAGAAACTAGTCCTATGGGACAAATGGTCAGGTACAGATAGACGAAGCACCCCCCCCTGCTGGCTGTGTTTCCTCTCGAAGTCTTTGAAGCTCCTAGCATTCAAGTGTTAAGTAGGCTTCTTATCTTACAGGAGCCTGGATGGGGGGAAACTATCTAGTTGACGTTTTAACAGAAGGTCCCAAGGGTGGGGGCTGCTGAAGTGTGGCCATCCCTGGATATGATTTATCATTACCAAGATGGCGGCTACAGGTTCATCACAGAGGCATTCTCAGTGATGTCACCGCTGATCTCTGGTGATGGATAGGCGGCATTCTCAGTGATGTCACCGCTGATCTCTAGTGAGGGATAGGCGGCATTCTCAGTGATGTCACCTCTGATCTCTGGTGATGGATAGGCGGCATTCTCAGTGATGTCACCGCTGATCTCTAGTGATGGATAGGAGGCATTCTCAGTGATGTCACCTCTGATCTCTGGTGATGGATAGGCGGCATTCTCAGTGATGTCACTGCTGATCTCTAGTGATGGATAGGAGGCATTCTCAGTGATGTCACCGCTGATCTCTAGTGATGGATAGGCGGCATTCTCAGTGATGTCACCGCTGATCTCTAGTGATGGATAGGCGGCATTCTCAGTGATGTCACCACTGATCTCTGGTGATGGATTGGGGTCATTCTCAGTGATGTCACCGCTGATCTCTAGTGATGGATAGGAGGCATTCTCAGTGATGTTACCGCTGATCTCTGGTGATGGATAGGCGGCATTCTCAGTGATGTCACCGCTGATCTCTGGTGATGGATAGGAGGCATTCTCAGTGATGTCACCGCTGATCTCTGGTGATGGATAGGAGGCATTCTCAGTGATATCACCTCTGATCTCTGGTGATGGATAGGCGGCATTCTCAGTGATGTCACCGCTGATCTCTAGTGATGGATAGGAGGCATTCTCAGTGATGTCACCACTGATCTCTAGTGATGGATAGGCGGCATTCTCAGTGATGTCACCTCTGATCTCTGGTGATGGATAGGTGGCATTCTCAGTGATGTCACCTCTGATCTCTGGTGATGGATAGGCGGCATTCTCAGTGATGTCACCTCTGATCTCTGGTGATGGATAGGTGGCATTCTCAGTGATGTCACCTCTGATCTCTGGTGATGGATAGGTGGCATTCTCAGTGATGTCACCGCTGATCTCTAGTGATGGATAGGAGGCATTCTCAGTGATGTCACCTCTGATCTCTAGTGATGGATAGGAGGCATTCTCAGTGATGTCACCGCTGATCTCTGGTGATGGATAGGAGGCATTCTCAGTGATGTCACCTCTGATCTCTAGTGATGGATGGGCGGCATTCTCAGTGATGTCACCTCTGATCTCTGGTGATGGATAGGTGGCATTCTCAGTGATGTCACCTCTGATCTCTGGTGATGGATAGGAGGCATTCTCAGTGATGTCACCTCTGATCTCTAGTGATGGATAGGGGGCATTCTCAGTGATGTCACCGCTGATCTCTGGTGATGGATAGGCGGCATTCTCAGTGATGTCACCGCTGGTCTCTGGTGATGGATAGGCGGCATTCTCAGTGATGTCACCGCCGATCTCTGGTGATGGATAGGCGGCATTCTCAGTGATGTCACCGCTGATCTCTAGTGATGTATAGGAGGCATTCTCAGTGATGTCACCTCTGATCTCTGGTGATGGATAGGCGGCATTCTCAGTGATGTCACCGCTGATCTCTGGTGATGGATAGGCGGCATTCTCAGTGATGTCACCGCTGATCTCTAGTGATGGATAGGCGGCATTCTCAGTGATGTCCCCGCTGATCTCTAGTGATGGATAGGAGGCATTCTCAGTGATGTCACCGCTGATCTCTAGTGATGGATAGGCGGCATTCTCAGTGATGTCACCGCTGATCTCTAGTGATGGATAGGAGGCATTCTCAGTGATGTCACCGCTGATCTCTGGTGATGGATAGGCGGCATTCTCAGTGATGTCACCTCTGATCTCTGGTGATGGATAGGAGGCATTGTCAGTGATGTCACCGCTGATCTCTAGTGATGGATAGGAGGCATTCTCAGTGATGTCACCGCTGATCTCTAGTGATGGATAGGCGGCATTCTCAGTGATGTCACCGCTGATCTCTGGTGATGGATAGGAGGCATTCTCAGTGATGTCACTGCTGATCTCTGGTGATGGATAGGCGGCATTCTCAGTGATGTCACCGCTGATCTCTAGTGATGGATAGGCGGCATTCTCAGTGATGTCACTGCTGATCTCTAGTGATGGATAGGAGGCATTCTCAGTGATGTCACCGCTGATCTCTGGTGATGGATAGGCGGCATTCTAAGTGATGTCACCGCTGATCTCTAGTGAGGGATAGGCGGCATTCTCAGTGATGTCACCGCTGATCTCTGGTGATGGATAGGCGGCATTCTCAGTGATGTCACCGCTGGTCTCTGGTGATGGATAGGCGGCATTCTCAGTGATGTCACCGCCGATCTCTGGTGATGGATAGGCGGCATTCTCTGTGATGTCACCGCTGATCTCTAGTGATGTATAGGAGGCATTCTCAGTGATGTCACCGCTGATCTCTGGTGATGGATAGGCGGCATTCTCAGTGATGTCACCGCTGATCTCTGGTGATGGATAGGCGGCATTCTCAGTGATGTCACCGCTGATCTCTAGTGATGGATAGGTGGCATTCTCAGTGATGTCACCGCTGATCTCTAGTGATGGATAGGCGGCATTCTCAGTGATGTCACCGCTGATCTCTAGTGATGGATAGGCGGCATTCTCAGTGATGTCACCGCTGATCTCTGGTGATGGATAGGAGGCATTCTCAGTGATGTCACCGCTGATCTCTGGTGATGGATAGGTGGCATTCTCAGTGATGTCACCGCTGATCTCTGGTGATGGATAGGTGGCATTCTCAGTGATGTCACCTCTGATCTCTAGTGATGGATAGGCGGCATTCTCAGTGATGTCACCTCTGATCTCTAGTGATGGATAGGCGGCATTCTCAGTGATGTCACCGCTGATCTCTAGTGATGGATAGGCGGCATTCTCAGTGATGTCACCGCTGATCTCTAGTGATGGATAGGTGGCATTCTCAGTAATGTCACTGCTGATCTCTGGTGATGGATAGGCGGCATTCTCAGTGATGTCACCGCTGATCTCTAGTGATGGATAGGTGGCATTCTCAGTGATGTCACTGCTGATCTCTGGTGATGGATAGGCGGCATTCTCAGTGATGTCACCTCTGATCTCTGGTGATGGATAGGCGGCATTCTCAGTGATGTCACCGCTGATCTCTGGTGATGGATAGGAGGCATTCTCAGTGATGTCGCCGCTGATCTCTAGTGATGGATAGGAGGCATTCTCAGTGATGTCACCGCTGATCTCTGGTGATGGATAGGAGGCATTCTCAGTGATGTCACCGCTGATCTCTGGTGATGGATAGGTGGCATTCTCAGTGATGTCACCGCTGATCTCTGGTGATGGATAGGAGGCATTCTCAGTGATGTCACCGCTGATCTCTGGTGATGGAAAGGCGGCATTCTCAGTGATGTCACCTCTGATCTCTGGTGATGGATAGGAGGCATTCTCAGTGATGTCACCGCTGATCTCTAGTGATGGATAGGTGGCATTCTCAGTGATGTCACCGCTGATCTCTGGTGATGGATAGGTGGCATTCTCAGTGATGTCACCGCTGATCTCTAGTGATGGATAGGCGGCATTCTCAGTGATGTCACCGCTGATCTCTAGTGATGGATAGGAGGCATTCTCAGTGATGTCACCGCTGATCTCTAGTGATGGATAGGAGGCATTCTCAGTGATGTCACCGCTGATCTCTAGTGATGGATAGGAGGCATTCTCAATGATGTCACCGCTGATGTCTGGTGATGGATAGGCGGCATTCTCAGTGATGTCCTGCTGATCTCTAGTGATGGATAGGTGGCATTCTCAGTGATGTCACTGCTGATCTCTAGTGATGGATAGGAGGCATTCTCAGTGATGTCACCGCTGATCTCTGGTGATGGATAGGAGGCATTCTCAGTGATGTCACCGCTGATCTCTGGTGATGGATAGGAGGCATTCTCAGTGATGTCACCGCTGATCTCTAGTGATGGATAGGAGGCATTCTCAGTGATGTCACCGCTGATCTCTGGTGATGGATAGGAGGCATTCTCAGTGATGTCACCGCTGATCTCTAGTGATGGATAGGAGGCATTCTCAGTGATGTCACCGCTGATCTCTAGTGATGGATAGGAGGCATTCTCAGTGATGTCACCGCTGATCTCTAGTGATGGATAGGAGGCATTCTCAGTGATGTCACCGCTGATCTCTAGTGATGGATAGGCGGCATTCTCAGTGATGTCACCGCTGATCTCTAATGATGGATAGGAGGCATTCTCAGTGATGTCACCTCTGATCTCTGGTGATGGATAGGCGGCATTCTCAGTGATGTCACCTCTGATCTCTGGTGATGGATAGGCGGCATTCTCAGTGATGTCACCTCTGATCTCTGGTGATGGATAGGCGGCATTCTCAGTGATGTCACCGCTGATCTCTAGTGATGGATAGGCGGCATTCTCAGTGATGTCACCTCTGATCTCTGGTGATGGATAGGCGGCATTCTCAGTGATGTCACTGCTGATCTCTGGTGATGGATAGGAGGCATTCTCAGTGATGTCACCGCTGATCTCTAGTGATGGATAGGCGGCATTCTCAGTGATGTCACCGCTGATCTCTAGTGATGGATAGGAGGCATTCTCAGTGATGTCACCTCTGATCTCTGGTGATGGATAGGAGGCATTCTCAGTGATGTCACCGCTGATCTCTGGTGATGGATAGGCGGCATTCTCAGTGATGTCACTGCTGATCTCTGGTGATGGATAGGAGGCATTCTCAGTGATGTCACCGCTGATCTCTGGTGATGGATAGGCGGCATTCTCAGTGATGTCACCGCTGATCTCTGGTGATGGATAGGAGGCATTCTCAGTGATGTCACTGCTGATCTCTAGTGATGGATAGGAGGCATTCTCAGTGATGTCACCGCTGATCTCTAGTGATGGATAGGAGGCATTCTCAGTGATGTCACCGCTGATCTCTAGTGATGGATAGGCGGCATTCTCAGTGATGTCACCGCTGATCTCTGGTGATGGATAGGCGGCATTCTCAGTGATGTCACTGCTGATCTCTGGTGATGGATAGGCGGCATTCTCAGTGATGTCACCGCTGATCTCTGGTGATGGATAGGAGGCATTCTCAGTGATGTCACCGCTGATCTCTAGTGATGGATAGCGGCATTCTCAGTGATGTCACCGCTGATCTCTAGTGATGGATAACGGCATTCTCAGTGATGTCACCGCTGATCTCTGGTGATGGATAGGTGGCATTCTCAGTGATGTCACCTCTGATCTCTGGTGATGGATAGGAGGCATTCTCAGTGATGTCACCGCTGATCTCTAGTGATGGATAGGAGGCATTCTCAGTGATGTCACCGCTGATCTCTGGTGATGGATAGGAGGCATTCTCAGTGATGTCACCTCTGATCTCTAGTGATGGATAGGAGGCATTCTCAGTGATGTCACCGCTGATCTCTAGTGATGGATAGGAGGCATTCTCAGTGATGTCACCGCTGATCTCTAGTGATGGATAGGAGGCATTCTCAGTGATGTCACCGCTGATCTCTAGTGATGGATAGGAGGCATTCTCAGTGATGTCACCTCTGATCTCTGGTGATGGATAGGAGGCATTCTCAGTGATGTCACCGCTGATCTCTAGTGATGGATAGGAGGCATTCTCAGTGATGTCACCGCTGATCTCTGGTGATGGATAGGAGGCATTCTCAGTGATGTCACCGCTGATCTCTAGTGATGGATAGGAGGCATTCTCAGTGATGTCACCGCTGATCTCTAGTGATGGATAGGAGGCATTCTCAGTGATGTCACCGCTGATCTCTGGTGATGGATAAGAGGCATTCTCAGTGATGTCACCTCTGATCTCTAGTGATGGATAGGAGGCATTCTCAGTGATGTCACCGCTGATCTCTAGTGATGGATAGGAGGCATTCTCAGTGATATCACCGCTGATCTCTGGTGATGGATAGGCGGCATTCTCAGTGATGTCACCTCTGATCTCTAGTGATGGATAGGAGGCATTCTCAGTGATGTCACCGCTGATCTCTGGTGATGGATAGGAGGCATTCTCAGTGATGTCACCGCTGATCTCTGGTGATGGATAGGTGGCATTCTCAGTGATGTCACCTCTGATCTCTGGTGATGGATAGGCGGCATTCTCAGTGATGTCACCGCTGATCTCTGGTGATGGATAGGCGGCATTCTCAGTGATGTCACCGCTGATCTCTAGTGATGGATAGGCGGCATTCTCAGTGATGTCACCGCTGATCTCTAGTGATGGATAGCGGCATTCTCAGTGATGTCACCGCTGATCTCTGGTGATGGATAGGTGGCATTCTCAGTGATGTCACCTCTGATCTCTGGTGATGGATAGGCGGCATTCTCAGTGATGTCACCGCTGATCTCTGGTGATGGATAGGTGGCATTCTCAGTGATGTCACCGCTGATCTCTAGTGATGGATAGGAGGCATTCTCAGTGATGTCACCGCTGATCTCTGGTGATGGATAGGAGGCATTCTCAGTGATGTCACCGCTGATCTCTGGTGATGGATAGGCGGCATTCTCAGTGATGTCACCGCTGATCTCTAGTGATGGATAGGCGGCATTCTCAGTGATGTCACCGCTGATCTCTAGTGATGGATAGGCGGCATTCTCAGTGATGTCACCGCTGATCTCTGGTGATGGATAGGAGGCATTCTCAGTGATGTCACTGCTGATCTCTGGTGATGGATAGGCGGTATTCTCAGTGATGTCACCGCTGATCTCTGGTGATGGATAGGCAGCATTCTCAGTGATGTCACCGCTGATCTCTGGTGATGGATAGGCGGCATTCTCAGTGATGTCACCGCTGATCTCTAGTGATGGATAGGCGGCATTCTCAGTGATGTCACCGCTGATCTCTAGTGATGGATAGGCGGCATTCTCAGTGATGTCACCGCTGATCTCTGGTGATGGATAGGAGGCATTCTCAGTGATGTCACCGCTGATCTCTAGTGATGGATAGGCGGCATTCTCAGTGATGTCACCGCTGATCTCTGGTGATTGATAGGCGGCATTCTCAGTGATGTCACCGCTGATCTCTGGTGATGGATAGGAGGCATTCTCAGTGATGTCACCGCTGATCTCTGGTGATGGATAGGCGGCATTCTCAGTGATGTCACCGCTGATCTCTAGTGATGGATAGGCGGCATTCTCAGTGATGTCACCGCTGATCTCTGGTGATGGATAGGCGGCATTCTCAGTGATGTCACCGCTGATCTCTAGTGATGGATAGGAGGCATTCTCAGTGATGTCACCGCTGATCTCTAGTGATGGATAGGCGGCATTCTCAGTGATGTCACCGCTGATCTCTAGTGATGGATAGGCAGCATTCTCAGTGATGTCACCGCTGATCTCTAGTGATGGATAGGCGGCATTCTCAGTGATGTCACCGCTGATCTCTGGTGATGGATAGGCGGCATTCTCAGTGATGTCACCGCTGATCTCTGGTGATGGATAGGAGGCATTCTCAGTGATGTCACCGCTGATCTCTGGTGATGGATAGGCGGCATTCTCAGTGATGTCACCGCTGATCTCTAGTGATGGATAGGCGGCATTCTCAGTGATGTCACCGCTGATCTCTGGTGATGGATAGGCGGCATTCTCAGTGATTTCACCGCTGATCTCTAGTGATGGATAGGAGGCATTCTCAGTGATGTCACCGCTGATCTCTAGTGATGGATAGGCGGCATTCTCAGTGATGTCACCGCTGATCTCTAGTGATGGATAGGCGGCATTCTCAGTGATGTCCTGCTGATCTCTGGTGATGGATAGGTGGCATTCTCAGTGATGTCACCGCTGATCTCTGGTGATGGATAGGAGGCATTCTCAGTGATGTCACCGCTGATCTCTGGTGATGGATAGGCGGCATTCTCAGTGATGTCACCGCTGATCTCTGGTGATGGATAGGCGGCATTCTCAGTGATGTCACCGCTGATCTCTGGTGATGGATAGGAGGCATTCTCAGTGATGTCACCGCTGATCTCTGGTGATGGATAGGCGGCATTCTCAGTGATGTCACCGCTGATCTCTGGTGATGGATAGGCGGCATTCTCAGTGATGTCACCGCTGATCTCTGGTGATGGATAGGAGGCATTCTCAGTGATGTCACCGCTGATCTCTGGTGATGGATAGGCGGCATTCTCAGTGATGTCACCGCTGATCTCTAGTGATGGATAGGCGGCATTCTCAGTGATGTCACCGCTGATCTCTGGTGATGGATAGGAGGCATTCTCAGTGATGTCACCGCTGATCTCTGGTGATGGATAGGAGGCATTCTCAGTGATGTCACCGCTGATCTCTAGTGATGGATAGGAGGCATTCTCAGTGATGTCACCGCTGATCTCTGGTGATTGATAGGCGGCATTCTCAGTGATGTCACCGCTGATCTCTGGTGATGGATAGGAGGCATTCTCAGTGATGTCACCGCTGATCTCTGGTGATGGATAGGCGGCATTCTCAGTGATGTCACCGCTGATCTCTAGTGATGGATAGGAGGCATTCTCAGTGATGTCACCGCTGATCTCTGGTGATTGATAGGCGGCATTCTCAGTGATGTCACCGCTGATCTCTGGTGATGGATAGGAGGCATTCTCAGTGATGTCACCGCTGATCTCTAGTGATGGATAGGCGGCATTCTCAGTGATGTCACTGCTGATCTCTGGTGATGGATAGGAGGCATTGTCAGTGATGTCACCGCTGATCTCTAGTGATGGATAGGCAGCATTCTCAGTGATGTCACCGCTGATCTCTAGTGATGGATAGGAGGCATTCTCAGTGATGTCACCGCTGATCTCTGGTGATGGATAGGAGGCATTCTCAGTGATGTCACTGCTGATCTCTGGTGATGGATAGGAGGCATTCTCAGTGATGTCACCTCTGATCTCTGGTGATGGATAGGAGGCATTCTCAGTGATGTCACCTCTGATCTCTGGTGATGGATAGGCGGCATTCTCAGTGATGTCACCTCTGATCTCTGGTGATGGATAGGCGGCATTCTCAGTGATGTCACCGCTGATCTCTAGTGATGGATAGCGGCATTCTCAGTGATGTCACTGCTGATCTCTGGTGATGGATAGGAGGCATTCTCAGTGATGTCACCGCTGATCTCTAGTGATGGATAGGCGGCATTCTCAGTGATGTCACCGCTGATCTCTAGTGATGGATAGGCGGCATTCTCAGTGATGTCACCGCTGATCTCTGGTGATGGATAGGCGGCATTCTCAGTGATGTCACCGCTGATCTCTAGTGATGGATAGGCAGCATTCTCAGTGTTGTCACCGCTGATCTCTAGTGATGGATAGCGGCATTCTCAGTGATGTCACTGCTGATCTCTGGTGATGGATAGGAGGCATTGTCAGTGATGTCACTGCTGATCTCTAGTGATGGATAGGCGGCATTCTCAGTGATGTCACCGCTGATCTCTGGTGATGGATAGGCGGCATTCTCAGTGATGTCACCGCTGATCTCTGGTGATGGATAGGCGGCATTCTCAGTGATGTCACTGCTGATCTCTGGTGATGGATAGGCGGCATTCTCAGTGATGTCACCGCTGATCTCTAGTGAGGGATAGGCGGCATTCTCAGTGATGTCACCGCTGATCTCTAGTGATGGATAGGAGGCATTCTCAGTGATGTCACCTCTGATCTCTGGTGATGGATAGGCGGCATTCTCAGTGATGTCACCGCTGATCTCTGGTGATGGATAGGAGGCATTCTCAGTGATGTCACCTCTGATCTCTGGTGATGGATAGGCGGCATTCTCAGTGATGTCACCGCTGATCTCTGGTGATGGATAGGAGGCATTCTCAGTGATGTCACCGCTGATCTCTAGTGATGGATAGGCGGCATTCTCAGTGATGTCACCGCTGATCTCTGGTGATGGATAGGAGGCATTCTCAGTGATGTCACTGCTGATCTCTGGTGATGGATAGGCGGCATTCTCAGTGATGTCACCTCTGATCTCTGGTGATGGATAGGAGGCATTCTCAGTGATGTCACCTCTGATCTCTGGTGATGGATAGGAGGCATTCTCAGTGATGTCACTGCTGATCTCTGGTGATGGATAGGCGGCATTCTCAGTGATGTCACCTCTGATCTCTAGTGATGGATAGGAGGCATTCTCAGTGATGTCACCGCTGATCTCTGGTGATGGATAGGAGGCATTCTCAGTGATGTCACTGCTGATCTCTGGTGATGGATAGGCGGCATTCTCAGTGATGTCACCTCTGATCTCTAGTGATGGATAGGAGGCATTCTCAGTGATGTCACCGCTGATCTCTGGTGATGGATAGGAGGCATTCTCAGTGATGTCACCGCTGATCTCTAGTGATGGATAGGTGGCATTCTCAGTGATGTCACCGCTGATCTCTAGTGATGGATAGGAGGCATTCTCAGTGATGTCACCTCTGATCTCTGGTGATGGATAGGCGGCATTCTCAGTGATGTCACCGCTGATCTCTGGTGATGGATAGGAGGCATTCTCAGTGATGTCACCTCTGATCTCTGGTGATGGATAGGCGGCATTCTCAGTGATGTCACCTCTGATCTCTGGTGATGGATAGGAGGCATTCTCAGTGATGTCACCGCTGATCTCTAGTGATGGATAGGTGGCATTCTCAGTGATGTCACCTCTGATCTCTGGTGATGGATAGGCGGCATTCTCAGTGATGTCACCGCTGATCTCTGGTGATGGATAGGAGGCATTCTCAGTGATGTCACCGCTGATCTCTGGTGATGTATAGGCGGCATTCTCAGTGATGTCACCTCTGATCTCTGGTGATGGATAGGAGGCATTCTCAGTGATGTCACCTCTGATCTCTGGTGATGGATAGGAGGCATTCTCAGTGATGTCACCGCTGATCTCTAGTGATGGATAGGAGGCATTCTCAGTGATGTCACCTCTGATCTCTGGTGATGGATAGGCGGCATTCTCAGTGATGTCACCGCTGATCTCTAGTGATGGATAGGAGGCATTCTCAGTGATGTCACCGCTGATCTCTGGTGATGGATAGGCGGCATTCTCAGTGATGTCACCGCTGATCTCTGGTGATGGATAGGAGGCATTCTCAGTGATGTCACCGCTGATCTCTGGTGATGGATAGGCGGCATTCTCAGTGATGTCACCGCTGATCTCTAGTGATGGATAGTTGGCATTCTCAGTGATGTCACTCGTGCCGCATAATAGGGGTGAGGAGTCTCGGCCCATATTACAACTTTGCTGATAGTTAGCTGATACTTTGTTGATACTTTGCTGATAGTTTGTTGATACATTGTTGA
Organism: Phyllobates terribilis; assembly: GCF_046119375.1. Lineage (NCBI taxonomy): Eukaryota > Metazoa > Chordata > Amphibia > Anura > Dendrobatidae > Phyllobates > Phyllobates terribilis. The sequence continues at coordinate 94,800,575 of NW_027362772.1, forward strand.
TACTTTGCTAATACTTTGTTGATACTTTGCTGATACTTTGCTGATACTTTGTTGATACTTTGTTGATGTCTTTTATACTGTACTATGTAACTATGTGCACAAAGTAGACTGCCCCTTTAATTGCCTTATACCCGATACCTGGCTCCGTGTCGGCAGCACCGGCGGCGACGTCTCCGATATGGCGGCGTTTTCTAACGGAAGACAAGTGGAATTAATGTGAAACTACCGGGAACAAGTTCAGAAGGAGCAACAAGTAACGCTGTGACTGACAAGACGGCCTGACCCAATTTACTGCTTGTAAGACACAGAGACTATAAACCCCGGCGTGAAACTCCAGAGAGCGGAAAGCTATGAATATCTAACACCCCCACCATGAATAATTCACTGCACTGTACCGGTAGGATTGGGGTTACTGGTACAACGCTCTGCAGACGGGGCGAGGCGGCACAGTGCAGGGCGCAGCCTCTCGCCCCACAACCTGCTGCAATGTTCTGCATGACCTACATCATATACAATCTGCTCTCTAACATGACTACAGCACACATCACCGCTGCAGCCCATCACTGAGTTTAGTGGCTAGTATCAGCTCAGTGATTGGCTGCAGCATTGATTTATCCCCCGAGCACAGGACATAGACGGCACGAGAAGCTGAGCTCAGTGATGGCCCCCCGAACAGCCGCCCTGGACCCAAAACAGGACTGGCCAATAGAGGGGAGAGACCTGAAAATGGAAAACCCCTTTAAATCAGCAGCAAAGAGTAAGGAGGAAAATGAAATACTGTGTGCAATGCCATTCACAGTGTGAACGGGGTCAGAGCATCACCTACATCGTGTAATAATAGAACTAATGATGTGATAATAAAACAATACCGGAGTACAACTAAATAATACACTGCTGCAGCCCTGTTACTATGTCGCAGCCCTGTTACACTGTTGCAGCCCTGTTACACTGTTGCAGCCCTGTTACTATGTTGCAGCCCCGTTACACTGTCGCAGTCCTGTTACTATGTTGCAGCCCTGTTACACTGTTGCAGCCCTGTTACTATGTTGCAGCCCCGTTACACTGTCGCAGCCCCGTTACACTGTCGCAGCCCTGTTACTATGTTGCAGCCCCGTTACACTGTCGCAGCCCTGTTACTATGTTGCAGCCCTGTTACACTGTCGCAGCCCCGTTACACTGTCGCAGCCCTGTTACTATGTTGCAGCCCCGTTACACTGTCGCAGCCCTGTTACTATGTTGCAGCCCTGTTACTATGTTGCAGCCCTGTTACACTGTCGCAGCCCCGTTACACTGTCGCAGCCCTGTTACTATGTTGCAGCCCCGTTACACTGTCGCAGCCCTGTTACTATGTTGCAGCCCCGTTACACTGTCGCAGCCCCGTTACACTGTCGCAGCCCTGTTACTATGTTGCAGCCCTGTTACTATGTTGCAGCCCCGTTACACTGTCGCAGCCCCGTTACACTGTCGCAGCCCTGTTACTATGTTGCAGCCCCGTTACACTGTCGCAGCCCTGTTACTATGTTGCAGCCCCGTTACACTGTCGCAGCCCTGTTACTATGTTGCAGCCCCGTTACACTGTCGCAGCCCTGTTACTATGTTGCAGCCCTGTTACTATGTTGCAGCCCTGTTACACTGTCGCAGCCCCGTTACACTGTCGCAGCCCTGTTACTATGTTGCAGCCCCGTTTCACTATCGCAGCCCTGTTACTATGTTGCAGCCCCGTTACACTGTCACAGCCCCGTTACACTGTCGCAGCCCTGTTACTATGTTGCAGCCCCGTTACACTGTCGCAGCCCTGTTACTATGTTGCAGCCCCGTTACACTGTCGCAGCCCTGTTACTATGTTGCAGCCCCGTTACACTGTCGCAGCCCTGTTACTATGTTGCAGCCCCATTACACTGTCGCAGCCCTGTTACTATGTTGCAGCCCCGTTACACTGTCGCAGCCCTGTTACTATGTTGCAGCCCCGTTACACTGTCACAGCCCTGTTACTATGTTGCAGCCCCGTTACACTGTCGCAGCCCTGTTACTATGTTGCAGCCCCGTTACACTGTCACAGCCTCGTTACTATGTCGCAGCCCCGTTACACTGTCGCAGCCCTGTTACTATGTTGCAGCGCCGTTACACTGTCGCAGCCCTGTTACTATGTTGCAGCCCCGTTACACTGTCGCAGCCCTGTTACTATGTTGCAGCCCCGTTACACTGTCGCAGCCCTGTTACTATGTTGCAGCCCCGTTACACTGTCACAGCCCCGTTACTATGTCGCAGCCCCATTACTATGTTGCAGCCCTGTTACACTGTCGCAGCTGACGCGCCCCCTGGGCCGTGTGTGCGGGGGAATACCCGGAGCCGGGCCTCTGTGTAATGCTGGGGGTTGTAGTCTCCGTGGTGGCGACCTGGTCCCGTGGCTCAGGGTGGTCAAACCAGTAGTGGATCTGTTTTATGTTTTTTTTGTGATTAATAATGTCCGACTACGCCACCCGTGGATTGCGGTCAGAGTGAACCGCCGCTGCGGGGCAGACGGCTGAGGATGATGTTGTATGCGCAGCAGAGGGTAGTATAACTCCCCACGGGAGGAGTATAGCCTCAGGGCAGCGAGTGCGGATGTTGGGGGTGATGGTGCGCGGGAGCAGCAGTAACGACACAGAGTCCTGTGATGCCGTCCAGGGTCTTTACTAACAGTTCTTTATCCACGTTACTCCAGCTGGTCATAACGTCCCACGTCGCACTGCGCTCACCAGGTGAGGGGCTCGGCCTACTCCCAGATAACTTTGGAGCGTTTCACAGGACCCCCCTTTGTGTGTCCTTTCTCTGGCCTGTCATACCCCGCCAGTGACCTCTCTTCTGTCCGGCTGCCTCGGGCCTTCTCGGGTAAACGTTGGTGCCGTTTCCCTGACCCTATGTGGTGCCTTCCTAGCGGGTGTAGCGAGGGGCTGCGCCACGTGAAATGTCAGAGCCTCCGGTTTCTAGCTGAGGGTCGTTCCCCGCCTCCACTAGTTTCGGGGACCGGTCTCCCCCTTTGGCCTGACCCTTCTACGCAGGTAGATTCGGGCGTGCGGTGGCAAATCGCCGGTCCACACCCCTGGGGTCCCTTCGTTCCTCGTTCCTGGAGCCTCCTCCGCTCCTCTTCCTTCCTTCTCCTTCCTCCAGGCTCAGGCCTCTTTACTAGGCCCGCCTCCGGAGCAGAGCTCATGCAGAGCCCCTGCTCCCTGTCACTTCTCCTCAGACTGGCCACCGAACCTAAGATGGCTCCTCCCTTTTATACCTCCTTCTCAGTGCACCCAGGAACTGCTCTCTCCCTCCTATGCACTACAGGGTTCCCCTTCCTCGGTGTTCCCTCCCCCCACTCCAGCCAGGGACAGGGACTGTCGTGCTCCACTTGGAGCATATCGGTCGTCCTGCCCCCCGGAAATGTGGTGTAATGCATGCAGGTGTCGGGGTCCTGATCCACACTCCATCCTTACCTGGAAGTGAGATATCGCACATCTGGTTGAGATGCAATACCTCTGTAGCAACCGAGCCCTCGGGGCGCTACACAGCCCTGTTACACTGTCGCAACCCCCTTACTATGTCGCAACCCCGTTACTATGTCGCAGCCCCCTTACTATGTCACAGCCCCGTTACAGTGTCGCAGCCCCGTTACTATGTTGCAACCCCGTTACTATGTCGCAGCCCCCTTACTATGTCACAGCCCCCTTACTATGTCACAGCCCCGTTACTATGTTGCAGCCCCGTTACAGTGTCGCAGCCCCGTTACTATGTTGCAACCCCCTTACTATGTCACAGCCCCATTACTATGTTGCAGCCCCGTTACTATGTTGCAGCCCTGTCACTATGTTGCAGCTCCGTTAATATGTTGCAGCCCTGTCACTATGTTGCAGCCCTGTCACTATGTTGCAGCCTCGTTACTATGTTGCAACCCCGTTACACTGTCGCAGCCCCGTTACACTGTCGCAGCCCCGTTACTATGTTGCAGCCCCGTTACACTGTCGCAGCCCTGTTACACTGTCGCAGCCCCGTTACTATGTTGCAGCCCCGTTACACTGTCGCAGCCCTGTTACACTTGCAGCCCCGTTACACTGTCGCAGCCCCGTTACTGTGTTGCAGCCCCGTTACACTGTCGCAGCCCTGTTACACTGTCGCAGCCCCGTTACACTGTCGCAGCCCCGTTACTATGTTGCAGCCCTGTCACTATGTTGCAGCCCCGTTACTATGTTGCAGCCCCGTTACACTGTTGCAGCCCCGTTACTATGTTGCAGCCCTGTCACTATGTTGCAGCCCTGTCACTATGTTGCAGCCCCGTTACTATGTCGCAGCCCCGTTACACTGTCGCAGCCCCGTTACTATGTTGCAGCCCTGTCACTATGTTGCAGCCCCGTTACTATGTTGCAGCCCCATTACACTGTCGCAGCCCCGTTACTATGTTGCAGCCCCGTCACTATGTTGCAGCCCCGTTACTATGTTGCAGCCCCGTTACACTGTTGCAGCCCCGTTACTATGTTGCAGCCCTGTTACAAGCCTCGAGCTTCGTCTCATTCAGGTTTCTCGGAGCAGAGATTTCCCTTTGATAGCCGGGAACGGTTTTCAGCTCTAATACACACGCAGAGAGGAGTCAATAGACTTTTAAATGGACATTAAATGATATAAAAGGTACAACTAATTGTCCCAAAGTGCTGTGTAATTGAGGGCCTGATAACACGCCGGGATTATACACTTGCACTCTATTAAAGGTAACACGTGCCATTTACTAAAACCTTTCATATTCTGGATTTTACATAATTGATATAAAAACCCGTTATCAAAATGGACGGTTACTGCTGATAAATACCAGGCACATATTGGCTCCTGTCACGGTAAATGACGGCTATCATCCTGAACTACACGGCCACAAAACCTTCACGGAAAATAGATGAAAGGTGTTCAATGATTTCAGGAGATGCACAATACTGAATGGCAGCGAAGCTCGTCACACGCGTGCAGTACTGTGAGAGACAGAATCTAAGAATAAAGTCCAGACAATCCCATTGTAGGATTGTTACATAATTAATTTGCATATTATTGCATGAAATAAGTATTTGATACAATAGAAAAACAGAACTTAATATTTGGTGCATAATCCTTTGTTACAGTTACAGAGGTCAGACGTTTCCTGTAGTTCTTGACCAGGTTTGCACGCACTGCAGCAGGGATTTTGGCCCCCTCCTCCATACAGATCTTCTCCAGATCTTTCAGGTTTCGGGGCTGTCGCTGGGCAATATTGAGTTTCAGCTCCCTCCAAAGATTTTCTGTTGGGCTCAGGTCTGAAGACTGGCTTGGTCACTCCAGGACCTGCTTGTTACGAAGCCACTTGTTGGTTGTCCTGGCTGTGTGTTTCTGAGTCATTGTCATGCTGGAAGACCCAGCTACGACCCATCTTCAATGGTGTTGTTGGCCAAAATCTTGCGATACATGATCCCATCCATCCTCCCTTCAATACGGTGCAGTCCTGTCCCCTTTACAGAAAAGCACCCCCAAGCTATAATATTTCCCCCACCATGCTTCACGGTTGGGATGGTGCTCTTGGGGTTGTACTCATCCTTTTTCCTCCAAACATGGTGAGTGGAGTTGATACCAAAAAGTACTATTTTGGTCTCATCTGACCACATGCCTCCTCTGGATCATCCAGATGGTCATTGATGAACTTCAAACGGGCCTGGACATGTGCTGGCGTGAGCAGGGGGACCATGCGTGCCCTGCAGGATTTTAATTCATGATGGGGTATGTTTTACTAATGGTAATGTTTGAGACTGTGGTCCCAGCTCTCTTCAGGTCATTGACTAGGTCCTCCCGTGTATTTCTGGGCTGATTCCTGACCTTTCTCAGAATCATCCTTACCCCATGAGGCGAGATCCTGCATGGAGCCCACAGACTGTGGAAGATTGACAGTCATCTTGTGTTTCTTCCATTTTCTAATTGTGCCAACAGTTGTTTCCTTCTCACCAAGTTGCTTGCCTATTGTCCTGTAGCCCATCCCAGCCTTGTGCAGGTCTACAATTTTGTCCCTGGTGTCCTTGCTCTTTGGTCTTGGCCATGGTGGAGAGGTTGGAGTGTGATTGATTGTGTCTTGTAAACAGGTAACGAGTTCAAACAGGTGCAGGTAATGAGTGCAGAGTAGGAGGGCTTCTTAAAGAAAAACTAACAGGTCTGTGAGTGGCAGAATTCTTGCTGGTTGGTTGGTGATCGAATACTTATTTCATGTAATAAAATGCAAATTAATTATGTAAAAATCCTACAATGCGATTATCTGGATTTTATTCTTAGATTCTGTCTCTCACAGGTGAAGTGACCTACGATAAAAATTACAGACCTCTCTATTCTTTGTAGGTGGGAAAACTTGCAAAATCGGCAAATACTTATTTTCCCCACTGTATACAGCAAAGTCTATGAGCGCACAAGGGTCTTAGAGTCCCTTCAGGCATCGGGTCCCAGAACTGCTTTCTGTGCCCCCTCTATAGCCATGTTCCTGGACCCCATATAATATTATGTGTATGGGTAAGTTACAGTGACATCACAGGTGAGATTAAGGTATCGTGACATCAGAGTTTTGCTGGCGGGTGTGATGTCACCACCATCCACTTCTGTGGAACTCTGCTTTCTGTAAACACGTGTACATGTCTGATAAGGACACGCGTGACCTCCACCGCTATCTGGGCTCGGAAGGATATAGGATTGGAAGCTCATCCATAGGTATTCATCCTAAAGCCCCATCCAACCATATAATTAATATGTCCAATCCATAAAGCAAGAGTTTATGAAAAAAAAAAAAAAAGTATAAAATGTGTCGCCAAAGCTTTCACTCGGAGCTTCCCTCCATAAAACAAGAGCGCGTTAATATCCATTTTGCCAGGGAAGCGTTCTATCTGTGCGAATGCTCCGACCTGAATAACATTACAGGAGGAGACGCTTCTAATGCACAAACGTATATTTCTATCGGATTTTTTTGCTACACAAAGGGTTTACGTAATAACACGGGACCCATGCGAGGAATAATACAGTCAGCCCGGCGAGGCGACGCCGGAATTTATTGCGGGGAATTGTGGACATTTATAAAGCAGGAGAACGGAGAAGTGAGGATTTATGCCGGTCACCTGCATTCTGGAGATATATTGCTGCCTTATAACATTGCGTACGGCCGCTGCTGAAGGATGGATTCTTGGCAGGGGAGGGAAAAAAAAAAAAATACATTATCCCTGAGAAAGAAATATTCATTAAAGCTGAGTGTGAGATTGTAGTGTGCATTATTACAATATTATTATCGAGCCCTCCAGTATTGTAATCTGTACTGCAGAAAACTCCACTAACAATGGAGAATAAAAAGGAGATTCAGCAACTATTTCTGCTGCAGGGATGTTTGCTTTTTTTTTTTTTTCCCCTGTATATTGTGTTTTGTTACATTGTGACTGTCGGATGATTTTCTTTTACTTTCCCATGAATGCATACATTATATCATGATCCGAAATGGCGACTTATTATTCTGCACATCCCTATAAAAACAGACACCGGGTTTATGTCCTGCATCATAATATTTACGCTTCCTGCTCATTTGCATGAACTGTGTAATACTATAGCGATACATTGTATCATTTTACTTCATGCAGAACCCACTTTAGGAAATGCATCGATACTAAAATGCTACAAAAGAAGCCGAGAGGTTCCCGTCTGTCTTTTTGGGAAACTTATTTATTTAGGATGTGGCGTCTTCCATGAAGAAGCCGCCTGAGGAACGGTCGGGTCAATTCTTATAAAGGTGAAGCGGTTAAAAGACGATCAAGAGTTCGATCGTATGAACAGAAAGGGGTTTTCACACAGCAATGAATGGGTTAAAAATAGATTTTTTTAAAAATTTTTTTTACAATACTTCAAAGCCGACCACCTGAATAATCCTTGTGTGCACAGTGACTGCACCAGCAGAATAGTGAGTGCAGCTCTGGAGGATAATACAGGATGTAACTCAGGATCAGTAATGTAATGTATGTACACAGTGACTGCACCAGCAGAATAGTGAGTGCAGCTCTGGAGTATAATACAGGATGTAACTCAGGATCAGTAATGTAATGTATGTACACAGTGACTGCACCAGCAGAATAGTGAGTGCAGCTCTGGAGTATAATACAGGATGTAACTCAGGATCAGTAATGTAATGTATGTGCACAGTGACTGCACCAGCAGAATAGTGAGTGCAGCTCTGGAGTATAATACAGGAGGTAACTCAGGATCAGTAATGTAATGTATGTACACAGTGACTGCACCAGCAGAATAGTGAGTGCAGCTCTGGAGGATAATACAGGATGTAACTCAGGATCAGTAATGTAATGTATGTACACAGTGACTGCACCAGCAGAATAGTGAGTGCAGCTCTGGGGTATAATACTGGATGTAACTCAGGATCAGTAATGTAATCTATGTACACAGTGACTGCTCCAGCAGAATAGTGAGTGCAGCTCTGGAGTATAATACAGGATGTAACTCAGGATCAGTAATGTATGTACACAGTGATTGCACCAGCAGAATAGTGAGTGCAGCTCTGGAGTATAATACAGGATGTAACTCAGGATCAGTAATGTAATGTATGTACACAGTGACTGCACCAGCAGAATAGTGAGTGCAGCTCTGGAGTATAATACAGGATGTAACTCAGGATCAGTAATGTAATGTATGTACACAGTGACTGCACCAGCAGAATAGTGAGTGCAGCTCTGGAGTATAATACAGGATGTAACTCAGGATCAGTAATGTAATGTATGTACACAGTGACTGCACCAGCAGAATAGTGAGTGCAGCTCTGGAGTATAATACAGGATGTAACTCAGGATCAGTAATGTAATGTGTGTACACAGTGACTGCACCAGCAGAATAGTGAGTGCAGCTCTGGGGTATAATACAGGATGTAACTCAGGATCAGTAATGTATGTACACAGTGACTGCACCAGCAGAATAGTGAGTGCAGCTCTGGAGTATAATACAGGATGTAACTCAGGATCAGTAATGTAATGTATGTACACAGTGACTGCACCAGCAGAATAGTGAGTGCAGCTCTGGAGTATAATACAGGAGGTAACTGAGGATCAGTACTAGAAGGAACACAGAATACTTTTCCCTGATTTTGCTGGGTGCAGTCATCTGTACATGACAGGACTTCTTACTTGCTCCTTTCATGCTGCTTTTTGCTGGTTATTTTCTACATGCGGATTAGAAATGTTGGGGGAGGGGAGTCTTATCAATTAGGCACTGACTGAGATGCAGCAGCTGCTGGCGGATTGTATTATTCCTTCAGTTCAATAGCTCGTTCTCCACAATGATGGTAGCAGAAATATATTTAATGAATGATACACTTGTAGCTAATTACTCGGAGGCTGAGTCCTGAGCTGCGGCCCCACAACAGCTTGTGCACAGCAGAGCGATGGAGGACGCTGGTAACTTCTATCGGATGGAAACATTTACTTTATCTTCTGCTCTTTGGATATGCAGTTTGGCAGCAGCGGTCAGCGTCTATGGCTGCCCTATGGAAGGGCGTCTGTTGCAAGTAAATGTGGTGCAATGAAGAAATTGCTTCTATGATATATACATTGTGTCATGTAAAGCCCAATCAGACTGTGGATCTGTCGGTTGGAGCCAAATGACTTTCCTCCTTCCACCTTCAGTGCTTTGGAGATGGCTTTTCAGCCAATATCACAATTTCTCCATCTTCCGTTAAATATTCATTGCCGGTGACTCATCTTGGGTCTGGGAGTGAATACCGGTGAAATAACGGGTTTAGGAATGAGAATCCAATATTTGACATTCGCCTCCTCGTTCCGTCAACACGAAAACATCTTCAAATCCAGATAGTTTGGTGTAATCGAAATGCAGCCGTCTCTCCGCAGGTTCGGCGCTCTCCTCGCAGTAAACCAATGTTTGCAATGCTAAACCCGGCCCTTTGTCAGTGTTAATTTGCAATATAGATTATGGACGCGGCCGGTCCTGTGCTGTAAATCCCGCTTTGTGGCCCATTGCCTTCAACGGCAGAATCTCATCCACTCCCTCCTCCACCTCCAGTGCGGAGAGCAGAGGAAATAACTCCGCTTTAAGTCAAATAAAAGAGTGATTAAATTCTATGTTCCTTGTGTTGTTCCCAGTATCGAGCAGTGAAGAGACGCTATTAAGGCAAATCCCGGCACCGATGAAGGGCTACGGGTGGATATTTTTATTATTTTTAAGGTGTCTGGATGCAGAAAGCGGAGTATTAACAGTAATGTGAACGTTGTAACCAAGATGAATCCTCGCTGATAAATCACACACACGACTTTCTGGAGTCTCCATTAGGAAATAGCAGAGTGCAATGAGTTCCCAAGTCGCCTTGTTTAAAGGTTATGCCAGCGAGTCCACGATTAATGCCACCATAAAACCTTATGGAAAAAAAAATCTGCCCACGTAGACAATTCCCCGAACTATTAAATTGCACCAATACTGTGATAAATGAAGCAGATAAAGCAGCAAAAACCCATGCACATAGGCAGGAAAACTGGAGCAAAACGAGGCATGACTGTCATGGAGTGGAGAATTAGTGGCACAGAAAACTAGAGCAAGGGCTGGTAGGAACAGAGAAGGGCTGGTAGGGACAGAGAAGGGCTGGTAGGGACAGAGAAGGGCTGGTAGGAATAGAGAAGGGCTGGTAGGAATAGAGAAGGGCTGGTAGGGACAGAGAAGGGCTGGTAGGAATAGAGAAGGACTGGTAGGAATAGAGAAGGGCTGGTAGGAATAGAGAAGGACTGGTAGGAATAGAGAAGGACTGATAGGAATAGAGAAGGGCTGGTAGGAATAGAGAAGGATTGGTAGGAATAGAGAAGGACTGGTAGGAATAGAGCAGGGTTGGTAGGAATAGAGAAGGGCTGGTAGGAACAGAGAAGGGCTGGTAGGAACAGAGAAGGGCTGGTAGGAACAGAGAAGGACTGGTAGGAATAGAGAAGGGCTGGTAGGAATAGAGAAGGGCTGGTAGGAATAGAGAAGGGCTGGTAGGAACAGAGAAGGGCTGGTAGGAACAGAGAAGGGCTGGTAGGAACAGAGAAGGGCTGGTAGAAACAGAGAAGGGCTGGTAGGAACAGAGAAGGGCTGGTAGGAATAGAGAAGGGCTGGTAGGAACAGAGAAGGGCTGGTGGGGATAGAGAAGGACTGGTAGGAATAGAGAAGGGCTGGTAGGGATAGAGAAGGGCTAGTAGGAATAGAGAAGGGCTGGTAGGAATAGAGAAGGGCTGGCAGGAATAGAGAAGAGCTGGTAGGAATAGAGAAGGACTGGTAGGAATAGAGAAGGACTGGTAGGAATAGAGAAGGACTGGTAGGAATAGAGAAGGGCTGGTGGGACTAGAGAAGGGCTGGTAGGAATAGAGAAGGGCTGGTAGGGATAGAGAAGGGCTGGTAGGAATAGAGAAGGGCTGGTAGGGATAGAGAAGGGCTGGTAGGGATAGAGAAGGGCTGGTAGGAATAGAGAAGGGCTGGTAGGAATAGAGAAGGGCTGGTAGGAATAGAGAAGGGCTGGTAGGAATAGAGAAGGGTTGGTAGGAATAGAGAAGGACTGGTAGGGATAGTGAATGGCTGGTAGGAATAGTGAAGGGCTGGTAGGAATAGAGAAGGGCTGGTAGGGATAGAGAAGGGCTGGTAGGAATAGTGAAGGGCTGGTAGGAATAGAGAAGGGCTGTTAGGGTTAGAGTAGGGCTGGTAGGAATAGAGAAGGACTGGTAGGGATAGTGAATGACTGGTAGGAATAGCGAAGGGCTGGTAGGAATAGAGAAGAGCTGGTAGGCATAGAGAAGGGCTGGTAGGAAGAGAGAAGGGCAGGTAGGAATAGAAAAGGGGTGGTAGGGATCGAGAATGGCTGGTAGGGAAAGAGAATGACTGGTAGGGATAGAGAAGGGCTGGCAGGAACAGAGAAGGGCTGGTAGGAATAGAGAAGGGTTGGTAGGAATAGAGAAGGACTGGTAGGGATAGTGAATGGCTGGTAGGAATAGTGAAGGGCTGGTAGGAATAGAGAAGGGCTGGTAGGGATAGAGAAGGGCTGGTAGGAATAGCGAAGGGCTGGTAGGAATAGAGAAGGGCTGTTAGGGTTAGAGTAGGGCTGGTAGGAATAGAGAAGGACTGGTAGGGATAGTGAATGACTGGTAGGAATAGCGAAGGGCTGGTAGGAATAGAGAAGGGCTGGTAGGAACAGAGAAGGGCTGGTAGGGATAGAGAAGGGCTGGTAGGAATAGAGAAGGGCTGGTAGGAAAAGAGAAGGACTGGTAGGAACAGAGAAGAGCTGGTAGGGATAGAGAAGGACTGGTAGGGATAGAGAAGGGCTGGTAGGAATAGAGAAGGACTGGTAGGAATAGCGAAGGGCTGGTAGGGATAGAGAAGGGCTGGTAGGGATAGAGAAGGGCTAGTAGGAATAGAGAAGGGCTGGTAGGAGCAGAGGAGGACTGGTAGGAACAGAGAAAGACTGGTAGGAACAGAGGAGAGCTGGTAGGAATAGAGAAGGACTGGTAGGGATAGAGAAGGACTGGTAGGGATAGAGAAGGACTGGTATGGATAGAGAATGGCTGGTAGGAACAGAGGAGGACTGGTAGGGATAGAGAAGGACTGGTAGGAACAGAGAAGAGCTGGTAGGGATAGAGAAGGACTGGTAGGGATAGAGAAGGACTGGATGGGATAGAGAAGGACTGGTTGGGATAGAGAAGCACTGGTAGGGATAGAGAACGGCTGGTAGGGATAGAGAACTGCTGGTAGCGATAGGGAAGGACAGGTAGGAACAGAGAAAGACTGGTAGGAACAGAGGAGAGCTGGTAGGAATAGAGAAGGACTGGTAGGGATAGAGAAGGACTGGTAGGGATAGAGAAGGACTGGTAGGGATAGAGAAGGACTGGTAGGGATAGAGAATGGCTGGTAGGAACAGAGGAGGACTGGTAGGAACAGAGAAGGACTGGTAGGAACAGAGAAGAACTGGTAGGAATAGAGAAGGGCTGGTAGGAATAGAGAAGGGCTGGTAGGAATAGCGAAGGGCTGGTAGGGATAGAGAAGGGCTGGTAGGAACACAGAAGGACTGGTAGGGATAGAGAAGGACTGGTAGGGATAGAGAAGGGCTGGTAGGAATAGAGAAGGGCTGGTAGGAATAGCGAAGGGCGGGTAGGGATAGAGAAGGGCTGGTAGGGATAGAGAAGGGCTAGTAGGAATAGAGAAGGGCTGGTAGGAACAGAGAAAGACTGGTAGGAACAGAGAAAGACTGGTAGGAACAGAGAAAGACTGGTAGGAATAGAGAAGGACTGGTAGGGATAGAGAAGGGCTGGTAGGGATAGAGAAGGGCTGGTAGGGATAGAGAAGGACTGGTAGGGATAGAGAACGGCTGGTAGGGATAGAGAAGGACTGGTAGGAATAGAGGAGGGCTGGTAGGAATAGAGAAGGGCTGGTAGGAATAGAGAAGGGCTGGTAGGAACAGAGAAGGGCTGGTAGGAACAGAGAAGGGCTGGTAGGAACAGAGAAGGGCTGGTAGGAACAGAGAAGGGCTGGTAGAAACAGAGAAGAGCTGGTAGGAACAGAGAAGGGCTGGTAGGAACAGAGAAGGGTTGGTAGGAACAGAGAAGGGTTGGTAGGAATAGAGAAGGGCTGGTAGGATTAGAGTAGGGCTGGTAGGAATAGAGAAGGACTGGTAGGAATAGAGAAGGGCTGGTAGGAATAGAGAAGGGCTGGTAGGAATAGAGAAGGACTGGTAGGAATAGAGGAGGGCTGGTAGGAATAGAGAAGGGCTGGTAAGAATAGAGAAGGGCTGGTAGGAACAGAGAAGGACTGGTAGGAACAGAGAAGGGCTGGTAGGAACAGAGAAGGGCTGGTAGGAATAGAGAAGGGCTGATAGGAATAGAGAAGGGCTGGTAGGAATAGAGAAGAGCTGGTAGGAACAGAGAAGAGCTGGTAGGAACAGAGAAGGGCTGTTAGGAACAGAAAAGGGTTGGTAGGAACAGAGAAGGGTTGGTAGGAACAGAGAAGGGTTGGTAGGAACAGAGAAGGGCTGGTAGGAATAGAGAAGGGCTGGTAGGAACAGAGAAGGGCTGGTGGGGATAGAGAAGGACTGGTAGGAATAGAGAAGGGCTGGTAGGGATAGAGAAGGGCTAGTAGGAATAGAAAAGGGCTGGTAGGAATAGAGAAGGGCTGGCAGGAATAGAGAAGAGCTGGTAGGAATAGAGAAGGACTGGTAGGAATAGAGAAGGACTGGTAGGAATAGAGAAGGGCTGGTAGGAATAGAGAAGGGCTGGTAGGACTAGAGAAGGGCTGGTAGGAATAGAGAAGGGCTGGTAGGGATAGAAAAGGGCTGGTAGGAATAGAGAAGGGCTGGTAGGGATAGAGAAGGGCTGGTAGGGATAGAGAAGGGCTGGTAGGAATAGAGAAGGGCTGGTAGGAATAGAGAAGGGCTGGTAGGAATAGAGAAGGGTTGGTAGGAATAGAGAAGGACTGGTAGGGATAGTGAATGGCTGGTAGGAATAGTGAAGGGCTGGTAGGAATAGAGAAGGGCTGGTAGGGATAGAGAAGGGCTGGTAGGAATAGCGAAGGGCTGGTAGGAATAGAGAAGGGCTGGTAGGATTAGAGTAGGGCTGGTAGGAATAGAGAAGGACTGGTAGGGATAGTGAATGACTGATAGAAATAGCGAAGGGCTGGTAGGAATAGAGAAGAGCTGGTAGGAATAGAGAAGGGCTGGTAGGAAGAGAGAAGGGCAGGTAGGAATAGAAAAGGGGTGGTAGGGATCGAGAATGGCTGGTAGGGAAAGAGAATGACTGGTAGGGATAGAGAAGGGCTGGCAGGAACAGAGAAGGGCTGGTAGGAATAGAGAAGGGCTGGTAGGAACAGAGAAGGGCTGGTAGGGATAGAGAAGGGCTGGTAGGAATAGAGAAGGGCTGGTAGGAACAGAGAAGAGCTGGTAGGAATAGAGAAGGGCTGGTAGGAATAGCGAAGGGCTGGTAGGGATAGAGAAGGGCTGGTAGGAACAGAGAAGGACTGGTAGGGATAGAGATGGGCTGGTAAGAATAGAGAAGGACTGGTAGGAACAGAGAAGAGCTGGTAGGAATAGAGAAGGGCTGGTAGGAATAGCGAAGGGCTGGTAGGGATAGAGAAGGGCTGGTAGGAACAGAGAAGGACTGGTAGGGATAGAGAAGGACTGGTAGGGATAGAGAAGGGCTGGTAGGAATAGAGAAGGACTGGTAGGAATAGCGAAGGGCTGGTAGGGATAGAGAAGGGCTGGTAGGGATAGAGAAGGGCTAGTAGGAATAGAGAAGGGCTGGTAGGAACAGAGAAAGACTGGTAGGAACAGAGGAGAGCTGGTAGGAATAGAGAAGGACTGGTAGGGATAGAGAAGGACTGGTAGGGATAGAGAAGGACTGGTATGGATAGAGAATGGCTGGTAGGAACAGAGGAGGACTGGTAGGGATAGAGAAGGACTGGTAGGAACAGAGGAGAGCTGGTAGGGATAGAGAAGGACTGGTAGGGATAGAGAAGGACTGGATGGGATAGAGAAGGAATGGTTGGGATAGAGAAGCACTGGTAGGGATAGAGAACGGCTGGTAGGGATAGAGAACTGCTGGTAGCGATAGGGAAGGACTGGTAGGAACAGAGAAAGACTGGTAGGAACAGAGGAGAGCTGGTAGGAATAGAGAAGGACTGGTAGGGATAGAGAAGGACTGGTAGGGATAGAGAAGGACTGGTAGGGATAGAGAAGGACTGGTAGGGATAGAGAATGGCTGGTAGGAACAGAGGAGGACTGGTAGGAACAGAGAAGGACTGGTAGGAACAGAGAAGAACTGGTAGGAATAGAGAAGGGCTGGTAGGAATAGAGAAGGGCTGGTAGGAATAGCGAAGGGCTGGTAGGGATAGAGAAGGGCTGGTAGGAACACAGAAGGACTGGTAGGGATAGAGAAGGAATGGTAGGGATAGAGAAGGGCTGGTAGGAATAGAGAAGGGCTGGTAGGAATAGCGAAGGGCGGGTAGGGATAGAGAAGTGCTGGTAGGGATAGAGAAGGGCTAGTAGGAATAGAGAAGGGCTGGTAGGAACAGAGAAAGACTGGTAGGAACAGAGAAAGACTGGTAGGAACAGAGAAAGACTGGTAGGAATAGAGAAGGACTGGTAGGGATAGAGAAGGGCTGGTACGGATAGAGAAGGGCTGGTAGGGATAGAGAAGGACTGGTAGGGATAGAGAACGGCTGGTAGGGATAGAGAAGGGCTGGTAGGAACAGAGAAAGACTGGTAGGAACAGAGGAGAGCTGGTAGGAATAGAGAAGGACTGGTAGGGATAGAGAAGGACTGGTAGGGATAGAGAAGGACTGGTAGGGATAGAGCATGGCTGATAGGAACAGAGGAGGACTGGTAGGGATAGAGAAGGACTGGTAGGGATAGAGAAGGACTGGTAGGGATAGAGAAGGACTGGTAGGGATGGAGAATGGCCGGTAGGAACAGAGGAGATCTGGTAGGGATAGAGAAGGACTGGTAGGAACAGAGGAGAGCTGGTAGGGATAGAGAAGGACTGGTAGGGATAGAGAAGGACTGGTAGGGATAGAGAAGGGCTGGTAGGAACAGAGAAGGGCTGGTAGGAACAGAGAAGGACTGGTAGGAACAGAGAATGGCTGGTAGGAATAGAGAAGGGCTGATAGGAATAGAGAAGGGCTGGTAGGAATAGCGAAGGGCTGGTAGGGATAGAGAAGGGCTGGTAGGAACAGAGAAGGACTGGTAGGGATAGAGAAGGACTGGTAGGGATAGAGAAGGGCTGGTAGGAACAGAGAAGGACTGGTAGGGATAGAGAAGGACTGGTAGGGATAGAGAAGGGCTGGTAGAAATAGAGAAGGGCTGGTAGGAATAGCGAAGGACTGGTAGGGATAGAGAAGGGCTGGTAGGAACAGAGAAGGACTGGTAGGGATAGAGAAGGACTGGTAGGGATAGAGAAGGGCTGGTAGAATTAGAGAAGGGCTGGTAGGAATAGAGAAGGGCTGGTAGGGATAGAGAAGGGCTGGTAGGGATAGAGAAGGGCTAGTAGGAATAGAGAAGGGCTGGTAGGAACAGAGGAGGACTGGTAGGAACAGAGAAAGACTGGTAGGAACAGAGAAAGACTGGTAGGAACACAGGAGAGCTGGTAGGAATAGAGAAGGACTGGTAGGGATAGAGAAGGACTGGTAGGGATAGAGAATGGCTGGTAGGAACAGAGGAGGACTGGTAGGGATAGAGAAGGACTGGTAGGAACAGAGGAGAGCTGGTAGGGATAGAGAAGGACTGGTAGGGATAGAGAAGGACTGGTAGGGATAGAGAACGGCTGGTAGGGATAGAGAATGGCTGGTAGGGATAGAGAAGGACTGGTAGGAACAGAGAAAGACTGGTAGGAACAGAGGAGGACTGGTAGGGATAGAGAAAGACTGGTAGGGATAGAGAAGGACTGGTAGGGATAGAGAAGGACTGGTAGGGATAGAGAATGGCTGGTAGGAACAGAGGAGATCTGGTAGGGATAGAGAAGGACTGGTAGGGATAGAGAAGGGCTGGTAGGAACAGCGAAGGGCTGGTAGGAACAGAGAAGGACTGGTAGGAACAGAGAAGAGCTGGTAGGAATAGAGAAGGGCTGGTAGGAATAGAGAAGGGCTGGTAGGAATAGCGAAGGGCTGGTAGGGATAGAGAAGGGCTGGTAGGAACAGAGAAGGACTGGTAGGGATAGAGAAGGACTGGTAGGGATAGAGAAGGGCTGGTAGGTATAGAGAAGGGCTGGTAGGAATAGCGAAGGGCTGGTAGGGATAGAGAAGGGCTGGTAGGGATAGAGAAGGCCTAGTAGGAATAGAGAAGGGCTGGTAGGAACAGAGGAGGACTGGTAGGAAAAAAGAAAGACTGGTAGGAACAGAGAAAGACTGGTAGTAACAGAGGAGAGCTGGTAGGAATAGAGAAGGACTGGTAGGGATAGAGAAGGACTGGTAGGGATAGAGAAGGACTGGTAGGGATAGAGAATGGCTGGTAGGAACAGAGGAGGACTGGTAGGGATTGAGAAGGACTGGTAGGAACAGAGGAGAGCTGGTAGGGATAGAGAAGGACTGGTAGGGATAGAGAAGGACTGGTAGGGAAAGAGAAGGACTGGTAGGGAAAGAGAAGGACTGGTAGGGAAAGAGAAGGACTGGTAGCGATAGAGAAGGACTGGTTGGGATAGAGAAGGACTGGTAGGGATAGAGAACGGCTGGTAGGGATAGAGAACGGCTGGTAGGGATAGAGAACGGCTGGTAGGGATAGAGAAGGACTGGTAGGAACAGAGGAGAGCTGGTAGGAATAGAGAAGGACTGGTAGGGATAGAAAAGGACTTGTAGGGATAGACAAGGACTGGTAGGGATAGAGAAGGACTGGTAGGGATAGAGAATGGCTGGTAGGAACAGAGGAGGACTGGTAGGGATAGAGAAGGACTGGTAGGGATAGAGAAGGACTGGTAGGGATAGAGAAGGACTGGTTGGGATAGAGAAGGACTGATAGGGATAGAGAACGGCTGGTAGGGATAGAGAACGGCTGGTAGGGATAGAGAAGGACTGGTAGGAACAGAGAAAGACTGGTAGGAACAGAGGAGAGCTGGTAGGAATAGAGAAGGACTGGTAGGGATAGAGAAGGACTGGTAGGGATAGAGAAGGACTGGTAGGGATAGAGAAGGACTGGTAGGGATAGAGAATGGCTGGTAGGAACAGAGGAGGACTGGTAGGAACAGAGAAGGACTGGTAGGAACAGAGAAGAACTGGTAGGAATAGAGAAGGGCTGGTAGGAATAGAGAAGGGCTGGTAGGAATAGCGAAGGGCTGGTAGGGATAGAGAAGGGCTGGTAGGAACACAGAAGGACTGGTAGGGATAGAGAAGGACTGGTAGGGATAGAGAAGGGCTGGTAGGAATAGAGAAGGGCTGGTAGGAATAGCGAAGGGCGGGTAGGGATAGAGAAGTGCTGGTAGGGATAGAGAAGGGCTAGTAGGAATAGAGAAGGGCTGGTAGGAACAGAGAAAGACTGGTAGGAACAGAGAAAGACTGGTAGGAACAGAGAAAGACTGGTAGGAATAGAGAAGGACTGGTAGGGATAGAGAAGGGCTGGTACGGATAGAGAAGGGCTGGTAGGGATAGAGAAGGACTGGTAGGGATAGAGAACGGCTGGTAGGGATAGAGAAGGGCTGGTAGGAACAGAGAAAGACTGGTAGGAACAGAGGAGAGCTGGTAGGAATAGAGAAGGACTGGTAGGGATAGAGAAGGACTGGTAGGGATAGAGAAGGACTGGTAGGGATAGAGCATGGCTGATAGGAACAGAGGAGGACTGGTAGGGATAGAGAAGGACTGGTAGGGATAGAGAAGGACTGGTAGGGATAGAGAAGGACTGGTAGGGATGGAGAATGGCCGGTAGGAACAGAGGAGATCTGGTAGGGATAGAGAAGGACTGGTAGGAACAGAGGAGAGCTGGTAGGGATAGAGAAGGACTGGTAGGGATAGAGAAGGACTGGTAGGGATAGAGAAGGGCTGGTAGGAACAGAGAAGGGCTGGTAGGAACAGAGAAGGACTGGTAGGAACAGAGAATGGCTGGTAGGAATAGAGAAGGGCTGATAGGAATAGAGAAGGGCTGGTAGGAATAGCGAAGGGCTGGTAGGGATAGAGAAGGGCTGGTAGGAACAGAGAAGGACTGGTAGGGATAGAGAAGGACTGGTAGGGATAGAGAAGGGCTGGTAGGAACAGAGAAGGACTGGTAGGGATAGAGAAGGACTGGTAGGGATAGAGAAGGGCTGGTAGAAATAGAGAAGGGCTGGTAGGAATAGCGAAGGACTGGTAGGGATAGAGAAGGGCTGGTAGGAACAGAGAAGGACTGGTAGGGATAGAGAAGGACTGGTAGGGATAGAGAAGGGCTGGTAGAATTAGAGAAGGGCTGGTAGGAATAGAGAAGGGCTGGTAGGGATAGAGAAGGGCTGGTAGGGATAGAGAAGGGCTAGTAGGAATAGAGAAGGGCTGGTAGGAACAGAGGAGGACTGGTAGGAACAGAGAAAGACTGGTAGGAACAGAGAAAGACTGGTAGGAACACAGGAGAGCTGGTAGGAATAGAGAAGGACTGGTAGGGATAGAGAAGGACTGGTAGGGATAGAGAATGGCTGGTAGGAACAGAGGAGGACTGGTAGGGATAGAGAAGGACTGGTAGGAACAGAGGAGAGCTGGTAGGGATAGAGAAGGACTGGTAGGGATAGAGAAGGACTGGTAGGGATAGAGAACGGCTGGTAGGGATAGAGAACGGCTGGTAGGGATAGAGAAGGACTGGTAGGAACAGAGAAAGACTGGTAGGAACAGAGGAGGACTGGTAGGGATAGAGAAAGACTGGTAGGGATAGAGAAGGACTGGTAGGGATAGAGAAGGACTGGTAGGGATAGAGAATGGCTGGTAGGAACAGAGGAGATCTGGTAGGGATAGAGAAGGACTGGTAGGGATAGAGAAGGGCTGGTAGGAACAGCGAAGGGCTGGTAGGAACAGAGAAGGACTGGTAGGAACAGAGAAGAGCTGGTAGGAATAGAGAAGGGCTGGTAGGAATAGAGAAGGGCTGGTAGGAATAGCGAAGGGCTGGTAGGGATAGAGAAGGGCTGGTAGGAACAGAGAAGGACTGGTAGGGATAGAGAAGGACTGGTAGGGATAGAGAAGGGCTGGTAGGTATAGAGAAGGGCTGGTAGGAATAGCGAAGGGCTGGTAGGGATAGAGAAGGGCTGGTAGGGATAGAGAAGGGCTAGTAGGAATAGAGAAGGGCTGGTAGGAACAGAGGAGGACTGGTAGGAACAAAGAAAGACTGGTAGGAACAGAGAAAGACTGGTAGTAACAGAGGAGAGCTGGTAGGAATAGAGAAGGACTGGTAGGGATAGAGAAGGACTGGTAGGGATAGAGAAGGACTGGTAGGGATAGAGAATGGCTGGTAGGAACAGAGGAGGACTGGTAGGGATAGAGAAGGACTGGTAGGAACAGAGGAGAGCTGGTAGGGATAGAGAAGGACTGGTAGGGATAGAGAAGGACTCGTAGGGAAAGAGAAGGACTGGTAGGGAAAGAGAAGGACTGGTAGCGATAGAGAAGGACTGGTTGGGATAGAGAAGGACTGGTAGGGATAGAGAACGGCTGGTAGGGATAGAGAACGGCTGGTAGGGATAGAGAACGGCTGGTAGGGATAGAGAAGGACTGGTAGGAACAGAGGAGAGCTGGTAGGAATAGAGAAGGACTGGTAGGGATAGAAAAGGACTTGTAGGGATAGACAAGGACTGGTAGGGATAGAGAAGGACTGGTAGGGATAGAGAATGGCTGGTAGGAACAGAGGAGGACTGGTAGGGATAGAGAAGGACTGGTAGGGATAGAGAAGGACTGGTAGGGATAGAGAAGGACTGGTTGGGATAGAGAAGGACTGGTAGGGATAGAGAACGGCTGGTAGGGATAGAGAACGGCTGGTAGGGATAGAGAAGGACTGGTAGGAACAGAGAAAGACTGGTAGGAACAGAGGAGAGCTGGTAGGAATAGAGAAAGACTGGTAGGGATAGAGAAGGACTGGTAGGGATAGAGAATGGCTGGTAGGAACAGAGCAGGACTGGTAGGGAAAGAGAAGGACTGGTAGGAACGGAAGAGAGCTGGTAGGGATAGAGAAGGACTGGTAGGGATAGAGAAGGACTGGTTGGGATAGAGAAGGACTGGTAGGGATAGAGAAGGACTGGTTGGGATAGAGAAGGACTGGTAGGGATAGAGAACGGCTGGTAGGGATAGAGAACGGCTGGTAGGGATAGAGAAGGACTGGTAGGAACAGAGAAAGACTGGTAGGAACAGAGGAGAGCTGGTAGGAATAGAGAAAGACTGGTAGGGATAGAGAAGGACTGGTAGGGATAGAGAAGGACTGGTAGGGATAGAGAAGGACTGGTAGGGATAGAGAATGGCTGGTAGGAACAGAGGAGGACTGGTAGGGATAGAGAAGGACTGGTAGGGATAGAGAAGGACTGGTAGGGATAGAGAATGGCCGGTAGGAACAGAGGAGATCTGGATGGGATAGAGAAGGACTGGTAGGAACAGAGTAGAGCTGGTAGTGATAGAGAAGGACTGGTAGGGATAGAGAAGGACTGGTAGGGATAGAGAAGGGCTGGTAGGAACAGAGAAGGGCTGGTAGGAACAGAGAAGGACTGGTAGGAACAGAGAATAGCTGGTAGGAATAGAGAAGGGCTGGTAGGAATAGAGAAGGGCTGGTAGGAATAGCGAAGGGCTGGTAGGGATAGAGAAGGGCTGGTAGGAACAGAGAAGGACTGGTAGGGATAGAGAAGGACTGGTAGGAATAGAGAAGGGCTGGTAGGAATAGAGAAGGGCTGGTAGAAATAGCGAAGGGCTGGTAGGGATAGAGAAGGGCTGGTAGGGATAGAGAAGGACCGGTAGGAACAGAGGAGGACTGGTAGGAACAGAGGAGGACTGGTAGGAACAGAGAAAGACTGGTAGGAACAGAGAAAAACTGGTAGGAACAGAGGAGAGCTGGTAGGAATAGAGAAGGACTGGTAGGGATAGAGAAGGACTGGTAGGGATAGAGAATGGCTGGTAGGGATAGAGAAGGACTGGTAGGGATAGAGAAGGACTGGTAGGGATAGAGAATGGCTGGTAGGAACAGAGGAGGACTGGTAGGGATAGAGAAGGACTGGTAGGGATAGAGAAGGACTGGTAGGGATAGAGAAGGACTGGTAGGGATAGAGAATGGCTGGTAGGAACAGAGGAGGACTGGTAGGGATAGAGAAGGACTGGTAGGGATAGAGAAGATCTGGTAGGGATAGAGAAGGACTGGTAGGGATAGAGAAGGGCTGGTAGGAACAGAGAAGGGCTGGTAGGAACAGAGAAGGACTGGTAGGAACAGAGAAGAGCTGGTAGGAATAGAGAAGGGCTGGTAGGAATAGAGAAGGGCTGGTAGGAATAGCGTAGGGCTGGTAGGGATAGAGAAGGGCTGGTAGGAACAGAGAAGGACTGGTAGGGATAGAGAAGGACTAGGTAGGGATAGAGAAGGGCTGGTAGGAATAGAGAAGGGCTGGTAGGAATAGCGAAGGGCTGGTAGGGATAGAGAAGGGCTTGTAGGGATAGAGAAGGGCTGGTAGGGATAGAGAAGGGCTGGTAGGAATAGAGAAGGGCTGGTAGGAATAGAGAAGGGCTGGTAGGAATAGCGTAGGGCTGGTAGGGATAGAGAAGGGCTGGTAGGAACAGAGAAGGACTGGTAGGGATAGAGAAGGACTGGTAGGGATAGAGAAGGGTTGGTAGGAATAGAGAAGGGCTGGTAGGAATAGAGAAGGGCTGGTAGGAATAGCGAAGGGCTGGTAGGGATAGAGAAGGGCTGGTAGGGATAGAGAAGGGCTGGTAGGGATAGAGAAGGGCTGGTAGGAACAGAGGAGGACCGGTAGGAACCGAGAAAGACTGGTAGGAACCGAGAAAGACTGGTAGGAACAGAGAAAGACTGGTAGGAACAGAGGTGAGCGGGTAGGAATAGAGAAGGACTGGTAGGGATAGAGAATGGCTGGTAGGAACAGAGGAGGACTGGTAGGGATAGAGAAGGACTGGTAGGAACAGAGGAGAGCTGGTAGGGATAGAGAAGGACTGGTAGGTATAGAGAAGGACTGGTAGGGATAGAGAAGGACTGGTAGGGATAGAGAATGGCTCGTAGGAACAGAGGAGGACTGGTAGGGATAGAGAAGGACTGGTAGGGATAGAGAAGGACTGGTAGGGATAGAGAATGGCTGGTAGGAACAGAGGAGGACTGGTAGGGATAGAGAAGGACTGGTAGGGATAGAGAAGGACTGGTAGGGATAGATAAGGACTGGTAGGGATAGAGAATGGCTGGTAGGAACAGAGGAGATCTGGTAGGGATAGAGAAGGACTGGTAGGGATAGAGAAGGGCTGGTAGGAACAGAGAAGGGCTGGTAGGAACAGAGAAGGACTGGTAGGAACAGAGAAGAGCTGGTAGGAATAGAGAAGGGCTGGTAGGAATAGAGAAGGGCTGGTAGGAATAGCGTAGGGCTGGTAGGGATAGAGAAGGGCTGGTAGGAACAGAGAAGGACTGGTAGGGATAGAGAAGGACTGGTAGGGATAGAGAAGGGCTGGTAGGAATAGAGAAGGGCTGGTAGGAATAGCGAAGGGCTGGTAGGGATAGAGAAGGGCTGGTAGGGATAGAGAAGGGCTAGTAGGAATAGAGAAGGGCTGGTAGGAACAGAGGAGGACTGGTAGGAACCGAGAAAGACTGGTAGGAACAGAGAAAGACTGGTAGGGATAGAGAAGGACTGGTAGGAACAGAGGAGAGCTGGTAGGGATAGAGAAGGACTGGTAGGGATAGAGAAGGACTGGAAGGGATAGAAGGACTGGTTGGGATGGAGAAGGACTGGTAGGGATAGAGAACGGCTGGTAGGGATAGATAACGGCTGGTAGGGATAGAGAAGGACTGGTAGGAACAGAGAAAGACTGGTAGGAACAGAGGAGAGCTGGTAGAAATAGAGAAGGACTGGTAGGGATAGAGAAGGACTGGTAGGGATAGAGAAGGACTGGTAGGGATAGAGAATGGCTGGTAGGAACAGAGGAGGACTGGTAGGGATAGAGAAGGACTGGTAGGGATAGAGAAGGACTGGTAGGGATAGAGAAGGACTGGTAGGGATAGAGAATGGCCGGTAGGAACAGAAGAGATCTGGTAGGGATAGAGAAGGACTGGTAGGAACAGAGGAGAGCTGGTAGGGATAGAGAAGGACTGGTAGGGATAGAGAAGGACTGGTAGGGATAGAGAAGGGCTGGTAGGAACAGAGAAGGGCTGGTAGGAACAGAGAAGGACTGGTAGGAACAGAGAATAGCTGGTAGGAATAGAGAAGGGCTGGTAGGAATAGCGAAGGGCTGGTAGGGATAGAGAAGGGCTGGTAGGAACAGAGTAGGACTGGTAGGGATAGAGAAGGGCTGGTAGGAATAGAGAAGGGCTGGTAGGAATAGAGAAGGGCTGGTAGGAATAGCGAAGGGCTGGTAGGGATAGAGAAGGGCTGGTAGGGATAGAGAAGGGCTGGTAGGAACAGAGGAGGACTGGTAGGAACAGAGGAGGACTGGTAGGAACAGAGAAAGACTGGTAGGAACAGAGAAAGACTGGTACGAACAGAGAAAGACTGGTAGGAACAGAGGAGAGCTGGTAGGAATAGAGAAGGACTGGTAGGGATAGAGAAGGACTGGTAGGGATAGAGAAGGACTGGTAAGGATAGAGAAATAGAGAATGGCTGGTAGGAACAGAGGAGGACTGGTAGGGATAGAGAAGGACTGGTAGGAACAGAGGAGAGCTGGTAGGGATAGAGAAGTACTGGTAGGGATAGAGAAGGACTGGTAGGGATAGAGAAGGACTGGTAGGGATAGAGAACGGCTGGTAGGGATAGAGAACGGCTGGTAGGGATAGAGAAGGACTGGTAGGAACAGAGAAAGACTGGTAGTAACAGAGGAGAGCTGGTAGGAATAGAGAAGGACTGGTAGGGATAGAGAAGGACTGGTAGGGATAGAGAAGGACTGGTAGGGATAGAGAATGGCTGGTAGGAACAGAGGAGATCTGGTAGGGATACAGAAGGACTGGTAGGAACAGAGGAGAGCTGGTAGGGATAGAGAAGGACTGGTAGGGATAGAGAAGGACTGGTAGGGATAGAGAAGGACTGGTAGGGATAGAGAAGGGCTGGTAGGAATAGAGAAGGGCTGGTAGGAACAGAGAAGGGCTGATAGGGATAGAGAACGGCTGGTAGGAATAGAGGAGGACTGGTAGGAACAGAGAAGGGCTGATAGGGATAGAGAACGGCTGGTAGGAATAGAGAAGCACCAAGAGGAACAACATGGTGCAATGGATGGGCAGAACTAGAAGGACAATTTGCTGGCACCAGAAATTAAGGTCGGGCTTAGAGCAAGAAGCGGAGTAATACTGGCAAAAATAAACAACCAGAATGGCACAAAAAAAGTGCAATGGCATGCAATGCAATAAATATGGCTGGCAATGTGAGCACACAAAAATTTAGTGCAGCTACTGGAACAGGAACCAGTCATATAGAATCATCTTATATCATGGAGAAAACAGACTTGACTGTGAGAAAGGGAAGAATTCACCAAGAGGTAATAAAGCGCTGCCATAAGGGCGAAAACGGAGATGGCACCAAAGTCAGGACCGAGAGGTACCAATCACAAGCTGGAATAGCGGATATAAATTTGGTGACATGACTCTTAAAGAGCATTTAGTGCAGCAATATTTTGGTCCAACAAATCAAAATATGAAACTTCAATATTTCTCATGAGAGAAATCGGCTTTTTTCTCCACTTATGATCCACTTCTCCACCCTGCAGCCTAAATGCAAACTGCTGGAATCCGGCATAAGGCAGAGGATGGAGTCACCGCTCACATGCTGACCAAAGAAGTCTATGGAGAGTAAGGAAGGTAAGAGGAGAGCAGCTGCAGAAAGACAGACACAGACCAACACTGCTCTTCTATCTCTCCCCAGTGCTGGATTCACAGTTACACTGCTCAGTACTTCTGTATAATGTCCTCCAGTGCGGATGTTGCTGAACACGTGCTGTATAGAGACAGAAGAGCAGGAATCTCTGTGTGTGCTGTGTATGGGAGACATCATAGCAGCTCAAGAACTAAGGAAAATTAGGGATAGAACCGGCAGAGGAGAATACTGGTGACAAATGTCATATGCGAGTCATATAGCGGCCGACAGTCCCGCTAATCCTTACGTGACGTGCACACATCCTTTTTGATGAGGCACCGACACTTGCACCTTGCATGCTGCCTTCTACCTTATTACGGCTCCAAGACTAATAATGTCTAAGACGTGTCCCTGACCCCGCACGTTGTGACCAACCAAAGCGGTTATTTACATATGGGATACATATTGAATTGACAGAGTGGGGCCAAAATTCCTGAAAGCCTGGGTGCCCAGCCATGGGTTCACTTGGTCCTACTCTCAGCATACCCAGCATTTCTGCAGCTGTTATAATACAACTGTCAGTATGTTCAGCAGCTGCTGTAATATAACTCTCAGCATTTCTGCAGCTGTTGTAATGCAATTCTGAGTATGCTCAGCAGTTCTGCATTTGTTGCAATGCAACTATCAGCATTCCCAGTAGTTCTGCAGCTG
Source organism: Phyllobates terribilis (assembly GCF_046119375.1). Taxonomy (NCBI): domain Eukaryota; kingdom Metazoa; phylum Chordata; class Amphibia; order Anura; family Dendrobatidae; genus Phyllobates; species Phyllobates terribilis. Next base: position 94,827,742 of record NW_027362772.1, read on the forward strand.
TTGTAATACAACTTTTGCTATGCCCAGAGTTCCTGCAGCCGTTGTAATACAACTGTCAGTATGTTCAGCAGCTGCTGTAATACAATTTAAGCATGCGCTGCAGTTTTCTAGGTGTTGTAATACCATTCAGCGTGCTTTGCGGTTCTGTCGCTGTTGTAATACAACTTTCAGCATGTTCTGTGGTTCTATAGCTGTTGTAATACAACTCACAGCATGCTCTGCAGTTCTGCAGCTGTTGTAATACAACTCCCAGCATGCTCTGCAGTTCTGCAGCTGTTGTAATACAACTCTCATCATGCTCAATGGTTCTACAGCTGTTGTAATACAACTCCCAGCATGCTCTGCAGCTGTTATAATACAACTCCCAGCATGCTCTGCAGTTCTGCAGCTGTTGTAATACAACTCCCAGCATGCTCTGCAGTTCTGCAATCTGTTTTAATACAACTCTCAGCATGCTCTATGGTTCTATAGCTGTTGTAATACAACTCCCAGCATTCTCAGTGGTTCTGCAGCTGTTGTAATACAACTCTCAGCATTCTCAGTGGTGCTGCAGCTGTTGTAATACAACTCTCATCATGCCCTTACAAACTTTTACCTGTACAGTAGGATAGATCCTTAATATAGTGATTAAATCAATGTGTATCCGCCACGACGACTCATTAGAACCAGTGGCGTACCGCCAATGGCGGCAGGCCACGCGACTGCTATGGGGCCCGTGACGCGATGGGGCCCCATAGCAGTCCAGGGAAGGACATACCGCCGCCGGTGCAGCTGCTCCCTGCATGCGGCGGGCATGGAGCGATCCCTGCAGCTCTGCTGCTGACAGGAGGAAAATGGCAGCGGAGCTGGAGGGATCCGTTCTCTGCTTCCTCCTTGACACAGACGCGCGCCGCTTGATGACATCATCATTCAGCGCTCGCCTGGGTCAGGAGTAAAGTTGCCAGCAACTAGGAGGATGCTGCAGGAGAGCGTGCTGAGAGGTAAGTTTTTTTTTTACTTAAAACGCTGGGGATAGGAACAGGAGAATGAGGGGAGGTGGGGAGAGCAATGGTGGGGCTGGGGAGAGCAATGAGGGGGATGGGGAGAGAAATGATGGGGATGATGGGGCTGGGGAGAGCAATGATGGGGATGTGGTGCTGGGGAGAGCAATGATGGGGCTGGGGGGGAGCAATGATGGGGATGATGGGCTGGGGAGAGCAATGATGGGGATGTGGGGCTGGGGAGAGCAATGTTGGGGCTGATGGAGCTGGGGTGAGCAATGATGGGGATGGTGGGGCTGGGGAGAGCAATGATGGGGATGGTGGTGATGGGGAGAGCAATGATGGGGATGGTGGCGATGGGGAGAGCAATGATGGGGCTGATGGAGCTGGAGAGAGCAATAATGGGGATGGTGGAGCTGGGGAGAGCAATGATGGGGCTGGGGAGAGCAATGATGGGGCTAATGGACCTGGGGATAGCAATGATGGGGATGGTGGGACTGGGGAGAGTAATGATGGGGATGGTGGCGATGGGGAGAGCAATTATGGGGATGGTGAGGCTGGGGAGAGCTATGATGGGGCTGATGGAGCTGGAGAGAGCAATGATGGGGATTGTGGGGCTGGGGAGAGCAATGATGGGGATGGTGGGGCTGGGGAGAGCAATGATGGGACTAGGGAGAGCAATGATGGGGATGGTGGCAATGGGGAGAGCAATTATGGGGATGGTGAGGCCGGGGAGAACTATGATGGGGCTGATGGAGCTGGGGAGAGCAATGATGGGGATGGTGGGGCTGGGGAAAGCAATGATGGGGATGGTGGGGCTGGGGAAAGCAATGATGGGGATGGTGGCAATGGAGAGAGCAATGATGAGGCTGGAGAGAGCAATGATGGGGGTGCTAGTAGAGAGCAATGATGGGGGTTTCACTTTGCTTTTACTGTGAAGCCTTGCATATTTTCCGTGTGCACATAGCCTTACAGTTAATTGGGGAGAGTCACAGAGACTGAATAATTTATATTATTGGCAGGTGGAGATTATAGTTAATGGGGGGCACAGTGCTGCTTATCACTTTATATTTTGATTACTAAGTGGCTAATAGTATATTAATGGGGGGGTACATATCTGTATTCAGGGGCGCAGTGTGGGGAGACACATGTGTATATACAATATATGTGACCTTGTTATTTTCTAGGCTGGAGATCATCGTGACAAGACGAGTCGTGGCTGGGAGATGTCGACGTGAAGGTCTGACCAGACGGAGAAGAAACAGCAGAAAATGACTCTGATCAGATGAGACGTCAGCGGTAAGTGCCTGGATGTAAATATTATTCTATATCTGCACTGTGTGACTTGGAGGGATAATGTTATCTGTAAAATCCCTTAGGCCACATTCTCACATATGTGTGAAATGTCCGTGTGCTGACAGAAATGTTTATCGGATGGTTCACGGACTCGTACAGTTTTATAGATCCATTCACACATCCACGAAAATCACTGATCTGAGAATGAGATCTAAGAGGGTCAGAGAATGTCCTGTTCTGATCTGATTTTGAGAATTAGAATAGGACATGCTCAATGCGTCAGTAAAACAGGGCAGCACACCGACACTGCACACAGATGCAGGAATGTAGCCTTATTATGTATAGCACAGTCCCTTAGTATATAGTGTACTCACTTATTATGTATAGCACAGTCCCTTAGTACATAGTGTACTCACTTATTATGTATAGCACAGTCCCTTAGTATATAGTGTACTCACTTATTATGTATAGCACAGTCCCTTAGTATATAGTGCACTCACTTATTATGTATAGCACAGTCCCTTAGTATATAGTGCACTCACTTATTATGTATAGCACAGTCCCTTAGTATATAGTGCACTCACTTATTATGTATAGCACAGTCCCTTAGTATATAGTGTACTCACTTATTATGTATAGCACAGTCCCTTAGTATATAGTGTACTCACTTATTATGTATAGCACAGTCCCTTAGTATATAGTGCACTCACTTATTATGTATAGCACAGTCCCTTAGTATATAGTGTACTCACTTATTATGTATAGCACAGTCCCTTAGTATATAGTGTACTCACTTATTATGTATAGCAGAGTCCCTTAGTATAGAGTGCACTCACTTATTATGTATAGCACAGTCCCTTAGTATATAGTGTACTCACTTATTATGTATAGCACAGTCCCTTAGTATATAGTGTACTCACTTATTATGTATAGCACAGTCCCTTAGTATATAGTGTACTCACTTATTTTGCATAGCGCCATCCTTAGTTATATAGCTTCACCTTTTTTTATATCTAACACCCTCCCTTATTACGTATCATCCTCTCTAGCTCTAAGGGGTAACAGTTGGGGGATCATACTGTGTTTGGGGGACACTTTTGTTGGCATGACACTTTATGGGGCAATGAAAGAGGGATCTAGGACTACAGCAGGGGGAAAATTACTATGTAACGGATGGAAAGTTGTGAGATCTGCTCTTGTGTGACCACGACAATTATTTCCTTTTTTTTGGGGGGGGGGGGCCCAATTAGAACTTCTGCTATGGGGCCCCATGATTCCTATGTACGCCCCTGCACAGAACCACTAAAGGTGGAAGGGGGCAGTGTGCCCACCACCACGTCGCTGATAACATCACATCCTCCAATCACTCTAGGAAACTACGGAACAGAAAACTTGACATGTGCATTTACAGATCAGAGACAATGGGGAAGCGCCTGCGCTCCGTGTTCCTCGCCAAAGTGTGAAACGTTCCGATTTGATAGATACATTCCAAAATCAATTGACAAGATTGTCATCTGTGAAAAGGTTCTGCGGCAAAATAATCCTCCGAGATGTTATCTCTGCCGTGTTCTCCGTGTAAACGCTCGCAAAAACCATTTTCTTCCTGAACTATTTCGGAACAATCTTGTAAATTTATTTTTTTTTTTTCCCCTCTTTGTAATGAAGGTTCTGCCTGTCAGCTCACGGATCCTCCATCCCGCTATAAAATGACTCCACTCCTACAGAATCATGCACCGTCGAAGAGCGGGAAGTAGACGAGAATCTGTCTGTACTGCCGCGCTAAATAACAGGCAGTAAGCCGGGTGATCCAAAAGGCTCCTCAAGCAATAAGGGATTGGGAGATCTACAAGTCACAAAACATGCAAGTACGGTGACCTGTATATCCTCCTGACCCTGCCTGTGTGTTACGCAAGGTGTGGGAAAGACCTAAGTGCAACACGATGGGAAGAGGGAAAGGAAGCCCAGGGAGTGGAGACCCCTAGGCAGATCTAATATCACCCTGCCTACCCTACCGTCCCTATATTGGCTCCTCACCAAATGCCGAGCAGGAAACCTAAGACCTGTATATCCCTAGAGCTAGGCCCTAGATAGGGAGGGGGAGGGGTGAGCACTGGTCAGGACCCACTACAAACTAAAGACAACAAGGTAGACAAACAAATGGGATTGTGACGATACAGAGTAAAATCTTAATTATGCCAGACATACTTTCTGATGGCAAGAGCAGCACACCTTTATTTTTATATTCTTCTTTAGTTGATTAACACAGACTATTATTTGTATAACCCTCAATGCCTTCTGCTTTTTGATTCTGAAACAATGATGTGTATTTACAAGAGCCCCTGTGATACAAACTATGTAAATAGATTAGCTAGAACAATGAATGTTTGCTAGATATGTTAAATACCATTGTAGGGTGTTTTCCTGTCAATCTTGGAGGATGAGCTGTGGATACTTGAGCCCTGCACCTTTATCTCTTACCTGTGCCTGATGACCTCACACAGATGTAAATATAAACAGGGATGTCTGTAGTGCTGGAGGCAGTCAGAGTTGAGACAGAGTCAGAAGGACTTTGGAAGGAGAATGGGAGACATCCTTCAGGAAAGTAGATGGATTGCATGGCATCCAAAGAGACACAGATTTGTATTCTACATGATTCCGGCCTAAGGGTACCAGCCTTGACTGGAAAGATTCGGATCTGCTCCATTAACCATCAGAGAGACATGGATACATTTTGGGGAGTCCAGGAGAGGACTAAGAAGTCACCTGGCCCCATGGATATGTTGTTTTGGGGTTGCTAGGAAGGACCCACCGGTCGCCTAGAACCCATGGAGACATTTGGAGTTGCCAGGAGGGACCCACCGGTCGCCTGGCCCCATGGAAACTCTCAAAGAGGTCAGATTTGGACTCTTGGGTCTCCTGGTCTTGTACCTCGATGGACTGCTAGCTTCCTAAGCTTGCCGCTACCTCCTCGCTGTGCCACTGGTTGAGGTAGTCGGCCCTGGAAGTCTCCAAAGTCGCAGCTGTTCTATCCCAGGCAGGTGGAGAACAAAGGGTGAGACTGTGTGATGTTGTACCATCTTGGGCATTTGCTGGGACTGTTCTGTGTATTTATTGTCCGCTTTGTGGTTCAATAAAGTATTGCCACACTGTGTTACCCTGACCCTGTGTTGTCTGAGCAACGTTACACCCATGGAAGACCCCGGGTCTTCACAGGGATAAACTTAGCTTGAGCAGACATCAGTGGAGTAATGCCAACTGTCCTCCAAGGTCACCGAAGACGAGACTATATGACTGCTAGTGCTCCAAGCCTGCACAAAGGTACATAGAAGTATCACCGGCGATTGCCTGGAGCAAACTGAGGGTTTTTAACTCCCAGGCAAGGGTCAGCAGCAGGAGGGAGGGTCGCTGGGTCCAAAAGGAAGAAGGATTAAGAAGGCATCTGCAATGCCAAGCGCAGAGACCTTCTACAGCCAGATCCAGGGTGACTGTCTATTACACCTGACCCCGTGACAGTGTGCATTCAGCAACGCATGATACTCTGTGGCCCTGGAAGGGATGCTGCAGCTAACCATGGGGTTTTCTTTGTGGTTGTACAGATGATGGAGTAGGACCAGGAAGACCTGGGCATTGCAGGCAGATGTGCGGCACAGTGACAAGGAGTGGACATACGGCTGGGTGGCATCATTACTGTAGAGGAGGATAGTTTGTGGCGACTATTGGAGTTGCGGTTGGCCCTGAGAAGAGTTATGGTGTACTGGAGTACTAGCCATGGTGAACTGGAAGTTGGCTTCCAAGCTGAAGATCAGCAGCCGTCTGCTGGAGATGTGTCATGGGTCTGAGAAAGGACTGGAGTTGTTCGCCCCAAAAAGTTTGGGCCCGACTAGGAGAGAGAATTTGGCTGCTGGACGGAACCAGAGAGATGTGAGACCAAGTGCACTGGAGCTGTACCTAGGCTTGTCTAGGTCATAGTTTGCAAATCGCTGGAATCCCAAACTATCCCAAGAACGAGGCTCTGAAATACCTTATCAGAATGGAGCGGTATCTGTGCATTGACTGTCTCAGCATCCTCCAATGTTAGGATTAAGCCTTTATGCTGCCTTGTGTGTGTAATAACCACCAAGAATCTGTAACTTATATGAGTGTTGGAACCATTGACTACATTGTGCCTTTTAAAGTGACAGAAACCCAAAGTCTCTTGTGACATTGTTTTTGAAGTTCCGAAGTTTCGAAGTTTCTTCTCTATTGGTCCACTATCGTATTCTTGTAAGAGAACCATTTGTGAGGGATACACGTATACTACGAGCAGATCTACTGAAGAGGGTGAACCAAAGCGAGCAGAATCTTCCAATGAAAGCCACTAACTGGATTTCACAGTTTGGAGGTGGAGATCCTCCAAAGACGAAGAGATCCTCTGAAAAGGTGGTGAAGGAACACTTAGCTAATTTAAATGAATTAAAATCTCCTGGTCCAGATGAATTACATCCTAGGGTACTGAAGGAGATAGCAGGGAAAACTGCAGAACCACTAGCCAGAATCTTTGAAAATTCATGGAGAACAGGAGAAGTCCCAGAAGATTGGAGAAGAGCAAATATTGTCCCCATCTTCAAAAAAGGAAAGCAGATGAAGCCAGGAAATGACAGGCCAGTGAGCCTTACCTATATACCTGGAAATGACAGGCCAGTGAGCATTACTTCTATACAAGGAAATGACAAGCCAGTGAGCCTTACTTATATACCAGGAAATGACAGGCCAGTGAGCCTTACTTATATACCAGGAAATGACAAGCCAGTGAGCCTTACTTCTATACAAGGAAATGACAAGCCAGTGAGCCTTACTTCTATACAAGGAAATGACAAGCCAGTGAGCCTTACTTATATACCAGGAAATGACAGGCCAGTGAGCCTTACTTATATACCAGGAAATGACAAGCCAGTGAGCCTTACTTCTATACAAGGAAATGACAGGCCAGTGAGCCTTACTTCTATACCAGTAAAGATTTTTGAGCAAATTATTAAACAGCACGTATGTAAGTTCTTGGATAAGACTACAGTAATTAACCAGAGCCAGCATGGGTTTGTAACAAACAAGTCATGCCAGACTAATATAATTTTCCTCCATGATGGAATCACTGACTAGGTGGATCAGGGAAATGCAGTAGAAATAGTATATCTCGACTTCAGCAAAACATTTGATAAAATATCTCGCACTATCCTTATTGAAAAAATGACCTAGTAAACACATGGAAACACGAGAAGCAATGGGATGAAACTGAAAGGGAGAGGATACAGATTAGATATTAGAAGAAACTTTTTGACAGTGAGGTGATCAATGAGTGGAACAGGCGGCCACGAGAGGTGGCGAGGTCTCCTTCAATGGAAGTCTTCAGAGGCTGGACAGACATCTGTCTGGGATGGTTTAGTGACTCCTGCATTGAGCCGGGGTTTGGACACGAGGACCCTGGAGGTACCTTCCGACTCTAATATTCTATGATAATGAAAAGATAGAGGAAGTCAATGACGTGAATTATGAAGACCCGACAGAAGAAATGACCCTGAAGATGACACTAAAAAAATAAACTTTGTATTAGCCGGGTCCAAGCCGCCATCTTTCTCCTCCTAGCTGCCGGTAGTGGTCAGTAGTGCTGCTAGTCACCCCTCACTTCAGTGTTAGTTGTAGTATCCTCCCTGGATACATGAAGCTGTCACCTGCAGACCAGAAATTATCCATAAAGGATTTGGAAATCTTAAAAATTACAAAAAAGAGGAAACTTTTTACAGAAATTTCCCTTTAGCAATCATTGACGGGCCGAGGCATCGATACAAAATGGAACATTGTAATTATTTAGATTGTTCGTTTCTTCCTGTTTTTTAGTATTTGTTACAATTGTGTCCAGTTCTACGAAATCGACTTCTATAATTATCCAACAACCTTTCATCCGAGGAGTTAAAAAAAAAAATAAAAAATCTAAAATTGCATTAAATCTGAGATTATTTTCAAGTGAATAAAGAAATCAATTCTCCAGAAAGAGGAACATTTAGAAGAAATCTTAATAGTAGAAAGTGGAGCAGTGAAATTCAAGGTCAAGTCTCCGGGTGTCTCTAATGAATCGCTGCGTATTCTTGTGTGTTCGCGAGAGGGAAAAACTTCTTAATTAGGGATAAAAAAAATCAAGGAAAAAGTCGGATTCATCGGTAAAATAATAATATCTCTGTAATGTGCAGGGAGAAATTCTAAAAGGTCATTGGAAGAGAGGAAGCCCACCCGCCAAATATACCCCCCCACAGCGCCAATGGGGGCAGCATGTGCAGATGTAAGAAGACGGGGGGCGTTTCATCTAACAGAAGCGGGCGAGTTATGGTTATATCACCACCCTAAATAGTTAACGAGAACTCTACTCCCCACCCGATTACTGCGGCCCCCCACAATCTGCGTCTGATCCTTTCTGTGCCTGTGAACGAGAGGAGATGCAAGAACGGAGCAGATTCCCGAGCTTCATATAAGATAGGAGGTCGACCGTGGACCCCCCCAAGACAGTGCAGGTAACAGGGGGTCACCTACAGCGTAAGACACCGAGCTCACGGTGCGGCTCACAGCTAATAGGACTCTGATATAAAGACATCTGTATAGGAGACAGTAAAAATCAACATTATGCTGTAAGGGCCTGTGCACACACTGCAGATTTGTCGCTTTTTTTCTGCACAGGTTTTCCTGATGCAGCAAAGTGAATGAGAATCCTGACGTCTTTGTGACTTGCAGATATAAATCTCCAGCGTCGATTCCTTCACTGTAAATGAGTGCGGAAAAATCTGCACCAAAAACGAGGATAAAACGCACCGATTTTAGGCTGCACCAAATACTTAACTTGCGCACAGACCTTTAGGCGATTATGTTTCCCCATTAGGTCTTTTATAGTGTCTGTCCCCAGTGTGTATGAGTCTCCGAACACTGATGTGATGAACATGCCTGCAATGTTGCTTTTCACCACTAGACGGCGATGCTGGCTATACAAATATAAAAGTAGCTGACAAACAGGAGTGTGGCTGGACCACATGGAGTGCCAGGGGGGTGCAGGCTGGAGGTCCCAGAGATATCAGCCAACCATAAAAGAGAGAAGTCCATTGAGTTCCCACCTGAGAAGTAGTATACAGGCTGTGTAGCTCCCAGATCAGAGCTAAATGGATGGAAAAGGGCATCGGAGTTCATTTCCAGCAATCTTAAAGAGACATAGTGACTGGTGGAGTGGATCCAGCAGAGTTATTGTAGGCCGCACATTATAAGTAGTCCGCCACAGTGAGGTGCGAGCAGCCAATCATCCACACTCTTCCTTCTTACAAAGACAAATGAGTCAGATTTCTATATACATTTCTTCTTGCAGTGCCGTCACGTGCCGGTGCCCGACGCGCGCCCGTGTGAGAGGCTGATACATGGGCGTCAGCGACAATTACAGAACTGCTTACGGTCGCTCTTTTCAGTAATATAATTAGCACAAAAAAAAATGTAAATTCCATTTAAAGCTTCTGATCGCTGCCCAATAAAAGCGGAGGAGAAGGTGGCGCCGCGCTGCCAGCATTTTGCTTTTTATTTAATACCATCCTAATAAGGCATTAATTATTCAGCAGCCTGGCGTGCCCGCTGCCATCCTCCTCCGCCTGCGACTCCTCGTATTAGGCGCTAATGTATTTGGAGAATCTTACAAAATTACAAGGAGGTTTCTGCTGACACCGAGTAAAGAATCTGATCTGACATTAGAGAGATGCTCAGAACGAGAACAGCCCCATCTGTACAGAGATGGAAGATGGCGGCAGAGGCGGCGGCACTGGGATTGCGCTGTGCTTCATTTATAAGGATACATTGTGGCCAGCAAGAGAAAAAAATTAAGATCCAAGAGTGGAAGTGTTGTGAATATGTCCTGGATCCTACTTTATGTTGACGTCATTGGTCACCATGTTTTATGACGTCGCGAGTCACCCTGTCTGAGGACGTCGCGGGTCACCATGTCTGAGGACGTCGTGAGTCACCATGTCTGATGACGTCGCGGGTCACCATGTCTTATGATGTCGCGGGTCACCCTGTCTGACGACGTCATGGGTCACCATGTCTGATGACGTCGCGAGTCACCCTGTCTGAGGACGTCGTGAGTCACCATGTCTGATGACGTCGCGGGTCACCATGTCTGAGGACGTCGCGGGTCACCATGTCTGATGACGTCGCGGGTCACCATGTCTGAGGACGTCGCGAGTCACCATGTCTGATGACGTCGCGGGTCACCATGTCTGATGACGTCGCGGGTCACCCTGTCTGACGACGTCATTGGTCACCATGTCTGATGACGTCGCGAGTCACCCTGTCTGAGGACGTCGCGGGTCACCATGTCTGAGGACGTCGTGAGTCACCATGTCTGATGACGTCGCGGGTCACCATGTCTGATGATGTCGCGGGTCACCATGTCTGAGGACGTCGCGGGTCACCATGTCTGAGGACGTCGCGGGTCACCATGTCTGATGACGTCGCGGGTCACCATGTCTGATGACGTCGCGGGTCACCATGTCTGAGGACGTCGCGGCTCACCATGTCTGAGGACGTCGCGGGTCACCATATCTAAGAACGTCATGAGTCACCATGTCTGAGGAAGTCGCAGGTCACCATGTCTGAGGACGTTGCAGGTAACCATGTCTGATGACGTTGCGGGTCACCATGTCTGAGGACGTCGCGGGTCACCATGTCTGAGGACGTCGCGGGTCACCATGTCTGATGACGTCGCGGGTCACCATGTCTGATGACGTCGCGGGTCACCATGTCTGAGGACGTCGCGGCTCACCATGTCTGAGGACGTCGCGGGTCACCATATCTAAGAACGTCACGAGTCACCATGTCTGAGGAAGTCGCAGGTCACCATGTCTGAGGACGTCGCAGGTAACCATGTCTGATGACGTTGCGGGTCACCATGTCTGAGGACGTCGTGGGTCACCATGTCTGAGGACATCGCGGGTCACCATGTCTAAGAACGTCGCGGGACACCATGTTTGACGACCTCGCAGGCCACCATGTCTGAGGACGTCGCGGGTCACCATGTCTGATGATGTCGTGGGTCACCATGTCTGATGACGTGGCAGGTCACCATGTCTGAGGATGTCGCGGGTCACCATGTCTAAGAACGTCGCGGGTCACCATGTCTGACGACGTCGCAGGTCACCATGTCTGATGACGTCGTGGGTCACCATGTGTTGCGGGTCACCATGTCTGAGGACGTTGCGGGTCACCCTGTCTGAGGGCATCGCGGGTCACCATGTCTGAGGACATCGCGGGTCACCATGTCTGAGGACGTCGCGGGTCACCATATCTAAGAACGTCATGAGTCACCATGTCTGAGGAAGTCGCAGGTCACCATGTCTGAGGACGTTGCAGGTAACCATGTCTGATGACGTTGCGGGTCACCATGTCTGAGGACGTCGCGGGTCACCATGTCTGATGACGTCGCGGGTCACCATGTCTGATGACGTCGCGGGTCACCATGTCTGATGACGTCGCGGGTCACCATGTCTGAGGACGTCGCGGCTCACCATGTCTGAGGACGTCGCGGGTCACCATATCTAAGAACGTCACGAGTCACCATGTCTGAGGAAGTCGCAGGTCACCATGTCTGAGGACGTCGCAGGTAACCATGTCTGATGACGTTGCGGGTCACCATGTCTGAGGACGTCGTGGGTCACCATGTCTGAGGACATCGCGGGTCACCATGTCTAAGAACGTCGCGGGACACCATGTTTGACGACCTCGCAGGCCACCATGTCTGAGGACGTCGCGGGTCACCATGTCTGATGATGTCGTGGGTCACCATGTCTGATGACGTGGCAGGTCACCATGTCTGAGGACGTCGCGGGTCACCATGTCTAAGAACGTCGCGGGTCACCATGTCTGACGACGTCGCGGGTCACCATGTCTGATGACGTCGTGGGTCACCATGTGTTGCGGGTCACCATGTCTGAGGACGTCGCGGGTCACCCTGTCTGAGGGCATCGCGGGTCACCATGTCTGAGGACATCGTGGGTCACCATGTCTGATGACGTCGCGGGTCACCATGTTTGATGACGTCATTGGTCACCATGTCTGATGACGTCGCGAGTCACCATGTCTGAGGACGTCGCAGGTCACCATGTCTGATGACGTCGCAAGTCACCCTGTCTGATGACGTCACGAGTCACCATGTCTGATGACATCGCGGGTCACCATGTCTGATGATGCCATATTGTATAGAAACTATACATTCTCTCAGAGGACGACTCAAGGACTTGTATTTAGAGAGAAAGTTTTGATTTTACGACTTCATCACCATCCCTCTCAAGGTTGCGGTGCGAACGGCAGAGAGCAGGCGGACGGACGACTTCACTGCGTATTTCATGGAAATAACAGTTAAATCAATAAGAAGAGACAGTTCGCGCAGTAATTAAACAGCTCCCGCTGACCAGTCAATTGACCCTCACTGACGAAGCGTCATAAAACGCTTGTCAAACATGTCTGGATTAACCAGGACTGGACACCGAATCAATACTGGAATTTTGATAACTATGTTATAACACATGGCACCATGAAAAACGCAAAGTGATATTAAATCTTCATTCTTTACCGAGCGCGCGTCAGGGGGTCAACGATTTACCAAAACAACATCAAAGGAGCACTGAATTCAAAGAAGGAAAAAGAGAAAAATATAACTGGATATTTTGTAACCAGAAACTATGGACAAGCTGCTGTTGATGGATCTTATTGTGGCTTGTATGGTTAACGCTTCTGATTATTGCTTGTATTCTTGTAGAGTTGCATGAACATCACGATGCAGGATACAGTCAGACCCACTACGCTAGCAATGTGTCCATTTCATTCTCAGGATGCTACATACCGATAATGACTTCCAAAACTGCATTATACTTCAGAGCTGCATTCACAATTCTGCAGCTCCTACCAGAATTCATTGCTATGTTGCATTCTGGGAAGTCTTTACACAGCAGTCATCTGATAATTCTAACAGCCTGTGGCGACCTCTACCTGTCAGAGAGTGGTTCTGCACCCTGGTGTCATTTTAAAGTATAATGAATAAACGATACAATGTTAGAAAATGTAGAGCAGAACATTGGGTGAATAAGAAAATAAAATGTTTATTCTCATCGGCGTCGGGGGAGGACGCTTCCCCCAGAATAGCACCGAGCATTCGCTACATTACTGACTCGCGCCCATTCAAATGTCTTTTTGTTGCAAATGAATAATGGAGGAATAAAGAAAACAAAATATTCCAGATCTCCCCCTCGGGTGATAATGCTGTCAGTTCTAAAAGATTATCCCTTTTGCTTTTTTCAATAACGGCATTATCAAAAAGAAACCCAGCAGGCCGAGGCGCAACAGGAGCAGCCGTACAGCACCGGTTACGTACGGCGGAAACTAATTTACTATCAGATACATACATTACTGTTCACAATAGGGGAGAAGAAGTCTATGAGGATGAAATAAAGTCTGCGGCTCCAGAGACCGGGGAGCGACGCACAAGATGTTCTCGCTCCGAGATGCCTCAACGCCATCGCTCCCCCGTGACCCCCACAATCCAAGGCCATTTACCTCCATGGACGAGAAAGATAATCACGTCCTTAATAATCGCAGAATGCGGCGATAGATCTCTGCGTGTGATAATAAGTCGCCAATGATGGCTGCCTCCAATAATCAGCACTAAACAGATCTCCTGCTGTGGGACAAGCAACGCTATTCAATGGCGGCGGTGCACATGTGCAGCTTATTGCTGTTTCACCAGTGTTGCATGCGGGACCTGCTGAGTGTGGGATGGGCACTAGGTGCCACGAGATAGGTCTGTAGGTGGTGAGTGTCCCTGCTCAGAATTGGAGCATACAGCGGACACAGACCTCTGAGCAATAAGGAGTAGGGTCCCCAAACCCAGGGGCAGAGATATCATTGGTGCAACCTGTGCCGCTGCACAGGGGCCCAAGAGGTCAGGGGGGCCCATTTCTATCTCCAAAGCAAGTGCAATTTTTAAGAGTTCTTGGGCTGCAAAGCGCCCATATATTGTTCTTGCACAGGGGCCCAGGAGGTAAGGGGGTCCTTTACTACCTCCAAAGCAGGTGCAATTTTGCATTGTTAGGAGCTCTTGGGCTGCAAAGCGCCCATATATTGTTCTTGGTCAGGGGCCCTTTTCTGTCTGTCTGCCAGTGCCCAAACCACAATGTGCAACCTCACTGGAGCAGACACAGACAGAAAAGGGCCCCTGACCAAGAACAATATATGGGCTCTTTGCAGCCCAAGAGCTCCTAAAAATGCAAAATTGCTCCTGCTTTGGAGGTAGTAAAAGACCCCCTTACCTCCTGCGCCCCTGTGCAAGAACAATATATGGGCGCTTTGCAGCCCAAGAGCTCCTAAAAATGCAAAATTGCACCTGCTTTGGAGGTAGTAAAAGACCCCCTTACCTCCTGCGCCCCTGTGCAAGAACAATATATGGGCGCTTTGCAGCCCAAGAGCTCCTAAAAATGCAAAATTGCACCTGCTTTGGAGGTAGTAAAGGACCCCCTTACCTCCTGGGCCCCTGTGCAAGAACAATATATGGGCGCTTTGCAGCCCAAGAGCTCCTAAAAATGCAAAATTGCACCTGCTTTGGAGGTAGTAAAGGACCCCCTTACCTCCTGGGTCCATGTGCGGCAGCACAGGTTGCACCAATGATATGTCCGCCCCTGTGCAACCTTTCAGCCATGGGTAGGTGGGCATAAAGACCCACAGAGAGGCAAAGCAATGGCATACTGACTAGCTGGTATAATGCCACGAGTGGCATATAGGCAGGGCAGAATACGGTAGACGGGCAGTCACTATAGGTTGGAATATGGGCTGACCGAACCCAACAAAACAAAACTCCCTGTTACGGCATCGTGAGTCGCCTATTATTGGATGAATGAGCCCCATTGCCGGAAATTTACAGACATTCTTGGTTTGTGCCTTTGCGCTCCATTACATACAAGACTTTGCCGTATTCGGACCGGGTCAGTATTTGGAGCTGACGGTAACATTTGTTTCTAAGGATGTAGAATATAAAGTTGCGCTCGGCTGGGGACGGCCGAGGTGTTATAATTATCTGAGAGCGGATAATGGGAGACGTCTCGCCGGGTCCACAAACGTGCCATGTTTAATTCAGGAGGCCAGTAACGAGTTCCCGGCCGGCCTCGCGCAGGCAGACAGGTAGTCGTGGGGAGAGCGCGGTTTATTCACAAAACATTTTACAAAGTAGCGCCACTTAAGTTCACTCCTGACATTTAGCCGAGGAATCCTGCAGAAACGGCAGCGCCGAGCCCTCCGTGACCTTTATGTTTTTTAAAAGCAAAGAGCCTGGAGGAGATTGAATGAAGCTTGCGTGGCGCTGTATACATTTCATTAGAGCTGCTGCTTTCTAAAGAGAGTGCAGGAAAACAACAAAAAAGAAAGAAACAAGTTAACCTTTACCGCTTTAAAGCGCAGCTGGGCGCGCACCAAAAATCATTCGAAATGGACGACGCTCTGTGAAGTTCTGAGATTTCCCAAGATACAACTAAATAGAAAATGAAGAAAAATGATTCCCGGAGCCAACAAATCAAAAGCTCGGCCCTATCCAAGTCTTCTTCATGTGGTTTATAAATGCTTGGAAATAGGCAACTATGGAGAGCGGACAATGGAGAAAACAAGGGGAGGAGGCCAGTGCCAGGCCCGATACTGCATCGATAAGTCGGGCCTGAAAGACACCCGGAGGAGTCCTCGGAGTCGAGCACCCGGAGGAGTCCTCGGAGGCGAGCACCCGGAGGAGTCCACGGCAGGGCACCCGGAGGAGTCCACGGCAGGGCACCCGGAGGAGTCCGCGGAGTCGAGCACCCGGAGGAGTCCACAGTAGAGCACCCGGAGGAGTCCACGACAGGGCACCTGGAGGAGTCCTCGGAGTTGAGCACCCGGAGGAGTCCATGGCAGAACACCCGGAGGAGTCCACGGCAGGGCACCCGGAGGAGTCCTTGGAGTCGAGCACCCGGAGGAGTCCACGGCAGAACACCCGGAGGAGTCCACGGCAGGGCACCTGGAGGAGTCCACGGCAGGGCACCCGGAGGAGTCCGCGGAGTCGAGCACCCGGAGGAGTCCACAGTAGAGCACCCGGAGGAGTCCACGGCAGGGCACCTGGAGGAGTCCTCGGAGTTGAGCACCCGGAGGAGTCCATGGCAGAACACCCGGAGGAGTCCACGGCAGGGCACCCGGAGGAGTCCTCGGAGTCGAGCACCCAGAGGAGTCCACGGCAGAACACCCGGAGGAGTCCACGGCAGGGCACCCGGATGAGTCCTCTGAGTCGAGCACCCGGAGGTGTCCTCTGAGTTGAGCACCCGGAAGAGTCCTCTGAGTCGAGCACCCGGAAGAGTCCTCGGAGTCGAGCACCCGGAGGAGTTCTTGGAGTCGAGCACCCGGAGGAGTCCTCGGAGTCAAGCACCCGGAGGAGTCCTCGGAGTCGAGCACCTGGAGGAGTCCTCGGAGTTGAGCACCCGGAGGAGTCCTCGCAGTAGGGCACCCGGAGGAATCCTCACAGTAGGGCACCCGGAGGAGTCCTCGGAGTAGGGCACCCGGAGGAGTCCTCACAGTAGGGCACCCGGAGGAGTCCTCGGAGTAGGGCACCCGGAGGAGTCCTCACAGTAGGGCACGCGGAGGAGTCCTCGGAGTAGGGCACCCGGAGGAGTCCTCACAGTAGGGCACCCGGAGGAGTCCTCGGAGTAGGGCACCCGGAGGAATCCTCACAGTAGGGCACCTGGAGAAGGGTGAGAAATAAAATTCTGTGCCAAGAAGCTCCATGACATGAACAAGACTAGAGAGGAAGGAGTGAGGAAAGTCATCAGAAACTACTAGAGCAAGCAGTACCCCTGAAGACTACCAAACTGCGGGGGTACAGGTTCTTTTTAAGTATCATTTCTGTATGTCGCTTTTTTTGTGTGGTGGGATATTATATATTTGTGCATTCATGTATTTTCGCAGAACGCCGGCTTTGAGCAGAGCCCCGCAGATATGTCCTTCTCTGTTACCACAGCACAACGATCAAACAAATGAGCCCATCTCCAGCAACGCAGGGACGTGCGAGGACGGTGCGCTTTATTGTGCGCTGTACACAGACTTAACCCTTATTATGGGACCACGGTAATAAATGTTATTTCAGCTCAGTCCATTTCACTAATGACCTGATTATACTTCCATAGTTAAGCGTCGTCCCCATTCCAGGAGATGATTATGGCAATACCAGAAGTGTGCGGGCAGCAGCGGCGGCGGCGGCACAATGTGGGCACTAATCCACAGAGAGGAGGATTGCAATGTATGGGGGGGAAGGAGTGCAGATCTCAACTCCAATCTATTTGCAATCTCCTTCCCGTTGCACCCAGGTGTCGGATTGATGATGGTGCATGCAGTCATATTTAATCAAACCATTGTGCTTAATACCTGAGCAGCTTCCTATGAGCTCAGCATACACAGAGAAAGGAAAAAAGCCGATGCCGGAGGGGCCGATTCCTCTGCTCGGCTTTGTGTGACTGCAGTGGGGTTTTAAGTAGGTTTACATAATTCCTTGTGCTGCTGCCGCTGCTGAATGACCTACTTCTCCGAGCTCGGCACAAACTGCACTTAGAATAACGCTGCTGGTGGAGGCGCTCTGCGGAGAGTGTGCACACGACGGGGGGGCTGAAGAGGCAGAAAGACCTGAGAAGGCGACAATATGTCCGGAGCTTCCCCTTCCCGCACCCCCCCCCCCCCACACTTCATCGCTTCCCTCCTTAGTTCGGATGAGGGTCTGTAATTTATTAAAAAGCCAATGATGAGAACATTTCGCTCCGCCTGCCATAGATGGAGCGATCTGACAATTTAGGGGGCTCCGAGTTTCGCCTATACGTAGTTTCCGTCATAGTCTATGGGGCTATGATTTTTTTTCCCCTTGGATCGAAAGTATCGGTGACGTCCAATTTTGTTCAGATCAATCCAAGTCTGTCAAAAAATATTGGACGGCACTCGGGTGTCAGAAAGGACAAGGTGGAGAAACTTTTTTTTCTTTCCTTCACGTACGAGAAAAACTGATCAAAGTCCGATCAGAATAATTGATCGTTTTTTTCTCGGAATGAGACCTAACGAGATCTGTCACTTTTAGGATACAAATTTTTGATGAAAATGTTAGAAGGTTTCACCGCGTATAATAATCCCCCTGCCTTCCCCTGCGTGGTCAGTACCTAGTAGCGCCCCCTTTTGAAAGTATCACAGCTTGTAAACGCTTTTTGTAGCCAGACAAGAGTCTTTCGGTTCTTGTTTGAGGGATTTTCCTCCATTCTTCCTTGGAGAATTCTTCCAGTTCTGTGAGATTCCTGGGGCGTCTTGCATCCTGAACTATTTTGAGGTCTCGTCACAGATTTTCAATGATGTTCAGATCAGGGGACTGTGAGGGCCATTGTAAAACCTTCAGCTTGCGCCTTTTGAGGTCGTCTATTGTGGATTATGACGTGTGTTTAGGATCATTATCCATTTGTAGAATCATCCTCTTCTCACCTTCAGCTTTTTTTACAGATGGTGTTATGTTTGTATCAAGAATTTGTAGAAATGTCATTGAATCCATTCTTCCCTCTACCTGTGAAATGTATCCCCGTGCCATTGGCTGCAACATTACCCCAAAGCATGATTGATCCTCCCCCATGCTTAATGGTTGGTGAGATGTTCTTTTCCTGAAATTCTGTGCCCTTTTTTCTCCACACATACCTTTGATCATTGTGGCCAAAGATTTTTATTTTACCTCATCGGTCCACAGGACTTGTTTCCAAAATGCATCAGACTTGTTTAGATGTTCTTTTGCACTTCTGACGCTGAATTTTATGGTGAGGACGCAGGAGAGGTTTTCTTCTGATGACTCTTCCATGAAGGCCATATTTGTGCAGGTGTCTCTGAACAGTAGAACAATGGACCACAACTCCAGAGTCTGATAAATCTTTATGGAGGTCTTTTGCAGTCAAGCGGGGGGTTCTGATTTGCCTCTCTAGCAATCCTACAAGCAGCTCTCACTGACATTTTGCTTGGTCTTCCAGACCTTATCTTGACCTCCACTGTTCCTGGTAACTGCCATTTCTTAATTACATTTCTAACTGAGGAAAGGGCAACTTGAAGACTCTTTGCTATCTTCTTATAGCTTCTCCGGCTTTGCGGCCTCCACCATTTTCAGAGAGCTCGGCGGCTGCTTAGAAGGTCCCACGGCTGCTGGTTTTGGCACAAGGTTAGAGGAGGTTTTTATAAAGCTGGAAATTTGCATTACCGGCCTTCCCTAGCGATCAGGCTCGGTCTGGCCTGGCGGGGCGCCGGGAAATTTCCCGGTGGGCCCCGGGCCCTATGCAGAGGGAACTGAAGAATTAAAAAAAAAAAAAGTGGTCGTGGGCCCTTTAAGGGCGCGCGCACGCACTTTCACCGACGCGATGCCCAGGAGAGTAGTGGGAGGGGCCTGGGAGCAGGAGAGCAGGGGCCGCACTGCAGCGTCACACTCAGCAGACAGGGCCGCACGTCTGCTAAAAGTGACGTCACAGCGCGCCCTGCACTGCAGTCTCCCGCATTAGGAGCGCGTCTGTGGGCTGGAGACAAGCCAAGGTACTGTAATATTTGTGTGTTTGTATGGATTTTTATGTATATGCTGCCTGCATGTGTGTGTGTACAGTGTGTGTATATGCCTGTGTGTGTACAGTGTGTGTGTATATGCCTGTGTGTATATATGCCTGTATGTGTGTGTGTATATGCCTGTGTGTGTATATGCCTGTGTGTGTGTGTGTGTACAGTGTGTGTGTGTACAGTGTGTGTGTACAGTGTGTATATGTGTGTGTGTACAGTGTGTGTGTATATGCCTGTGTGTGTGTGTATATGCCTGTGTGTGTGTATATGCCTGTGTGTGTGTGTACAGTGTGTGTGTACAGTGTGTGTATATGCCTGTGTGTGTATGTACAGTGTGTGTGTATATGCCTGTGTGTGTATATGCCTGTGTGTGTATATGTGTGTGTGTATATGCCTGTGTGTGTATATGTGTGTGTGTACAGTGTGTGTGTATATGCCTGTGTGTGTGTGTGTATATGCCTGTGTGTGTGTGTACAGTGTGTGTGTATATGCCTGTGTGTGTGTGTGTATATGCCTGTGTGTGTGTGTACAGTGTGTATGTGTGTGTGTGTACAGTGTGTGTATATGCCTGTGTGTGTACAGTGTGTGTATATGCCTGTGTGTGTACAGTGTGTGTATATGCCTGTGTGTGTATGTCTCTGTGTGTGTGTATATACCTGTGTGTGTGTACAGTGTGTTTATATGCCTGTGTGTGTGTTTATATTCCTGTGTGTGTGTGTGTGTATATGCCTGTGTGTGTATATGCCGGTGAGTGTGTATATGCCTGTGTGTGTGTGTGTATATGCCTGTATGTGTGTGTGTATATGCCTGTGTGTATATATGCCTGTATGTGTGTGTGTATATGCCTGTGTGTGTATATGCCGGTGTGTGTATATGCCTGTGTGTGTGTATATGCCTGTGTGTGTATATGCCGGTGTGTGTATATGCCTGTGTGTGTCCATTGTGTATGCCTGTGTGTTTATGTGTCTTCACACATACGTGTGTGTGTACAGTGTGTGTATATGCCGGTGTGTGTGTATATGCCGGTGTGTGTGTATATGCCGGTGTGTGTGTATATGCCGGTGTGTGTGTATATGCCTGTGTGTGTCCATTGTATATGCCTGTGTGTTTATGTGTCTTCACACATACGTGTGTGTGTGCTTCCCTGCGTGTTTGCATTTGTGTGTGTGATTGTCTGAGTGTGTCTGTGCATTTCTGTGTGTGCTTGCCTGTGTGTGTACGTGTCCCCATTTCTGTGAGTATGTGTATCTGCGTGTGTATATTAGGGCTCTTTCACATGTCCTGATATTTACGGGACTGGAGATATCCGTGTCCACCTGTGTGTCATCCGTGTGACACATACCGGCGCTTGGGAATCAGTGTACAGTTAGCGCTGTTCCCAAGAGCCGGGTGCTGAGCGCTGCCCTCATCATAGATCCCTGCAGGCGCTGTGATCAGCAGCAGCGGGGTCAATGATGAGAGTAGTAGTCTACTCCCACTGTGTCCGTGTCCAACTATAAAAATAAGAATAAAATAAAAAAATCCTTATACTCACCTCTGCTAAGTGTCACCTGCTGTAATCCGTGTGAGCGCTCACGCCGAGGAGAATGACTTCTGCAGCGAGCTTGCTCCAGAGCTGCGCTTAGTGAATGACAGGGCACCGCTTGTTGAGCGCAGCTCCGGAGCCCACTCGCTGCAGGAGACATTCTCCTCGGCGTGAGCGCTCGCACGGATTACAGCGGGTGACACTTAGTAGAGGTTAGTATAAGGTTTTTTTTATTTTATTCTTTTTACAGTTGAACACAGCTTGTATAGACTATTACTCTCATCATTGACCCTGCTGGTGCTGATCGCAGCACCTGCAGGGATCTATGATGAGGGCAGCGCTCAGCGCTCTTCCCAAGCACCGGGTGCTAACTGTCATCAGTGTGCGGGACTTTTTGCGGTCTGGACAGCAGGTAAAAAACAGACATGCCAGCGTGTTTTGCCCACGGACACCACATGGCCTGTGGAAAGTGGAAACACACTGACATGTGCACATACGCATTCATGTGAATGGGTCTACGTGTGTCAGTGTCTCTGGTACGTGTGGAAACGGTCACCGCATGTACTGACGTGTGGAGGAGCCCTTAGTAGGTGTCTGTGTGCGCTTGTTTTCGTGTGTGTAAGCGTGCTTCTGCATGTCTGTGTGCTCTTCCGAAGATTTATTATATTTGGAGAGAGATGGGAGAGAAATTCTAGGAGACAGAATGGGGAGATGTGTGAAGAAACAGTATGGTGAGCTAGAGGAGGGGTAGGAATGAGTGCAGGAACAGAATGGGGAAAGGATGTATAAGACAGTATGGAGAGCGGGGGAATAGTGTGAGGAGACAGTATGGAGGGAGAAAAGTGTGAGGTGACACAGCACAGAGACTAGGTAGTGTGGGGGAAGGTATAGAGATGCGGCAGTATGGGGGGAACAGTGTGAGGGCACAGCAAGGAGGGAACAGTGTGCTGAGGAGGGGGAGTGTGATGAAGGGGCACGTTATAGAGACTGGGCACTATAGGGGGGACACAGTGTGAGAGGACAATGTGAACAGGGGGCCCAGTATGGTAAGGAGAGGACAGTGTGAAGAGGGGGCCCAGTATGGTAAGGAGAGGACAGTGTGGAGAGCAGGTACCATAAGAGGGGTAGAGTGTATGTCATGTTTTGTGCAGGGAGCATTGTAAGAGTTAGGTTTATTCAGGGGCTCAGTGTAGATATTTTTATTCAGGAGCATTATAATGACTCTGCTATCTTTAAGGGCATCGTGTGGGGATGTGCTGCAGAAGACCGGAGAAGATGGAAGTCTGCAGAGACGAGCTGTGGATGAGAAAAGTCCTCATGGAGACTGGACAAGAGGAAGAAAAGAAAGAGAACGACTCTAATCAGAGAAGACGTCTCAGGTAAGATACCTGGATGTAAATGTTCATCTGTGATCCTCCCTGCGTCTCATCAGTGCTGTGGTTCCTGTATGGTCCGCAGTCTGATGATGACTGATAACAACTCCCAGTATCTCTATTGTTAATTACATACTGGGAGTTGTAGGTTTATGCGATATAAAGATATATGGGGCTGACCTGACATTACAAATGATGGTGGTTCAGATGATGTATTCATGTACTGATGAGTTTGTGCGCGTCTGCGTGTGTGTGCGCGTCTGCGTGTGTGTGCGCTTCTGCGTGTTTGTGCGCGTCTACGTATCTGGAATAATATGTCTTTTTGTAAGATGCGTGTATGTAAGAGTCCATTGTGGTGTGTAATAACATTCATATGCTTGAGGCACCTTTACTAAATCTATTAGGACTCGCTCACATGTGTTAGGGAATTCCATTTGTCTTTCCACATTTAGGAACAGACAAGTGAAATTTGCTAACCTTGTCATAACCATAGGGTTGTACTTGTATGGAGCGGGTTCAGGAGCTGAGCCTGCTCCATACCGGGCAGATGTCGGCTGTGTTACATAGCCGGCGTCTGCCTGTAACAGCAGTGATCAGAGCTCGCCTTGATTGCTGCTGTTTTGAGTATTTAAGTGCCCTTGTCAATCACTGACAGCGGCATTTAGATAGCACGATGGCCGGTGCATGCAGTCACCTGCTCCCTTCTGCCCCCTGTGACGCAGTTGCAGGTTGCTGATGGGTTGCCAGTAGTGCTGAGTGAGCGTGGTCGGATAAGGTGTGACCCCAGCATGCTCGGGTGTTATCCAGGTATCTTGTAGTGCTCTGCTACTATGCTCGAGTCCCTGCGGTAACATGTTTTGCGGCGGTAGACAGAAGCAACACATGCAGGGATTACCTAACAAACCGGCAATTCCTGCATGTGTTGCGTCTGTCTACCGCCGCAAAACATGCTACCCTGGGGATTCAAGCATAGTAGCACTACAAGATACTGGGATAACACCCGAGCATGCTGGGATCACACCTTATCCGACCACGCTCGCTCAGCACTAGTTGCCAGGTGCTGCTGCCATGTTAGTCATTCAATGAAGCTCAGCCTGAGGTTGGGCTCCATGGAAGTGTCACAATCCAGGTGCCGGACGTTATTGCAGCACGCTCACTTTGTAGTTCGCGGTGACTGTAAAGTCTCCCTCCTTGCACCGATCCTATGACAGGAAGCGAGTGGCGGCAGGGAGAATAAAACGTAATTTTCTCCGTGTAGCCAACGCTTTTCCATTAAGCCGTCTAACCAGGCTTTAAACCCTATTTACCTGCAGATTACCCCTATATCTGCAGATAAATGGCGTTTTTCAAGGTGACAAGTTACCATTATAGGGACTCTGGCAGGACGGAATGACTGTTCGAACAAAGTCCTGCCGCTCACAGCGCGGCCAATCATGTAACTATAGTGCATTATAGACAAGCATAACAAGTAATAAAACCGTTTATGGTGGGCTGTAGTGTGGGCCCCTAGGGTCAGCTCCCCTGGTGGGCCCTAGGCACCCCAGTCCGACCCTGCTAGCGATGATAGTGAACAAGCCATAACCCTAACAGGCTAATTAAGGTCTGAAACCTCGGTCAAAGTTATCTGAGCACAAATCTCCAAGGGTGCCCAGACTTTTGCATCAGCCTTTTTGTAATTTTAAAATGTAAAAAATAACATATACAGTATACATTATATACATACATATATATTACTCCCCCTAAAATACAAAGGAAATGTGTCACCTGTAACTTTAGGCCTTTTAGATCATTTCATCTACAACTTGCTTCACTGTTCACAATAACAGGAATTTTGACCAGGGGTGCACAAACTTTTACATGTCGCTGTTCTGTGTAGATAACACAGTATCCACCATTCACAATAGGTGATGTCACAGCTCACCTCCTCCCCTCTCTTCACACATGCTCATTAGGTGCTTCTTACAGAGGGTCTGAGTCAGTCTGTACATATGGATTTGAAGTTAGAGACTAAAACCCCCCAGTGGTCAGTGTGAAAATTGCAAGGTTTCTAATTTTTATTTTTTAAACAGTGATATGGACACATTCCCTTTAAGAGCACAAGGAAGTTTTACCTTTCCAATTAAACGTAACTATAAATAATATGGGATCTCCTGATTTAACCAATTGTCATCTGCTTTCCCTTCAGAGAGATCAATTTTTGCTCTTTCCCGGACCGCAGAGCATTGCGCCTGGACAAATAGAGACTGACAGCAGATTGTATTGGTCACAGTCCGTGGTCGGATTATATTCCCCATCATTCCGCTGAGAATTCCAGCGAGCGGTATTCTACTAAGAAAATGCGAATGCGAGCAGATGAGGTAATGACAACGGCGCCCCTCGGAGGAACCGGCGTGTGCAGAAGAATAAACACCGTGATTTCTCAGAGGAGACTTTACTAGAAGGGCCGGAGTCCAGGCTGCTGGAAAGAAAGTTTCATTAGAGTTTATTGAAAAGTTCTGAAACTTTCTAACAAACTTTTAAATAAACGTTTTAATAAACTTAAGAAAAAAATTTAAAAAAATTACAAATTAGAACTTTTTAATAAACTTTAAAAAAAAAAGTTACAAATTAGAACTTTTTAATAAACTTAAAAAAAAAAAAAAAAAGTTACAAATTAGAACTTTTTAATAAACTTTAAAAAAAAAGTTACAAATTAGAACTTTTTAATGAACTTAAAAAAAAGTTACAAATTAGAACTTTTTAATAAACTAAAAAAAAAAAAAAATAGGTACAAATTAGAACTTTTTAATAAACTTAAAAAAAAGTTACAAATTAGAACTTTTTAATAAACTTAAAAAAAAAAAAAAGTTACAAATTAGAACTTTTTAATAAACTTAAAAAAAAAAAAGTTACAAATTAGAACTTTTTAATGAACTTAAAAAAAGTTACAAATTAGAACTTTTTAATAAACTAAAAAAAAAAAAAAAATAGGTACAAATTAGAACTTCTTAATAAACTTAAAAAAAAGTTACAAATTAGAACTTTTTAATGAACTTAAAAAAAAGTTACAAATTAGAACTTTTTAATAAACTAAAAAAAAAAAAAATAGGTACAAATTAGAACTTCTTAATAAACTTAAAAAAAAGGTTACAAATTAGAACTTTTTAATAAACTTTAAAAAAAAAAGTTACAAATTAGAACTTTTTAATAAACTTTTAAAAAAAAAAAGTTACAAATTAGAACTTTTTAATAAACTTTAAAAAAAAAAGTTACAAATTAGAACTTTTTAATAAACTTTTAAAAAAAAGTTACAAATTAGAACTTTTTAATAAACTAAAAAAAAAAAAAAAATAAGTACAAATTAGAACTTTTTAATAAACTTAAAAAAAAAAGTTACAAATTAGAACTTTTTAATAAACTTAAAAAAGAAAGTTACAAATTAGAACTTTTTAATAAACTTAAAAAAAAAAAAGTTACAAATTAGAACTTTTTAATAAACTTTAAAAAAAAAAAAAAAAAAAAAAGTTACAAATTAGAATGTGTGCGAAACAGACCGATTAAAATGTGGGACTTTTTGGTCACCCATCAAATGGGTGGAAAAGTATGTTTAGAAAACAGGGACGCGGAAAAGAAAAAACCGCACCGCATAATGAAAACTGTGCAGAGTAAAAGGAAAGGCGAAAACTAAAAAGAAAAGAAAAAAAAAAAGAAGAAGAGGAACTTGAGCAGCGCGGCCGGCTTTGTATCCGCGGCTGGCACTGAAGTCTGTGCAATGTATATTAATGATGATTTTGTGAAGCGTCGCCCACACCCCGCTGCTCTCCACATAAATGAAGTGTCAGACAAATGTGACTCTCTCATATTTAAAGAAGAAAAGCGTCATTTGCATGAGCGCTTTGTCCGGATGATACTTGGTCGGTATCTGCGTGGCCCACATTAACTCCGCGGCGTGCTGCGCTGGTGATAACGCGCTTTCCGTTTTCTTTTAATGTCTATATCGGTTACATCAGCAATTCTGCGGGAACACTTGTATCTGGGAGTTCAGTGAGGAATGCAGATAGATCGGGGGGCTGCGCAGCACAGACGTTGCCTGAAATCGGTTCCGGCACCCAGCGCTCTGGATGGCGCGTCCGCGCCAGGACCTGGAAGCAGTCGCCAACTCTTCCTGCCGAGACCCCAATCATAGGTCGGCCGGGGTCACTCCTACCATTCACGAGTCTGGGAAACATGATGATCACACTGGTTGTCACTCAACATTCTATAGAACATGGAGGAACGAGAAGAAGCGGGAGAGAACGTCACCTCCCCAGCAGAAAACGGCGACTGATGGATGGATATTTAGGGGGCTGAGAGTGAGATGAAAGGGATCAAAGTGTAGCAAAGTTCTGAAACTTTCCGATCTATGTTGTATTTTTAATTTCTGCCATTTTTAGGAGCTCGGCTTCATGATAGTGAACAGAAACAACTTATTTTACATTTCAGAGACTAAAAAAACAAACTATGAGCATTGTGTAACGCTATCCAAAATATGGGCACTAGGTGGCGCCACTGTGTGATCACAATACAGGACCCTATAGGTCTATATGTGATCGCTGTGCAGCGCCATCATATGAGCACCGTGTCGCCATTATACGAGCACCGTGTCGCCATTATATGAGCACCGTGTCGCCATTATATGAGCACCGTGTCGCCATTATACGAGCACCGTGTCGCCATTATACGAGCACCGTGTCGCCATTATGCGAGCAACGTGTCGCCATTATACGAGCACCGTGTCGCCATTATATGAGCACCGTGTCGCCATTATATGAGCACAGTGTCGCGATTATAAGAGCACCGTGTCGCCATTATACAAGCACCGTGTCGCCATTATACGAGCACCGTGTTGCCATTATACGAGCACCGTGTCGCCATTATGCGAGCAACGTGTCGCCATTATACGAGCACCGTGTCGCCATTATATGAGCACCGTGTCGCCATTATATGAGCACAGTGTCACGATTATATGAGCACCGTGTCGCCATTATACGAGCACCGTGTCGCCATTATACGAGCACCGTGTCGCCATTATACGAGCACCGTGTCGTCATTATACGAGCACCGTGTCGCCATTATACGAGCACCGTGTCGCCATTATACGAGCACTGTGTCGCCATTATACGAGCACCGTGTCGCTATTATACGAGCACCGTGTCGCCATTATACGAGCACCGTGTCGTCATTATACGAGCACCGTGTCGCCATTATACGAGCACCGTGTCACCATTATACGAGCACTGTGTCGCCATTATGCGAGCACCGTGTCGCTATTATACGAGCACCGTGTCGCCATTATACGAGCACCGTGTCGCCATTATATGAGCACCGTGTCGCCATTATACGAGCACCGTGTCGCCATTATACGAGCACCGTGTCACCATTATACGAGCACCGTGTCACCATTATATGAGCACCGTGCCGCCATTATACGAGCACCGTGTCGCCATTATACGAGCACCGTGTCGCATTATACGAGCACCGTGTCGCTATTATATGAGCATCGTGTCGCTATTATATGAGCATCGTGTCGCCATTATACGAGCACTGTGCCGCCATTATACGAGCACCTTGTCGCAATTATACGAGCACCGTGTCGCCATTATACGAGCACCGTTTCGCCATTATGCGAGCACCGTGTCGCCATTATACGAGCACCGTGTCGCCATTATACGAGCACCGTTTCGCCATTATATGAGCACCGTGTCGCTATTATATGAGCACCGTGTCGCTATTATATGAGCACCGTGTCGCTATTATATGAGCACTGTATGCTATTATATGAGCACCGTGTCGCCATTATACGAGCACCGTGTCGCTATTATACAAGCACCGTGTCGCCATTATACGAGCACCGTGTCGCCATTATACGAGCACCGTGTCGCCATTATACGAGCACCGTGTCGCTATTATATGAGCACCGTGTCGCCATTATACGAGCACCGTGTCGCTATTATATGAGCACCGTGTCGCCATTATACGAGCACCGTGTCGCTATTATATGAGCACTGTATACTCTTCCCCCACTATGTGGCACCGCCATGCGTCTCTCCATGTCGCTCTCGCGTGTTATGTTGAGTGCCAAGAAATATCTTTCCTGTTACACAGATCCTGTAATAGAAAGATGCGGTCAATGGGTCGTGGTGACTACACAGGGGGCGACACGCAAAGATGCCAATATTTACTCAGTGGATGTTGGAGATTTTACGGCTCTGGGGCTTCATTGCTGCTCGGGGTATAAAGCGCCTGATGTTTCTTTGTGTCCACAGCAGCTCATCAAGTCGCTGGAGCGTTTTACACCTACGTTCCTATACCGCCACCTGGTGCTGGTTTACCAGTATTACAACATCAACCTAAATGAGAACCATCTGTAACATATTGACAATATTGCTATTTTATTCTCTTTGCAAAACTGCGGCAATTTGCATGAAAACACATGGCTTTCATAACAGAAAGACTGCGCCATGCTGCGTGTGTGAATGTAGTCGGAGGATA
This sequence comes from Phyllobates terribilis, assembly GCF_046119375.1. NCBI lineage: Eukaryota > Metazoa > Chordata > Amphibia > Anura > Dendrobatidae > Phyllobates > Phyllobates terribilis. The sequence continues at coordinate 94,857,087 of NW_027362772.1, forward strand.
AGGTGCGATTGTGGTATTTGCACAAAGGCACAGCTTTTAGCAAGAAATAATATACGTGCATTTCCCTATATGTGACAGGAGCGCACCATAGTCACGCGCTGGATATATGGCGGTTTATGCACCCAGAACCGCAGCACCGCAGAGCAATGTGAGAGCCCGGCGTTGTGCTGGAGGTGCAGCGAGCTCTGCGCACATGTAGACAGCGTTGTAGAGCGACAGAGCTCCTTCCATATACCCCTCCAGTGTATCCAGCACTAATACAGAGCCTTGAAAAAGTCTTCACACCCCGTGAACTTTTCCACATTTTTTTCACGTTACAGTCACAAACTTAGATAGTATTTTATTAGGATTTTATGTGACACAAAGTAACAAGTATTTGTGACGTGTAAAGGTAATTATGCAAGGTTTTCTTATTGTTGTACAAATATAAATCCAACAATTGTTCTGTGCATTAGTATTCAGCCCCCTGTAGTCTAATCCCCCTAAATAAAATCCTAAATGACCAATCCCCTCCAGAAGTCTCATTGTTAGTACTTTGCGTCCACCTGGGTGTGATTTGTTCTCAGTATAACTACAGCTGTTCTGTAAAGGCCTTGGAGGTTTGTGTGAGAACATTAGGGATCAAACAGTAACATGAGAACCAAGGAGCCCACCAGACAGGTCAGGGATAAAGCTGAAAACCAAGGAGCCCACCAGACATGTCAAGGATAAAGCTGAAAACCAAAGAGCCCACCAGACAGGTCAGGGATAAAAGCTGAAAACCAAGGAGCCCACCAGACAGGTCAGGGATAGAAGCTGAAAACCAAGGAGCCCACCAGACAGGTCAGAGATAAAGCTGAAAACCAAGGAACCCACTAGACAGGTCAGGAATAAAGCTGAAAACCAAGGAGCCCACCAGATAGGTCAGGGATCAAGTTGAAAACCAAGGAGCCCAGCAGACAGGTCAGGGATAACGTTGTGAAGAAGAGGAAAGCATGATTAGGTTATAGAAAATAGCCCAAGCTCTGAACATCTCACAGAGCGCTGTTCTATCCATCATCCAAAAATGGAAGGAGTATGGCACAACTGCAACTGCAAACCTACCAAGACATGGCCGTCCACCAAACTTGACATCCCAAGCAAGGAGATCACTAATTAGAGAAGCAGCCGAGAAGCCCATGGTCACTGGAGGAACTGCAGATCCACAACTCAGGGGGAGAATCTGTCCCAGGACGACTATTAGTCGTGAACTCCACAAATCGGGCTTTTATGGAAGAGGAGCAAGAAGAAGCCATAAGAAGTCCCATGTAGGGGGCACAGCGAGCAAGTGTAGGGCTCTGGTCAGATGAGACTAAAGAAGAACTTTATGGGCTAAATGCAGAGCACTATGTGTGGCAGAAAACTAACCCTGCACATCACCCTGAAAACACCATCCCCACTGTCACACATGGTGGTGGCAGCATCCTGCTGTGGGGAGGCTTTTCTTCAGCAGGGGCAGGGAAGCTGGTCAGGGGTGATGGGAAGATGGATGGAGCTAAATACAGGATAATCCTGGAGGAAAACCTGTCAGAGGCTGCAGAAGACCTGAGACCGGGGCGGAGGTTCACCTCCCAGCAGGACAACAACCCTCAACATCCTGCAGAGCCACAATGGAGGGTTTAGATCAGAGCATATTCCTGAGTGTGAACGGCGCAGTCACAGTCCAGACCCAAATCCCAGAGAATCTGTGACCAGACGTGAAAATCACTGATCACAGACGTCTCCATCCAATCACTGAGCGAGAGCGAGGGGGCAAAGCTGGAGAGACAGACCCCAAGAGACTGCAGAGAAAGCTGGAGAGACAGACCCCAAAAGACTGCAGAGAAAGCTGGAGAGACAGACCCCAAAAGACTGCAGGGAAAGGTGGGAGAGACAGACCCCAAGAGACTGCAGAGAAAGCTGGAGAGACTGACTCTAAAAGACTGCAGAGAAAGCCGGAGAGACAGACCCCAAAAGACTGCAGAGAAAGCTGGAGAGACAGACCCCAAAAGACTGGAGGGAAAGCTGGAGAGACAGACTCTAAAAGACTGCAGGGAAAGGTGGAGAGACAGACCCCAAAAGACTGCAGAGAAAGCTGGAGAGACAGACCCCAAAAGACTGCAAGGAAAGGTGGAGAGACAGACCCCAAAAGACTGCAGCGTAAGGTGGAGAGACAGACCACAAAAGACTGCAGAGAAAGGTGGAGAGACATACCGCAAAAGACTGCAGCGTAAGGTGGAGAGACAGACCCCAAAAGACTGCAGAGAAAGGTGGAGAGACAGACCGCAAAAGACTGCAGAGAAAGCTGGAGAGACAGACCCCAAAAGACTGCAGAGAAAGGTGGAGAGACAGACCCCAAAAGACTGCAGCGTAAGGTGGAGAGACAGACCCCAAAAGACTGCAGGGAAAGGTGGAGAGACATACCCCAAAAGACTTCAGGGAAAGGTGGGAGAGACTGACCCCAAAAGACTGCAGCATAAGGTGGAGAGACAGACCACAAAAGACTGCAGATAAAGGTGGAAAGACAGACCCCAAAAGACTGCAGAGAAAGCTAAAGAGACAGACCCCAAAAGACTGCAGCATAAGGTGGGAGAGACAGACCCCAAAAGACTGCAGCATAAGGTGGGAGAGACAGACCCCAAAAGACTGCAGCGTAAGGTGGGAGAGACAGACCCCAAACGACTGCAGCGTACGGTGGGAGAGACAGACCCCAAAAGACTGCAGCGTAAGGTGGGAGAGACAGACCCCAAAAGACTGCAGCGTAAGGTGGGAGAGACAGACCCCAAAAGACTGCAGCGTAAGGTGGGAGAGAAAGACCCCAAAAGACTGCAGCATAAGGTGGGAGAGAAAGACCCCAAAAGACTGCAGCATAAGATGGGAGAGACAGACCCCAAAAGACTGCAGCGTAAGGTGGGAGAGACAGACCCCAAAAGACTGCAGCGTAAGGTGGGAGAGAGAGACCCCAAAAGACTGCAGCGTAAGGTGGGAGAGCCAGACCCCAAAAGACTGCAGGGAAAGGTGGAGAGACAGACCCCAAAAGACTGCAGGGAAAGGTGGAGAGACAGACCCCAAAAGACTGCAGAGAAAGGTGGAGAGACAGACCCCAAAAGACTGCAGGGAAAGGTGGAGAGACAGATCCCAAAAGACTGCAGCAGAGAAAGGTGGGAGACACAGACCCCAAAAGACTGCAGAGAAAGGTGGAGAGACAGACCCCAAAAGACTGCAGAGAAAGGTGGAGAGACAGACCCCAAAAGACTGCAGGGAAAGCTGGAGAGACAGACCCCAAAAGACTGCAGGGAAAGCTGGAGAGACAGACCCCAAAAGACTGCAGAGAAAGGTGGAGAGACAGACCCCAAAAGACTGCAGAGAAAGGTGGAGAGACAGACCCCAAAAGACTGCAGGGAAAGGTGGAGAGACATACCCCAAAAGACTTCAGGGAAAGGTGGGAGAGACAGACCCCAAAAGACTGCAGAGAAAGGTGGAGAGACAGATCCCGAAAGACTGCAGAGAAAGGTGGAGAGACAGACCCCAAAAGACTGCAGGGAAAGGTGGGAGAGACAGACCCCAAAAGACTGCAGGGAAAGGTGGAGAGACAGACCACAAAAGACTGCAGCAGAGAAAGATGGGAGACACAGACCCCAAAAGACTGCAGAGAAAGGTGGGCGAGACAGACCCCAAAAGACTGCAGCATAAGGTGGAGAGACAGACCCCAAAAGACTGCAGCATAAGGTGGAGAGACAGACCCCAAAAGACTGCAGAGAAAGGTGGGCGAGACAGACCCCAAAAGACTGCAGCATAAGGTGGAGAGACAGACCCCAAAAGACTGCAGCGTAAGGTAGGAGAGACAGACCCCTAAAGACTGCAGAGAAAGCTGGAGAGACAGACCCCAAAAGACTGCAGGGAAAGGTGGAGAGACAGACCCCAAAAGACTGCAGCGTAAGGTGGAGAGCAGACCCCAAAAGACTGCAGAGAAAGCTGGAGAGACAGACTCCAAAAGACTGCAGCAGAGAAAGATGGGAGAGACAGACCCCAAAAGACTGCAGGGAAAGCTGGAGAGACAGACCCCAAAAGACTGCAGAGAAAGGTGTAGAGACAGACCCCAAAAGACTGCAGAGAAAGGTGGAGAGACAGACCCCAAAAGACTGCAGGGAAAGGTGGAGAGACATACCCCAAAAGACTTCAGGGAAAGGTGGGAGAGACAGACCCCAAAAGACTGCAGCGTAAGGTGGAGAGACAGACCACAAAAGACTGCAGAGAAAGGTGGAGAGACAGATCCCGAAAGACTGCAGAGAAAGGTGGAGAGACAGACCCCAAAAGACTGCAGGGAAAGGTTGGAGAGACAGACCCCAAAAGACTGCAGGGAAAGGTGGAGAGACAGACTCCAAAAGACTGCAGGGAAAGCTGGAGAGACAGACCACAAAAGACTTCAGGGAAAGGTGGGAGAGACAGACCCCATAAGACTGCAGCGTAAGGTGGAGAGACAGACCACAAAAGACTGCAGAGAAAGGTGGAGAGACATACCCCAAAAGACTTCAGGGAAAGGTGGGAGAGACAGACCCCAAAAGACTGCAGCGTAAGGTGGAGAGACAGACCACAAAAGACTGCAGAGAAAGGTGGAGAGACAGATCCCGAAAGACTGCAGAGAAAGGTGGAGAGACAGACCCCAAAAGACTGCAGGGAAAAGTGGGAGAGACAGACCCCAAAAGACTGCAGAGAAAGGTGGAGAGACAGACCACAAAAGACTGCAGCAGAGAAAGATGGGAGACACAGACCCCAAAAGACTGCAGCGTAAGGTGGAGAGACAGACCCCAAAAGACTGCAGAGAAAGGTGGAGAGACAGACCCCAAAAGACTGCAGAGAAAGGTGGGAGAGACAGACCCCAAAAGACTGCAGGGAAAGGTGGAGAGACAGATCTCAAAAGACTGCAGAGAAAGGTGGAGAGACAGATCTCAAAAGACTGCAGCAGAGAGGTGGGAGAGACAGACCCCAAAAGACTGCAGCAGTGATTACAGCGACAGGTGGTCCTACAAAGTACTGACTCAGGGGGGCTGAATATAAATGCACGGAACAATTTTCAGATTTATATTTTTACAATATTTATAAAACATTGTATCATTTCCTTTACTCCTCACTTGTTACTTAGTGTTTGTATCACATAAAATCCCAACAAAATACATTTATGTTCGTGGCTGTAACATGAAAAATGTGGAAAAGTTCACGGGGTGTGAAGACTTTTTTCCAGGCAGCGTACATATTAGATAGATGAAGTTGCAGACTTTCTCATTAGCCGATGATCCATTGTTTTTGGCGCTATGTGATCGCGGTCAGAACAATCCATTTGAATCCAATCAGTTATCAATGACAGATAATTGTGCGGCCCCCCGTAACCTCCCCATTTAACAGCCCATAAACGTTATTTATTGAAAGCTAGCCCCCCTGGTATGGGCGGCATTTGGGGATATTTTAGACACCTAATATTTTCCCGGAGTGAAGGAATCTGCCACCATTCATTACTTTGCACTTTGAACACTTCGGGCTTGGAAGCCATTAAGCTGAACACATAAATATCGGAGGACAGGAATCTGTGTGGAGGGATAATGGGCGATTATTTATGGCGGGGGGCTGCAGGGACACGAGGGGCACATATGGCCGCGGCAGGTGTCTGTCTGCACCTGTGATCTCTGCGCCGTGCAGCTGTGTCCTGAGACCCCCCGACACCACCAGGAATCCTCCACCATGAGCAGGTCACACAGATAGGAAAATATCCCCCCGGATCCCCATAGATCACAACCATCGGGCAGGATCGTTACATTGGGATCATAGGATCTGCTTAGGGCCACCAGTCGCCAGCTCCGGGGCCGCACTTTTCAGCTACACCCAAATGTAACATCATCCTCAACCTCAGATTTATATAACAATGGACCAGGTAGATTGTTACATCAATAAGATGCCGCCTGTGTCTGTACGTAGTGATTCATGTATATAGTGCCAAGTGCTGCTCATATAAGAGGGTGGGGGCCCACCGGAGGATTTTCCTGCAAGGGGGCCCACCGGAGGATTCTCCGCTTCTCCTGTGGGCCAGTCCGAGCGTATAACAAACACAAGGTTCCCAAAGAAAAGAGCAAAAACAAAGATACAAAATGTCTATAAATTCCTAGAAAATATTTATGAACTTAACGGCCCCAGAAATCCCTGATTTATTTATAACACCTATTATTAAATTGTCTCTTGACTAAGATATAGCATCAAAAAAAGGGGGAAAAATTTGTATCAAAAATATCAACTAGATTTGTATTGGCACGAATTTCCAAAAAAGGGAGCCAGAGAAAAAGCTCTTAATGAAAATATATATTTATTATTTCATAAATAGAAAAACCGTAAAAAGTTTACATTGTATTAGTGGTAGATAGTGGAAGAAGCAAAACCAGTTTAGACAGATGAAAAAAAACAAATAAAGGAGATCATCTCCCTCATTGAAGAGCACTACAACATCAGCAAATAATTATGTATGAAAATACCGGTATATATCCAAATACAGATTGCAAACAAAGTAATAATCCAATAGTCAGATGTTATCTCATCCTGATCAATTCGGCCATAAATTATAATATGATCTGGCTTTTTACAGGGTACACCAATATTTAAAGCACAGTCTGCAGGTAAGCAGGCATGTGTGCCGAGTCCCTTTGTATAGTTAATAGGAGAACTATCCAGGATAGGCAAACATAAAGAAATTGTTGTGCAATACATATTTAAGTGCATGTGCTAGAACCATATAATATAATATAACGGTAGCTTTTACCTTGTGACATATTGCATATAATGTGCAGGCTCTGCCAGGAGGGAGCTGATAGCGCGCCTCGACGCGCGTTTCACCTACGTGGCTTCGTCCCTGATTTATTTGCCAGGACTCACTACTCCAACAACAAAAAAACTTCTTCATGGAAGATTATGATGTGATATGAAAAGATACAATCACACCAAGTAACATCATGTATCCCCATATAGTGACATCATACATGACCTCATATAACGCCCCCCTCCCCATCACTACCTCATATAGTGACATCATACATGACCTCATATAACGCCCCCCTTCCCCATATGGTGACATCATACATGACCTCATATAACGCCCCCCTCCCCATCACTATCTCATATAGTGACATCATACATGACCTCATATAACGCCCCCTCCCCATCACTATCTCATATAGTGACATCATACATGACCTCATATAACGCCTTCCTTCCCATCACTACCCCATATAGTGACATCATACATGACCTCATATAACGCCCCCCTCCCCATCACTACCCCATATAGTGACATCATACATGACCTCATATAACGCCCCCCTCCCCATCACTATCTCATATAGTGACATCATACATGACCTCATATAACGTACCCCTCCCCCATCACTACCTCATATATTGACACCATACATGACCTCATATAACGCCCCCTCCCCATCACTATCTCATATAGTGACATCATGCATGACCTCATATAACGCCCCCATCCCCCATCACTACCCCATATAGTGACATCATACATGACCTCATATAACGCCCCCTCCCCCATCACTACCTCATATATTGACACCATACATGACCTCATATAACGCCCCCATCACTACCTCATATATTGACACCATACATGACCTCATATAACGCCCCCTCCCCCATATGGTGACATCATACATGACCTCATATAACGCCCCCTCCCTCATCACTACCTCATATAGTGACATCATACATGACCTCATATAACGCCCCCCTCCCCATCACTATCTCATATAGTGGCATCATACATGACCTCATATAACGCCCCCCTCCCCATCACTACCCCATATAGTGACATCATACATGACCTCATATAACGCCCCCTCCCCTATCACTACCCCCTATAGTGACATCATACATGACCTCATATAACGCCCCCCTCCCCCATCACTACCTCATATAGTGACATCATACATGACCTCATATAACGCCCCCCTCCCCTATCACTACCCCCTATAGTGAGATCATACATGACCTCATATAACGCACCCCTCCCCCATCACTACCTCATATAGTGACATCATACATGACCTCATATAACACCCCCCTCCCCTATCACTACCCCCTATAGTGACATCATACATGACCTCATATAACGCCCCCCTCCCCCATCACTACCCCATATAGTGACATCATACATGACCTCATAACGTCCCCCTCCCCCATCACTACCTCATATAGTGACATCATACATGACCTCATATAACGCCCCCCTCCCCTATCACTACCCCATATAGTGACATCATACATGACCTCATATAACGCCCCCTCCCCCATCACTACCCCATATAGTGACATCATACATGACCTCATATAACGCCCCCCTCCCCATCACTACCCCATATAGTGACATCATACATGACCTCATATAGCGCCCCCCTCCCCCATCACTACCCCATATAGTGACATCATACATGACCTCATATAACGCCCCCCTCCCCCATCACTACCCCATATAGTGACAGCATACATGACCTCATATAACGCCCCCTCCCCATCACTACCCCATATAGTGACATCATACATGACCTCATAACGTCCCCCTCCCCCATCACTACCTCATATAGTGACATCATACATGACCTCATATAACACCCCCCTCCCCATCACTACCCCATACAGTGACATCATACATGACCTCATAACGTCCCCCTCCCCCATCACTACCTCATATAGTGACATCATACATGACCTCATATAACACCCCCTCCCCATCACTACCCCATACAGTGACATCATACATGACCTCATATAACGCCCCCCTCCCCCATCACTACCTAATATAGTGACATCATACATGACCTCATATAACGCCCCCCTCCCCCATCACTACCCCATATAGTGACATCATACATGACCTCATATAACGCCCCCCTCCCCCATCACTACCTCATATAGTGACATCATACATGACCTCATATAACGCCCCCCTCCCCCATCACTACCCCATATAGTGACATCATACATGACCTCATATAACGCCCCCATCCCCCATCACTACCCCATATAGTGACATCATACATGACCTCATATAACGCCCCCTCCCCCATCACTACCCCATATAGTGACATCATACATGACCTCATATAACGCCCCCCTCCCCCATCACTACCCCATATAGTGACATCATACATGACCTCATATAACGCCCCCCTCCCCCATCACTACCCCATATAGTGACATCATACATGACCTCATATAACGCCCCCATCCCCCATCACTACCCCATATAGTGACATCATACATGACCTCATATAACGCCCCCATCCCCCATCACTACCCCATATAGTGACATCATACATGACCTCATATAACACCCCCCTCCCCCATCACTAGCCCATATAGTGACATCATACATGACCTCATATAACGCCCCCCTCCCCCATCACTACCCCATATAGTGACATCACACATGACCTCATATAACGCCCCCCTCCCCCATCACTACCCCATATAGTGACATCATACATGACCTCATATAACGCCCCCTCCCCCATCACTACCCCATATAGTGACATCATACATGACCTCATATAACGCCCCCCTCCCCCATCACTACCCCATATAGTGACATCATACATGACCTCATATAACGCCCCCTCCCCCATCACTACCCCATACAGTGACATCACCAGGCTTTGTGATGTCACGACTCGTCACGTGGTGTGATAGAAGCCGGATCACCAGCAGTGGATGGGTCTTTTGTAACTCACAGACATCACTCTCATCATCCGCTGCTCTTAGTGAACAGTCATCCTTTCTTGCAGTGATAGAATACAACGCTTCCCTCCTCATCATCCTGGACTGGAATCAGCTCAAATAAAGCAGAAATGGTGAAAAGCCTGAACATCAGGGAAATAACTAATCTGTGGGATCAGCGGCCGCCGCTCCCCAGACACGATGGATTCCACTTCACAAAACCTCCTGAGTGCATCTAGTAAAGACGGACGAGTGTCGTCCACCAACCTGATCGTCATCGTGGAGGGGACTGAGCGTGTGTGTCCTCCAGCACTCGGCTTATTAGGTGGAGGGGACTGAGCGTGTGTGTCCTCCAGCACTCGGCTTATTAGGTGGAGGGGACTGAGCGTGTTTGTCCTCCAGCACTCGGCTTATTAGGTGGAGGGGACTGAGCGTGTGTGTCCTCCAGCACTCGGCTCATTAGGTGGAGGTAACTGAGCGTGTGTGTCCTCCAGTACTCGGCTCATTAGGTGGAGGTGACTGAGCGTGTTTGTCCTCCAGCAGTCGGCTTATTAGGTGGAGGTAACTGAGCGTGTGTGTCCTCCAGTACTCGGCTCATTAGGTGGAGGTGACTGAGCGTGTGTGTCCTCCAGCACTCGGCTCATTAGGTGGAGGTAACTGAGCGTGTGTGTCCTCCAGTACTCGGCTCATTAGGTGGAGGTGACTGAGCGTGTTTGTCCTCCAGCACTCGGCTTATTAGGTGGAGGTAACTGAGCGTGTTTGTCCTCCAGCACTCGGCTCATTAGGTGGAGGGGACTGAGCGTGTGTGTCCTCCAGCACTCGGCTCATTAGGTGGAGGGGACTGAGCGTGTGTGTCCTCCAGTACTCGGCTCATTAGGTGGAGGTGACTGAGCGTGTTTGTCCTCCAGCACTCGGCTTATTAGGTGGAGGTAACTGAGCGTGTGTGTCCTCCAGTACTCGGCTCATTAGGTGGAGGTGACTGAGCGTGTGTGTCCTCCAGTACTCGGCTCATTAGGTGGAGGTGACTGAGCGTGTTTGTCCTCCAGCACTCGGCTTATTAGGTGGAGGTAACTGAGCGTGTGTGTCCTCCAGCACTCGGCTCATTAGGTGGAGGTGACTGAGCGTGTGTGTCCTCCAGCACTCGGCTCATTAGATGGAGGGGACTGAGCGTGTGAGTCCTCCAGCACTTGGCTCATTAGGTACATGTGACTGAGTGTGTGTGTCCTCCAGCACTCGGCTCATTAGGTGGAGGTAACTGAGCGTGTGTGTCCTCCAGCACTCGGCTCATTAGGTGGAGGTAACTGAGCGTGTGTGTCCTCCAGCACTCGGCTCATTAGGTGGAGGGGACTGAGCGTGTGTGTCCTCCAGCACTTGGCTCATTAGGTGGAGGGGACTGAGCGTGTGAGTCCTCCAGCACTCGGCTCATTAGGTGGAGGGGACTGAGCGTGTGTGTCCTCCAGCACTCGGCTCATTAGGTGGAGGGGACTGAGCGTGTGTGTCCTCCAGCACTTGGCTCATTAGGTGGAGGTAACTGAGCGTGTGTGTCCTCCAGCACTTGGCTCATTAGGTGGAGGGGACTGAGCGTGTGAGTCCTCCAGCACTCGGCTCATTAGGTGGAGGGGACTGAGCGTGTGTGTCCTCCAGCACTCGGCTCATTAGGTGGAGGGGACTGAGCGTGTGTGTCCTCCAGCACTTGGCTCATTAGGTGGAGGTAACTGAGCGTGTGTGTCCTCCAGCACTTGGCTCATTAGGTGGAGGTAACTGAGCGTGTGTGTCCTCCAGCACTCTGCTCATTAGGTGGAGGTCAATGTAGATATAAAGAAATAATCGGAAGTCCGTTGTCCTTGTTAGTGATTGGTGGTGCACGTGGAAAGATAGGAAAACTACAACATGTGAAATAAATGAATTGATCGTATACACGTGAGTGCCGGGATCTTTCTACTTTGCTTCCATTAGGTGGAGGTGACTGAGCATGTGTGTCCTCCAGTGCCTGGCTCATCAGAAGGATGTGCACATTGCTATATATTGAACACCAGAGGGCGCTATATGCTGTTAAAAATTTCAGAACACCGAGCAGAGAAAATGTCAAAAATACGATCCATCCGTACATAAGTGCGAATATAACGGCAATGCTATCTCATGAAATGTACCTAATTCTATCTACATAGCACCAGCATAGTCCATAGCGCTCAGGAGGATACACCAGGGCTGCTTGGAGAATGTGAACCATGTGCCGCTCCCTTGACGTCCATTGTCTCTTCACTTCACCACTGTAATAACACAGGACACACAATATATCCTAATAAGCCCCAAGGTTCTGCATCTCAGCTCTAATATTCCCTCCCAATTACGGAGATTGGATGGGATAATTCGCTCGCTGCTCCAGTAATCGCACGCTGGGGTGCGGTATTAATTACATATGTGCATTCCAGCAAACAGGACAAATTAAAATTAATGGTAAGGAGAAAATTAAAATACCTGTTTGTTCCATGTAAAAAGGCAGAAAGCCAGAACACAGATAATGAAAGATATTAATAAATCAGAGCGAGAAGTGTCAGCGGCGGAATTATCTATAAACCATGGTACTAAGCGGCTGCAGAGCAATCAATGAGCATGCACTAGATGAGAGGGTCCCGAACATCCCACAGATTAACCCCGAGAGCGCTGTAAAATATGAAGAAATGACAGAAACAAAACAGCCGTATAGAATGCAAGCTCTGGTGGACAGGAACATTCTCTAAAGCCAACAGCTATTACTCCAGACGTGGTAGAGCAAGCATGTTTATATCAATGGGGAAGAGGGAATAATCCACTGCCAGACCCCCCACTACCCCCCATTATAAGATCAGGACAGATATTAGTGAACCATGAAAGTCCATATCTAATGACAGCAAGTAGTGAGAACTGTACGAAATCTTACAAAAATGTATACAGCGACGAGCAGAAGAGAACCATGTTCTGCCCTTGTGACTCTCATCATCCTCTACTGCTGACCGTGAGACCCCCATCATTGTATAGAGCTTCGTCTTCTCTATCTCATACATACATGTGACCGTGAGACCCCCATCATTGTATAGACCTTCATCTTCTCTATCTCATACATACATGTGACCGTGAGACCCCCATCATTGTATAGACCTTCGTCTTCTCTATCTCATACATACATGTGACCGTGAGACCCCCATCATTGTATAGACCTTCGTCTTCTCTATCTCATACATACATGTGACCGTGAGACCCCCATCATTGTATAGACCTTCGTCTTCTCTATCTCATACATACATGTGACCGTGAGACCCCCATCATTGTATAGACCTTCATCTTCTCTATCTCATACATACATGTGACCGTGAGACCCCCATCATTGTATAGACCTTCGTCTTCTCTATCTCATACATACATGTAACCGTGAGACCCCCATCATTGTATAGACCTTCATCTTCTCTATCTCATACATACATGTGACTGTGAGACCCCCATCATTGTATAGACCTTCGTCTTCTCTATCTCATACATATGACGCGCCCCTGGGCCTGTGTCGCGCTGCGTTGCGCACGCGGGAGCTTACCCGGAGCCGGATCTGTTTAGGGTTGTAGTCTCGTGGCGGTGACCCGGTCCGTGCCCAGGGAGTCAAACTGGACGGCAGTCTGTTAGCGGTAGAAAATGGTTGATGACTACGCCACCCGTTGAATGCAGCTATGGAGCTGCTGCTGCAGGGCAGACCGCTGAGGCCGGTGGAAGGATGGTGCAGCGTGATAGTATAACCCCCAACGGGAGGGGTATGGCCTCAGGGCAGCCGACTTGGATGATGGGGGTAGCAGGAACCACTCAGAGACGGTATGGTAGCGTTCAGGGTCTTTACTGGTAACAACGATAGACCCTCCCGGAGTACTTGCTAGCGAACGGGGCCTGGTCAGTCCTTGAGCAGATGGGATCTCCCCTGGCCAGGCGTAGTTGTAGGCCTCCCAAGCTGACTGTACTCTTCTGGCTACCTTGCTAGAAGCTGATGTAAGTAGCCCACGTCCCTGAGTGTACCGTGTGGTGCTCACCCGTATGGCCGGTGACTCGGGGCCTTCTAATGGCTTCCGCTCCACGATGGCGGTGCTGGTCCCACGCGTGTGACCGGGCCTTCGGGCTTCTGGGCCAGGGGACCTGAAATCCCCTGCCTGACGGATTCTGCTGCTGGGTAGAAGTTAGTCCCCACAGCCTCGGACTCCGGGTCCGGTAAAGAATCTTCTTAGTCAGGGCGAGCTCTTTAGCTGCCAGCCCCTGACTCCTTGTGACTCTGCTGCTTCCTATGCTGCTCTTGTCTCTACTCTTCCTGGACTCACTAACCCTGCCTCAGCCCCGGGTTTATACAGGGGAAGTTCTTCCCCTCCCAAGGCTGGGCAGGAGGTGTGGCATGCACAGGATCCCTGACCAAAGGACCTCCCACCTGCTCTCAGACGTAATATCTCTATCACTGTGACAACCAGACCCCTGGGGTGTCACACTCCCCCCTAGTGAAATTTAGTACTCCGGGACTAAACACTTTTTAGAAAAATATAACAAGGTATATCAAAGAACAATAAAATACAATAAGGAAACACAATAAGATGGTCACGGATGTCCGCAACCGGGTGCAGTCTTTGAAGAAAAGCAAAGGTGTCCATTTCACCAACACAGGGAGACGTAACCAGGTAGGGGTCTGTCCTACCCCGAGTCCTTAACAGTCTCTAGTCCATCCTGGGTTACGCTCCAACTATATACAAAGGATTCCCGGTAAATCCACCGAAGACTCCTAAAAACAACTAGAAACACAAAATTACACACAAGCAACAATAAACAGGTAAACATTGTAAAACAACTTAAACATTTAGATCCTCCAACGTGCGGGTAACTGGCCTCTAGTGGCCCTAGTGGACCTACGGAGCTGACTGTCTGGCCCTGAACTACAGGGTGTAGGAGCTGTCAAGGGTAAACTGGGCAGCTGTCTACCGGCTCTTTGTCTCACTAGGGGTACGGCAGGCTCACTATAAGCAGAGGGTGGATTCTCCTGTTCCGCTTGGGTGGAGTCTTCTGCCTCCTGGACCGGCTGCTCTTCCAGCTCTACCCGTTGCTCCGTAGGTTCTTGGGATGATGGTTGGAGGAAGGTGAGTACGGGTACCACAACTGCACCATTGACTTGAGTCCAAGACCGAGGGAAGTCCCCGAGCACGGTACTAACCATATCTTCCCTTTCTTCCACGGGTCGATGGTCTTCCTGTTCCTCCTCAGGGTTCCTCAGTTGTTCGGGGCACTTCTTCAGGTGGTCCCGGGATACAATGGCTGTGGTTTCCCCTCCGTCTTTACTGATGGTACAGACCTTCGGGTTCTCGTGGCTTGAGGGCAGTACGGTGTACGGGTCCTTCTCCCACTGGTCGTCCAACTTGTGGAGCCGTCTCTTCCTCTTCAAGACCTGCTCTCCGGGTACCAGGGGAACAGCGGGAGCATACTGGTTGTAAGTCTTCTCTTGTCTTTCCCTAGCCTGACAGAGACTTCGCTCCACGCTCTCCTGTACTTTCCGGTACTGCTGCTGCCTCTCTGTGTCCCAGTCCGTTTCTGGTGAAGTGTCCTCGGGCGTCAGGACTCCCATTTCCAGGTCAACAGGTAACTTACCAGGTCTTGCCCTCATTAGGTAAGCCGGGGTACAGTTGGTGGAACCTACCGGGATGTGGTTGTATAGGTCCACCAGATCGGGCAACTTCTCAGGCCACAGACTGCGTTCTTCCAGGGGCAACGTTTTTAGAAGATCCATTACCACCTGGTTCATTTTCTCACAAAGTCCATTAGTTTGCGGATGGTAGGGTGTCGTCCTTATCTTCCGGCAGCCATACAGATTGCAGAATTCCTGGAAGACCTCCGCTTCAAAGGCAGGTCCCTGGTCCGTCAGCACTTGGTCCGGGTACCCGTGTGGACGGCAAAAGTGCTGCTGGAAGGCTCTAGCTGCTGTTCGAGCCGTTAAGTCCTTGACGGGGACGACAACCAGAAACCGGGAGTAATGATCCACGATGGTTAACGCGTAGACGTAGCCACTTCTGCTGGGGGTCAGTTTTACATGATCCAAGGATACCAGTTCCAACGGTTGCCGGGTGACGATGGACTGCAGGGGAGTCTTCTGGCTGGCCCGGTCCTTCCTTCTCAGATTGCACGGGCCACAGTCTCTGCACCACTTCTCGATGGTTCCCCTCATGCCTACCCAGTGGAACCGCTCGCGCAGCAGGAACTCCAGCTTTTTCCACCCGAAGTGTCCAGCTCCGTCGTGGTATGCCTCCATCACCATGGCTGCGTCTCTTCGTGGCACCACTACTTGCCAGAGTAGTTCATGCGTCCTGGAGTTAACCATTCTGCGGCACAACTTCCCCTTGTAAAGGAACAGTCGACTCTTCTCTGCCCATAGTTGTTTGGCTTCCTCTGGAGCGTCTGATTCCAGGCTAGCCTCCGGGCGAGTCAGCATCTCCTTCACCAGTCGGACGGCAGGGTCGCTGTCTTGCGTTTCCGCCCAGTTGTAGTGAGGTAAGGGGTTCAACGTAGCAGCCTGCTTACTCCTTACCCGGTGGGAATACTGGATAGTCCCATGACGGTGGAACGCAGGGAGTTCAACTTCTTCCAGTCCCTCCGGATCTTCTCCTCCGTCCGGCAGGTTGGGCATCCTGGACAGGGCGTCCGCGTTGGTATTGGAGCGCCCTGCCCGGTATTTAATTGTGAACTCGTAGTTGGACAGACGGGCCATCCACCTCTGCTCCAGGGCACCGAGTCTTGCCGTGTCCAGGTGTGTCAGCGGGTTGTTATCCGTGTATACGGTGAACCGGGAAGAAGCGAGGTAATGCCTAAAGCGCTCGGTGACTGCCCATACCACTGCCAGGAACTCTAGCTTAAATGAGCTGTAATTTTCGGGGTTCCTTTCGGTGGGTCGCAGTTTTCGGCTGGCATAGGAGATTACTCGTTCTCTCCCCTGCTGAATCTGGGACAGTACGGCTCCTAGCCCGATGTTACTGGCGTCGGTGTAGAGGATGAAGGGCTGGCTATAGTCCGGGTACGCCAAGATTTCATCCCCCGTGAGGGCCATCTTCAGCTGGCGGAAGGACTCTTCTTCTAGCTTTTCCCATTTGAAGGGCGGCTTCTGGTTCTTGGCCTTCCGGGACTGGCCTATCAGGAGGTCCTGCATAGGTGCTGCCTTTTTGGTGAAACCGGGAATAAACCTTCGGTAGTAGCCTACCAACCCTAGGAACTGCCGCACTTCTTTTACGCTGGAGGGGCTTGGCCATCCCTTAATTGCGGTGATCTTATCGGGGTCGGGAGCCACTCCGTCAGCGCTCACCACGTGTCCCAGGTATTGCACCTTTGGTTTCAGGAGGTGACACTTGGAGGGTTTCACCTTTAGGCCGTAACTCGCCAGAGCTTCGAACACCTCCGCCAGGTGTTTCAGGTGGTCCTCATAAGTTTTGGAGTATACGATGACATCGTCCAGGTACAACAGGACCGTCTCGAAGTTTCTGTGGCCCAGACAGCACTCCATTAATCGTTGGAAGGTTCCTGGGGCGTTGCAGAGTCCGAACGGCATGCAGGTGAACTCGCTAAGTCCCATCGGGGTGGTGAATGCGGTCTTCTCCCGGTCCGCCTCTGCTACAGGAACCTGCCAGTACCCGCTAGTGAGATCCAAGGTAGAGAAGAAGTTAGCAGATCTTAAAGCAGCCAATGACTCCTCTATCCTTGGTAAGGGGTACGCATCCTTGTGTGTGATACGGTTGATTTTCCGGTAATCTACACACATCCTCATGGTGTTGTCTTTCTTTTTGACTAAAACTAGTGGGGCTGCCCAGGGGCTACAGCTATCCCGGATTACCCCAGCCTCCTTCATGTCTCTAAGCATCCCCTTGGCGTGTTGGTAGTGTGCAGGGGGTACGGGTCGATACCTCTCTTTTATGGGAGGATGATCTCCCGTGGGGATGCGGTGTTCTACCCCCTTGACTCGCCCGAAGTCTAACGGGTGTTTACTAAACACTCTCTCATACTCTTGAACCACCCGATAGACTCCCTGTTTCTGGTGTGAGGGAGTGGAGTCAGTACCCAGATGTAGTTGCTGACACCAGTCCTCCATTGTTTTCTTAGAGCCGTTACCTTCCTCCGGGTGAGATGGAGGCAAGGGTTCCACAGATTGTATAGAATTTTGATTAGTGGTATATAATTTGGCTAGCGTGGCATACCGGGGCAGGTACACTTCCCTCTTCCCGATATTTATTATGCGAACGGGCACCCTCCCATGGCGTACATCAACCACCCCCCGTGCTGTCAAGATGGTGGGCCTACTGTCTGAGTAAACTGGTTCTACCATTGCCTGGTAATCTCTACCTCTCAGACCAATAGCTGCCCGGCACCAAATCATCATTTCACTTTTTGGGGGCATGGCAATAGGAAAAGGGTCACACATTCTTACGCTACCAATCTCACCGCCGGAGAGTTCCACCTGTTGCTGTCGCATCAGTGCCCGGATCTCTTTCTGGAGCACCCGCTGCTCGCCGGAGCTGGCGTTCTTGGCAACCTGCTGTAAAAGGAAAATCACCTCTGCAAGACAATTTTCAATTACATTAGTTCCTAGAGTTATTTTTGGGTGACTCTCATGTTTGTCAATATCTACAATGATCAGTCCCTGTGCGGCCAGTTCGACTCTACCGATTTTAATGGTCACCTCTTTAAATCCGATCTGTGGCACGGGCTGACCATTGCTGGCGATGATACTCAAGTCGTCGTCAGGGTAGCGGGTGATATCCGAGTCATTCCAGTACTGCTTAAAGAGCACGTACGGGATGGTGGTGACCTGTGACCCGGTGTCCAGTAGGGCACTCATGGGAATGCCATCCAGTACCACAGGCAAGACTGGACGTCCTCCCACATATCTGTCGCGCCAGTTCGATGGGCCTGGTGATCTTTTTCCTGGGGGTTGGCCCTCTACCCCAGGTTGTGCCCGTTTAAAGAACAGTACCTTTCCATATGTCCGGGTTGATTGCAGCGGCGGCAGATGGGTCGTCCGTCCTCGCTGTATCGGTCACTGGGTCTTCCTCTGGCCGGTGGGGTCCTCCTTGGTCGACGCCACGGGATGTCCTCCGGTCCGGATGCCAGCTGGATCTTCCCTGGAGTGGAAACCTGTAAAGACTGCACAGTTCGGGTTAGCGCAGCAACGCTTTTAGCTAGCTCTTGGACCTGATGGTGTAGGTCTGGAGCCGGGTCATTGTCCAAAGCCTGCGCATCAGCTCCCACAGGCCCTGCTGACAAGGGCGCCGCCTCCTGGTAGTAAGTGGTAGTGGGGCGTCTGTGGGTCACAACGCCACCTGGTGCCGGTTCTCGGAGCACCCGGATGGCTCTGTCCTTGAACTGTGCAAATTCTAGATGAGGGTCCTGTAAGGCCATTGCCCGCAACTGGGTGCGGTGGGCATTGCAATATAAACCCTCTATAAATTGTTCGGTCAACAGCCTGTCCTCGTTTCCCACTCCATTAGGGTCGGTCTGCTTAATGGCCCTCAGGGCCTCTTGTAGGTTGAGTGCATAGTCCCTTATACTCTCATGCGCTCGCTGCTTGCACCCGTAGAATCTAAGTTTAATCTCGGCTGAGGTGCGGGTATCAAAGGTGTCCTTCAGCCGGGTTAGTATCCCTGCGACAGTCTTCCTCCCAGGTGGCCAGGATTTTACTTCCCTTTTGGCTGCCCCAGTTAGTTGGGCCACCAGGATGCTCACTTTTTGCTCTTCTGTGAGGGGGTACACCTGGAAGAGGCTATCCAGCTTTTCTCTAAAGTCATGCAGGGTATGTGACTCCCCTGAGTACTGGGGTAGCCAAGCTGCTCCCGGGATATAGGGCATGGTGAAGGGCATAACTGCAACAGCGGTAGCGCTGGCGGGGGTTGAGGCAGTGGAGCTCTCCTCCGTATCCGACATCTTCCTCCCCCCTAGTGGACCGTGGCCTACCTTGCGATGATCCTGTTCCGTAGGCCGCGGCTCCGCAGTGGATCGTCAGGGTTGAGGACCTTCCGTCGCGCTCCTGTGACGTCGGCGTCTGCTGGGCTCCTTCCAGGACCTTACGCAACGTCCGGACGTGAGGCGGGGCTTCAGTTCTCGCGCGCTTTCGGAGTCCACGCCCCTCTTCTTCCCGCGCGGCGTCCTCAAGATGGCGTCCAATGGCGGGAAAACTCCACGGATGGCGGGAAGAAGGCTGAAGATGGCGCCGGATGGCGGGAAACTTCACCGATGGCGGGAAGAAGGCTGAAGATGGCGCCGGATGGCGGGAATCTTCACCGATGGCGGGAATCTTCACCACTGGTAAGTTTGAACAGTCTTTGCTTTTCAGGCACGCAGTACCCGGTGGTTGCGGGCACGTGATCCTGCCGACTACGCCAAAGTTGACGCGCCCCTGGGCCTGTGTCGCGCTGCGTTGCGCACGCGGGAGCTTACCCGGAGCCGGATCTGTTTAGGGTTGTAGTCTCGTGGCGGTGACCCGGTCCGTGCCCAGGGAGTCAAACTGGACGGCAGTCTGTTAGCGGTAGAAAATGGTTGATGACTACGCCACCCGTTGAATGCAGCCAGGGGGCTGCTGCTGCAGGGCAGACCGCTGAGGCCGGTGGAAGGATGGTGCAGCGTGATAGTATAACCCCCAACGGGAGGGGTATGGCCTCAGGGCAGCCGACGTGGATGATGGGGGTAGCAGGAACCACTCAGAGACGGTATGGTAGCGTTCAGGGTCTTTACTGGTAACAACGATAGACCCTCCCGGAGTACTTGCTAGCGAACGGGGCCTGGTCAGTCCTTGAGCAGATGGGATCTCCCCTGGCCAGGCGTAGTTGTAGGCCTCCCAAGCTGACTGTACTCTTCTGGCTACCTTGCTAGAAGCTGATGTAAGTAGCCCACGTCCCTGAGTGTACCGTGTGGTGCTCACCCGTATGGCCGGTGACTCGGGGCCTTCTAATGGCTTCCGCTCCACGATGGCGGTGCTGGTCCCACGCGTGTGACCGGGCCTTCGGGCTTCTGGGCCAGGGGACCTGAAATCCCCTGCCTGACGGATTCTGCTGCTGGGTAGAAGTTAGTCCCCACAGCCTCGGACTCCGGGTCCGGTAAAGAATCTTCTTAGTCAGGGCGAGCTCTTTAGCTGCCAGCCCCTGACTCCTTGTGACTCTGCTGCTTCCTATGCTGCTCTTGTCTCTACTCTTCCTGGACTCACTAACCCTGCCTCAGCCCCGGGTTTATACAGGGGAAGTTCTTCCCCTCCCAAGGCTGGGCAGGAGGTGTGGCATGCACAGGATCCCTGACCAAAGGACCTCCCACCTGCTCTCAGACGTAATATCTCTATCACTGTGACAACCAGACCCCTGGGGTGTCACACATATATGTGACCGTGAGACCCCCATCATTGTGTAGACCTTTGTCTTCTCTATCTCATACATACATCTGACTTGTTACTATGTAGCAGATGATTAGTTCCGCAGATTCTCGTCAGGTCGCTGTGTGGCACCCCAGGGGTCTGGTTTCCACAGTAATAGCAATATTACGTCTGAGAGCAGGTGGGAGGTCTCCTGGTCAGGTGCCCTAAGCATGCCACACCTCCTGCCCAGTCCTGGGAGGGGAAAAACTTCCCCTATATAAAACTAGGGCTGAGGCAGGGTTAGAGAGAAAGAGCAGAGAACACAGACAGAGACACAGTCTGGTCTGTAGTGGAGCAGCTTTAGGAACAAGAAAGATCAGGAGCTCTGTGGGAGCTGTGTTAAAAGAGATCAGGGGCTGGCAGCTGCAGAGCTCGCCCTGATTGAAGAGTTCTTACCGGACCCGGAGTCCGAGGCTGTGGGGACTAATCTTTACCCAGCAGCAGAAACCGCCCGGCAGGGGATTTCAGGTCCTCTGGCCAAGAAACCCGAAGGCACGGTCACACGCAAGGGACCAGCACCGCGACGTGGAGCGGAAGCTACCAGAAGGCCCCGAGTCACCGGCCATACGGGTGAGCACCACATGGTACACTCAGGGACGTGGGCTACTTTTACCAGCCTCTAGCAAGGTAGCCAGAAGAGTACGATTAGTTGGGGAGGCCTACAACTCCGCCTGGCCAGGGGAGATCCCATCTGCTCAAGGACTGACCAGGCCCCGATCGCTAGCCAGTACTCCGGGAGGGTCTACCTTGTCACCAGTAAAGACCCAAAACTACACCGCACCGTCTCTGAGTGGTTCCTGCTACCCCCCTTTAAACACGTCGGCTGCCCTGAGGCCATACCCCTCCCGTTGGGGGTTCTACCAGCTACGCTGCACAACCTTACCACCGGCCTCAGCGGTCTGCCCTGCAGCGGCGGCTTCATAGCCGCATTCAACGGGTGGCGTAGTCGAACACCGTACCATCTTCTGCTAAATACTGCCACTCAGTTTGACTCCCTGGGCACGGACCGGGTCACCGCCACGAGACTACTACCCCCATCAGATCCAGCTCCGGGTAGGCCCCCGCGTGTGACGCGCCCCCTGGGCCAGTGTTGTTTGGGGGATACCCGGAGCCGGATCAGATGGGGGTTGTAGTCTCCGAGTGGCGGTGACCCGGTCCGTGCCCAGGGTGTCAAGCTCAGTGTGTGGCAGTCTTTACAGATGTTATTAGTTCTTAGTGTCGACTACGCCACCCGTTGATTTGCGGTCAATACGGCCGCCGCTGCAGCAGGGTCCGCTGAGGCTGGTGGTATGTGTGCAGCTGTGATAGTATAACCCCCAACGGGAGGGGTATAGCCTCAGGGGGTCAGGTGTAGAGGATGGTGGTAGTGGTGGTGCAGTGTGGATGGTAAGAAGACTCAGAGTCGGGCTGTGCAGTTCAGGGTTTTTACTTACTGCTGTTCTGTTGGTCACTCTGGCCTTGAGTGACCACCCGAGCCGTGCTGCGTCCACCAGGTCCTGGACTCGGCCAACCCCCAAGCAATTCTGGAGCGTGGTCCTGAGCTCCCTTTCTGACTGTCCTCTCTACTGGCCTTTCTCACCAGGGGTCCACTTTTGTCCGGCTCCCTCGGGCCTCTTGGTGGGTGCACCTCTTCGGGGTTCCCTGACCCTATACCTGGTGTGCCTTCTTAGTGGACTTAGTGAGGGGCTGCTCCACATGCAATGTCGCAGCCTCCGGTTCTTAGCTGAGGGTTGTTTCTTTCCTCCACTAATTTGGGATCTGGTTCCCTTGCGTGCCAACCCTTCACCCTTCTGGTCTAATTCTGGGTTCTTGGGGTTCCTTCTTCTCCCCCTCTGGGTCCTTCTCTTCTCCTCTCTCTGCAGGCGCTCCTGGACCTCTCTCAGGACTGACTAATCCTCTACAGAAGACTGACCATGATCTAAGATGGTTCCCACCTTATATACTCCCTCTATGTGTGAGCTCAGGTGACCAGCACCCAGTGAGCTCCTAGCATTACCCAGACTGCTCCCCCTATCTGCCCCTACACTACTGGGATGTTCCACCCCCCTCCCACTCCAGCCAGGGACAGACGCTGTCGTACCTGCACATATACCTAGTGGGAGTACCATCGGTCTGTCCCTCGGAAATGGGATGTATGTAGTGTATGCAGCTAACTGAGCCCTGGTCCATTCTCCATCCTTACCCGGGAGTGGAATATCACACCTCTGGCTTGAGGTGCAATACCCCTGTAGCAGCCGAATCCTCAGGGTGCTACATTCCCCCCTGGTAAATCACAGCACGTCCTCGGGCTGTAAGAAAACAAAACATCCACAAACATACAAAATTTTCATAACAACATAAACATATAAAACATTATATATATATCATCAGCATAAACTTTTTCTTGTAAACTTTCTTGTTCCTCCGGCCACGGTGCGACTTGTGACCGGGTAAAGTGCGACTGTCTCTGGTAGAAAAACACGGCTTTCCTATAAAACCAGTAGGGGGCGCCTTAAAAAGCGCAACTATATACAAGGGGAGGTATGGCCGCTCTCAGTCCTCGGCCAGGTATTAGGAAAGGAATGACCGCTCTCAGTCCTCGGTCAGTGGGAATAGGGACACACGGGTTTCAGTTCAATTTGCTGGTCCCAACGGGGACTATATTTTAACTAGCAGCAGTAACAGTTTTTATACCCTGACGGGTAACTATTTACAGTCTCTTTACCGTACTTTAATGACGGCGTCCTCCTGCTCCTTCTTCAGACCCGTCCGGGTCCTCTTGCTCCTCCTCACACCGCAGCTCCTCCTCCGTCAGGCGATGCACATGGAGGGCGTAGGGTCCTTTGGCACACTTGTGCCGGGTGAACGTGACCTCGTCCCCTACGTACAGGTCACGACCTCTGTGTCCCTCCGGCAGATGGCTTTCTACGTCTCTGCGGGTTACAAAGACGTCGCCGGGGGTATGATGGTCTCTGATGAAACCCCAACCGTGCTGCAGTTGGAATTTAATTACAGTCCCGGTGGCACGGGGACCGTGGGCTGCACGGGGGTTCCTCCTGGTCCGGCTCTTCTGCTCTGCGCTCTGTTCCTGCAGCCGCTGCTCTCGGACCCGCCTCTCTCTCTTCTCCCGGTTGAAGACCTCTAACTGCTGCCGGCAGCACTCCGCACGTTCAGCTGCGGCTGCCCGCGTTTCTTGAGTGAACCCCATGAGGTCTCCTCCGGTGGGGTCCCACTCGAACTGCGCTTCTTCCAGCGGGAGCGGGGTCCTTTTAACGGGCTTCGGAGCCGGAATCAGGGGCTCGCACAGGGGCCTTGCTCTTTGGAGTTCCAGTTGATAGTACTCCGGTGGCCATATAAAGGGCTGCCCATCCGGGCAAGTGTGCTGGGCAAACAAGTCTTCACCCAGGTGCGGTACTCTAGATGTTGAGGGCGCGGTGGTGGAAGCGGCGCCCGGGTTCGCCAGGCCTTGCGACCAGGCCTGGGGTACCCTGAACGTAAAGGGCACCGTGAAGACGGCGGCGCCCGGGGTTACTTGGCCCAGCGACCAGGCCGGTGGCTCCGCGGAGGTAGGGGGCGCTATTGGAATTGCGGCGCCTGGAGGTACTAGACCTTGCGACCAGGCCGGTGGTATTTCCTGCTTCGCCGCACTCAGGGTTGAGGCGCGTGACGTCACAGGGGTCGCGGCCGCGACTTCTGCTTGAGGCCTAGTCTGGCACGGTGACGATGCAGCGACGGGCACGGCAGGGGGAATTTCGGGCTCTGCGACGGGGAGCTGGGACAGGTACACGGTTTCTCGGCTCGGGGTAGAGACGTCCCCTTTACCTGCCTCCGTCCGTTCGGCTCCCTTCTCGGCGCCGTCTCCTGCCTTCATTCCTCCTGCGCCATCCTCAGAGGCGGTCTGTCTCCTCGTCTCGGGTGGCGTGCTCCGCTGACGGGTTCTGGTCTGCTGGGCCATCTCACGGCTCCACTCCGTCAGTGTTTCTTGCTGCACCTGGGCAATCCTCCGTGCGAGGCCCTCCAGCGCGGTCTGTGCACACTCCCGGTCTCGGGGGAGCTGTGCTAGGATCTCCACTAAGCCTAGTGGGGTTGTTGCTTGCAGCAGGCTCCTGACCACTGGGTCGGTGCTGCCTGTCTCTCCCTCCATCTCCGGGTACGCTTTCTCTGGACTCCTCTCCAGACTTCTTGTCTCCGGGTGCGCTCCCTCTGGACTCCTCCAGGCTGCACCCATCTTCGTTCTTTTGTTCCGTCTCCGCCCACATTCAGGGTGGTCCCGGGGCAACTTAGTGATTGTCAGTTCCAGGGGCAGTTCTCTCACGCTGATGGACACTTCCAGCATCACAGTCTCTGTTGGTGGGCGCGGTTTCCGCTTTTGGCGCCATTCTTCGACCTGGCCCACGATGGGAGGTGGCCTTTTGCCACCCTCTGGCACGCCCATAATGGCGTCCGCTCTTCCAAGGCGGGAAATCTTTGGAAATGGCGGGAATCGTCTCCCAGTGGCGGGAAACTCCATGGATGGCGGGAAAAGACTGCAGATGGCGGGCAACCGGCGGGAAATGATCCGAGATGGGGTCCGTTGGCGGGGACCCTCCGGAACCGGCGGGAGACTTCTTTTTGAGGTAACGGTGAACTTTTCTTCAGGCACGCAGTACCCGGTTGTTGCGGGCACGTTATCCTGCCGACTACGCCAAAGTTGACGCACCCCCTGGGCCAGTGTTGTTTGGGGGATACCCAGAGCCGGATCAGATGGGGGTTGTAGTCTCCGAGTGGCGGTGACCCGGTCCGTGCCCAGGGTGTCAAGCTCAGTGTGTGGCAGTCTTTACAGATGTTATTAGTTCTTAGTGTCGACTACGCCACCCGTTGATTTGCGGTCAATACGGCCGCCGCTGCAGCAGGGTCCGCTGAGGCTGGTGGTATGTGTGCAGCTGTGATAGTATAACCCCCAACGGGAGGGGTATAGCCTCAGGGGGTCAGGTGTAGAGGATGGTGGTAGTGGTGGTGCAGTGTGGATGGTAAGAAGACTCAGAGTCGGGCTGTGCAGTTCAGGGTTTTTACTTACTGCTGTTCTGTTGGTCACTCCGGCCTTGAGTGACCACCCGAGCCGTGCTGCGTCCACCAGGTCCTGGACTCGGCCAACCCCCAAGCAATTCTGGAGCGTGGTCCTGAGCTCCCTTTCTGACTGTCCTCTCTACTGGCCTTTCTCACCAGGGGTCCACTTTTGTCCGGCTCCCTCGGGCCTCTTGGTGGGTGCACCTCTTCGGGGTTCCCTGACCCTATACCTGGTGTGCCTTCTTAGTGGACTTAGTGAGGGGCTGCTCCACATGCAATGTCGCAGCCTCCGGTTCTTAGCTGAGGGTTGTTTCTTTCCTCCACTAATTTGGGATCCGGTTCCCTTGCGTGCCAACCCTTCACCCTTCTGGTCTAATTCTGGGTTCTTGGGGTTCCTTCTTCTCCCCCTCTGGGTCCTTCTCTTCTCCTCTCTCTGCAGGCGCTCCTGGACCTCTCTCAGGACTGACTAATCCTCTACAGAAGACTGACCATGATCTAAGATGGTTCCCACCTTATATACTCCCTCTATGTGTGAGCTCAGGTGACCAGCACCCAATGAGCTCCTAGCATTACCCAGACTGCTCCCCCTATCTGCCCCTACACTACTGGGATGTTCCACCCCCCTCCCACTCCAGCCAGGGACAGACGCTGTCGTACCTGCACATATACCTAGTGGGAGTACCATCGGTCTGTCCCTCGGAAATGGGATGTATGTAGTGTATGCAGCTAACTGAGCTCAGTTCCACACTCCATCCTTACCCGGGAGTGGAATATCACACCTCTGGCTTGAGGTGCAATACCCCTGTAGCAGCCGAATCCTCAGGGTGCTACACGTGCGCGACGCTACTCAGCACAGGCCCAGGGGCGCGTCAACTTTTGGCGTAGTCGGCAGGATTACGTGCCCGCAACCACCGGGTACTGCGTGCCTGAAAAAGAGACTTTTAAACTTACCTGTGGTGAAGATTCCCGCCATCCGGCGCCATCTTCTGCCTTCTTCCCGCCATCCGTGAAGTTTTCCCGCCATCCGGCGCCATCTTCTGCCTTCTTCCCGCCATCCGTGGAGTTTTCCCGCCGTTGGACGCCATCTTGAAGACGCCGCGCGGGAAGAAGAGGGGCGTGGACTCCGAAAAGCCCGCGAGAACTGAAGCCCCGCCTCACGTCCGGACGTTGCGTAAGGTCCTGGAAGGAGCCCAGCAGACGCCGACGTCATAGGAGCGCGACGGAAGGTCCTCGACCCTGACGATCCACTGCGGAGCCGCGGCCTACGGAAGAGGATCATCGCAAGGTAGGCCACGGTCCACTAGGGGGGAGGAAGATGTCGGATACGGAGGAGAGCTTCACTGCCGTAGCCACCGCCAGCGCCACCGCTGCTGCGGTCATGCCTTTCACCATGCCCTATATCCCGGGGGCAGCCTGGCTACCCCAGTACTCAGGGGAGTCACATACCCTGAATGACTTTAGAGAAAAGCTGGATAGCCTCTTCCAGGTGTACCCCCTCACAGAAGAGCAGAAAGTGAGCATCCTGGTGGCCCAACTAACCGGGGCAGCCCAAAGGGAGGTAAAGTCCTGGCCACCTGGGAGGAGGACTGTCGCAGGGATATTAACCCGGCTGAAGGACACCTTTGATACCCGCACCTCAGCCGAGATTAAGCTTAGATTCTACGGGTGCAAACAGCGAGCACATGAGAATATAAGGGACTATGCACTAAACCTACAAGAGGCCCTGAGAGCCATTAAGCAGACCGACCCTGACAGCGTGGGAAACGAGGACAAGCTGTTGACCGAACAATTTATAGAGGGACTATATTGCAATGCCCACCGAACCCAGTTGCGGGCAATGGCCTTACAGGATCCTCATCTGGACTTTGCACAGTTCAAGGACAGAGCCATCCGGGTGCTCCGAGAACCGGCACCGGGTGGCGTGGTGACCCACAGGCGCCCTACTACCGCTTACCACCAGGAGGCGGCGCCCTTGTCGGCAGGGCCTGTGGGAGCTGATGCGCAGGCTTTGAACAATGACCCGGCTCCAGACCTGCACCATCAGGTCCAAGAGCTAGCTAAAAGCGTTGCCGCGCTAACCCGAACTGTGCAGTCTTTACAGGTTGCTGCTCCAGGGAAGATCCAGCTGGCATCCGGACCGGAGGACATCCCGTGGCGTCGACCAAGGAGGACCCCACCGGCCAGAGGAAGACCCAGCGACCGATACAACGAGGACGGACAACCCATCTGCCGCCGCTGCAATCAACCCGGACATATGGCAAGGTACTGTCCTTTAAACTGGCACAACCTGGGGTAGAGGGCCAACCCCCAGGAATAAGATCACCAGGCCCATCGAACTGGCGTGACAAATACGTGGGAGGACGTCCAGTCTTGCCTGTGGTACTGGATGGCATTCCTATGAGTGCCCTACTGGACACCGGGTCACAGGTCACCACCATCCCGTACGTGCTCTTCAAGCAGTACTGGAATGACTCGGATATCACCCGCTACCCTGACGACGACTTGAGTATCATCGCCAGCAATGGTCAGCCCGTGCCACAGATCGGATTTAAAGAGGTGACCATTAAAATTGGTAGAGTTGAACTGGCAGCACAGGGACTGATCATTGTAGACATTGACAAGCGCGAGAGTCACCCAAAGATAACGCTAGGAACTAATGTGATTGAAAATTGTCTTGCAGAGGTGATTTTCCTTTTACAGCAGGTTGCCAAGAACGCCAGCTCCGGCCAGCAGCGAGTGCTCCAGAAAGAGATCCGGGCACTGATGCGACGGCAACAGGTGGAACTCTCCGGCGGTGAGATTGGTAGCGTAAGAATGTGTGACCCTTTTCCTATTGCCATGCCTGCAAAAAGTGAAATGATGATTTGGTGCCAGGCAGCTATTGGTCTAAGAGGTAGAGACTACCAAGCAATGGTAGAACCCGTCTACTCAGACAGTAGGCCCACCATTTTGACAGCACGGGGGGTGGTTGATGTACGCCATGGGAGGGTGCCCGTTCGCATAATAAATATCGGGAAGAGAGAAGTGTACCTGCCCCGGTATGCTACGCTAGCCAAATTGTATACCATCAATCAGAATTCTGTACAGGCCGTGGAACCCTTACCTCCATCCCAACCAGAGGAAGGTAACGGCTCTAAGAAACCAATGGAGGACTGGTGTCAGCAACTACATCTGGGTACTGACTCCACTCCCTCACACCAGAAACAGGGAGTCTATCGGGTGGTTCAAGAGTACGAGAGAGTGTTTAGTAAACACCCGTTAGACTTCGGGCGAGTAAAGGGGGTAGAACACCACATCCCCACGGGAGACCATCCTCCCATAAAGGAGAGATACCGACCCGTACCCCCTGCACACTACCAACACGCCAAGGGGATGCTTAGAGACATGAAGGAGGCTGGGGTAATCAGGGATAGCTGTAGCCCCTGGGCAGCTCCACTAGTCTTGGTTAAAAAGAAAGACAACACCATGAGAATGTGTGTAGATTACCGGAAAATCAACCGTATCACACACAAAGATGCGTACCCCTTACCAAGGATAGAGGAGTGTTTGGCTGCTTTAAAATCTGCTAACTTCTTCTCTACTTTGGATCTCACTAGCGGGTACTGGCAGGTTCCTGTAGCAGAGGCGGACCGGGAGAAGACCGCATTCACCACCCCGATGGGACTTAGCGAGTTTACCTGCATGCCGTTCGGACTCTGCAACGCACCAGGAACCTTCCAACGGTTGATGGAATGCTGTCTGGGACACCGAAACTTCGAGACGGTCCTGTTATACCTGGACGATGTCATCATCTACTCCAAGACCTACGAGGACCACCTGAAACACCTGGCAGAAGTGTTCG
The DNA here is from genome assembly GCF_046119375.1 of Phyllobates terribilis. NCBI lineage: Eukaryota > Metazoa > Chordata > Amphibia > Anura > Dendrobatidae > Phyllobates > Phyllobates terribilis. Next base: position 94,887,143 of record NW_027362772.1, read on the forward strand.
AAGCCCTGGCAAACTACGGCCTAAAGGTGAAACCCTCCAAGTGTCACCTCCTGAAACCAAAGGTGCAGTACCTGGGACACGTGGTGAGTGCTGACGGAGTGGCTCCCGACCCTGATAAGATCACCGCAATTAAGGAATGGCCAAGCCCCTCCAGCGTAAAAGAAGTGCGGCAGTTCCTCGGGTTGGTAGGCTACTACCGAAGGTTCATTCCCGGTTTCACCAAAAAGGCAGCTCCTATGCAGGACCTCCTGATAGGCCAGTCCAGGAAGGCCAAGAACCAGAAGCCGCCCTTCAGATGGGAGAAGCTGGAAGAAGAGTCCTTCCGCCAGCTGAAGATGGCCCTCACGGGGGATGAAATCCTGGCGTACCCTGATTACAGCCAGCCCTTTATCCTCTACACCGACGCAAGTAACATCGGGCTAGGAGCCGTACTGTCCCAGATCCAGCAGGGGAAAGAACGGGTAATTGCTTACGCCAGCCGAAAACTGCGACCCACCGAAAGAAACCCTGAGAATTACAGCTCATTCAAGCTAGAGTTCCTGGCAGTGGTGTGGGCAGTCACCGAACGCTTTAGGCACTACCTCGCCTCTTCCCGGTTCACCGTGTACACGGATAACAACCCGTTGACACACCTGGATACGGCAAGACTCGGTGCCCTGGAGCAGAGATGGATGGCCCGTCTGTCCAACTATGAGTTCACGATTAAATACCGGGCAGGACGCTCCAATACCAACGCGGATGCCTTGTCCAGAATGCCAAACCTACCGGACGTAGGGGAAGATCCAGAGGAACTGGAAGAGGTTGAACTCCCCGCGTTCCACCGTTATGGGACTACCCAGTATTCCCACCGTGTAAGGGGTAAGCAATCCGCTACGTTCAACCCTTTACCTCATTACAACTGGGCGGAAACGCAAGACAGTGACCCCGCCGTCCGACTGATGAAGGAGATGTTGACTCAGCCAGATGCCCGCCTTGACCCAGACGCTCCGGAGGAGACTAAGCAACTGTGGAATGAGAAAAGTAGGCTGTTCCTCTACAGGGAGAAGTTGTGCCGGAGAATGGTTAACTCTCGAACACATGAGTTGACCTGGCAGGTAGTGGTCCCCAGACGAGACGCGGCTATGATTCTGGAGGCGTACCACAACGGAGCAGGACATTTCGGGTGGAAGAAGCTGGAGTTCTTATTGCGTGAGCGGTTCTACTGGGTAGGCATGAGAGGAGCCATCGAGAGGTGGTGCAGAGACTGTGGACCGTGCCACCTAAGAAGGAAGGACCGTGCCAGCCAGAAGACTCCCTTGCAGCCCATCATCACCCGACAGCCACTGGAACTGGTAGCCCTGGACCATGTGAAACTGGCTCCAAGCAGATCTGGGTATGTCTACGCCCTCACAATCGTAGATCATTACTCCCGGTTCCTGGTGGTGGTCCCGGTCAAGGACTTAACGGCTCAAACAGCAGCTAGAGCCTTCCAGCAGCACTTCTGCCGTTCACACGGATACCCGGAGCAGGTGCTGACGGACCAGGGACCTGCCTTTGAAGCGGAAGTCTTCCAGGAGTTCTGTACTCTGTATGGCTGCCGGAAGATAAGAACAACACCCTATCATCTGCAAACCAATGGGCTCTGCGAGAAAATGAACCAGGTGGTGATAGATCTTCTGAAAACATTGCCACTGGAAGAACGCAGTCTGTGGCCTGATCTGGTGGACCTATACAACCACATCCCGGTAGGTTCTACCAACTGTACCCCGGCTTACCTAATGAGAGCAAGACCTGGTAAGCTTCCTGTTGATCTGGAGATGGGAGTCCTGACACCCGAGGACACTTCACCAGAAGCAGACTGGGACACAGAAAGGCAGCAGCAGTACCGGAAAGTACAGGAGAGCGTGGAGCGAAGTCTCTGTCAAGCTAGAGAAAGACAGGAGAAGACTTACAACCAGTATGCTCCCGCTGTTCCCCTGGTACCTGGAGAGCAGGTCTTGAAGAGGAAGAGACGCCTCCACAAGTTGGACGACCAGTGGGAGAAGGACCCGAACACCGTACTACCCTCAAGCCATGAGAACCCGAAAGTCTGCACAATCAGTAAGGATGGAGAAGAAACCACAGCCATTGTATCCCGAGATCCCCTGAAGAAGTGTCCCGAACAGCTACGGAACCCTGAAGAAGAACAGGAAGACCCTCGACCCGCAGAGGAAAGGGAAGATATGGTCAGTACTGTGCTCGGAGACTTCCCTCGGTCTTGGACTCAAGTCAATGGCGCTGTTGTGGTACCCGTCCTCACATTCCTCCAACCAGCATCCCAAGTGCCTACGGAGCAACAGGTAGAGCTGGAAGAGCAGCCGGTCCAGGAGGCAGAAGACCCCACACAAGCAGACCAGGAGGATCAACCCTCTGCTTATAGTGAGCCTGCCGTACCCCTAGTGAGCCAAAGAGCCCGTAGACAGCTGCCCAGTTTACCTTTGACAGCTCCTACACCTGGTAGCTCAGGACCAGTCAGTCAGCTCCGTAGGTCCACTAGAGCCACTAGAGGCCAGTTGCCCGTACGTTGGAGGATCTAAGTGTTTAAACTGTTTATTTGTATTTATCTGTTTTCTGTTACTTGTAAATAATTATGTATTTCTAGTTATTTTATAGGTGTCGTTTATGGATTATCCGGAATCCTTTGTACATATGTTTGGAGCGTAACCCAGGAAAGGACTAAGACTGTTAAGGACTCGGGGTAGGACAGACCCCTACCTGGTTACGGCTCCCTGTCTCTTGGTGAAATGGACACCTTTGTTTTCTTCAAAGACTACACCCGGTTGCGGACATGCCGTGACCATCTTAATGTGTTTTTCTTTATTGTACTGTTTCTGTTTTTACTTGTTATGTTTTACAAAAATATGTTTAGTCCCGGAGTACTAAATTTCACTAGGGGGGAATGTGGCACCCCAGGGGTCTGGTTTCCACAGTAATAGCAATATTACGTCTGTGAGCAGGTGGGAGGTTTCCTGGTCAGACATCCTATGCATGCCACACCTCCTGCCCAGTCCTGGGAGGGGAAGAACTTCCCCTATATAAAGCTGGGGCTGAGGCAGGGTTAGGGAGAAAGAGCAGAGAACACAGACAGAGACACAGTCTGGTCTGTAGTGGAGCAGCTTTAGGAACAAGAAAGATCAGGAGCTCTGTGGGAGCTGTGTTAAAAGAGATCAGGGGCTGGAAGCTGTAGAGCTCGCCCTGATTGAAGAGTTCTTACTGGACCCGGAGTCCGAGGCTGTGGGGGCTAATCCTTACCCAGCAGCAGAAACCGCCCGGCAGGGGATTTCAGGTCCTCTGGCCAAGAAACCCGAAGGCACGGTCACACGCAAGGGACCAGCACCGCGACGTGGAGCGGAAGATACCAGAAGGCCCCGAGTCACCGGCCATACGGGTGAGCACCACACGGTACACTCAGGGACGTGGGCTACTTTTACCAGCCTCTAGCAAGGTAGCCAGAAGAGTACGATTAGTTGGGGAGGCCTACAACTCCGCCTGGCCAGGGGAGATCCCATCAGCTCACGGACTGACCAGGCCCCGATCGCTAGCCAGTACTCCGGGAGGGTCTACCTTGTCACCAGTAAAGACCCAAAACTACACCGCACCGTCTCTGAGTAGTTCCTGCTACCCCCCTTTAAACATGTCGGCTGCCCTGAGGCCATACCCCTCCCGTTGGGGGTTATACCAGCTACGCTGCACAACCTTACCACCGGCCTCAGTGGTCTGCCCTGCAGCGGCGGCTTCATAGCCGCATTCAACGGGTGGCGTAGTCGAACACCGTACCATCTTCTGCTAAATACTGCCACTCAGTTTGACTCCCTGGGCACGGACCGGGTCACCGCCACGAGACTACTACCCCCATCAGATCCGGCTCCGGGTAGGCCCCCGCGTGCGCGACGCTACTCAGCACAGGCCCAGGGGCGCGTCAGCTGCATTGTTACTGTTTTTGCTCCTATAAATCTACATTTTTATTATTTTTGTAAATCCGCCTTTGGTTTTCATCACTCTCGATCAGATTGAAGCATGTCTGGACCGACATCTGATCCCAGGTCTCGTCCCCATAGTTGGTGTATACTGGTCCCTCGGGTCTGTATACAGCTTAGTCCTCACAAGTGTTGGATTGGGTTGAGATCTGGGGACTGTGAGGGCCGATCCAGCTCCTCTACTTCATTGTCACTGAACCATTTCTTCCCTAATCTGGACCTATGTTCGGGTCGTCGTCCTGCTGGAACACTATGTCGTCCTTTTCATACCCATAGTACTCGAGTGTATGAAGGTACTCGTCTTGTAGGATACTCACATACAGCTCAGCATCCATCCTGGTCAAGTATCCAACGCCTTTGGCTGTGAAACAACCCCATATCACCAGGCTTCCTTCACTTTCTTGCTCCGTTGCCCATTTTTCCCCTGTTTCTTCCAGACCCATTTGCCCCCATCTATTGACTTTCGTCTCATCGCTCCATATCGCCCGTTTCCGATCTTCTACTGTCACTTTTCGTACTTATTTGCAAACTCGAGCCGACGCTACTTATGACGATATTGAAGTCCAGGCTTCTTCACCTTTCCAGACCTGTGTAACGCGCGTCGGTGCTCACATAGACGTCTGTGATCTCACTATTACGAAGCTTACGAGCCTCCTCCTCTGCCGTGAACTGATAGACCTTGTGATGAGCCGACTTGGTGACTCGGATATTTTCCACCTCTTGGCTTCTGAATTGACGGACGTCATTCCGTATTCTTCATACCGTCATGGCCGCTCACGTGATGCGGTTTGGCTGAGAGACGGCTATCGAGGAGCTGGATGAGGCTGCTTCTCTTTTCTTGGGAAATCTTCTTCATGGCGGCTCCTCGACCTTTTCCTTTGGGAATCAACCTAACGACGCACTGAGCTATTAGGGGATGTGAGAACAGGTTGTCATTTATAGTATATAGGAAGAAAGCAGGAGCAAAACAGTAACAATGCAGCAACCTGACGAGAATCTGCGGAACTAATCATCTGCTACATAGTAACAAGTCACATGTATGTATGAGATAGAGAAGACGAAGGTCTATACAATGATGGGGGTCTCACTGTCACATGTATGTATGAGATAGAGAAGACGAAGGTCTATACAATGATGGGGGTCTCACGGTCACAAGTATGTATGAGATAGAGAAGACGAAGGTCTATGCAATGATGGGGGTCTCACGGTCACATGTATGTATGAGATAGAGAAGACAAAGGTCTATACAATGATGGGGGTCTCACGGTCACATGTATGTATGAGATAGAGAAGACGAAGGTCTATACAATGATGGGGGTCTCACGGTCACATGTATGTATGAGATAGAGAAGACGAAGGTCTATGCAATGATGGGGGTCTCACGGTCACATGTATGTATGAGATAGAGAAGACGAAGGTCTATACAATGATGGGGGTCTCACGGTCACATGTATGTATGAGATAGAGAAGACGAAGGTCTATGCAATGATGGGGGTCTCACGGTCACATGTATGTATGAGATAGAGAAGACGAAGGTCTATACAATGATGGGGGTCTCACGGTCACATGTATGTATGAGATAGAGAAGACGAAGGTCTATGCAATGATGGGGGTCTCACGGTCACATGTATGTATGAGATAGAGAAGACGAAGGTCTATGCAATGATGGGGGTCTCACGGTCACATGTATGTATGAGATGGAGAAGACGAAGGTCTATACAATGATGGGGGTCTCACGGTCACATGTATGTATGAGATAGAGAAGACGAAGGTCTATGCAATGATGGGGGTCTCACGGTCAGCAGTAGAAAGCGGAGGGATCCGCCGTCCATAGTGGATTGAGGACACCTGAAATCCAGCGGCTGCGCAGGAGACAAGGGGCCGAGACCACCTGTGACAGCAGCACATTCTCCAGATTTCTACGGCTGTAAAATCCCATCTGTCACGGAATCTGCTCCCAGAAACAAATGTTTCTGCGATTATTGCAGGCTTTAGTGCATGCATATTGCAGGGTGCAGCCGGGTCAGCGCTCGGGGCCCATAATGCTGATTTACGGCCGGCGCTGCCGATGGCTCCACATGTAGGATTTCTCCCCGAGGTTCCAAGCATCAATCAGCTTCTCCTTTTAACTGGCGGTTATAAGTCACCGAGGAGTCGGGAGGGAGATTTAGCGCAGCCGGAGCCGGAAACTTGTTGTTATTTACAGCTTTACATATATATATTAACTTCAGTGCACCGCCATCATCCCAGCGGATGGAGGAGGAGGACCAGACCGGCCATGCTCCAACCGCTCCTCCTCCAGCGCCAGAGTCAAGGGACAAAGGGCCAAGACCAGAAGGACTAGCTCTGCTCTGCACCAAGAGGATCAGACACCAGCTCTGTCATACTCTATACATAAAGGACTACAACCCCCAATATCACCATAACCCAGCTCTGTCATACTCTATACATAAAGGACTACAACCCCCAATATCACCATAACCCAGCTCTGTCATACTCTATACATAAAGGACTACAACCCCCAATATCACCATAACCCAGCTCTGTCATACTCTATACATAAAGGACTACAACCCCCAATATCACCATAACCCAGCTCTGTCATACTCTATACATAAAGGACTACAACCCCCAATATCACCATAACCCAGCTCTGTCATACTCTATACATAAAGGACTACAACCCTCAATATCACCATAACCCAGCTCTGTCATACTCTATACATAAAGGACTACAACCCTCAATGTCACTATAACCCAGCTCTGCCATACTCTATACAGGAAGCACTACAACCCCCAATATCACCATAACCCAGCTCTGTCATACTCTATACATAAAGGACTACAACCCCCAATATCACCATAACCCAGCTCTGTCATACTCTATACATAAAGGACTACAACCCCCAATATCACCATAACCCAGCTCTGTCATACTCTATACATAAAGGACTACAACCCCCAATATCACCATAACCCAGCTCTGCCATACTCTATACAGGAAGCACTACAACCCCCAATATCACCATAACCCAGCTCTGCCATACTCTATACATAAAGGACTACAACCCCCAATATCACCATAACCCAGCTCTGTCATACTCTATACATAAAGGACTACAACCCCCAATATCACCATAACCCAGCTCTGTCATACTCTATACATAAAGGACTACAACCCCCAATATCACCATAACCCAGCTCTGTCATACTCTGTATATAGAGCACTACAACCCCCAATATCACCATAACCCAGCTCTGCCATACTCTATACAGGAAGCACTACAACCCCCAATATCACCATAACCCAGCTCTGCCATACTCTATACATAAAGGACTATAACCCCCAATATCACCATAACCCAGCTCTGTCATACTCTATACAGGAAGCACTACAACCCCCAATATCACCATAACCCAGCTCTGCCATACTCTGTATATAGAGCACTACAACCCCCAATATCACCATAACCCAGCTCTGCCATACTCTGTATATAAAGGACTACAACCCTCAATGTCACCATAACCCAGCTCTGCCATACTCTATACAGGAAGCACTACAACCCCCAATATCACCATAACCCAGCTCTGTCATACTCTATACATAAAGGACTACAACCCCCAATATCACCATAACCCAGCTCTGTCATACTCTATACATAAAGGACTACAACCCCCAATATCACCATAACCCAGCTCTGTCATACTCTATACATAAAGGACTACAACCCCCAATATCACCATAACCCAGCTCTGTCATACTCTGTATATAGAGCACTACAACCCCCAATATCACCATAACCCAGCTCTGCCATACTCTATACATAAAGGACTATAACCCCCAATATCACCATAACCCAGCTCTGTCATACTCTATACAGGAAGCACTACAACCCCCAATATCACCATAACCTAGCTCTGCCATACTCTATACATAAAGGACTACAACCCCCAATATCACCATAACCCAGCTCTGTCATACTCTATACATAAAGGACTACAACCCCCAATATCACCATAACCCAGCTCTGCCATACTCTATACATAAAGGACTACAACCCCCAATATCACCATAACCCAGCTCTGTCATACTCTATACATAAAGGACTACAACCCCCAATATCACCATAACCCAGCTCTGCCATACTCTATACATAAAGGACTATAACCCCCAATATCGCCATAACCCAGCTCTGTCATACTTTGTATATAGAGCACTACAACCCCCAATATCACCATAACCCAGCTCTGCCATACTCTATACATAAAGGACTATAACCCCCAATATCGCCATAACCCAGCTCTGTCATACTTTGTATATAGAGCACTACAACCCCCAATATCGCCATAACCCAGCTCTGTCATACTCTATACATAAAGGACTACAACCCCCAATATCACCATAACCCAGCTCTGCCATACTCTATACATAAAGGACTACAACCCCCAATATCACCATAACCCAGCTCTGCCATACTCTATACATAAAGGACTACAACCCCCAATATCACCATAACCCAGCTCTGTCATACTCTATACATAAAGGACTACAACCCCCAATATCACCATAACCCAGCTCTGTCATACTCTATACATAAAGGACTACAACCCCCAATATCACCATAACCCAGCTCTGTCATACTCTATACATAAAGGACTACAACCCCCAATATCACCATAACCCAGCTCTGCCATACTCTATACATAAAGGACTACAACCCCCAATATCACCATAACCCAGCTCTGTCATACTCTATACATAAAGGACTACAACCCCCAATATCACCATAACCCAGCTCTGCCATACTCTATACATAAAGGACTATAACCCCCAATATCGCCATAACCCAGCTCTGTCATACTTTGTATATAGAGCACTACAACCCCCAATATCACCATAACCCAGCTCTGTCATACTCTATACATAAAGGACTACAACCCCCAATATCACCATAACCCAGCTCTGCCATACTCTATACATAAAGGACTACAACCCCCAATATCACCATAACCCAGCTCTGTCATACTCTATACAGGAAGCACTACAACCCCCAATATCACCATAACCCAGCTCTGCCATACTCTATACAGGAAGCACTACAACCCCCAATATCACCATAACCCAGCTCTGCCATACTCTATACATAAAGGACTATAACCCCCAATATCACCATAACCCAGCTCTGTCATACTCTATACAGGAAGCACTACAACCCCCAATATCACGATAACCCAGCTCTGCCATACTCTATACATAAAGGACTACAACCCCCAATATCACCATAACCCAGCTCTGCCATACTCTGAATATAGAGCACTACAACCCCCAATATCACCATAACCCAGCTCTGCCATACTCTATACATAAAGAACTACAACCCCCAATATCACCATAACCCAGCTCTGTCATACTCTGTATATAGAGCACTACAACCCCCAATATCACCATAACCCAGCTCTGTCATACTCTATACATAAAGGACTACAACCCCCAATATCACCATAACCCAGCTCTGTCATACTCTGTATATAGAGCACTACAACCCCCAATATCACCATAACCCAGCTCTGTCATACTCTATACATAAAGGACTATAACCCCCAATATCACCATAACCCAGCTCTGTCATACTCTGTATATAGAGCACTATAACCCCCAATATCACCATAACCCAGCTCTGTCATACTCTATACATAAAGGACTATAACCCCCAATATCACCATAACCCAGCTCTGTCATACTCTGTATATAGAGCACTACAACCCCCAATATCACCATAACCCAGCTCTGCCATACTCTATACATAAAGGACTATAACCCCCAATATCACCATAACCCAGCTCTGTCATACTCTGTATATAGAGTACTACAACCCCCAATATCACCATAACCCAGCTCTGCCATACTCTATACATAAAGGACTATAACCCCCAATATCACCATAACCCAGCTCTGTCATACTCTGTATATAGAGTACTACAACCCCCAATATCACCATAACCCAGCTCTGCCATACTCTATACATAAAGGACTACAACCCCCAATATCACCATAACCCAGCTCTGTCATACTCTGTATATAGAGTACTACAACCCCCAATATCACCATAACCCAGCTCTGCCATACTCTATACATAAAGGACTACAACCCCCAATATCACCATAACCCAGCTCTGTCATACTCTATACATAAAGGACTACAACCCTCAATGTCACCATAACCCAGCTCTGCCATACTCTATACATAAAGGACTACAACCCCCAATATCACCATAACCCAGCTCTGTCATACTCTATACATAAAGGACTACAACCCCCAATATCACCATAACCCAGCTCTGCCATACTCTGTATATAGAGCACTACACCTCCCATCATGGTAGCAGATCGATGTGGATATGATCTGTAATGAGGCGCTTGCTCGCTCTCTCGCTCGCTCAGTGTCTCTTTGATCTGTAAACGTTTCATATTTCTGTACATTACGTTTTTATTGATTCCCCTCGGAATAAATGAACGCCGTTCGCTGTAGGACCGGTCTCTCCTGATCATTAGGATTGCAGTGTTTCAAGTGCCCGGTGATGAGCGATCACAGAGCGGGGGGCAGCGCGCATAGGGGGGGGGGGAACGCGCATAGGTGGGGGGATAGTAATGAGATGGAAACTAATTGGTTCCTGGGAGACCACCGGGGTCATTTATCTGAAGAGCAGAATTCCTGTAACCACCTTTATAATGGAGAGGACAAGTATCTGCGGATATTGACCGGTCAGGACAGCGGGACATCACAGGAATTCCTGGACACATGGCCGCCGCTGCCGACAGTCTGTAGATGCTCCATACAACGATCTTCTCTATTCTTTTGGGAAAAAAAAAGGATTCACTATTTTTTATAAACATTCCTTATTAATTTCAAGATCTCTGCTGCCGACAGAAAAAGGGAACACTTTACTACATTTATCATGTCCCCAAACACTTAAACTGCAGATAAAGGGTTAATCCGCAGGCTAATAGCATTTCTATGGTGTCCGGCCGCCTTTCTGGAAGCCCAGCTACTGGGAGAAAGTGAACTGTGTCTTCCCAGGAGCCTCCGGCTTGGAGCAATGCAGACGTGTCCGGAGAGGCTACAGTCATGGGTCACAGCAGCACTGTGAGCGGCGTTATAAGCACGCCCGGGTACGGTGACCAACAGCTGCACAGATGGCGACTGAACGAGCTGTCAATCAAAAGTGCCGGGGTGTGACTACAGCCGCTGCCGAGGGGTGAGCAGTCCGCCCGGGAGCCGCTGCCGAGTAGGGAGCGGTATGCCCGGAAGCCGCTGCCGAGTGGGGAGCGGTCCGCCCGGGAGCCGCTGCCGAGTGGGGAGCGGTCCGCCCGGGAGCCGCTGCCGAGTGGGGAGCGGTCCGCCCGGGAGCCGCTGGCGAGTGGGGAGCGGTCCGCCCGGGAGCCGCTGCCGAGTAGGGAGCGGTCCGCCCGGGAGCCGCTGCCGAGTGGGGAGCGGTCCGCCCGGGAGCCGCTGCCGAGTGGGGAGCGGTCCGTCCGGGAGCCGCTGGCGAGTGAGGAGCGGTCCGCCCGGGAGCCGCTGCCGAGTGGGGAGCGGTCCGCCCGGGAGCCGCTGCCGAGTGGGGAGCGGTCCGCCCGGGAGCCGTTGCCGAGTGGGGAGCGGTCCGCCCGGGAGCGGCTGCCGAGTGGGGAGCGGTACTCCCGGGAGCCGCTGCCGAGTGGGGAGCAGTCCGCCCGGGAGCCGCTGCCAAGTGGGGAGCGGTCCGCCCGGGAGCCGCTGCCGAGTGGGGAGCGGTCCGCCCGGGATCTGCTGCCGAGTGGGGAGCGGTCCGCCCGGGAGCCGCTGCCGAGTGGGGAGCGGTACGCCCGGGAGCCGCTGCCGAGTGGGGAGAGGTCCGCCCGGGAGCCGCTGCCAAGTGGCGACTAGTGGCTGCATTGTCAGCAAGGCGGCCAGGCAAAATGGGAACCCCATTAACTTGCTGATTAATGGTATATATGCAGGTTAATAGTGTTTGGGGTTATGACAGGTTCCCTTTAAAGACTGAAAACCTATTCTGACCAAGTACTGCTTATATAGCAGAGGCAGTAGCGTATCTAGCAGGGAGGGGGGCAGTGGCCCCGATCCCTGCGCCCTGAGGGGGCCCACCCGCAGCTACGCCAGTGTAACTGTATCGGTGTGCGCAATACAGTTAGTCTCCCTGCTCTGCCCCGGAATGTATGACCCTGCACTGCCCAATGGTCGCTTTGGGGCCCTTGAGCAGGAGGGGGGTCCCCGGTGCCAGCATCGGGCCCCACCCGTCACCGCAAGATAAGTGATGAGAGAGGGAGCGCCGCGCTCCCTCTCCCATCAGTCCCCCCTGCGTCTGACGTCATCATTTGGCGCCCGGCCCGCTGTTCTGAAGATATGTGGGGGAACCAGAAGGAGAGGTGAGTATTGTGTTTATTTATTTTTTGCCTATGGGGGGGAGCATTATACTACAGACTCTGCCTATGGGGGGAGCATTATACTACAGACTCTGCCTATGGGGGGAGCATTATACTACAGACTCTGCCTATAGGGGGTAGCATTATACTACAGACTCTGCCTATGGGGGGAGCATTATACTACAGACTGTGCCTATGGGGGGAGCATTATACTACAGACTCTGCCTATGGGGGGAGCATTATACTACAGACTCTGCCTATGGGTGGAGCATTATACTACAGACTCTGCCTATGGGTGGAGCATTATACTACAGACTCTGCCTATGGGGGGGAGCATTATACTACAGACTCTGCCTATGGGGGGAGCATTATACTACAGACTCTGCCTATGGGGGGAGCATTATACTACAGACTCTACCTATGGGGGGGAGCATTATACTACAGACTCTGCCTATGGGGGGAGCATTATACTATACACTCTGTCTATGGGGGGAGCATTATACTACAGACTCTGCCTATGGGTGGGACATTACACTACAGACTCTGCCTATGGGGGGAGCATTATACTACAGACTCTACCTATGGGGGGTAGCTTTATACTACAGACTCTGCCTATGGGGGGAGCATTATACTATACACTCTGCCTATGGGGGGAGCATTATACTACAGACTCTGCCTATGGGGGGAGCATTATACTACAGACTCTACCTATGGGGGGGAGCATTATGCTACAGACTCTGCCTATGGGGGGAGCATTATACTACAGACTCTGCCTATGGGTGGAGCATTATACTACAGACTCTGCCTATGGGGGGAGCATTATACTACAGACTCTGCCTATGGGTGGAGCATTATACTACAGACTCTGCCTATGGGGGGAGCATTATACTACAGACTCTGCCTATGGGTGGAGCATTATACTACAGACTCTGCCTATGGGGGGAGCATTATACTACAGACTCTGCCTATGGGGGGAGCATTATACTACAGACTCTGCCTATGGGGGGAGCATTATACTACAGACTCTACCTATGGGGGGAGCATTATACTACAGACTCTACCTATGGGGGGAGCATTATACTACAGACTCTGCCTATAGGGGGGAGCATTATACTACAGACTCTGCCTATGGGTGGAGCATTATACTACAGACTCTGCCTATGGGGGGAGCATTATACTACAGACTCTACCTATGGGGGGAGCATTATACTACAGACTCTGCCTATAGGGGGGAGCATTATACTACAGACTCTGCCTATGGGGGGGAGACATTATACTACAGACTCTGCCTATAGGGGGTAGCATTATACTACAGACTCTGCCTATAAGGGGGAGCATTATACTACAGACTCTGCCTATAGGGGGGAGCATTATACTACAGACTCTGCCTATAGGGGGGAGCATTATACTACAGACTCTGCCTATAGGGGGGAGCATTATACTACACACTCTGCCTATGGGGGGAGCATTATACTACAGACTCTGCCTATAGGGGGGAGCATTATACTACAGACTCTGCCTATAGGGGGAGCATTATACTACAGACTCTGCGTATGGGGGGGAGAGCATTATACTACAGACTCTGCGTATGGGGGGGGGGCATTATACTACAGACTCTGCCTATAGGGGGGAGCATTATACTACAGACTCTGCCTATAGGGGGAGCATTATACTACAGACTCTGCCTATGGGGGGAGCATTATACTACAGACTCTGCCTATAGGGGGGAGCATTATACTACAGACTCTGCCTATAGGGGGGAGCATTATACTACAGACTCTGCGTATGGGTTGGAGAGCATTATACTGCAGACTGCCTATAGGGGGAGCATTATACTACAGACTCTGCCTATGGGGGGAGCATTATACTACACACTCTGCCTATGGGGGGAGCATTATACTACAGACTCTGCCTATAGGGGGGAGCATTATACTACAGACTCTGCCTATAGGGGGAGCATTATACTACAGGCTCTGCCTATAGGGGGGAGCATTATACTACAGACTCTGCTTATGGGGGGAGCATTATACTACAGACTCTGCCTATGGGGGGAGCATTATACTACAGACTCTGCCTATGGGGGGAGCATTATACTACAGACTCTGCCTATGGGGGGGAGCATTATACTACAGACTCTGCCTATGGGGGGAGCATTATACTACAGACTCTGCCTATGGGGGGAGCATTATACTACAGACTCTGCCTATGGGGGGGAGCATTATACTACAGACTCTGCCTATGGGGGGAGCATTATACTACACACTCTGCCTATGGGGGGGAGCATTATACTACACACTCTGCCTATGGGGGGGAGCATTATACTACAGACTCTGCCTATGGGGGGAGCATTATACTACACACTCTGCCTATGGGGGGGGGGGCATTATACTACAGACTCTGCCTATGGGGGGAGCATTATACTACAGACTCTGCCTATGGGGGGAGCATTATACTACAGACTCTGCCTATGGGGGGGAGCATTATACTACAGACTCTGCGTTTGGGGGGGGAGCATTATACTACACACTCTGCCTATGGGGGGAAGCATTATACTGCACACTCTGCCTATGGGGGGGAGCATTATACTACAGACTCTGCCTATGGGGGGAGCATTATACTACAGACTCTGCCTATGGGGGGGAGCATTATACTACAGACTCTGCCTATGGGGGGAGCATTATACTACAGACTCTGCCTATGGGGGGAGCATTATACTACAGACTCTGCCTATGGGGGGAGCATTATACTACAGACTCTGCCTATGGGGGGAGCATTATACTACACACTCTGCCTATGGGGGGGAGCATTATACTACACACTCTGCCTATGGGGGGGAGCATTATACTACAGACTCTGCCTATGGGGGGAGCATTATACTACACACTCTGCCTATGGGGGGGAGCATTAAACTACAGACTCTGCCTATGGGGGGAGCATTATACTACAGACTCTGCCTATGGGGGGAGCATTATACTACAGACTCTGCCTATGGGGGGGAGCATTATACTACAGACTCTGCGTATGGGGGGGGGAGCATTATACTACACACTCTGCCTATGGGGGGAAGCATTATACTGCACACTCTGCCTATGGGGGGGAGCATTATACTACAGACTCTGCCTATGGGGGGGAGCATTATACTACAGACTCTGCCTATGGGGGGGGGGAGCATTATACTGCTGACTCTGCCTATAAGGGTGGGGAGCATTACACTACAGACTCTGCCTATGGGGGGAGCATTATACTACAGACTCTACCTATGGGGGGGAGCATTATACTACAGACTCTGCCTATGGGGGGGAGCATTATACTACAGACTCTGCCTATGGGGGGAGCATTATACTACAGACTCTGCCTATGGGGGGAGCATTATACTACAGACTCTGCCTATGAGGGGGGGGAGCATTATACTACAGACTCTGCCTATGGGGGGAGCATTATACTATACACTCTGCCTATGGGGGGAGCATTATACTACAGACTCTGCCTATGGGGGGGGGAGCATTATACTGCTGACTCTGCCTATAAGGGTGGGGAGCATTACACTACAGACTCTGCCTATGGGGGGAGCATTATACTACAGACTCTACCTATGGGGGGGAGCATTATACTACAGACTCTGCCTATGGAGGGGAGCATTATACTACAGACTCTGCCTATGGGGGGAGCATTATACTACAGACTCTGCCTATGGGGGGAGCATTATACTACAGACTCTGCCTATGAGGGGGGGGAGCATTATACTACAGACTCTGCCTATGGGGGGAGCATTATACTATACACTCTGCCTATGGGGGGAGCATTATACTACAGACTCTGCCTATGGGTGGGACATTATACTACAGAATCTGCCTATGGGGGGGGGCAGCATTATACTACAGACTCTGCCTATGGGGGGGAGAATTATACCACAGACTCTGCCTATGAGGAGGGGGGGCATTATACTACAGACTCTGCCTATGGGTGGGACATTATACTACAGAATCTGCCTATGAGGGAGGAGCATTATACTACAGAATCTGCCTATGAGGGGGGAGCATTATACTATACACTCTGCCTATGGGGGGAGCATTATACTACAGACTCTGCCTATGGGGGGGAGCATTATACTACAGACTCTGCCTATGAGGGGGAGCATTATACTACAGACTCTGCCTATGGGGGGGACATTATGCTACAGAATCTGCCTATGAGGGTGGGGAGCATTATACTGCAGACTCTGCCTATGGGGGGAGCATTATACTACAGACTCTGCCTATGGGGGGGAGCATTATACTACAGACTCTGCCTATGGGGGGGAGCATTATACTACAGACTCTGCCTATGGGGGGAGCATTATACTACAGACTCTGCCTATGGGGGGGACATTATGCTACAGAATCTGCCTATGAGGGTAGGGAGCATTATACTGCAGACTCTGCCTATGGGGGGCAGCATTATACTACAGACTCTGCCTATGGGGGGAGCATTATACTACAGACTCTGCCTATGGGTGGAGCATTATACTACAGACTCTGCCTATGGGGGGAGCATTATACTACAGACTCTGCCTATGAGGAAGGGGGTGAGCATTATACTACAGACTCTGCCTATGGGGGGAGCATTATACTACAGACTCTGCCTATGGGTGGAGCATTATACTACAGACTCTGCCTATGGGGGGAGCATTATACTACAGACTCTGCCTATGGGTGGAGCATTATACTACAGACTCTGCCTATGGGGGGAGCATTATACTACAGACTCTGCCTATGGGTGGAGCATTATACTACAGACTCTGCCTATGGGGGGAGCATTATACTACAGACTCTGCCTATGGGGGGAGCATTATACTACAGACTCTGCCTATGGGGGGAGCATTATACTACAGACTCTACCTATGGGGGGAGCATTATACTACAGACTCTACCTATGGGGGGAGCATTATACTACAGACTCTGCCTATAGGGGGGAGCATTATACTACAGACTCTGCCTATGGGTGGAGCATTATACTACAGACTCTGCCTATGGGGGGAGCATTATACTACAGACTCTACCTATGGGGGGAGCATTATACTACAGACTCTGCCTATAGGGGGGAGCATTATACTACAGACTCTGCCTATGGGGGGGAGACATTATACTACAGACTCTGCCTATAGGGGGTAGCATTATACTACAGACTCTGCCTATAAGGGGGAGCATTATACTACAGACTCTGCCTATAGGGGGGATCATTATACTACAGACTCTGCCTTTAGGGGGGAGCATTATACTACAGACTCTGCCTATAGGGGGGAGCATTATACTACACACTCTGCCTATGGGGGGAGCATTATACTACAGACTCTGCCTCTAGGGGGGAGCATTATACTACAGACTCTGCCTATAGGGGGAGCATTATACTACAGACTCTGCGTATGGGGGGGGGAGCATTATACTACAGACTCTGCCTATAGGGGGGAGCATTATACTACAGACTCTGCCAATAGGGGGAGCATTATACTACAGACTCTGCCTATAGGGGGGAGCATTATACTACAGACTCTGCGTATGGGTTGGAGAGCATTATACTGCAGACTGCCCATAGGGTGGAGCATTATACTACAGGCTCTGCCTATAGGGGGGAGCATTATACTACAGACTCTGCTTATGGGGGGGAGCATTATACTACAGACTCTGCCTATGGGGGGAGCATTATACTACAGACTCTGCCTATGGGGGGAGCATTATACTACAGACTCTGCCTATGGGGGGGAGCATTATACTACAGACTCTGCCTATGGGGGGAGCATTATACTACAGACTCTGCCTATGGGGGGAGCATTATACTACAGACTCTGCCTATGGGGGGGAGCATTATACTACAGGCTCTGCCTATGGGGGGAGCATTATACTACACACTCTGCCTATGGGGGGGAGCATTATACTACACACTCTGCCTATGGGGGGGAGCATTATACTACAGACTCTGCCTATGGGGGGAGCATTATACTACACACTCTGCCTATGGGGGGGAGCATTATACTACAGACTCTGCCTATGGGGGGAGCATTATACTACAGACTCTGCCTATTGGGGGGAGCATTATACTACAGACTCTGCCTATGGGGGGGAGCATTATACTACAGACTCTGCGTATGGGGGGGGAGCATTATACTACACACTCTGCCTATGGGGGGAAGCATTATACTGCAGACTCTGCCTATGGGGGGGAGCATTATACTACAGACTCTGCCTATGGGGGGGAGCATTATACTACAGACTCTGCCTATGGGGGGGGGAGCATTATACTGCTGACTCTGCCTATAAGGGTGGGGAGCATTACACTACAGACTCTGCCTATGGGGGGAGCATTATACTACAGACTCTACCTATGGGGGGGAGCATTATACTACAGACTCTGCCTATGGGGGGGAGCATTATACTACAGACTCTGCCTATGGGGGGAGCATTATACTACAGACTCTGCCTATGGGGGGAGCATTATACTACAGACTCTGCCTATGAGGGGGGGGAGCATTATACTACAGACTCTGTCTATGGGGGGGAGCATTATACTACAGACTCTGCCTATGGGGGGAGCATTATACTACAGACTCTGCCTATGGGGGGAGCATTATACTACAGACTCTGCCTATGGGTGGAGCATTATACTACAGACTCTGCCTATGGGGGGGAGCATTATACTACAGACTCTGCCTATGGGGGGAGCATTATACTATACACTCTGCCTATGGGGGGAGCATTATACTACAGACTCTGCCTATGGGGGGGAGCATTATACTACAGACTCTGCCTATGAGGGGGGAGCATTATACTATACACTCTGCCTATGGGGGGAGCATTATACTACAGACTCTGCCTATGGGGGGGAGCATTATACTACAGACTCTGCCTATGGGGGGAGCATTATACTACAGACTCTGCCTATGGGGGGAGCATTATACTACAGACTCTGCCTATGGGGGGAGCATTATACTACACACTCTGCCTATGGGGGGAGCATTATACTACAGACTCTGCCTATGGGGGGAGCATTATACTACACACTCTGCCTATGGGGGGAGCATTATACTACAGACTCTGCCTATGGGGGGAGCATTATACTACAGACTCTGCCTATAGGGGGAGCATTATACTATAGACTCCGCCTATGGGGGGGAGCGTTATACTATATGGAGGCTATTTATACAGTGTGGGGATTACAGTTAGGGTCATACAGTGTGGGGGATAATGTGAGGTCTGTGTACAGTGTGGGGTCCATCATACAGTGTGGGAGATAATGTGGGGTCAGTTTGGAGGCTACTAAGGGGTCAGTATAGTGTGTGGAGGATACTATACTGTGAGGGGGAATTATACTGTGTATAAGAGAGCATCATACTGTGTATGGGGGGGAGACTCAGGACATTATTAAATCTTAAGTGGGCACTTATCGTTATAGGGGAACTCCGGTTATTATGACTATCAGAGGGGCACACAGAGGGCACTTTCTAGGGGGCACAATGTGGGCACTTGCACACGGCAGTACTATATTCTAGAGGGCACACCGCAGGTGCAGTAATAGGGACACGTACCCCAATACTGAGCCGCTGCTGCTGTATCAGCAGGATGAGGGGATTGTGCAGGTTGGGGATAGATGGGGACGGGGCCTGAAATGTAAGGAGTCAAATGTGTCTTTGTTGTGATCGCTACAGACCTGAGACTCTGAGTCCTGGATGGAGAAGTTGTCGTGTCGGTCTGGGCCAGATGGAAAAAAATCCCCGACAAGAACAAGCACTTCAATATAAACTTTATCCCGCGTTCGGAGGGGTGACGGGAGAGGGGACCCTGATATCACAATGTCTGCGGAGATATTATACCTGGTTGGAGCATTAATTTAAAAAAAAGAGAAAACAATAAACTACAAATTGTTCTTTCTGCTCTCCGGCTGTAATATGGAAGCGATCGGGTCGGATAAATAAAACATAATGAACGCGCTCCTCGAATTCCTAATGTGATGGCGCTCACCAACATCTGCACACGCGGCATCAGAGCGCCATCTAGTGCTCATTCCAGTTATTGCAGAACTGATGAATGCCAAAGTGACCAAGCCTTTTACACAACACATAAGATCTCAATAGTCTGTGGAATTATCACTATGTAACTCTCAGGAGGTGGAGGAGCGATGTTCTGCAGAGAGGTCAGTGTTGTCAGAATCTGCAGGATATATCACTCTGCGTCTCTCTAGACTGATTATAATATAGTTATACACTGCTCAAAAAAAATAAAGGGACCCCTAAAATACCCCATCCTAGATCTGAATGGATGAAATCTTCTCATTGAATACTTTGTTCTGTAGAAAGTTGAATGTGCCGACAACAAAATCACACAAAAATCATCAATGGAAATCACATTTATTAACCAATGGAGGCCTGGATGTGGAGTCACCCCCAAAATTAAAGTGGAAAAACACACTACAGGCTGATCCAACATTGATGTAATGTCCTTAAAACAAGTCACAATGAGGCTGAGTATTGTGTGTGGCCTCCACGTGCCTGTATGACCTCCCTACAACGCCTGGGCATGCTCCTGATGAGGCTGAGTATTGTGTGTGGTCTCCCCGTGCCTGTATGACCTCCCTACAACGCCTGGGCATGCTCCTGATGAGGCTGAGTATTGTGTGTGGCCTCCACGTGCCTGTATGACCTCCCTACAACGCCTGGGCATGCTCCTGATGAGGCTGAGTATTGTGTGTGGCCTCCATGTGCCTGTATGACCTCCCTACAACGCCTGGGCATGCTCCTGATGAGGCTGAGTATTGTGTGTGGCCTCCATGTGCCTGTATGACCTCCCTACAACGCCTGGGCATGCTCCTGATGAGGCTGAGTATTGTGTGTGGCCTCCACATGCCTGTATGACCTCCCTACAACGCCTGGGCATGCTCCTGATGAGGCTGAGTATTGTGTGTGGCCTCCATGTGCCTGTATGACCTCCCTACAACGCCTGGGCATGCTCCTGATGAGGCTCAGTATTGTGTGTGGCCTCCACGTGCCTGTATGACCTCCCTACAACGCCTGGGCATGCTCCTGATGAGGCTGAGTATTGTGTGTGGCCTCCACGTGCCTGTATGACCTCCCTACAACGCCTGGGCATGCTCCTGATGAGGCTGAGTATTGTGTGTGGCCTCCACGTGCCTGTATGACCTCCCTACAACGCCTGGGCATGCTCCTGATGAGGCTGAGTATTGTGTGTGGCCTCCACGTGCCTGTATGACCTCCCTACAACACCTGGGCATGCTCCTGATGAGGCTGAGTATTGTGTGTGGCCTCCATGTGCCTGTATGACCTCCCTACAACGCCTGGGCATGCTCCTGATGAGGCTCAGTATTGTGTGTGGCCTCCACGTGCCTGTATGACCTCCCTACAACACCTGGGCATGCTCCTGATGAGGCTGAGTATTGTGTGTGGCCTCCATGTGCCTGTATGACCTCCCTACAACGCCTGGGCATGCTCCTGATGAGGCTCAGTATTGTGTGTGGCCTCCACGTGCCTGTATGACCTCCCTACAACGCCTGGGCATGCTCCTGATGAGTCTCAGTATTGTGTGTGGCCTCCACGTGCCTGTATGACCTCCCTACAACGCCTGGGCATGCTCCTGATGAGGCTCAGTATTGTGTGTGGCCTCCACGTGCCTGTATGACCTCCCTACAACGCCTGGGCATGCTCCTGATGAGGCTGAGTATTGCGTGTGGCCTCCACGTGCCTGTATGACCTCCCTACAACGCCTGGGCATGCTCCTGATGAGGCTGAGTATTGTGTGTGGCCTCCACGTGCCTGTATGACATCCCTACAACGCCTGGGCATGCTCCTGATGAGGCTCAGTATTGTGTGTGGCCTCCACGTGCCTGTATGACCTCCCTACAACGCCTGGGCATGCTCCTTATGAGGCTGAGTATTGCGTGTGGCCTCCACGTGCCTGTATGACCTCCCTACAACGCCTGGGCATGCTCCTGATGAGGCTGAGTATTGTGTGTGGCCTCCACATGCCTGTATGACCTCCCTACAATGCCCGGACATGCTCCTGATGAGGCTGAGTATTGTGTGTGGCCTCCACGTGCCTGTATGACCTCCCTACAATGCCTGGGCATGCTCCTGATGAGGCTCAGTATTGTGTGTGGCCTCCACGTGCCTGTATGACCTCCCTACAACGCCTGGGCATGCTCCTGATGAGGCTCAGTATTGTGTGTGGCCTCCACGTGCCTGTGTGACCTCCCTACAACGCCTGGGCATGCTCCTGATGAGGCTCAGTATTGTGTGTGGCCTCCACGTGCCTGTATGACCTCCCTACAACGCCTGGGCATGCTCCTGATGAGGCTGAGTATTGTGTGTGGCCTCCACGTGCCTGTATGACCTCCCTACAATGCCCGGGCATGCTCCTGATGAGGCTCAGTATTGTGTGTGGCCTCCACGTGCCTGTATGACCTCCCTACAACGCCTGGGCATGCTCCTGATGAGGCTGAGTATTGTGTGTGGCCTCCACTTGCCTGTGTGACCTCCCTACAACGCCTGGGCATGCTCCTGATGAGGCTCAGTATTGTGTGTGGCCTCCACGTGCCTGTATGACCTCCCTACAACGCCTGGGCATGCTCCTGATGAGGCTGAGTATTGTGTGTGGCCTCCACGTGCCTGTATGACCTCCCTACAATGCCTGGGCATGCTCCTGATGAGGCTGAGTATTGTGTGTGGCCTCCACGTGCCTGTATGACCTCCCTACAATGCCCGGGCATGCTCCTGATGAGGCTGAGTACTGTGTGTGGCCTCCACGTGCCTGTATGACCTCCCTACAACGCCTGGGCATGCTCCTGATGAGGCTCAGTATTGTGTGTGGCCTACACGTGCCTGTATGACCTCCCTACAACGCCTGGGCATGCTCCTGATGAGGCTCAGTATTGTGTGTGGCCTCCACGTGCCTGTATGACCTCCCTACAACGCCTGGGCATGCTCCTGATGAGGCTGAGTATTGTGTGTGGCCTCCACGTGCCTGTGTGACCTCCCTACAACGCCTGGGCATGCTCCTGATGAGGCTCAGTATTGTGTGTGGCCTCCACGTGCCTGTATGACCTCCCTACAACGCCTGGGCATGCTCCTGATGAGGCTGAGTATTGTGTGTGGCCTACACGTGCCTGTATGACCTCCCTACAATGCCCGGGCATGCTCCTGATGAGGCTCAGTATTGTGTGTGGCCTCCACGTGCCTGTATGACCTCCCTACAACGCCTGGGCATGCTCCTGATGAGGCTGAGTATTGTGTGTGGCCTCCACGTGCCTGTATGACCTCCCTACAATGCCCGGGCATGCTCCTGATGAGGCTCAGTATTGTGTGTGGCCTACACGTGCCTGTATGACCTCCCTACAACGCCTGGGCATGCTCCTGATGAGGCTCAGTATTGTGTGTGGCCTCCACGTGCCTGTATGACCTCCCTACAACGCCTGGGCATGCTCCTGATGAGGCTCAGTATTGTGTGTGGCCTCCACGTGCCTGTATGACCTCCCTACAACGCCTGGGCATGCTCCTGATGAGGCTCAGTATTGTGTGTGGCCTCCACGTGCCTGTGTGACCTCCCTACAACGCCTGGGCATGCTCCTCATGAGGCTCAGTATTGTGTGTGGCCTCCACGTGCCTGTATGACCTCCCTACAACGCCTGGGCATGCTCCTGATGAGGCTGAGTATTGTGTGTGGCCTACACGTGCCTGTATGACCTCCCTACAATGCCCGGGCATGCTCCTGATGAGGCTCAGTATTGTGTGTGGCCTCAACGTGCCTGTATGACCTCCCTACAATGCCCGGGCATGCTCCTGATGAGGCTCAGTATTGTGTGTGGCCTCCACGTGCCTGTATGACCTCCCTACAACACCTGGGCATGCTCCTGATGAGGCTGAGTATTGTGTGTGGCCTCCACGTGCCTGTATGACCTCCCTACAACGCCTGGGCATGCTCCTGATGAGGCTGAGTATTGTGTGTGGCCTCCACGTGTCTGTATGACCTCCCTACAACGCCTGGGCATGCTCCTGATGAGGCTGAGTATTGTGTGTGGCCTCCACGTGCCTGTATGACCTCCCTACAACACCTGGGCATGCTCCTGATGAGGCTCAGTATTGTGTGTGGCCTACACGTGCCTGTATGACCTCCCTACAACACCTGGGCATGCTCCTGATGAGGCTGAGTATTGTGTGTGGCCTCCACGTGCCTGTATGACCTCCCTACAACGCCTGGGCATGCTCCTGATGAGGCTGAGTATTGTGTGTGGCCTCCACGTGTCTGTATGACCTCCCTACAACGCCTGGGCATGCTCCTGATGAGGTTGAGTATTGTGTGTGGCCTCCACGTGTCTGTATGACCTCCCTACAACGCCTGGGCATGCTCCTGATGAGGCTGAGTATTGTGTGTGGCCTACACGTGCCTGTATGACCTCCCTACAACGCCTGGGCATGCTCCTGATGAGGCTGAGTATTGTGTGTGGCCTCCACTTGCCTGTATGACCTCCCTACAACGCCTGGGCGTGCTCCTGATGAGGCTGAGTATTGTGTGTGACCTCCACGTGCCTGTATGACCTCCCTACAACACCTGGGTATGCTGCTGATGAGGCTGAGTATTGTGTGTGGCCTCCACGTGCCTGTATGACCTCCCTACAATGCCTGGGCATGCTCCTGATGAGGCTGAGTATTGTGTGCGGCGTCCACGTGCCTGTATGACCTCCCTACAACGCCTGGGCATGCTACTGATGAGGCTGAGTATTGTGTGTGGCCTCCACGTGCCTGTATGACCTCCCTACAACGCCTGGGCATGCTCCTGATGAGGCTCAATATTGTTTGTGGCCTCCTTGTGCCTGTATAACCTCCCTACAACGCCTGGGCATGCTCCTGATGAGGCTGAGTATTGTGTGTGGCCTCCACGTGCCTGTATGACCTCCCTACAACGCCCGGGCATGCTCCTGATGAGGCTGAGTATTGTGTGTGGCCTCCACGTGCCTGTAGGACCTCCCTACAACGCATGTGTAGCACCCTGAGGATTCGGCTGCTACAGGGGTATTGCACCTCAACCCAGAGGTGTGATATTCCACTCCCGGGTAAGGATGGAGTGTGGAACTGAGCTCGGTAGGCTGCATGCACTACACACATCCCATTTCCGAGGAGCAGACCGACGGTACTCCCACTTAGAAATGTGCAGGTACGACCGAGTCTGTTCCTGGCTGGAGTGGGAGGGGGGGTGGTACATCCCAAGTAGTGTAGGGGCAAATAGGGGGAGCAGCCTGGGTAAAGATAGGAGCTCATTGGGTGCTGGTCACCTGAGCTCACACATAGAGGGTGTATATAAGGTGGGCACCATCAGAGATCAGGGTCAGTCAGTCAGTCAGCCTTTGCAGAGGAGTCAGAGGAAGAGGAGCAGAGAAGCCCTAGAGAGAGAGAGAGGAGAAAGAAGGAAAGACCCAGAGAGGGGACAAAGAGAGGACTCTGAGAGCCCAAATTCAAGCTACGGGTGAAGAGTCGGCATCAGGGTACCGGAACCCAAGCTGGTGGGGGCAAAATCACACCCCAGCCAGAGACCGGAGGCCGTGGGCAGCGTCTGCCACGGCCACCCACCACATCCACCACGAAGGCATACCACGTGGAGGGTCAGGGAACCCAAGGCCAAGGGTCACCCAACAGAAGACCCGAGGGAGCTGGACCTGGGTGGATCAATAGTGGGGACAGCCAGAGAAAGGACAGAAGGAGAGCTCAGGGTCACGCTCCGGACTCGCTTGGGGGTTGGCTGGATCCAGGACCTGGTGGACGCAGCACGGCTCGGGAGGTCACTTGAAGCTGGAGTGACCGGAACATCAGCAGTGAGTAAATACCCTAAACTGCACAACCCGACTCTGTCTTCCTTTAACACCTATGCTGCACCACCACAACCCCCATCCTCTGCACCTGACCCCCTGAGGCTATACCCCACCCGTTGGGGGTTATACCACCAAAAGCTGCACCTACACCATCAGCCTCAGCGGACCCTGCTGCAGCGGCGGCCATAGTGACCGCAATACAACGGGTGGCGTAGTCGACAATAAAGAACTTATAACATCTGTAGGACTGCCACATACAACTGAGTTTGACACCCTGGGCACGGACCGGGTCACAGCCACTCGGAAGACTACAACTCCCATCTGATCCGGCTCCGGGTATTCCCCTAAAGAATATGGCCCAGGGGGCGCGTCAACTTTGGCGTAGTCGGCAGGATTACGTGCCCGCAACACCCGGGTACTGCGTGCCTGAAGAAAAGTGCAAGTTTACCTCAAAAAGAAGTCTCCTGCCGGTTCCGGAGGGTCCCCGCCATCGGACCCCATCACAGGTCGATTCCCGCCGGTTGTCCGCCATTAACAGCGTTTTCCCGCCATCTGCAGAGTTTCCCGCCACTGGGAAGCGATTCCCGCCATTTCCAAAGGTTTCCCGCCTTGGAAGAGCGGACGCCATTATGGGCGTGCCAGAGGGTGGCGAGAGGCCACCTCCCATCGTGGGCCAGGACCGAAAATGGCGCCAAAAGTGGAAACCGCCCCCACCAACAGAGACTGTGATGCTAGAGGTGTCTGTCAGCGTGAAAGAACAGCCCCTGGAGCTGACAATCACCAAGTGGCCCCGGGACCGCCCTCGAGGGGGGAGGAGACGAAAGAAGAGAACAAAGATGGGTGCCGCCTGGAGCAGTCGGGAGCGAGCGCACCCGGAGGCAAGAAGCCGGGAGAAGCATATCGAAGGAGCTTACCCGGAGATGGCGAGAAAGCAGAGCAGCACCGGCCCGCTGGCCAGGAGCCTGCTGGAGACAACTGTAGAAGAGCAGAGCAGCACCGACCCGTTGGTCAGGAGCCTGCTGGAAACAACGACCCCACTAGGCCTAGTGGAGGTCCTAGCACAGCTCCCCCGAGACCGGGAGTGTGCGCAGACCGCTCTGGAGGGCCTCGCAAGGAGGATGGCCCGGGTGCAGCGAGAGACGTTGGCGCAGTGGAGCCGTGAGATGGCCCAGCAGACCGAGACCTGTCAGCGGAGCACGCCACCCGAGACGAGGAAACAGACCGCCTCTGAGGATGGCGCAGGAGGAATGAAGGCCGGAGACGGCGCCGAGAAGGGAGCCGAACGAGTGGAGGCAGGTAAAGGGGACGTCTATACCCCAAACCGGGAAACCGCGTACCTGCCCCAGCTCCCCGTCGCAGAGCCCGAAGTCTATCCTGCCGTGCCCGTCGCTGCAACGTCACCGCTGCAGACTAGGCCTCAAACGGGAGCCGCGACCCCTGTGACGTCACACGCCTCGACCCCGGGCGTGACCAAGCAGGAAGTACCACCAGCCTGGTCGCAAGGCCTAGTACCCCCGGGCGCCGCAATACCAACAGCGCCCCCTACCTCCGCGGAGCCCCCGGCCTGGTCGCAGGGCCAAGTAGCCCAGGGCGCCGCCGTCCTTACGGTGCCCTTCACCTTCCAGATACCCCAGGCCTGGCCGCAAGGCCCGGGCAACCCGGGCGCTAACACCACCGCGCCCATAAGACCTAAAGTGCCGCATCTGGGAGAGGACCTGTACGCCCAGCATACGTGCCCGGATGGGCAGCCATTTATATGGCCACCGGAGTTCCACCATCCCCGACTCCGGAGAGAGAGACCCCTGGATGAACCCCTGATCCCGGCTCCAAAGCCCGTAAAGAGGATCTCGCCCCCGCTAGCAGAAGCGCAGTTCGAGTGGGACCCCACCAGAGAAGATCTCATGGGGTTCACTCAAGAGACTCGGGCAGCTGCAGCGGAGCGTGCTGAGTGCTGCCGCCAACAGCTCGAGGACTTTGAGAGGGAGCGGAGAGAGAGGCGGGTCCGGGAACAGCAAGCTCAAGTAAGGAGCGCGGAGCAGAAGAGCCGGGCCAGGAGAGACCCCCGTGCAGCGCATAGTCCCCGCACCACCGGGACTGTGATAAAGTTTAATATGCAGCATGGGTGGGGCTTCATCCGAGACCACCGCACCCTAGGCGACGTCTTCGTGACGAGGAGAGACGTTGAGTCCCACCTACCGGAGGGACACAGAGGTCGTGACCTTTACATCGGGGACGAGGTCACCTTCACCCGGCACAAGTGTGCCAAAGGACCCTACGCCCTCCATGTGCATCGTCTGACGGAGGAAGAGCTGCGGTGTGAGGAGGAAGAACAAGAGGACCCGGACGGGTCTGAAACTAGAGCCAAAGGTAACAATAAAGAAAGAGCAGGAGGACGCCGTCGTTAAGTACAGCGAAGCAGGAGCTGTATATAGTTGCCCGTCGGGGCACCATAAACTGAAACTGTTGCTGTTGCTAAAAATAGTCCCCGTTGGGACCAGCATGTGTGAACTGTTACCCGTTTAACCCCTAAATCCCACTGACCGAGGACTGAGAGCGGTCATTCCTCCCCAATACCTGGCCGAGGACTGAGAGCGGCCATATCCCTTGTATATAGTTGCGCGTCCTAAAGCGCCCCCTACCGGTTTTATAGGAAAACCAGTTTTCCAGAGAGACTGTCGCACTTTACCCGGTCACACGTTGCACAGTGACCGGAGGAGGAGCCAGAGGCGACGAGAATGTTTTATTTGCTAATATATGTTGTTTTATATGTTTATGCAAAAATTTGTATGTTTTGGTGTTATGTCTTACAGCCCGAGGACGTGCTGTGATTTACCAGGGGGGAATGTAGCACCCTGAGG
Organism: Phyllobates terribilis; assembly: GCF_046119375.1. Lineage (NCBI taxonomy): Eukaryota > Metazoa > Chordata > Amphibia > Anura > Dendrobatidae > Phyllobates > Phyllobates terribilis. The sequence goes on from NW_027362772.1 coordinate 94,916,259, forward strand.
ATTCGGCTGCTACAGGGGTATTGCACCTCAACCCAGAGGTGTGATATTCCACTCCCGGGTAAGGATGGAGTGTGGAACTGAGCTCGGTAGGCTGCATGTGTAGCACCCTGAGGATTCGGCTGCTGCAGGGGTATTGCACCTCAACCCAGAGGTGTGATATTCCACTCCCGGGTAAGGATGGAGTGTGGAACTGAGCTCAGATAGACTGCATGCACTACATACATCCCATTTCAGAGGAGCAGGCCGACGGTACTCCCACTTAGAAATGTGCAGGTGCAACCGAGCCTGTTCCTGGCTGGAGTGGGAGGGGGGTGGTACATCCCATGTAGTGTAGGGGCAGATAGGGGGAGCAGTCTGGGTAGTGATAGGAGCTCATTGGGTGCTGGTCACCTGAGCTCACACATAGAGGGATATATAAGGAGGGCACCAACTTAGATCAGGGTCAGTCAGCTGCAGAGGACAAGTTCAGACGCAGAAAGTGAGTTGGAGAGGAGAGAGAAGGAAACAGCAGCCCTGGAGAGAGAGAGAGTGGAGCAGAGAAAGACCCAGAGGGGGAAGACTGAAGGGACCCAAGAACCCAAATTAGAGCACCGGGTGAGGAGTCAGCATCAGGGTACCGGAACCCAAGCTGGTGGGGGCAAAAACAATCCCCAGCCAGAGACCGGAGATCGTGGGCAGCGTTTGCCACGGTCACCCACCATATTCACCCCGAAGGCACACCACATGAAGGGTCAGGGAACCCAGGGCCAAGGGTGTCCCAACAGAAGGCCCGAGGGAGCTGGACCTAGGTGAATCACTGGTGGGGACGGCTGAAGAAAGGACAGAGGGAGAGCTCAGGGCCACGCTCCGGACTTGTTTGGGGGTTGGCTGGATCCAGGACCTGGTGGACGCAGCACGGCTCGGGTGGTCACTAGCAGCTGGAGTGACCAGTACAACATCTGCAGTAAGTAAACACCCTTAACTGCACAACCCGAGTCTGTCTTCATTGCCGGCTGCACCGCACCACCACAACCCCCATCCTCTGCGCCTGACCCCTCTGAGGCTATACCCCTCCCGTTGGGGGTTATCCCACCAAGCTGCGCATCCACCATCAGCCTCAGCGGACCCTGCTGCAGCGGCGGCCACAGTGACCGCATCACAACGGGTGGCGTAGTCGACACAAAAGAACTTTAGTAACATCTGTAGAACTGCCACATCACACTGAGCTTGACGCCCTGGGCACGGGACCGGGTCACAGCCGCTCGGAGACTACAACCCCCCATCTGATCCGGTGCCGGGTATTCCCCTCAAAAAGGAATATGTCCCAGGGGGCGCGTCAACTTTGGCGTAGTCGGCAGGATTACGTGCCCGCAACACCCGGGTACTGCGTGCCTGAAGAAAAGTGCAAGTTTACCTCAGAAAGAAGTCTCCCGCCGGTTCCGGAGGGTCCACGCCATCGGACTCCATCACCAGTCGTTTCCCGCCGATTGTCCGCCATTTCCAGCTTGTTCCCGCCATCTGCCGAGTTTCCCGCCACTGGGAAGCGATTCCCGCCAAAACCGCAGATTTCCCGCCTTGGAAGAGCAGCGGACGCCATTATGGGCGTGCCAAAGGAGGGCAGGAGGCCACCTCCCATCGTGGGCCAGGACAGAAAATGGCGCCAAAAGTGGAAACCGCCCCCACCAACAGAGACTGTGATGCTGGAGGTGTCTGTCAGCGTGAAAGAACTACCCCTGGAGCTGACAGTCACCGAGTTGCCCCGGCACCGCCCTCGAAGGGGGAGGAGACGAAAGAGAAGAGAAAAGATGGGTGTCGCTTGGAGGAGTCTGGAGCGAGCGCACCCGGAGGCAGGAGGTCTAACGAGGAGTAGCGGAGGAGCTCACCCGGAGATGGAGAGAAAGCAGAACAGCACCGGCCCGCTGGCCAGGAGTCTGCTAGAGACCGAGGAAGGAGGGCAGAGCAGCACCGGCCCGCTGGCCAGGAGCCTGCCGGAAGCAGAGCAGAGCAGCACCGACCCGATGGTCAGGAGCCTGCTAGAGTCCACAACCCCGCTAGGTCTAGCGGAGATCTTAGCGCAGCTCCCCCGAGACCGGGAGTGTGCACAAACTGCCCTGGAGGGCCTCGCAAGGAGGATGGCCCGGGTACAGCGTGAGATACTGGCGGAGTGGAGCCGGGAGATGGCCCAGCAAGCAGAGACCAGTCAACGGAGCACGCTACCCTGGAAGAGGAAGCAGACCGCCTCTGAGGATGGCGCGGGAGGACCCAAGGCCGGAGACGGCGCCGAGGAGGGAGCCGAACGCATGGAGGCAGGTAAAGGGGACGCCTATACCCCAAGCCGAGAAACCGCCCACCTGCCCCAGCTCCCCGTCGCAGAGCCCGAAAGTCCCCCTGCTGTGCCCGTAGCCGCCATGTCACCGCCATGGACTAGGCCCCGACCGGAAGCCGCCGCAGCGACCCCTGTGACGTCACGCGCCTCGACCCGGAGCGTGACAAAGCAGGAATTACCACCAGCCTGGTCGCAAGGCCTAGTACCCCCGGGCGCCGCACCACCAACAGCGCCCCCTACCTCCGCGGAGCCTCCGGCCTGGCCGCAAGGCCAGGTAGCCCAGGGCGCCGCCGTCCTAACGGTGCCCTTCACCTTCCAGGTGCCCCAGGCCTGGCCGCAAGGCCTGGGCAACCCGGGCGCCACCACCACCGCGCCCGCGCCCGCAATACCAAGGGTGCCACACCTGGGGGAGGACCTCTTCAGCCAGCTCACATGGCCGGACGGGCGGCCCTTCATCTGGCCCGAAGGATACCATGAGCTGGAGCGGCAACAAAGACTAGGGCCCTTGTGTGAGCCCCTGATCCCGGCTCCGAAGCCCGTGACTCGGGTCTCGCCTCCTTTAGAAGAAGCCCAATTCGTGTGGGACCCCACGGGAGAAGATTTGATGGGGTTCACCGGAGAAACTCGGGCAGTCGCCGCTGAGCGTACTGAGTGTTGTCGTCAGCAGCTAGCAGAGTTTAAGAGAGAACGGGAGGAGAGGCGGGTCAGAGAACAACAGGCCCAAATCCGGAGCGCGGAGCAGAAGAGCCGGACTAGGAGGAACCCCCGTGCAGCGCATTGTCCCCGCACCATCGGGACAGTGATAAAGTTCAACCTGCAGCATGGGTGGGGCTTTATTCGGGACCGTAACAACCGCGGTGATGTTTTTGTGACTCGCAGAGACGTCGAGTCCCACCTGCCGGAAGGTCACAAAGGCCGTGACCTCTACGTCGGAGACGAAGTCACTTTCACCCGGCACAAGTGTGCCAAAGGACCTTACGCCCTCCACGTACACCGCTTGACGGAGGAGGAGTTGCGGTACGGAGAGGAGGAGCCAGAGGACCCGGACGGGTCTGAAGCAACACCATATCAAGAAAAAGCAGGAGGGAGCCGTCGTTGAGGACGGGAGTAGAGACTGTATATAGTTGCCCGTCGGGGCACAGTGAACCGTTGCTGCTAAAATAGTCCCCGTTGGGACCAGTGAACTGTTTACCCGTTAACCCCTTCATCCTACAGGCTGAGGACTGTGAGCAGCCATTCCCTTCCCTCTACCTGGCCGAGGACTGAGAGCGGCCAACTTCCAACTTCCCCTGTATATAGTTGCGCGTCCTAAAGCGCCCCCTACCGGTTTTATAGAAAACCAGTTTTTCTAAGAGACTGTCGCACTTTTCCCGGACACACGTTGCACAGCGTCCGGAGGAGGAACCAGAAACAAGAGACGACGAGAAAGTTTTATCTGCTAAGATATGTTATTTATATAGTGTTTTATATGTTTATTATGTTTATATGAAAATTTTGTATGTTTTTGGTGTTATTTATGTCTTACAGCCCGAGGACGTGCTGTGATTTACCAGGGGGGAATGTAGCACCCTGAGGATTCGGCTGCTGCAGGGGTATTGCACCTCAACCCAGAGGTGTGATATTCCACTCCCGGGTAAGGATGGAGTGTGGAACTGAGCTCAGATAGACTGCATGCACTACATACATCCCATTTCAGAGGAGCAGGCCGACGGTACTCCCACTTAGAAATGTGCAGGTGCAACCGAGCCTGTTCCTGGCTGGAGTGGGAGGGGGGTGGTACATCCCATGTAGTGTAGGGGCAGATAGGGGGAGCAGTCTGGGTAGTGATAGGAGCTCATTGGGTGCTGGTCACCTGAGCTCACACATAGAGGGATATATAAGGAGGGCACCAACTTAGATCAGGGTCAGTCAGCTGCAGAGGACAAGTTCAGACGCAGAAAGTGAGTTGGAGAGGAGAGAGAAGGAAACAGCAGCCCTGGAGAGAGAGAGAGTGGAGCAGAGAAAGACCCAGAGGGGGAAGACTGAAGGGACCCAAGAACCCAAATTAGAGCACCGGGTGAGGAGTCAGCATCAGGGTACCGGAACCCAAGCTGGTGGGGGCAAAAACAATCCCCAGCCAGAGACCGGAGATCGTGGGCAGCGTTTGCCACGGTCACCCACCATATTCACCCCGAAGGCACACCACATGAAGGGTCAGGGAACCCAGGGCCAAGGGTGTCCCAACAGAAGGCCCGAGGGAGCTGGACCTAGGTGAATCACTGGTGGGGACGGCTGAAGAAAGGACAGAGGGAGAGCTCAGGGCCACGCTCCGGACTTGTTTGGGGGTTGGCTGGATCCAGGACCTGGTGGACGCAGCACGGCTCGGGTGGTCACTAGCAGCTGGAGTGACCAGTACAACATCTGCAGTAAGTAAACACCCTTAACTGCACAACCCGAGTCTGTCTTCATTGCCGGCTGCACCGCACCACCACAACCCCCATCCTCTGCGCCTGACCCCTCTGAGGCTATACCCCTCCCGTTGGGGGTTATCCCACCAAGCTGCGCATCCACCATCAGCCTCAGCGGACCCTGCTGCAGCGGCGGCCACAGTGACCGCATCACAACGGGTGGCGTAGTCGACACAAAAGAACTTTAGTAACATCTGTAGAACTGCCACATCACACTGAGCTTGACGCCCTGGGCACGGGACCGGGTCACAGCCGCTCGGAGACTACAACCCCCCATCTGATCCGGTGCCGGGTATTCCCCTCAAAAAGGAATATGTCCCAGGGGGCGCGTCACATGCACTACACACATCCCATTTCCGAGGAGCAGACCGACGGTACTCCCACTTAGAAATGTGCAGGTACGACCGAGTCTGTTCCTGGCTGGAGTGGGAGGGGGGGTGGTACATCCCAAGTAGTGTAGGGGCAGATAGGGGGAGCAGCCTGGGTAAAGATAGGAGCTCATTGGGTGCTGGTCACCTGAGCTCACACATAGAGGGTGTATATAAGGTGGGCACCATCAGAGATCAGGGTCAGTCAGTCAGTCAGCCTTTGCAGAGGAGTCAGAGGAAGAGGAGCAGAGAAGCCCTAGAGAGAGAGAGAGGAGAAAGAAGGAAAGACCCAGAGAGGGGACAAAGAGAGGACTCTGAGAGCCCAAATTCAAGCTACGGGTGAAGAGTCGGCATCAGGGTACCGGAACCCAAGCTGGTGGGGGCAAAAACACACCCCAGCCAGAGACCGGAGGCCGTGGGCAGCGTCTGCCACGGCCACCCACCACATCCACCACGAAGGCATACCACGTGGAGGGTCAGGGAACCCAAGGCCAAGGGTCACCCAACAGAAGACCCGAGGGAGCTGGACCTGGGTGGATCAATAGTGGGGACGGCCAGAGAAAGGACAGAAGGAGAGCTCAGGGTCACGCTCCGGACTCGCTTGGGGGTTGGCTGGATCCAGGACCTGGTGGACGCAGCATGGCTCGGGAGGTCACTTGAAGCTGGAGTGACCGGAACATCAGCAGTGAGTAAATACCCTAAACTGCACAACCCGACTCTGTCTTCCTTTAACACCTATGCTGCACCACCACAACCCCCATCCTCTGCACCTGACCCCCTGAGGCTATACCCCACCCGTTGGGGGTTATACCACCAAAAGCTGCACCTACACCATCAGCCTCAGCGGACCCTGCTGCAGCGGCGGCCATAGTGACCGCAATACAACGGGTGGCGTAGTCGACAATAAAGAACTTATAACATCTGTAGGACTGCCACATACAACTGAGTTTGACACCCTGGGCACGGACCGGGTCACAGCCACTCGGAAGACTACAACTCCCATCTAATCCGGCTCCGGGTATTCCCCTAAAGAATATGGCCCAGGGGGCGCGTCACATGGGCATGCTCCTGATGACGCTGAGTATTGTGTGTGGCCTCCACGTGCCTGTATGACCTCCCTACAATGCCTGGGCATGCTCGTGATGAGGCTGAGTATTGTGTGTGGCCTCCAGGTGCCTGTATGACCTCCCTACAACGCCTGGGCATGCTCCTGATGAGGCTGAGTATTGTGTGTGGCCTCCACGTGCCTGTATGACCTCCCTACAATGCCTGGGCATGCTCCTGATGAGGCTGAGTATTGTGTGTGGCCTCCACGTGCCTGTATGACCTCCCTACAATGCCTGGGCATGCTCCTGATGAGGCTGAGTATTGTGTGTGGCCTCCACGTGCCTGTATGACCTCCCTACAATGCCTGGGCATGCTCCTGATGAGGCTGAGTATTGTGTGTGGCCTCCACGTGCCTGTGTGACCTCCCTACAACGCCTGGGTATGCTCCTGATGAGGCTGAGTATTGTGTGTGACCTCCACGTGCCTGTATGACCTCCCTACAACGCCTGGGCATGCTCCTGATGAGGCTGAGTATTGTGTGTGGCCTCCACGTGCCTGTGTGACCTCCCTACAACGCCTGGGCATGCTCCTGATGAGGCTGAGTATTGTGTGTGGCCTCCACGTGCCTGTATGACCTCCCTACAACGCCTGGGCGTGCTCCTGATGAGGCTGAGTATTGTGTGTGACCTCCACGTGCCTGTGTGACCTCCCTACAACGCCTGTGTAGCACCCTGAGGATTCGGCTGCTACAGGGGTATTGCACCTCAACCCAGAGGTGTGATATTCCACTCCCGGGTAAGGATGGAGTGTGGAACTGAGCTAGTAGGCTGCATGCACTACACACATCCCATTTCCGGGGAACAGACCGATGGTACTCCCACTAGAGAAATGTGCAGGTACGACAGTGTCTGTTCCTGGCTGGAGTGGGAGGGGGGTGGAACATCCCAGTAGTGTAGGGGCAGATAGGGGGAGCAGCCTGGGTAAAGTTAGGAGCTCATTGGGTGCTGGTCAACTGAGCTCACACATAGAGGGAGTATATAAGGTGGGCACCATCTTAGATCAGGGTCAGTCAGTCAGTCAGCCACAGTCAGTCTGTCAGAGTGTAACCTGAGAAGCAGAGCAGAGGAGAAGGAAGAGAGACCCAGAGGCGCAGAGGGGACCCCAAGATCCCAAAATAAGGACAAAAGGGTGAAGGGTCGGCAACAGGGTACCGGATCCCAAGCTGGCAGAGGCTACAGCACACCTTAGCCAGGAACCGGAGGTCGTGGGCAGGATCTGCCACGATCACCCACTAAATCCACCCGGAAGGCAGACCAAGAATAGGGTCAGGGAGCCCAGAGGAGGCTTGACCAACAAGAGGCCCGAGGGAGCCGGACTTAGGTGGATCCCTGGTGGGAACGGCCAGAAGAAGGGAGAGACAGAAAGGAGCTCAGGACCACACTCCGGAGTTGCCTGGGAGTTGACCGAGTCCAGGACCTGGTGGACGCAGCACGGCTTGGGTGGTCACTGCTGTACACAGTGACCCGAGCAACACCAGTAAGTAAAACCCTGGAACTGCATTTTATGCCTCTGAGTCTCCTTGCTGCACCTTCACAACCACCATCCTCCACGGCTGACCCCCTGAGGCTATACCCCTCCCGTTGGGGGTTATACTACCTAAGCTGCACTCACATCATCAGCCTCAGTGGACCCTGCTGCAGCGGCGGCCGTATTGACCGCAAATCAACGGGTGGCGCAGTCGACACAAAAGAACATCTAGTAACATCATAAGGACTGCCACACACTGAGCTTGACACCCTGGGCACGGACCGGGTCACAGCCACTCGGAGACTACAACCTCCATCTGATCCAGCTCCGGGTATCCCCAACAACACTGGCCCAGGGGGCGCGTCAACTTTGGCGTAGTCGGCAGGATCTCGTGCCCGCAACAACCGGGTACTGCGTGCCTGAAGAAAAGTTCACCGTTACCTTAAAAAGAAGTCTCCCGCCGGTTCCGGAGGGTCCCCGCCAACGGACCCCATCACAGGTCGTTTCCCGCCGGTTGTCCGCCATTTGCAGCTTTTTCCCGCCATCCATGGAGTTTCCCGCCACTGGGAGACGATTCCCGCCATTTCCGAAGATTTCCCGCCTTGGAAGAGCGGACGCCATTATGGGCGTGCCAGAGGGTGGCAAAAGGCCACCTCCCATCGTGGGCCAGGTCGAAGAATGGCGCCAAAAGCGGAAACCGCGCCCACCAACAGAGACTGTGATGCTGGAAGTGTCCATCAGCGTAAAAGAACTGCCCCTGGAACTGACAATGACAAAGTTGCTCTGGGACCACCCTCGATGTGGGCGGAGACAGAACAAGAGAACAAAGATGGGTGTCGCCTGGAGCAGTCTGGAGAGAGCGCACCCGGAGACAAGAAGTCTGGAGAGGAGTCCAGAGAAAGCCTACCCGGAGATGGAGGGAGAGTCAGGCAGCACCGACCCAGTGGTCAGGAGCCTGTTGCAGGTCGCCACTCCAGAAGGCCTGCTGGAGATCCTAACACAGCTCCCCCGAGACCGGGAGTGTGCACAGACCGCGTTGGAGGGCCTCGCACGGAGGATGGCCCGGGTGCAGCGAGAGACGTTGGCGGAGTGGAGCCGAGAGATGGCCCAGCAGACCGGCACCCGTCAGCGGAGCACGCCACCTGAGACGAGGAGACAGACCGCCTCTGAGGATGGCGCAGGAGGAATGAAGGCAGGAGACGGCGCCGAGAAGGGAGCTGAACGGACGGAGGCAGGTAAAGGGGACGTCTCTACCCCGAGCCGGGAAACCGCGTGCCTGCCCCAGCTCCCCGTCGCAGAGCCCGAAATTACCCCTGCCGTGCCCGTCGCTGCATCGTCACCGCCGCCGACTAGGCCTCAACCGGAAACCGCGGCCGCGACCCCTGTGACGTCACACGCCTCGACCTCGAGCGTGGCCAAGCAGGAAATACCACCGGCCTGGTCGCAAGGCCTAGTACCCCCGGGCGCCGCAATACCAACAGCGCCCCCTACCTCCGCGGAGCCACCGGCCTGGCCGCAGGGCCGAGTAACCACGGGCGCCGCCGTTCTTACGGTGCCCTTTGCCTTTAGGGTGCCCCAAGCCTGGTCGCAAGGCCTGGTCAACCCGGGCGCCGCTACCATCAACGCGCCCTCAACATCTAGAGTGCCGCACCTGGGTGAAGACCTGTTCGCCCAGCATACGTGCCCGGATGGGCAGCCCTTTATATGGCCACCGGAGTTTCACCATCCCCGACTCCGGAAAGAGAGACCCCTAGACGAGCCCCTGATTCCGGCTCCGAAGCCTGTAAAGAGGACCTCGCCCCCGCTGGAGGAGGCACAGTTCGAGTGGGACCCCACCGGAGAAGACCTCATGGGGTTCACTCAGGAGACTCGGGCGGCCGCAGCAGAGCGTGCAGAGTGCTGCCGGCAGCAGCTCGAGGTCTTCGAGAGGGAGCGGAGAGAGAGGCGGGTCCGGGAACAGCAAGCGCAGATAAGGAGCGCGGAGCAGAAGAGCCGGACCAGGAGGAATCCCCGTGCAGCACATGGTCCCCCTTCCACCGGGACTGTGATAAAATTCAACATGCAGCATGGGTGGGGCTTCATTAGAGACCATCAGACCCCCGGCGACGTCTTTGTAACCCGCAGAGACGTAGAAAGCCATCTGCCGGAGGGACACAGAGGTCGTGACCTGTATGTAGGGGACGAGGTCACCTTCACCCGGCACAAGTGTGCCAAAGGACCCTACGCCCTCCATGTGCATCGCCTGACGGAGGAGGAGCTGCGGTGTGAGGAGGAGCAAGAGGACCCGGACGGGTCTGAAGAATCTAAAGAAGGAGCAGGAGGACGCCGTCGTTGAAGTACGGTAGAGAGAGACTGTACATAGTTACCCGTCAGGGTATAAGAACTGTTCTAGTTAAAATATAGTCCCCGTTGGGACCAGCCAATTGAACTGATGCCCGTGTGTCCCTAGTTCCTAATACCTGGCCGAGGACTGAGAGCGGCCATATATCCCTTGTATATAGTTGCGCTTCCTAAAGCGCCCCCCTACCGGTTTTATAGGGAACTGTTTTATTCCAAGAGAGACTGTCGCACTTTACCCGGTCACAAGTTGCACCGTGACCGGAGGAACCAGAAACAAGAATGTTATCTATATGAAAAGTTTATTGCTGATATATATATATATGAAGTTTTCTATGTTTATGTTTATGAAAAAAAAAAAATTGTATGTTTTGGATGTTTATATCTTACAGCCCGAGGACGTGCTGTGATTTACCAGGGGGGAATGTAGCACCCTGAGGATTCGGCTGCTACAGGGGTATTGCACCTCAACCCAGAGGTGTGATATTCCACTCCCGGGTAAGGATGGAGTGTGGAACTGAGCTAGTAGGCTGCATGCACTACACACATCCCATTTCCGGGGAACAGACCGATGGTACTCCCACTAGAGAAATGTGCAGGTACGACAGTGTCTGTTCCTGGCTGGAGTGGGAGGGGGGTGGAACATCCCAGTAGTGTAGGGGCAGATAGGGGGAGCAGCCTGGGTAAAGTTAGGAGCTCATTGGGTGCTGGTCACCTGAGCTCACACATAGAGGGAGTATATAAGGTGGGCACCATCTTAGATCAGGGTCAGTCAGTCAGTCAGCCACAGTCAGTCTGTCAGAGTGTAACCTGAGAAGCAGAGCAGAGGAGAAGGAAGAGAGACCCAGAGGCGCAGAGGGGACCCCAAGATCCCAAAATAAGGACAAAAGGGTGAAGGGTCGGCAACAGGGTACCGGATCCCAAGCTGGCAGAGGCTACAGCACACCTTAGCCAGGAACCGGAGGTCGTGGGCAGGATCTGCCACGATCACCCACTAAATCCACCCGGAAGGCAGACCAAGAATAGGGTCAGGGAGCCCAGAGGAGGCTTGACCAACAAGAGGCCCGAGGGAGCCGGACTTAGGTGGATCCCTGGTGGGAACGGCCAGAAGAAGGGAGAGACAGAAAGGAGCTCAGGACCACACTCCGGAGTTGCCTGGGAGTTGACCGAGTCCAGGACCTGGTGGACGCAGCACGGCTTGGGTGGTCACTGCTGTACACAGTGACCCGAGCAACACCAGTAAGTAAAACCCTGTAACTGCATTTTATGCCTCTGAGTCTCCTTGCTGCACCTTCACAACCACCATCCTCCACGGCTGACCCCCTGAGGCTATACCCCTCCCGTTGGGGGCTATACTACCTAAGCTGCACTCACATCATCAGCCTCAGTGGAACCTGCTGCAGCGGCGGCCGTATTGACCGCAAATCAACGGGTGGCGTAGTCGACACAAAAGAACATCTAGTAACATCATAAGGACTGCCACACACTGAGCTTGACACCCTGGGCACGGACCGGGTCACAGCCACTCGGAGACTACAACCCCCATCTGATCCGGCTCCGGGTATCCCCAACAACACTGGCCCAGGGGGCGCGTCACCTGGGTATGCTCCTGATGAGGCTGAGTATTGTGTGTGACCTCCACGTGCCTGTATGACCTCCCTACAACACCTGGGCATGCTCCTGATGAGGCTGAGTATTGTGTGTGGCCTCCACGTGCCTGTATGACCTCCCTACAACGCCTGGGCATGCTCCTGATGAGGCTGAGTATTGTGTGTGGCCTCCACGTGCCTGTATGACCTCCCTACAACGCCTGGGCATGCTCCTGATGAGGCTGAGTATTGTGTGTGGCCTCCACGTGCCTGTATGACCTCCCTACAACGCCTGGACATGCTCCCGATGAGGCTGAGTATTGTGTGTGACCTCCACGTGCCTGTATGACCTCCCTACAATGCCTGGGCATGGTCCTGATGAGGCTCAGTATTGTGTGTGGCCTCCACGTGCCTGTATGACCTCCCTACAACGCCTGGGCATGCTCCTGATGAGGCTGAGTATTGTGTGTGGCCTCCACGTGCCTGTATGACCTCCCTACAATGCCTGGGCATGCTCCTGATGAGGCTGAGTTTTGTGTGTGTGACGCGCCCCCTGGGCCATATTCTTTAGGGGGAATATCCGGAGCCGGATCAGATGGGAGTTGTAGTCTTCCGAGTGGCTGTGACCCGGTCCGTGCCCAGGGTGTCAAACTCAGTTGTATGTGGCAGTCCTACAGATGTTATAAAGTTCTTTATTGTCGACTACGCCACCCGTTGTATTGCGGTCACTATGGCCGCCGCTGCAGCAGGGTCCGCTGAGGCTGATGGTGTAGGTGCAGCTTTTGGTGGTATCACCCCCAACGGGTGGGGTATAGCCTCAGGGGGTCAGGTGCAGAGGATGGGGGTTGTGGTGGTGCAGCATAGATGTTAAAAGAAGACAGAGTCGGGTTGTCCAGTTTAGGGTATTTACTCACTGCTGATGTTCCGGTCACTCCAGCTTCAAGTGACCTCCCGAGCCGTGCTGCGTCCACCAGGTCCTGGATCCAGCCAACCCCCAAGCGAGTCCGGAGCGTGACCCTGAGCTCTCCTTCTGTCCTTTCTCTGGCCGTCCCCACTATTGATCCACCCAGGTCCAGCTCCCTCGGGCCTTCTGTTGGGTGACCCTTGGCCTTGGGTTCCCTGACCCTCCACGTGGTATGCCTTCGTGGTGGATGTGGTGGGTGGCCGTGGCAGACGCTGCCCACGGCCTCCGGTCTCTGGCTGGGGTGTGTTTTTGCCCCCACCAGCTTGGGTTCCGGTACCCTAATGCCGACTCTTCACCCGTAGCTTGAATTTGGGTTCTCAGAGTCCTCTCTTTGTCCCCTCTCTGGGTCTTTCCTTCTTTCTCCTCTCTCTCTCTCTAGGGCTTCTCTGCTCCTCTTCCTCCTCTGACTTCTCTCTGCAAAAGGCTGACAGACTGACTGACCCTGATCTCTGATGGTGCCCACCTTATATACACCCTCTATGTGTGAGCTCAGGTGACCAGCACCCAATGAGCTCCTATCTTTACCCAGGCTGCTCCCCCTATCTGCCCCTACACTACTTGGGATGTTCCACCCCCCTCCCACTCCAGCCAGGAACAGACTCGGTCGTACCTGCACATTTCTAAGTGGGAGTACCGTCGGTCTGCTCCTCGGAAATGGGATGTATGTAGTGCATGCAGCCTACCGAGCTCAGTTCCACACTCCATCCTTACCCGGGAGTGGAATATCACACCTCTGGGTTGAGGTGCAATACCCCTGTAGCAGCCGAATCCTCAGGGTGCTACATTCCCCCCTGGTAAATCACAGCACGTCCTCGGGCTGTAAGACATAACATCCACAAACATACATTTTTTTTTCATAAACATAATAAAACATCATATAAAACTTTTCATATAATCATTCTCGTCGCCTCAGGCTCCTCCTCCGGTCACTGTGCAACGTGTGACCGGGTAAAGTGCGACAGTCTCTCTGGAAAACTGGTTTTCCTTTAAAACCGGTAGGGGGCGCTTTAGGACGCGCAACTATTTACAGGGATATGGCCGCTCTCAGTCCTCGGCCAGGGGGATTTAGGGGTTAAACGGGTAACAGTTCACACTTGCTGGTCCCAACGGGGACTATATTAGCAACAGTTACAGTTCACGGTGCCCCGACGGGCAACTATATACAGCTTCTGCTTCGCTGTACTTAACGACGACGTCCTCCTGCTCTTTCTTTATGGTTTCCTTTAGCTTCAGACCCGTTCGGGCACGTATGCTGGGCAAACAGGTCCTCTCCCAGATGTGGCACTCTTGGTCTTATGGGCGCGGTGGTGTTAGCGCCCGGGTTGCCCGGGCCTTGCGGCCAGGCCTGGGGTATCTGGAAGGTGAAGGGCACCGTAAGGACGGCGGCGCCCTGGGCTACTTGGCCCTGCGACCAGGCCGGGGGCTCCGCGGAGGTAGGGGGCGCTGTTGGTATTGCGGCGCCCGGGGGTACTAGGCCTTGCGACCAGGCTGGTGGTACTTCCTGCTTGGTCACGCCCGGGGTCGAGGCGTGTGACGTCACAGGGGTCGCGGCTCCCGTTTGAGGCCTAGTCTGCGGCGGTGACGTTGCAGCGACGGGCACGGCAGGATAGACTTCGGGCTCTGCGACGGGGAGCTGGGGCAGGTTCGCGGTTTCCCGGTTTGGGGTATAGACGTCCCCTTTACCTGCCTCCACTCGTTCGGCTCCCTTCTCGGCGCCGTCTCCGGCCTTCAGTCCTCCCGCGCCATCCTCAGAGGCGGTCGGTCTCCTTGTCTTGGGTGGCGTGCTCCGCTGACGGGTCTCGGTCTGCTGGGCCATCTCTCGGCTCCACTCCGCCAACGTCTCTCGCTGCACCCGGGCCATCCTCCTTGCGAGGCCCTCCAGAGCGGTCTGCGCACACTCCCGGTCTCGGGGGAGCTGTGCTAGGACCTCCACTAGGCCTAGTGGGGTCGTTGTTTCCAGCAGGCTCCTGACCAACGGGTCGGTGCTGCTCTGCTCTCCTCCCGTTGTCTCCAGCAGGCTCCTGGCCAGCGGGCCGGTGCTGCTCTGCTCTCCCTCTTCTGTTTCTAGCAGGCTCCTGGCCAACGGGCCGGTGCTGCTCTGCTTTCTCGCCATCTCCGGGTAAGCTCCTCCGATATTCTTCTCCCGGCTTCTTGCCTCCGGGTGCGCTCGCTCTAGACTGCTCCAGGCGGCACCCATCTTTGTTCTCTCCTTTCGTCTCCTCCCACTTCGAGGGCGGTCCCGGGGCCACTTGGTGACTGTCAGCTCCAGGGGCTGTTCTTTCACGCTGACAGACACCTCTAGCATCACAGTCTCTGTTGGTGGGGGCGGTTTCCACTTTTGGCGCCATTTTCGGTCCTGGCCCACGATGGGAGGTGGCCTCTCGCCACCCTCTGGCACGCCCATAATGGCGTCCGCTCTTCCAAGGCGGGAAACCTTTGGAAATGGCGGGAATCGCTTCCCAGTGGCGGGAAACTCTGCAGATGGCGGGAAAAAGCTGTTAATGGCGGACAACCGGCTGGAATCGACCTGTGATGGAGTCCGATGGCATGGACCCTCCGGAACCGACAGCAGACTTCTTTTTGAGGTAAATTCGTTCTTTTCTTCAGGCACGCAGTACCCGGTTGTTGTGGGCACGTAATCCTGCCGACTACGCCAAAGTTGACGCGCCCCCTGGGCCATATTCTTTAGGGGGAATATCCGGAGCCGGATCAGATGGGAGTTGTAGTCTTCCGAGTGGCTGTGACCCGGTCCGTGCCCAGGGTGTCAAACTCAGTTGTATGTGGCAGTCCTACAGATGTTATAAAGTTCTTTATTGTCGACTACGCCACCCGTTGTATTGCGGTCACTATGGCCGCCGCTGCAGCAGGGTCCGCTGAGGCTGATGGTGTAGGTGCAGCTTTTGGTGGTATCACCCCCAACGGGTGGGGTATAGCCTCAGGGGGTCAGGTGCAGAGGATGGGGGTTGTGGTGGTGCAGCATAGATGTTAAAGGAAGACAGAGTCGGGTTGTGCAGTTTAGGGTATTTACTCACTGCTGATGTTCCGGTCACTCCAGCTTCAAGTGACCTCCCGAGCCGTGCTGCGTCCACCAGGTCCTGGATCCAGCCAACCCCCAAGCGAGTCCGGAGCGTGACCCTGAGCTCTCCTTCTGTCCTTTCTCTGGCCGTCCCCACTATTGATCCACCCAGGTCCAGCTCCCTCGGGCCTTCTGTTGGGTGACCCTTGGCCTTGGGTTCCCTGACCCTCCACGTGGTATGCCTTCGTGGTGGATGTGGTGGGTGGCCGTGGCAGACGCTGCCCACGGCCTCCGGTCTCTGGCTGGGGTGTGTTTTTGCCCCCACCAGCTTGGGTTCCGGTACCCTAATGCCGACTCTTCACCCGTAGCTTGAATTTGGGTTCTCAGAGTCCTCTCTTTGTCCCCTCTCTGGGTCTTTCCTTCTTTCTCCTCTCTCTCTCTCTCTAGGGCTTCTCTGCTCCTCTTCCTCCTCTGACTTCTCTCTGCAAAAGGCTGACAGACTGACTGACCCTGATCTCTGATGGTGCCCACCTTATATACACCCTCTATGTGTGAGCTCAGGTGACCAGCACCCAATGAGCTCCTATCTTTACCCAGGCTGCTCCCCCTATCTGCCCCTACACTACTTGGGATGTTCCACCCCCCTCCCACTCCAGCCAGGAACAGACTCGGTCGTACCTGCACATTTCTAAGTGGGAGTACCGTCGGTCTGCTCCTCGGAAATGGGATGTGTGTAGTGCATGCAGCCTACCGAGCTCAGTTCCACACTCCATCCTTACCCGGGAGTGGAATATCACACCTCTGGGTTGAGGTGCAATACCCCTGTAGCAGCCGAATCCTCAGGGTGCTACATGTGGCCTCCACGTGCCTGTATGACCTCCCTACACCACCTGGGCGTGCTCCTGATGAGACTGAGTATTGTGTGTGGCCTCCACGTGCCTGTATGACCTCCCTACAACGCCTGGGCATGCTCCTGATGAGGCTGAGTATTGTGTGTGGCCTCCACGTGCTTGTATGACCTCCCTACAACACCTGGGCATGCTCCTGATGAGGTTGAGTATTGTTTGTGGCCTCCACGTGCTTGTATGACCTCCCTACAACACCTGGGCATGCTCCTGATGAGGTTGAGTATTGTGTGTGGCCTCCACGTGCTTGTATGACCTCCCTACAATGCCTGGGCATGCTCCTGATGAGGCTGAGTATTGTGTGTGGCCTCCACGTGCTTGTATGACCTCCCTACAACACCTGGGCATGCTCCTGATGAGGTTGAGTATTGTGTGTGGCCTCCACGTGCTTGTATGACCTCCCTACAACGCCTGGGCATGCTCCTGATGAGGCTGAGTATTGTGTGTGGCCTCCACGTGCCTGTATGACCTCCCTACAACGCCTGGGCATGCTCCTGATGAGGCTGAGTATTGTGTGTGGCCTCCACGTGCCTGTGTGACCTCCCTACAACGCCTGGGCATGCTCCTGATGAGGCTGAGTATTGTGTGTTGCCTCCACGTGCCTGTGTGACCTCCCTACAACGCCTGGGCATGCTCCTGGTGAGGCTGAGTATTTTGTGTGGCCTCCACGTGCTTGTATGACCTCCCTACAACGCCTGGGCATGCTCCTGATGAGGCTGAGTATTGTGTGTGGCCTCCACGTGCTTGTATGACCTCCCTACAACGCCAGGGCATGCTCCTGATGAGGCTGAGTATTGTGTGTGGCCTCCACGTGCTTGTATGACCTCCCTACAACGCCTGGGCATGCCCCTGATGAGGTTGAGTATTGTGTGTGGCCTCCACGTGCCTGTATGACCTCCCTACAACGCCTGGGCATGCTCCTGATGAGGCTGAGTATTGTGTGTGGCCTCTACGTGCCTGTATGACCTCCCTACAACGCCTGGGCATGCTCCAGATGAGGCTGAGTATTGTGTGTGGCCTCCACGTGCCTGTATGACCTCCCTACAACGCCTGGGCATGCTCCTGATGAGGCTGAGTATTGTGTGTGGCCTCCACGTGCCTGTATGACCTCCCTACAATGCCTGGGCATGCTCCTGATGAGGCTGAGTATTGTGTGTGGCCTCCACGTGCCTGTATGACCTCCCTACAACGCCTGGGCATGCTCCTGATGAGGCTGAGTATTGTGTGTGGCCTCCACGTGCCTGTATGACCTCCCTACAACGCCTGGGCATGCTCCTGATGAGGCTGAGTATTGTGTGTGGCCTCCACGTGCCTGTATGACCTCCCTACAACGCCAGGGCATGCTCCTGATGAGGCTGAGTATTGTGTGTTGCCTCCACGTGCCTGTATGACCTCCCTACAACGCCTGGACATGCTGCTGATGAGGCTGAGTATTGTGTGTGGCCTCCACGTGCCTGTATGACCTCCCTACAACGCCTGGGCATGCCCCTGATGAGGCTGAGTATTGTGTGTGGCCTCCACGAGCCTGTATGACCTCCCTATGTGTCACCCTGACCTGGATGCCACAAGTGTAATTAAAGCTGTGTCTGAGAGCAAGGGGGAGGTTCTCTGGTCAGGGGAACATTAGCATGCAATGCCTCCTGTCTCAGGCCAGTAGGGGGAGCAGGCTGCCCCTATAAAACCTGTTACTGGGGACAGGGTTAGGGAGAACTGGATTGCCTGTCTCAGCGCTGAGATGTGTCCCAGAGTGGAGCAGGGACAGACAGTTGATTGCACCTAAGAGGAAGTGTGGCAGGAGGAGAGAGCCACAAGCCAGAGACAAGAGGCGAAGAGAGCCTGTCTTGGCAGAGAAAGACTTAGCTTTACCAGACTTTGGTGTCTGAGGCTGGAAGGATTCCACATCCCCCAGCAGAGAACCAGTCCGCAAGGGACTGTACATTCCTTGGCCTAAGAAGCCTGGAGGCCCTGCCACAACCGAAGGGACCAGTAAAGCCATACAAGGCTGGGAGCAAAAAGGAACCCACGTCGCAGGCCATACAGGCGAGAAAGCACGGAAGCTCGGAAACGTGGGCTGTTACCCTATCAGGAGGAGATAGCCAGAAGGAGCGCAGAGAGCACGGTAGGCCTACACCCTCACCCTGACCAGGGCCAATTTCCCCTTTGCTCTCAGACATCCAGGTCCCCTCCTAGCTGGGACTGTTTGTGGGTCAGTTTACCTGTTTAGTAAAGACCCTGGACTGCAACCTGTTGTCTGTGTGCTCCTTACTCCTCCAGCACTATAATCACTGGGACTCTCACTACCATCACTCCCACCATCCACTATACTGCCCTGGGGCCGCACTCTTCCCGTGGGGAGTCACACTACCATAGCTGCACACCTCATCAGCCCCAGCGGTCTGCATGCAGTGGCGGTTCCTAATAACCGCAATCCACGGGTGGCGTAGTCGGACATAATCAATATAACGGACTACCACTGGCCTGACCACCCTGAGCCACGGAACCGGGTTGCCACTACTACTCCCATCGTTCCCTATTGCCCGGATCCGAGTGCCCCACGGCCCAGGGGGCGAGTCAGCTTTGGCGTAGTCGGCAGGATTTCGTGCCCGCAACCACCGGGTACTGCGTGCCTGAAAAAGACTTTTGTAACTTACCTGTGGAGTCGTTTCCCGCCATCCGGAGCCGATTCCCGCCATCAGACGCCATCTTGGACCTTTTCCCGCCGTCTTCTGCCGTCTTCCCGCCATCCGCAGCTGTTTCCTGCCATCGGACGCCATCTTCAGGACGCCGCGCGGGAAGAAGAGGGGCGTGGACGTCAAAACCGCGCGAGATCCGAAGCTCCGCCCCACGCACCGACGCTGCGCAAGGTCCTGGAAGGGAGAGAGAGCGACGCTGACGTCATCAGGACGCGACGCCAGGTCCTCGTCCATTTCAGCAGTAGCGGAGCCGCGGCCTACAGAAGAGGATCGTCGGAAGGTAGGCCACGCTTAACTAGGGGGGAGGAAGATGTCGGACACGGAGGCGCCCACTACCACCAACGCAGCTGCAGCAGCGGTGATGCCCTTTTCCCTGCCCTACATCCCAGGAGCGGCCTGGCTGCCCAAATACTCAGGGGAGCCCCATGCCCTAACTGACTTCAAGGAAAGGCTGTACAGTTTGTTCCACGTTTACCCCCTGACAGAGGAGCAGAAGGTCAGCATACTAACAGGGCAGTTAACTGGCGCAGCCCAAAGGGAGGTAAAATCATGGCCCATTGAGGAGAAAGGGACTGTGAAGGGTATTCTGGCCCGGCTGCGGGGTACCTTTGATACACGTACCTCCGCTGAGATTAAAATGAGGTTCTATGGATGTAAGCAGCGGGCACAGGACAGCATCAGAGACTATGCCCTAAATCTGCAGGAAGCCTTGAGGGCTATTCAACAAACTGACCCTGGCAGTGTGCAGGAAACGGATAAGCTGCTAACAGAACAATTCATAGAGGGTCTGCTGTCCAGCGCCCACAGGGCCCAGCTGCGCCTCATGTTCTTCCAGAACCCCGACCTGACCTTTGCCCAATTTAAGGACAGGGCCATAAGGGTGCTCCGTGAATCTGCAACCAGTGGCGCTATAAACCCCCGGCGCCCTGCTATCACCTACCACCAGGAGGCGGCGCCCTCCTCTATGGACTCCGTGGAGGCTGATGCACAGGCCCTGAACCAAGCCCCGTCGAAAGGCCTGCACCACCAAGTCCAGGAGCTGACCAGGAGCGTCGCGGCGTTGACCAGGACCGTCCAGGCATTGCAAGTGGACCCGTCAAGACCCATCGAGCTGGCTTCAAGTCCGGAGGATGTCCCGTGGCGTCGACAGAGGAGGATCCCGTCGTTCCGAGGGAGGCCCACAGACCGCTACGCAGAGGATGGACAGCCCATTTGCCGTCGATGCAACCAGCCCGGACACATTTCCAGGTACTGTAATTTAAACGGGTCCAACCTGGGGCAGAGGGTCGACCCCCAGGCATAAGATCACCAGGCCCTTATAATTGGCGTAATAAGTACGTTGGGGGGTGCCCGGTTTTACCCGTGGTGCTGGACGGTATCCCCATGAGCGCCTTGCTGGATACTGGGTCGCAAGTAACCACAATCCCTTATGTACTTTTTAAGCAGTATTGGACTAATGCTGATATCACACGGTATCCAGACAGTAACTTGAGCATCATCGCCAGTAATGGCTTACCCGTGCCGCAGATGGGGTTCAAGGAGATGACCATTAAAATTGGTAAAGTTGAACTGCCGGCACAGGGAGTGATTATTGTGGACATTGACCGTCATGAAAGTCACCCTAAAATAACTGTGGGTACTAACATAATTGAAAATTGTCTTTCAGAGGTAATTGTAATTCTACAACAGGTGGCGGTGAATGCTAGTTCCAGCCAACAGAGAGTCCTCAACAAGGAGATAAAAGCCCTGATGAGACGGCAGCAGGTAGAACTGTCTGGTGATGAGATCGGTAGCGTAAGACTCAGTGATCCATTCCCCATTTCCATGCCTCCCAAAAGTGAAATGATGATCTGGTGTCGGACTGCAATCGGGTTGAGAGGTAGAGACTACCAAGCCATGGTAGAACCCGTGTACTCAGACAGCAGGCCCACCATTTTGACAGCCCGGGGGGTGGTTGATGTCCGTCATGGGAGGGTGCCCGTCCGCATCCTCAACATTGGGGAGAGGGAAGTACACTTACCCAGGTACGCTACACTCGCCAAACTGTTTGTTGTCGAACACCAAGCTATCAGGGCCGTGGAACCCTTGCCTCCATCTACTCAGGCGGAGGGTAATGGCTCCCAGAAACAAAAGGAGGACTGGTGCCAGAAACTCCACGTGGGTGCTGACTCCACTCCCCTGCACCAAAAACAAGGAGTCTACCGGGTGGTACAGGAGTACGAGAGAGTCTTTAGTAAGCACCCGCTAGACTTCGGCAGAGTAAAAGGGATAGAACACCACATCCCCACAGGGAGCCACCCACCAATAAAAGAGAGGCACAGACCTGTACCCCCTGCACATTATCAGAACGCCAAGGGTATGCTAAGGGAGATGAAAGAAGCTGGGGTCATTAGAGATAGCTGTAGCCCCTGGGCAGCCCCCTTGGTTCTGGTCAAAAAGAAAGACGGCACCATGAGAATGTGCGTGGACTATAGACAAATCAACCGTATCACCCACAAAGACGCATATCCGCTGCCTAGAATAGAAGAGTCTTTAGCCGCACTAAAATCTGCTAACTTCTTTTCTACTTTGGACCTTACTAGCGGGTACTGGCAGGTTCCTGTGGCAGAGGCTGACAAGGAGAAGACCGCCTTCACCACCCCGATGGGACTGAGCGAATTCAACTGCATGCCTTTCGGACTCTGCAACGCACCAGGGACCTTCCAGCGGCTGATGGAATGCTGTCTAGGGCACCGAAACTTCGAGACGGTTCTCCTTTACCTGGACGACGTGATCGTCTATTCGAAGACCTACGAGGACCATCTAAAGCACCTGGCCGAGGTGTTCGAAGCCCTGGCAGGCTATGGCCTGAAGGTGAAACCATCGAAGTGCCACCTGCTGAAACCAAAGGTCCAGTACCTAGGGCACGTGGTAAGCGCGGATGGAGTGGCCCCCGACCCTGACAAGGTCACGGCAATCAAGAGCTGGCCAAGCCCCTCGAACATCAAAGAGGTGAGACAGTTTCTCGGGTTGGTAGGCTACTACCGAAGGTTCATCCCCGGGTTCACTAAGATGGCAGCTCCTATGCAGGACCTCCTGATCGGACAGTCCAAGTCCAGAAGTCAAAAGCCACCCTTCAAGTGGGATAAACCGGAAGAGGAGTCCTTCCGCCAGCTAAAGTTGGCCCTCACTGGGGATGAGATCCTGGCCTACCCTGATTATGGCCAGCCTTTCATTCTCCACACAGATGCCAGTAATGTGGGACTGGGAGCCGTACTGTCCCAAAACCAACAGGGCAGAGAACGGGTGATCGCATACGCCAGCCGGAAGCTGAGGCCCACCGAGAGGAACCCGGAGAATTACAGCTCCTTCAAGCTAGAATTCTTGGCGGTGGTGTGGGCCGTGACGGAACGCTTCAAGCATTACCTGGCCTCCGCAAAGTTCACCGTGTACACAGACAACAACCCGTTGACACACCTGGACAATGCAAGACTGGGTGCCCTGGAACAGCCGTGGATGGCCCGTCTCTCCAACTATGACTTCGTGATCAAGTACCGGGCAGGCAAAACCAACGCCAACGCGGACGCCCTATCAAGAATGCCTCACTTACCTGAAGGTGACGAAGACCCAGAAGAGCTGGAAGAGGTAGAACTCCCCGCGTTTCAACGGTATGGAGCCGCTCAACACTCTCACCGCGTGAAGGAGGAGGATCTAACAACTGTGATGATGAATCCCCTACCTCACCACAGCTGGGCCAAAACCCAAGATAGTGACCCTGCTGTCCGCCTGGTGAAAGATCTGCTGACCCGGGAAGACGCTCGCCTAGATCCAGATGCCCCAGAGGAAGCCAAGCAGCTATGGAAGGAGAAGAGCAAGCTGTTCCTCTACGAAGGCAAGTTGTGCAGAAGGATTGTCAACCACCGGACGCACGAGCTGACCTGGCAAGTCGTGGTCCCAAGGCGAGATGCAGGTATGGTCCTGGGAGCTTACCATGACAGAGCGGGACACTTCGGTTGGAAGAAACTGGAGTTCCTACTAAGAGGAAGGTTCTTTTGGGTCGGCATGAGAGAAGCAGTAGAAAAGTGGTGCAGAGACTGTGGCCCTTGTCACCTGAGGAGGAAGAACCGCACCAGCCAGAAGACACCCTTGAGGCCCATCGTCACCACTCAGCCTCTTGAGCTGGTAGCTCTGGACCACGTCAAATTGGCTCCAAGCCGATCCGGATACATCTACGCCCTGACAATCATGGACCACTATTCCCGTTTTCTAGTGGTGGTCCCGGTAAAGGACTTGACAGCCCAAACAGCGGCCCGAGCCTTCCAGCAATACTTCTGCCGTCCACACGGGTATCCGGAACAGGTCCTGACAGACCAGGGTCCAGCGTTTGAAGCTGAAATCTTCCAGGAGTTCTGCAACCTCTATGGCTGTAAGAAGATACGGACAACGCCTTACCACCCCCAAACCAACGGGATGTGTGAGAAGATGAACAATATAGTCATTGATCTCCTGAAGACGTTGCCCCTGGAGGAACGCAGCCTGTGGCCAGAAAAACTGCCGGACCTGGTAGACATGTACAACAATATCCCGGTGAACGCTACAAACTGCACCCCGGCTTACCTGATGCGAGCTAGACGAGGTAAGCTGCCCGTAGACCTGGAGATGGGAGTCCTAATACCTGAGGACACCTCCCCGGATGCGGACTGGGATACGGAAAGGCAACTGCAGTACAAGAAGGTACAGGAGAGTGTGGAGAAGAGCCTGGCCCAGGTGAGAGAGAAGCAAGAAAGACTCTTCAATCAACACGCCCCTGCTAGTCCCCTAGAACCTGGTGAGCAAGTCCTAAAGCGAAAAAGAAGGCTACATAAGTTGGACGACCAGTGGGAAAGGGAACCCTACACCGTACTGCAGTCTGACCACGACAACCCAAAGGTGTGCGTAATCACCAAGGACGGAGGAGAAACCACTAGTGTCGTCTCCAGAGACCACCTCAAAAGGTGCCCCGAGCAACTCCGTAGTGCAGAAGAGGATCAGAGTGACCTTGAACCCGCAGAGGACAAGGAAGAAATGATCAGCACCGTTCTCGGGGAGTTCCCCCAGTCCTGGACTCGGATAAATGATGCCATAGTGGTACCCGTCCTGCATTTCCTGCAACCGGCACAGCAACAACCAACACCAGAGCCGGAAGGTGAAGAGGAGCAAGCAGTTCCAGAGGCAGAAGAGCCTGTTCCAGCAGCCCAGGAGAGTCAACCCTCTGCTGACAGTGAGCCTGCCCTGCCTGCGGTAAGCCAAAGGACCCGCAGACAGCTGCCTGCCCTACCTGTACACCCAGCTGGTAGCTGTACCCCTAACGCTAGTGGGGAAAGCCAGGTTGGTCCACCACCAGACAGTGGGTTAAGGAGGTCAACCAGGAGCACAAAGGGGCAGATACCCGCTCGCTGGAGAATATAGAGTGTACTAAATTGTGTAACAGGTCCGGGAGGCGGAACCTCTGAGCTACTATACAAGGGGGCGGCCCTTGTAAGGGAGCGGGTGGCAGTCTCTGGATGAACGGACAGGGAGATACGGCAAGTGATCAGGGCAGTCTCTGGGTGAACGGACAGGGAGATACGGCAAGTGATCAGGGCAGTCTCTGGGTGAACGGACAGGGAGATACGGCAAGTGATCAGGGCAGTCTCTGGGTAAGGGGTAGGTACGACCTGTGATGGCAGAGCCTCCGGGTAGGCTAGCAGGCAGATGGTAGATGGGTGCTCCCAGGTGAGCAGGCGAGAGTCTCTGGAATAGCAGGTGGTCACGGCACGTGACGGCGGAGCCTCCGGGCTGGCAAGCAGGCAGGTAACGGAGATGCGCTCCCAGGTGAGCGGGCAAGAGTCTCTGAGATAGCTGGTGGTCACAGCACGTGACAACGGAGCCTCCGGGCTGGCAAGCAGGCAGGTAACGGAGAAGCGCTCCCAGGTGAGCGGGCAAGCTGGTCCATAGACAGACTGACCGGAGAAGTAAGGCAGACCGTCGGACCTCAGGCAAGCAGGCAGGTAACTGATATGCGCTCCCAGGTGAGCGGGCAGGCTGGTCCTTAGACAGACTGACAGGAGTAGTAAGGCAGACCGTCGGACCTCAGACTGGCAGACAGGTAACAAGTATTCAGGCAGGAATCAGGCAGGTAACTGGCAGGTAACTGGCAGGTAACTGGCAACGGGACCTGAGGGCTGAAGCACAGGTGAGACACAGGTGCAAACAACATTGCTCGGGCACCTCCATTTTGGAGGAGGTGCCTTTTATATGATGAAGTCCTCCGGCCATTGGCCGGGGACTCTTTAGGGCGGCGCGCGCGGCCCCTTTAAGAGGAGGGGCGCGCGCGCGCGCGCTCCCTAAGCACAGGGGCCGGGAAGGAGCGCGCGCCGAAAGCAGAGCAGGAGGAGGACGCCGGGACGGAGCGCGCGCTGACAGCAGAGCGGGGAGAGGACGCCGGGCAGGAGCGCGCGCTGACAGCAGAGCGGGGAGAGGACGCCGGGCACGGAGCAGAGCGGTGAGGGGAGCAGCGTCCCTGCCTAGCAGAGGGCAGGGACGCCAGCGCTACAGTACCCCCCCCTTTAGGCCCCCCCTTTTTTAGGCCAGACAGAAATTTAGCTAGGATGAGAGGGGCATGGATGTTCTCCCGGGGCTCCCACGTTCTCTCCTCAGGACCAAACCCCCTCCAATCTACCAGAAAAAAGGTCTTTCCTCTTACCCTTTTGCTGGCAAGAATGTTCTCTACCTCAAACTTGTCCTCAGCAGAAACCAGAGCAGGAGGCGTACCTGTAGACTTAGAAAAAGAGTTAAGTACCACAGGTTTGAGGAGAGATACATGGAAGGAGTTAGGGATCCGTAAGTTGGCCGGGAGTTTCAATTTATAGGCTACCGGGTTGATCTGACCGATGACCACCAGTGGGCCGATGAACCGAGACCCTAACTTATAGGAAGGGATCTTGAGTCGGACATATTTGGACGAGAGCCAGACTTTATCCCCAGGACGGAATTGAGGAGGGTCCATCGCTAAATGCTGCCAGGGGGCAGCAGGTACTGGCAGAGGAAGAAGGCGGCCGGCCGACAGGTGTCTCGGAACTTTGTTGCGGGCGCAGGACACACAGGCAGAAACAAAGTCCATAACATCCTTGTGCAGGTTAGGCCACCAGTAGTGTCGGGTAATAAGCTGGAGGGTCTTTTTCCGACCGGCGTGGTCAGCTAGTTTAGACGAATGACCCCAGTGTAGGATTCTCTCCCGATCAGGTACCGATACGAACGTCTTACCAGGAGGGAGACAATTTAGACTCACGGGAGCCACCTGCATTACTCTGGCGGGATCGATGGGGCAGTCACATGGTCTATGAGGTGGTGATGTCTCTGCCTCCTCCTTAACAAAGACATCAGCACTAGACCAATAAGGAATCGGAAGTCCAGGTAGATTAGCTGGGATAGGAGAGGGACGGACGGAATGGACGGGAACCAGGCAGGTTTTATGACAGGCCTGTCCCCAGTGAAGGACTTCTCCGGTTTGCCAGTCAAGCACGGGTGCATGTCTCTGGAGCCAAGGCAGACCTAGCAAGAGGGCGTGAGGGAGACCAGGCAGAACGTGAAAGGAGATACTCTCTGAATGCAGCATTCCCACCTGCAGAGTAATGGATTCGGTGATGAATTGGATGGGGCGAGGTAAGAGGCCCCCATCCACGGCAACAACAGACAAGGGTACAGCCAGAGGTTTGGTGGGGATGCGGAATTTCTCCACCAGGGACTGTGAAATAAGATTTCCGGCTGCTCCAGAGTCAAGTTGGGCTAGTTCGGAATAACGATTCTCCCCGCAGATGATTGAGACTGACAACAGCAGGGATGGAGAGGATTTATTTTTGTCTAGATCGACCCCTCTGAGTGAACCTAGATACAGGCGTTCTCCCGACCTCTCCGGGCAGGCACGGATCAGATGCTCCTTACTGCCACAGTAGAAGCAGCTCCCCTCGGCACGGCGGAAATCCTGACGGGATTTGACCATCTTGGTCTGGTCGACCTGCATAGGCTCAGGAGAGTGTACCTGTGGAGAAACGGAAGGAATGACGGGTTCCTGGAAAGTAGGAGCTAGACGTGGAATCCTTCTCTCACGGGTGACCTCTTTGGCACGCTCCTGGAACCGTAGGTCAATCCGGGTGGCAAGGGTTATTAGATCATCGAGAGTGGTAGGAATGTCCCGACCAGCAAGTTCATCTTTAATACGGCCGGACAGACCCTCCCAGAAGACGGATACCAGGGCTTCGTTATCCCAGGCCAGCTCCGAGGCAAGGGTACGGAACCGTATGGCATATTGGCCCACGGTGAGGCTTCCCTGACGGAGGCGAAGCAGAGAAGATGCGGATGAGGTCCTCCGTCCGGGTTCGTCGAAGGCTTTCCGGAAAGCCATGAGAAAGGCAGGCAAGTCGGACACCAGGGGATCTCCTCTCTCCCATAGAGGATTTAGCCAGGCCAGGGCCTCCCCGGTGAGATGGGACAGTTCAAGACAGAGGTCCGAGAGCGAGGGAGCTTGGGTGCCACCGGGTTCCATGGCCCGAGCAAACTGTAACGGGTCCGGGAGGCGGAACCTCTGAGCTACTATACAAGGGGGCGGCCCTTGTAAGGGAGCGGGTGGCAGTCTCTGGATGAACGGACAGGGAGATACGGCAAGTGATCAGGGCAGTCTCTGGGTGAACGGACAGGGAGATACGGCAAGTGATCAGGGCAGTCTCTGGGTGAACGGACAGGGAGATACGGCAAGTGATCAGGGCAGTCTCTGGGTAAGGGGTAGGTACGACCTGTGATGGCAGAGCCTCCGGGTAGGCTAGCAGGCAGATGGTAGATGGGTGCTCCCAGGTGAGCAGGCGAGAGTCTCTGGAATAGCAGGTGGTCACGGCACGTGACGGCGGAGCCTCCGGGCTGGCAAGCAGGCAGGTAACGGAGATGCGCTCCCAGGTGAGCGGGCAAGAGTCTCTGAGATAGCTGGTGGTCACAGCACGTGACAACGGAGCCTCCGGGCTGGCAAGCAGGCAGGTAACGGAGAAGCGCTCCCAGGTGAGCGGGCAAGCTGGTCCATAGACAGACTGACCGGAGAAGTAAGGCAGACCGTCGGACCTCAGGCAAGCAGGCAGGTAACTGATATGCGCTCCCAGGTGAGCGGGCAGGCTGGTCCTTAGACAGACTGACAGGAGTAGTAAGGCAGACCGTCGGACCTCAGACTGGCAGACAGGTAACAAGTATTCAGGCAGGAATCAGGCAGGTAACTGGCAGGTAACTGGCAGGTAACTGGCAACGGGACCTGAGGGCTGAAGCACAGGTGAGACACAGGTGCAAACAACATTGCTCGGGCACCTCCATTTTGGAGGAGGTGCCTTTTATATGATGAAGTCCTCCGGCCATTGGCCGGGGACTCTTTAGGGCGGCGCGCGCGGCCCCTTTAAGAGGAGGGGAGCGCGCGCGCGCGCGCCCTAAGCACAGGGGCCGGGAAGGAGCGCGCGCCGAAAGCAGAGCAGGAGGAGGACGCCGGGACGGAGCGCGCGCTGACAGCAGAGCGGGGAGAGGACGCCGGGCAGGAGCGCGCGCTGACAGCAGAGCGGGGAGAGGACGCCGGGCACGGAGCAGAGCGGTGAGGGGAGCAGCGTCCCTGCCTAGCAGAGGGCAGGGACGCCAGCGCTACAAATTGTAAATAACCCTGTTGCCAAATGTTAAAATGTTTGCCAAAGTTACATGCATGTTTGGTAATACTCTGTTTCAGTTTCTTGCAGCTACCGTAAGGACTCACAGGTTATGGACTTTTATAACCGGGACCTTGTATGGACTGCATTCTGAGCCTAACCCAGGAATGAACTAACACTGTGAAGGACTTGGGGTAGGACAGACCCCCACCTGGTTAAGGCTCCCCGTTGTTTTGGTGATATGGACACCCGGTCACAGGCCACACTGTGACCTTAAGAACTCAATTTGTGCGTCGTCTGTCTATTAATGTTTTATTGTTATGTATATTATCTTTGTTTACTGTTTAGTCCCGGAGTACTAAATTTCACTAGGGGGGAATGTGTCACCCTACCTGGATGCCACAAGTGTAATAAAGCTGTGTCTGAGAGCAAGGGGGAGGTTCTCTGGTCAGGGGAACATTAGCATGCAATGCCTCCTGTCTCAGGCCAGTAGGGGGAGCAGGCTGCCCCTATAAAAGCTGGTACTGGGGGCAGGGTTAGAGAGAACTGGATTGCCTGTCTCAGCTCTGAGATGTGTCCCAGAGTGGAGCAGGGACAGAAAGTTGATTGCACCTAAGAGGAAGTGTGGCAGTAGGAGAGAGCCAACAGCCAGAGACAAGAGGCGAAGAGAGCCTGTCTTGGCAGAGAAAGACTTAGCTTTACCAGACTTTGGTGTCTGAAGCTGGGAGGATTCCACATCCCCCAGCAGAGAACCAGTCCGCAAGGGACTGTACTTTCCTTGGCCTAAGAAGCCTGGAGGCCCTGCCACAACCGAAGGGACCAGTAAAGCCGTACAAGGCTGGGAGCAGAAAGGAACCCACGTCGCAGGCCATACAGGCGAGAAAGCACGGAAAGCTTGGAAACGTGGGCTGTTACCCTATCAGGAGGAGATAGCCAGAAGGAGCGCAGAAAGCACGGTAGGCCTACACCCTCACCCTGACCAGGGCCAATTTTCCCGTTGCTCTCAGACATCCAGGTCCCCTCCTAGCTGGGACTGTTTGTGGGTCAGTTTACCTGTTTAGTAAAGACCCTAGACTGCAACCTGTTGTCTGTGTGCTCCTTACTCCTCCAGCACTATAATCACTGGGACTCTCACTACCATCACTCCCACCATCCACTATACTGCCCTGGGGCCGCACTGCTCCTGATGAGGCTGAGTATTGTGTGTGGCCTCCACGTGCCTGTATGACCTCCCTACAACGCCTGGGCATGCTCCTGATGAGGCTGAGTATTGTGTGTGGACTCCACGTGCCTGTATGACCTCCCTACAACGCCTGGGCATGCTCCTGATGAGGCTGAGTATTGTGTGTGGCCTCCACGTGCCTGTATGACCTCCCTACAATGCCTGGGCATGCTCCTGATGAACTGAGTATTGTGTGTGGTCTCCACGTGCCTGTATGACCTCCCTACAACTCCTGGGCATGCTCCTGATGAGGCTGAGTATTGTGTGGGGCCTCCACGTGCCTGTATGACCTCCCTACAACGCCTGGGCATGCTCCTGATGAGGCTGAGTATTGTGTGTGGCCCCCACGTGCCTGTATGACCTCCCTACAACGCCTGGGCATGCTCCTGATGAGGCTGAGTATTGTGTGTGGCCTCCACGAGCCTGTATGACCTCCCTACAACGCCTGGGCATGCTCCTGATGAGGCTCAGTATTGTGTGTGGCCTCCACGTGCCTGTATTACCTCCCTACAATCCCTGAGCATGCTCCTGATGAGGCTCAGTATTGTGTGTGGCCTCCACGTGCCTGTATGACCTCCCTACAACGCCTGGGCATGCTCCTGATGAGGCTGAGTATTGTGTGTGGCCTCCACGTGCCTGTATGACCTCCCTACAACGCCTGTGCATGCTCCTGATGAGGCTGAGTATTGTGTGTGGCCTCCACGAGCCTGTATGACCTCCCTACGACGCCTGGGCATGCTCCTGATGAGGCTCAGTATTGTGTGTGGCCTCCACGTACCTGTATGACCTCCCTATAACGCCTGGGTATGCTCCTGATGAGGCTGAGTATTGTGTGTGGCCTCCACGTGCCTGTATGACCTCACTACAACGCCTGGGCATGCTCCTGATGAGGCTCAGTATTGTGTGTGGCCTCCACGTGCCTGTATGACCTCCCTACAACGCCTGGGCATGCTCCTGATGAGGCTGAGTATTGTGTGTGGCCTCCACCTGCCTGTATGACCTCCCTACAACGCCTGGGCATGCTCCTGATGAGGCTGAGTATTGTGTGTGGCCTCCATGTGCCTGTATGACCTCCCTACAACGCCTGGGCATGCTCCTGATGAGGCTGAGTATTGTGTGTGGCCTCCACGTGCCTGTATGACCTCCCTACAATGCCTGGGCATGCTCCTGATGAGGCTGAGTATTGTGTGCGGCCTCCACGTGCCTGTATGACCTCCCTACAACGCCTGGGCATGCTCCTGATGAGGCTGAGTATTGTGTGTGGCCTCCACGTGCCTGTATGACCTCCCTACAACGCCTGGGCATGCTCCTGATGAGGCTGAGTATTGTCTGTGGCCTCCACATGCCTGTATGACCTCCCTACAACGCCTGGGCATGCTCCTGATGAGGCTGAGTATTGTGTGTGGCCTCCACATGCCTGTATGACCTCCCTACAATGCCTGGGCATGCTCCTGATGAGGCTGAGTATTGTGTGTGGCCTCCACGTGCCTGTATGACCTCCCTACAACGCCTGGGCATGGTCCTGATGAGGCTGAGTATTGTGTGTGGCCTCCACGTGCCTGTATGACCTCCATACAACGCCTGGGCATGCTCCTGATGAGGCTGAGTATTGTGTGTGGCCTCCACGTGCCTGTGTGACCTGCCTACAACGCCTGGGCATGCTCCTGATGAGGCTGATTATTGTGTGCGGCCTCCACGTGCCTGTATGGCCTCCCTACAATGCCTGGGCATGCTCCTGATGAGGCTGAGTATTGTGTGTGGCCTCCACGTGCCTGTATGACCTCCCTACAATGCCTGCGCATGCTCCTGATGAGGCTGAGTATTGTGTGTGGCCTCCACGTGCCTGTATGACCTCCCTACAATGCCTGGGCATGCTCCTGATGAGGCTGAGTATTGTGTGCGGCGTCCACGTGCCTGTATGACCTCCCTACAACGCCTGGGCATGCTACTGATGAGGCTGAGTATTGTGTGTGGCCTCCACGTGCCTGTATGACCTCCCTACAACGCCTGGGCATGCTCCTGATGAGGCTGAGTATTGTGTGTGGCCTCCACGTGCCTGTATGACCTCCCTACAACGCCTGGGCATGCTCCTGATGAGGCTGAGTATTGTGTGTGGCCTCCACGTGCCTGTATGACCTCCCTACAACGCCTGGGCATGCTCCTGATGAGGCTGAGTATTGTCTGTGGCCTCCACGTGCCTGTATGACCTCCCTACAACGCCTGGGCATGCTCCTGATGAGGCTGAGTATTGTGTGTGGCCTCCACGTGCCTGTATGACCTCCCTACAACGCCTGGGCATGCTCCTGATGAGGCTGAGTATTGTGTGTGGCCTCCATGTGCCTGTATGACCTCCCTACAACGCCTGGGCATGCTCCTGATGAGGCTGAGTATTGTGTGTGGCCTCCATGTGCCTGTATGACCTCCCTACAATGCCTGGGCATGCTCCTGATGAGACTGAGTATTGTGTGTGGCCTCCACGTGCCTGTATGACCTCCCTACAACGCCTGGGCATGCTCCTGATGAGGCTGAGTATTGTGTGTGGCCTCCATGTGCCTGTATGACCTCCCTACAACGCCTGGGCATGCTCCTGATGAGGCTGAGTATTGTGTGTGGCCTCCACGTGCCTGTGTGACCTCCCTACAACGCCTGGGCATGCTCCTGATGAGGCTGAGTATTGTGTGTGGCCTCCACGTGCCTGTATGACCTCCCTACAACGCCTGGGCATGCTCCTGATGAGGCTGAGTATTGTGTGTGGCCTCCACGTGCCTGTATGACCTCCCTACACCGCCTGGGCATGCTCCTGATGAGGCTGAGTATTGTGTGTGGCCTCCACGCGCCTGTATGACCTCCCTACAATGCCTGGGCATGCTCCTGATGAGGCTGAGTATTGTGTGTGGCCTCCACGTGCCTGTATGACCTCCCTACAACGCCTGGGCATGCTCCTGATGAGGCTGAGTATTGTGTGTGGCCTCCACGTGCCTGTATGACCTCCCTACAACGCCTGGGCATGCTCCTGATGAGGCTGATTATTGTGTGTGGCCTCCACGTGCCTGTATGACCTCCCTACAACGCCTGGGCATGCTCCTCATGAACTGAGCATTGTGTGTGGCCTCCACGTGCCTGTATGACCTCCCTACAACTCCTGGGCATGCTCCTGATGAGGCTGAGTATTGTGTGGGGCCTCCACGTGCCTGTATGACCTGCCTACAACGCCTGGGCATACTCCTGATGAGGCTGAGTATTGTGTGTGGCCTCCACGTGCCTGTATGACCTCCCTACAACGCCTGGGCATGCTCCTGATGAGGCTGAGTATTGTGTGTGGCCTCAACGTGCCTGTATGACCTCCCTACAACGCCTGGGCATGCTCCTGATGAGGTTCAGTATTGTGTGTGGCCTCCACGTGCCTGTATGACCTCCCTACAGCGCCTGGGCATGCTCCTGATGAGGCTGAGTATTGTGTGTGGCCTCCATGTGCCTGTATGACCTCCCTACAATGCCTGGGCATGCTCCTGATGAGGCTGAGTATTGTGTGTGGCCTCCACGTGCCTGTATGACCTCCCTACAATGCCTGGGCATGCTCCTGATGAGGCTGAGTATTGTGTGTGGCCTCCACGAGCCTGTATGACCTCCCTACAACGCCTGGGCATGCTCCTGATGAGGCTGAGTATTGTGTGTGGCCCCCACGTGCCTGTATGACCTCCCTACAACGCCTGGGCATGCTCCTGATGAGGCTGAGTATTGTGTGTGGCCTCCACGAGCCTGTATGACCTCCCTACAACGCCTGGGCATGCTCCTGGTGAGGCTCAGTATTGTGTGTGGCCTCCACGTGCCTGTATAACCTCCCTACAATGCCTGGGCATGCTCCTGATGAGGCTCAGTATTGTATGTGGCCTCCACGTGCCTGTATGACCTCCCTACAAAGCCTGGGCATGCTCCTGATGAGGCTCAGTATTGTGTGTGGCCTCCACGTGCCTGTATGACCTCCCTACAACGCCTGGGCATGCTCCTGATGAGGCTGAGTATTGTGTGTGGCCTCCACGTGCCTGTATGACCTCCCTACAACTCCTGGGCATGCTCCTGATGAGGCTGAGTATTGTGTGTGGCCTCCATGTGCCTGTATGACCTCCCTACAACGCCTGGGCATGCTCCTGATGAGGCTGAGTATTGTGTGTGGCCTCCACGTGCCTGTATGACCTCCCTACAATGCTTGGGCATGCTCCTGATGAGGCTGAGTATTGTGTGTGGCCTCCACGTGCCTGTATGACCTCCCTGCAATGCCTGGGCATGCTCCTGATGAGGCTGAGTATTGTGTGCGGCGTCCACGTGCCTGTATGACCTCCCTACAACGCCTGGGCATGCTACTGATGAGGCTGAGTATTGTGTGTGGCCTCCACGTGCCTGTATGACCTCCCTACAACGCCTGGGCATGCTCCTGATGAGGCTCAGTATTGTTTGTGGCCTCCTTGTGCCTGTATGACCTCCCTACAACGCCTGGGCATGCTCCTGATGAGGCTGAGTATTGTGTGTGGCCTCCACGTGCCTGTATGACCTCCCTACAACGCCTGGGCATGCTCCTGATGAGGCTGAGTATTGTGTGTGGCCTCCACGAGCCTGTATGACCTCCCTACAACGCCTGGGCATGCTCCTGGTGAGGCTGAGTATTGTGTGTGGCCTCCACGTGCCTGTATGACCTCCCTACAATGCCTGGGCATGCTCCTGATGAGGCTCAGTATTGTATGTGGCCTCCACGTGCCTGTATGACCTCCCTACAAAGCCTGGGCATGCTCCTGATGAGGCTCAGTATTGTGTGTGGCCTCCACGTGCCTGTATGACCTCCCTACAACGCCTGGGCATGCTCCTGATGAGGCTGAGTATTGTGTGTGGCCTCCACGTGCCTGTATGACCTCCCTACAACGCCTGGGCATGCTACTGATGAGGCTGAGTATTGTGTGTGGCCTCCACGTGCCTGTATGACCTCCCTACAACGCCTGGGCATGCTCCTGATGAGGCTCAGTATTGTTTGTGGCCTCCTTGTGCCTGTATGACCTCCCTACAACGCCTGGGCATGCTCCTGATGAGGCTGAGTATTGTGTGTGGCCTCCACGTGCCTGTATGACCTCCCTACAATGCCTGGGCATGCTCCTGATGAGGCTGAGTATTGTGTGTGGCCTCCACGAGCCTGTATGACCTCCCTACAACGCCTGGGCATGCTCCTGGTGAGGCTCAGTATTGTGTGTGGCCTCCACGTGCCTGTATGACCTCCCTACAATGCCTGGGCATGCTCCTGATGAGGCTCAGTATTGTATGTGGCCTCCACGTGCCTGTATGACCTCCCTACAAAGCCTGGGCATGCTCCTGATGAGGCTCAGTATTGTGTGTGGCCTCCACGTGCCTGTATGACCTCCCTACAACGCCTGGGCATGCTCCTGATGAGGCTGAGTATTGTGTGTGGCCTCCACGTGCCTGTATGACCTCCCTACAACTCCTGGGCATGCTCCTGATGAGGCTGAGTATTGTGTGTGGCCTCCATGTGCCTGTATGACCTCCCTACAACGCCTGGGCATGCTCCTGATGAGGCTGAGTATTGTGTGTGGCCTCCACGTGCCTGTATGACCTCCCTACAATGCCTGGGCATGCTCCTGATGAGGCTGAGTATTGTGTGTGGCCTCCACGTGCCTGTATGACCTCCCTACAATGCCTGGGCATGCTCCTGATGAGGCTGAGTATTGTGTGCGGCGTCCACGTGCCTGTATGACCTCCCTACAACGCCTGGGCATGCTACTGATGAGGCTGAGTATTGTGTGTGGCCTCCACGTGCCTGTATGACCTCCCTACAACGCCTGGGCATGCTCCTGATGAGGCTCAGTATTGTTTGTGGCCTCCTTGTGCCTGTATGACCTCCCTACAACGCCTGGGCATGCTCCTGATGAGGCTGAGTATTGTGTGTGGCCTCCACGTGCCTGTATGACCTCCCTACAATGCCTGGGCATGCTCCTGATGAGGCTGAGTATTGTGCGTGGCCTCCACGTGCCTGTATGACCTCTCTACAACGCCGGAGCATGCTCCTGATGAGGCTGAGTATTGTGTGTGGCCTCCACGTGCCTGTATGACCTCCCTACGCCTGGGCATGCTCCTGATGAGGCTGAGTATTGTGTGTGGCCTCCACGTGCCTGTATGACCTCCCTACAATGCCTGGGCATGCTCCTGATGAGGCTGAGTATTGTGCGTGGCATCCACGTGCCTGTATGACCTCTCTACAACGCCTGGGCATGCTCCTGATGAGGCTGCGTATTGTGTGTGGCCTCCACGTGCCTGTATGACCTCCCTACAACGCCTGGGCATGCGTCCTGATGAGGCTGAGTATTGTGTGTGGCCTCCACGTGCCTGTATGACCTCCCTACAATGCCTGGGCATGCTCCTGATGAGGCTGAGTATTGTGTGTGGCCTCCATGTGCCTGTATGACCTCCCTACTACGCCTGGGCATGCTCCTGATGAGGCTGAGTATTGTGTGTGGCCTCCACGTGCCTGTATGACCTCCCTACAACGCCTGGGCATGCTCCTGATGAGGCTGAGTATTGTGTGTGTGTGACACCCCAGGGGTCTGGTTGCCACAGTAATAGAGATATTACGTCTGAGAGCAGGTGGGAGGTCTCTTGGTCAGGAATCCTATGCATGCCACACCTCCTGCCCAGTCCTGGGAGGGGAAGGACTTCCCCTATATAAAGCTGGGGCTGAGGCAGGGTTAGGGAGTTGAGAAGAAGAGAAGCAGCTATAGGAAAGAGAGATCAGGACCTCTGGGGAAGTCGTGCTAAAAGGAATCAGGGGCTGGCAGCTGCAGAGCTCGCCCTGATTGAAGAGTTACCACCGGACCCGGAGTCCGAGGCTGTGGGGGCTAATCCTTACCCAGCAGCAGAAACCGACCGGCAGGGGATTTCAGGTCCTCTGGCCAAGAAACCCGAAGGTACGGTCACACGCGTGGGACCAGCACCGCCGTCGTGGAGCGGAAGCCACTAGAAGGCCCCGAGTCACTGGCCATACGGGTGAGCACCACACGGTACACTCAGGGACGTGGGCTACTTTTACCCGCCTCTAGCAAGGTAGCCAGAAGAGTACAATTAGTTGGGGAGGCCTACATCTCCGCCTGGCCAGGGGAGATCCCATCTGCTCAAAGACTGACCAGGCCCCGATCGCTAGCCAGTACTCCGGGAGGGTCTATCTTTATCACCAGTAAAGACCCTGAACTACACCGCATCGTCTCTGAGTGGTTCCTGCTACCCCCATCATCCACGTCGGCTGCCCTGAGGCCATACCCCTCCCGTTGGGGGTTATACCATCTACGCTGCACAATCGTACCGCAGGCCTCAGCGGTCTGCCCTGCAGCGGCAGCTCCATAGCTGCATTCAACGGGTGGCGTAGTCGTCCAACATCTACTGCTAATACTCAGCCACACAGTTTGACTCCCTGGGCACGGACCGGGTCACCGCCACGAAACTACTACCCCCAACAGGCCCGGCTCCGGGTAGTCCCCGCGTGCGCAACGCTACACTAAGTAGGCCCAGGGGCGCGTCAACTTTTGGCGTAGTCGGCAGGATCTCGTGCCCGCAACCACCGGGTACTGCGTGCCTGAAAAAGACTGTTCAAACTTACCAGTGGTGAAGATTCCCGCCATCCGTGGAGGTTTCCCGCCATCCGGCGCCATCTTCTACCTTCTTCCCGCCATCCGCGAAGTTTTCCCGCCATCCGGCGCCATCCTCTGCCTTCTTCCCGCCATCCGTGGAGTTTTCCCGCCGTTGGACGCCATCTTGAAGACGCCGCGCGGGAAGAAGAGGGGCGTGGACTCTGAAAGCGCGCGAGAACTGAAGCCCCGCCTCACGTCCGGACGTTGCGTAAGGTCCTGGAAGGAGCCCAGCAGACGCCGATGTCACAGGAGCGCGACGGAAGGTCCTCGACCCTGACGATGCACTGCGGAGCCGCGGCCTACGGAAGAGGATCATCGCAAGGTAGGCCACGGTCCCATAGGGGGGAGGAGGATGTCGGATACGGAGGAAAGCTTCACTGCCACCGCCACCGCCAGCGCCACCGCTGCAGTGGTCATGCCTTTCACCATGCCCTATATCCCGGGGGCAGCCTGGCTACCCCAGTACTCAGGGGAGTCACATACCCTGAATGACTTTAGAGAAAAGCTGGATAGCCTCTTCCAGGTGTACCCCCTCACAGAAGAGCAAAAAGTGAGCATCCTGGTGGCCCAACTAACCGGGGCAGCCCAAAGGGAGGTAAAGTCCTGGCCACCTGGGAGGAGGACTGTCGCAGGGATATTAACCCGGCTGAGGGACACCTTTGATACCCGCACCTCAGCCGAGATTAAGCTTAGATTCTACGGGTGCAAACAGCAAGCACATGAGAATATAAGGGACTATGCACTAAACCTACAAGAGGCCCTGAGAGCCATTAAGCAGACCGACCCTGACGGCGTGGGAAACGAGGACAGGCTGTTGACCGAACAATTTATAGAGGGACTATATTGCAATGCCCACCGAACCCAGTTGCGGGCAATGGCCTTACAGGATCCTCATCTGGACTTTGCACAGTTCAAGGACAGAGCCATCCGGGTGCTCCGAGAACCGGCACCGGGTGGCGTTGTGACCCACAGGCGCCCTACTACCGCTTACCACCAGGAGGCGGCGCCCTTGTCGGCAGGGCCTGTGGGAGCTGACACGCAGGCTTTGAACAATGACCCGGCTCCGGACCTGCACCATCAGGTCCAAGAGCTAGCTAAAAGCGTTGCTGCGCTAACCCGAACTGTGCAGTCGTTACAGGTTTCTGCTCCAGGGAAGATCCAGCTGGCATCCGGACCGGAGGACATCCCGTGGCGTCGACCAAGGAGGACCCCACCGGCCAGAGGAAGACCCAGCGACCGGTACAACGAGGACGGACAACCCATCTGCCGCCGCTGCAATCAACCCGGACATATGGCAAGGTACTGTCCTTTAAACTGGCACAACCTGGGGTAGAGGGCCAACCCCCAGGAAAAAGATCACCAGGCCCATCGAACTGGCGCGACAAATATGTGGGAGGACGTCCAGTCTTGCCTGTGGTACTGGATGGCATCCCTATGAGTGCCCTACTGGGCACCGGGTCACAGGTCACCACCATCCCATACGTGCTCTTCAAGCAGTACTGGAATGACTCGGATATAACCCGCTATCCAGACGACGACTTGAGTATCATCGCCAGTAATGGTCAGCCCGTGCCACAGATCGGATTTAAAGAAATGACCATTAAAATCGGTAGAGTCGAACTGGCAGCACATGGACTGATCATTGTAGACATTGACAAGCGCGAGAGTCACCCAAAGATAACTCTAGGAACTAATGTGATTGAAAATTGTCTTGCAGAGGTGATTTTCATTTTACAGCAGGTTGCCAAGAACGCCAGCTCCGGCCAGCAGCGAGTGCTCCAGAAAGAGATCCGGGCACTGATGCGACGGCAACAGGTGGAACTCTCCGGTGGTGAGATTGGTAGCGTAAGAATGTGTGACCCTTTCCCTATTGCCATGCCCCCGAAAAGTGAAATGATGATTTGGTGCCAGGCAGCTATTGGTCTGAGAGGTAGAGATTACCAGGCCATGGTAGAGCCAGTCTACTCAGACAGTAGGCCCACCATTTTGACAGCCCGGGGGGTGGTTGATGTACGCCATGGGAGGGTACCCGTTCGCATAATAAATATTGGGAAAAGGGAAGTATACCTGCCCCGGTATGCTACGCTAGCCAAATTATATACTATCAACCAAAATTCTATACAGTCTGTGGAACCCTTGCCTCCATCTCATCCGGAGGAAGGTAACGGCTCTGAGAAAATAATGGAGGATTGGTGTCAGCAACTACATTTGGGTACTGACTCCACTCCCTCCCACCAGAAACAGGGAGTCTACCGGGTGGTTCAAGAGTACGAGAGAGTGTTTAGTAAACACCCGTTAGACTTCGGGCGAGTCAAGGGGGTAGAACACCACATCCCCACGGGAGACCATCCTCCCATAAAAGAGAGGTATCGGCCCGTACCCCCTGCACACTACCAACACGCCAAGGGGATGCTTAGAGACATGAAGGAGGCTGGGGTAATCAGGGATAGCTGTAGCCCCTGGGCAGCTCCACTAGTCTTGGTCAAAAAGAAAGACAACACCATGAGAATGTGTGTAGATTACCGGAAAATTAACCGTATCACACACAAAGATGCGTACCCCTTACCAAGAATAGAGGAGTCTTTGGCTGCTTTAAAATCTGCTAACTTCTTCTCCACCTTGGTTCTCACTAGCGGGTACTGGCAGGTTCCTGTAGCAGAGGCGGATCGGGAGAAGACCGCATTCACCACCCCGATGGGACTTAGCGAGTTTACCTGCATGCCGTTTGGACTCTGCAACGTACCAGGAACCTTCCAGCGATTGATGGAATGCTGTCTGGGACACCGGAACTTTGAGACGGTCCTGTTATACCTGGACGATGTCATCGTCTACTCCAAGACCTACGAGGACCACCTGAAGCACCTGGCGGAAGTGTTTGAAGCTCTGGCAAGTTACGGCCTAAAGGTGAAACCTTCCAAGTGTCACCTTCTGAAGCCAAAGGTGCAGTACCTGGGACACGTGGTGAGTGCTGACGGAGTGGCTCCCGACCCTGATAAGATCACCGCAATTAAGAAATGGCCAAGCCCCTCCAGCGTAAAGGAAGTGAGGCAGTTCCTCGGGTTGGTAGGCTACTACCGAAGGTTCATTCCCGGTTTCACCAAAAAGGCAGCTCCTATGCAGGACCTCCTGATAGGCCAGTCCAGGAAGGCCAAGAACCAGAAGCCGCCCTTCAGATGGGAGAAGTTGGAAGAAGAGTCCTTCCGCCAGCTGAAGATGGCCCTCACGGGGGATGAAATCCTGGCGTACCCTGATTATAGCCAGCCCTTTATCCTCTACACCGACGCCAGTAACATCGGGCTAGGAGCCGTACTATCCCAGATCCAGCAGGGGAAAGAACGGGTAATTGCTTACGCCAGCCGAAAACTGCGACCCACTGAAAGAAACCCTGAGAATTACAGCTCATTTAAGCTAGAGTTCCTGGCAGTGGTGTGGGCAGTCACCGAACGCTTTAAGCACTACCTCGCTTCTTCCCGGTTCACCGTGTACACGGATAACAACCCGTTGACACACCTGGACACTGCAAGACTCGGTGCCCTAGAGCAGAGATGGATGGCCCGCTTGTCCAACTATGAGTTTACAATCAAATACCGGGCAGGACGCTCCAATACCAACGCAGACGCCCTGTCCAGGATGCCAAACCTACCGGACGTAGGGGAAGATTCAGAGGAACTGGAAGAAGTTGAGCTCCCCGCGTTCCACCGTCATGGGACTATCCAGTATTCCCACCGTGTAAGAAGTAAGCAAACCGCTACGTTCAACCCATTACCTCATTACAACTGGGCGGAGACGCAAGACAGTGACCCTGCCGTCCGACTGGTAAAGGAGATGCTGACTCGGCCAGATGCACGCCTTGACCCAGACGCTCCGGAGGAAGCCAAGCAACTGTGGGCTGAGAAGAGTCGACTGTTCCTTTACAAGGGGAAGTTGTGCCGCAGAATGGTTAACTCCCGGACGCATGAACTAATCTGGCAAGTAGTGGTGCCAAGAAGAGACGCAGCTGTGGTGATGGAGGCATACCACGACGGAGCTGGGCACTTCGGATGGAAGAAGCTGGAGTTCCTGCTGCGCGGGCGGTTCCATTGGGTAGGCATGAGAGGAACCATCGAGAGGTGGTGCAGAGACTGTGGCCCATGCAACCTAAGAAGGAGGGACCGTGCCAGCCAGAAGACTCCCCTGCGGTCCATCATCACCAGACAGCCGTTGGAACTGGTAGCCTTGGATCATGTAAAACTGACCCCAAGCAGAAGTGGCTACGTCTACACGTTAACCATCGTGGATCACTACTCCCGGTTCTTGGTTGTCGTCCCCGTCAAGGACTTAACGGCTCACACAGCAGCTAGAGCCTTCCAGCAGCACTTCTGCCGTCCGCATGGATACCCGGAGCAGGTGCTGACGGACCAGGGGCCTGCCTTTGAAGCGGAAGTCTTCCAGGAGTTCTGCACCCTGTATGGCTGCCGGAAGATTAGAACAACACCCTATCACCCGCAAACTAATGGACTTTGTGAGAAAATGAACCAGGTGGTGATAGATCTTCTGAAAACATTGCCCCTGGAAGAACGTAGTCTGTGGCCTGAAAAGCTGCCCGACCTGGTGGACCTATACAACCACATCCCTGTAGGTTCCACCAACTGTACCCCGGCTTACCTAATGAGGGCAAGACCTGGTAAGCTTCCTGTTGATCTGGAGATGGGAGTCCTGACACCCGAGGACACTTCACCAGAAGTAGACTGGGACACAGAGAGGCAGCAGCAGTAACGGAAAGTACAGGAGAGCGTGGAGCGTAGTCTCTGTCAAGCTAGGGAAAGACAAGAGAAAACTTACAACCAGTATGCTCCCGCTGTTCCCCTGGTGCCCGGAGAGCAGGTCTTGAAGAGGAAAAGACGGCTCCACAAGTTGGACGACCAGTGGGAGAAGGACCCGTACACCGTACTGCCCTCAAGCCACGACAACCCAAAGATCTGTACAATCAGTAAAGACGGAGGGGAAACCACAGCCATTGTATCCCGGGATCACCTGAAGAAGTGTCCTGAACAGCTACGGAACCCTGAAGAGGAACAAGAAGACCCTCGACCCGTAGAGGAAAGGGAAGATATGGTTAGTACTGTGCTCAGAGACTTCCCTCGGTCTTGGACTCAAGTCAATGGTGCTGTTGTGGTACCCGTCCTCACGTTCCTCCAACCAGCATCCCAAGTGCCTACAGAGACACAGGTGGAGCTGGAAGAACAGCCGGTCCAGGAGGCAGAAGACCCCACACAAGCAGACCAGGAGAATCAACCCTCTGCTTATAGTAAGCCTGCCATACCCCTAGTGAGCCAAAGAGTCCGTAGACGGCTGCCCAGTTTACCCTTGACAGCTCATATACCCTGTAGCTCAGGACCAGTCAGCCAGCTCCGTAGGTCCACTAGGGTCACTAGAGGCCAGTTGCCCATACGGTGGAGGATCTAAATATTCAAGCTATTTTATTAATGTTTACCTGTTTATTGTTGCTTGTGTATAATTATGTGTTTCTAGTTAATTGTAGGAGTCTTTGGTGGATTTACCGGGAATCCTTTGTGCATATAGTTGGAGCGTAACCCAGGACGGACTGAAAGACTGTTAAGGACTCGGGGCAGGACAGACCCCTACCTGGTTACGTCTCCCTGTGTTGGTGAAATGGACACCCTTGTTTTCCTCAAAAGTTACACCCGGTTGCGGACACGCCGTGACCACCTTATGTGTTGTCCCTATTAGAATGTTATTGTTTGCACCTTGTTATGTTTAAAAAAAAAATATGTTTAGTCCCGGAGTACTAAATTTTACTAGGGGGGAATGTGACACCCCAGGGGTCTGGTTGCCACAGTAATAGAGATATTACGTCTGAGAGCAGGTGGGAGGTCTCTTGGTCAGGAATCCTATGCATGCCACACCTCCTGCCCAGTCCTGGGAGGGGAAGGACTTCCCCTATATAAAACTGGGGCTGAGGCAGGGTTAGGGAGTTGAGAAGAAGAAAAGCAGCTATAGGAAAGAGAGATCAGGAGCTCTGGGGAAGTCGTGCTAAAAGGAATCAGGGGCTGGCAGCTGTAGAGCTCGCCCTGATTGAAGAGTTACCACCGGACCCGGAGTCCGAGGCTGTGGGGGCTAATCCTTACCCAGCAGCAGAAACCGACCGGCAGGGGATTTCAGGTCCTCTGGCCAAGAAACCCGAAGGCACGGTCTCACGCGTGGGACCAGCACCGCCGTCGTGGAGCGGAAGCCACTAGAAGGCCCCGAGTCACTGGCCATACGGGTGAGCACCACACGGTACACTCAGGGACGTGGGCTACTTTTACCCGCCTCTAGCAAGGTAGCCAGAAGAGTACAATTAGTTGGGGAGGCCTACAACTCCGCCTGGCCAGGGGAGATCCCATCTGCTCAAAGACTGACCAGGCCCCGATCGCTACCCCGATCGCTAGCCAGTACTCCGGGAGGGTCTATCTTTATCACCAGTAAAGACCCTGAACTACACCGCATCGTCTCTGAGTGGTTCCTGCTACCCCCATCATCC
This sequence comes from Phyllobates terribilis, assembly GCF_046119375.1. Classification (NCBI taxonomy): domain Eukaryota; kingdom Metazoa; phylum Chordata; class Amphibia; order Anura; family Dendrobatidae; genus Phyllobates; species Phyllobates terribilis. Next base: position 94,960,546 of record NW_027362772.1, read on the forward strand.
ACGTCGGCTGCCCTGAGGCCATACCCCTCCCGTTGGGGGTTATACCATCTACGCTGCACAATCGTACCACCGGCCTCAGCGGTCTGCCCTGCAGCGGCAGCTCCATAGCTGCATTCAACGGGTGGCGTAGTCGTCCAACATCTACTGCTAATACTCAGCCACACAGTTTGACTCCCTGGGCACGGACCGGGTCACCGCCACGAAACTACTACCCCCAACAGGCCCGGCTCCGGGTAGTCCCCGCGTGCGCAACGCTACACTAAGTAGGCCCAGGGGCGCGTCATGTGGCCTCCACGTGCCTGTATGATCTACCTACAACGCCTGGGCATGCTCCTCATGAGACTGAGTATTGTGTGTGGCCTCCACGTGCCTGTATGACCTCCCTACAACGCCTGGGCATGCTCCTGATGAGGCTGAGTATTGTCTGTGGCCTCCACGTGCCTGTATGACCTCCCTACAACGCCTCGGCATGCTCCTGATGAGGCTGAGTATTGTGTGTGGCCTCCACGTGCCTGTATGACCTCCCTACGCCTCGGCATGCTCCTGATGAGGCTGAGTATTGTGTGTGGCCTCCACGTGCCTGTATGACCTCCCTACAACGCCTGGGCATGCTCCTGATGAGGCTGAGTATTGTGTGTGGCCTCCACGTGCCTGTATGACCTCCCTACAATGCCTGGGCATGCTCCTGATGAGGCTGAGTATTGTGCGGGGCCTCCACGTGCCTGTATGACCTCTCTACAACGCCTGGGCATGCTCCTGATGAGGCTGAGTATTGTGTGTGGCCTCCACGTGCCTGTCTGACCTCCCTACAACGCCTGGGCATGCTCCTGATGAGGCTGAGTATTGTGTGTGGCCTCCACGTGCCTGTATGACCTCCCTACAACGCCTGGGCATGCTGCTGATGAGGCTGAGTATTGTGTGTGGCCTCCATGTGCCTGTATGACCTCCCTACAACGCCTGGGCATGCTCCTGATGAGGCTGAGTATTGTGTGTGGCCTCCACTTGCCTGTATGACCTCCCTACAACGCCTGGGCATGCTCCTGATGAGGCTGAGTATTGTGTGTGGCCTCCATGTGCCTGTATGACCTCCCTACAACGCCTGGGCATGCTCCTGATGAGGCTGAGTATTGTGTGTGGCCTCCACGTGCCTGTATGACCTCCCTACAACGCCTGGACATGCTCCTGATGAGGCTGAGTATTGTGTGTGGCCTCCACGTGCCTGTATGACCTCCCTACAATGCCTGGGCATGCTCCTGATGAGGCTGAGTATTGTGTGTGGCCTCCACGTGCCTGTATGACCTCCCTACAATGCCTGGGCATGCTCCTGATGAGACTGAGTATTGTGTGTGGCCTCCACGTGCCTGTATGACCTCCCTACAACGCCTGGTCATGCTCCTGATGAGGCTGAGTATTGTGTGTGGCCTCCATGTGCCTGTATGACCTCCCTACAACGCCTGGGCATGCTCCTGATGAGGCTGAGTATTGTGTGTGGCCTCCACGTGCCTGTATGACCTCCCTACAACGCCTGGGCATGCTCCTGATGAGGCTGAGTATTGTGTGTGGCCTCCATGTGCCTGTATGACCTCCCTACAACGCCTGGGCATGCTCCTGATGAGGCTGAGTATTGTGTGTGGCCTCCACGTGCCTGTATGACCTCCCTACAACGCCTGGGCATGCTCCTGATGAGGCTGAGTATTGTCTGTGGCCTCCACGTGCCTGTATGACCTCCCTACAACGCCTGGGCATGCTCCTGATGAGGCTCAGTATTGTGTGTGGCCTCCACGTGCCTGTATGAACTCCCTACAACGCCTGGGCATGCTCCTGATGAGGCTGAGTATTGTGTGTGGCCTCCACGTGCCTGTATGACCTCCCTACGCCTGGGCATGCTCCTGATGAGGCTGAGTATTGTGTGTGGCCTCCACGTGCCTGTATGACCTCCCTACAACGCCTGGGCATGCTCCTGATGAGGCTGAGTATTGTGTGTGGCCTCCACGTGCCTGTATGACCTCCATACAACGCCTGGGCATGCACCTGATGAGGCTGAGTATTGTGTGTGGCCTCCACGTGCCTGTATGACCTCCCTACAACGCCTGGGCATGCTCCTGATGAGGCTGAGTATTGTGTGTGGCCTCCACGTGCCTGTATGACCTCCCTACAACGCCTGGGCATGCTCCCTATGAGGCTGAGTATTGTGTGTGGCCTCCACGTGCCTGTATGACCTCCCTACAACGCCTGGGCATGCTCCTGGTGAGGCTCAGTATTGTGTGTGGCCTCCACGTGCCTGTATGACCTCCCTACAACGCCTGGGCATGCTCCTGATGAGGCTGAGTATTGTGTGTGGCCTCCACGTGCCTGTATGACCTACCTACAACGCCTGGGCATGCTCCTGATGAGACTGAGTATTGTGTGTGGCCTCCACGTGCCTGTATGACCTCCCTACAACGCCTGGGCATGCTCCTGATGAGGCTCAGTATTGTGTGTGGCCTCCACGTGCCTGTATGACCTCCCTACAACGCCTGGGCATGCTCCTGATGAGGCTGAGTATTGTCTGTGGCCTCCACGTGCCTGTATGACCTCCATACAACGCCTGGGCATGCACCTGATGAGGCTGAGTATTGTGTGTGGCCTCCACGTGCCTGTATGACCTCCCTACAACGCCTGGGCATGCTCCTGATGAGGCTGAGTATTGTGTGTGGCCTCCACGTGCCTGTATGACCTCCCTACAACGCCTGGGCATGCTCCTGATGAGGCTGAGTATTGTGTGTGGCCTCCACGTGCCTGTATGACCTCCCTACAACGCCTGGGCATGCTCATGATGAGGCTCAGTATTGTGTGTGGCCTCCACATGCCTGTATGACCTCCCTACAACACCTGGGCATGCTCCTGATGAGGCTGAGTATTGTGTGTGGCCTCCACGTGCCTGTATGACCTCCCTACAATGCCTGGGCATGCTCCTGATGAGGCTGAGTATTGTGCGGGGCCTCCACGTGCCTGTATGACCTCCCTACAATGCCTGGGCATGCTCCTGATGAGGCTGAGTATTGTGCGGGGCCTCCACGTGTCTGTATGACCTCTCTACAACGCCTGGGCATGCTCCTGATGAGGCTGAGTATTGTGTGTGGCCTCCACGTGCCTGTCTGACCTCCCTACAACGCCTGGGCATGCTCCTGATGAGGCTGAGTATTGTGTGTGGCCTCCACGTGCCTGTATGACCTCCCTACAACGCCTGGGCATGCTGCTGATGAGGCTGAGTATTGTGTGTGGCCTCCATGTGCCTGTATGACCTCCCTACAACACCTGGGCATGCTCCTGATGAGGCTGAGTATTGTGTGTGGCCTCCACGTGCCTGTATGATCTCCCTACAACGCCTGGGCATGCTCCTGATGAGGCTGAGTGACGCACCCCCTGGGCCATATTCTTTAGGGGGAATATCCGGAGCCGGATCAGATGGGAGTTGTAGTCTTCCGAGTGGCGGTGACCCGGTCCGTGCCCAGGGTGTCAAACTCAGTTGTATGTGGCAGTCCTACAGATGTTATTAAGTTCTTTATTGTCGACTACGCCACCCGTTGTATTGCGGTCACTATGGCCGCCGCTGCAGCAGGGTCCGCTGAGGCTGATGGTGTAGGTGCAGCTTTTGGTGGTATAACCCCCAACGGGTGGGGTATAGCCTCAGGGGGTCAGGTGCAGAGGATGGGGGTTGTGGTGGTGCAGCATAGGTGTTAAATGAAGACAGAGTCGGGTTGTGCAGTTTAGGGTATTTACTCACTGCTGATGTTCCGGTCACTCCAGCTTCAAGTGACCACCCGAGCCGTGCTGCGTCCACCAGGTCTTGGATCCAGCCAACCCCCAAGCGAGTCCGGAGCGTGACCCTGAGCTCTCCTTCTGTCCTTTCCTCTGGCCGTCCCCACTAGTGATCCACCCAGGTCCAGCTCCCTCGGGCCTTCTGTTGGGAGACCCTTGGCCTTGGGTTCCCTGACCCTCCACGTGGTATGCCTTCGGGGTGGATGTGGTGGGTGGCTGTGGCAGACGCTGCCCACGGCCTCCGGTCTCTGGCTAGGGTGTGTTTTTGCCCCCACCAGCTTGGGTTCCGGTACCCTGATGCCAACTCTTCACCCGCTGATGGACTTTGGGTTCTCAGAGTTCCTTTTCTGTTTCCCCCTCTGGGTCTTTCTTGCTTTCTCCTCTCTCTCTCTCTCTGGGACTGCTCTGCTCCTCTTCCTCTGACTTCTCTGCAAAGACTCACAGACTGACCCTATTCTCTGATGGTGCCCACCTTATATACACCCTCTATGTGTGAGCTCAGGCGACCAGCACCCAATGAGCTCCTATCTTTACCCAGGCTGCTCCCCCTATCTGCCCCTACACTACTGGGATGTACCACCCCCCTCCCACTCCAGCCAGGAACAGACTCGGTCGTACCTGCACATTTCTAAGTGGGAGTACCGTCGGCCTGTTCCTCGGAAATGGGATGTGTGTAGTGCATGCAGCCTACCGAGCTCAGTTCCACACTCCATCCTTACCCGGGAGTGGAATATCACACCTCTGGGTTGAGGTGCAATACCCCTGTAGCAGCCGAATCCTCAGGGTGCTACATTCCCCCCTGGTAAATCACAGCACGTCCTCGGGCTGTAAGGACAAAACACCAAAAACATACAAATTTTTGCATAAACATATAAAACATATAAAACAACATATATTAGCAGCATAACTCTTCATATAAAACATTCTCGTCGCCTCTGGCTCCTCCTCCGGTCACTGTGCAACGTGTGACCGGGTAAAGTGCGACAGTCTCTCTAGAAAACTGGTTTTCCTATAAAACCGGTAGGGGGCGCTTTAGGACGCGCAACTATATACAGGGATTATGGCCGCTCTCAGTCCTCGGCCAGGTATTGGGGAGGAATGACCGCTCTCAGTCCTCGGTCAGTGGGATTTAGGGGTTAAACGGGTAAACAGTTCAATTCTCTGGTCCCAACGGGGACTACATTAGCAACAGTAACAGTTTCAGTTCACGGTGCCCCGACGGGCAACTATATACAGCTTCTGCTTCGCTGTACTTAACGACGGCGTCCTCCTGCTCTTTCTTTATGGTTACCTTTGGCTTCAGACCCGTCCGGGTCCTCTTGTTCTTCCTCCTCACACCGCAGCTCTTCCTCCGTCAGACGATGCACATGGAGGGCGTAGGGTCCTTTGGCACACTTGTGCCGGGTGAAGGTGACCTCGTCCCCGATGTAAAGGTCACGACCTCTGTGTCCCTCCGGTAGGTGGGACTCAACGTCTCTCCTGGTCACGAAGACGTCGCCTAGGGTGCGGTGGTCTCGGATGAAGCCCCACCCATGCTGCATGTTAAACTTTATCACAGTCCCGGTGGTGCGGGGACTATGCGCTGCACGGGGGTCTCTCCTGGCCCGGCTCTTCTGCTCCGCGCTCCTTATTTGAGCTTGCTGTTCCCGGACCCGCCTCTCTCTCCGCTCCCTCTAAAAGTCCTCGAGCTGTTGGCGGCAGCACTCAGCACGCTCCGCTGCAGCTGCCCGAGTCTCTTGAGTGAACCCCATGAGATCTTCTCCGGTGGGGTCCCACTCAAACTGCGCTTCTGCTAGCGGGGGCGAGATCCTCTTTACGGGCTTTGGAGCCGGGATCAGGGGTTCATCCAGGGGTCTCTCTCTCCGGAGTCGGGGATGGTGAAACTCCGGTGGCCATATAAATGGCTGCCCATCCGGGCACGTATGCTGGGCGTACAGGTCCTCTCCCAGATGCGGCACTCTTGGTCTTATGGGCGCGGTGGTGTTAGCGCCCGGGTTGCCCGGGCCTTGCGGCCAGGCCTGGGGTATCTGGAAGGTAAAGGGCACCGTAAGGACGGCGGCGCCCTGGGCTACTTGGCCCTGCGACCAGGCCGGGGGCTCCGCGGAGGTAGGGGGCGCTGTTGGTATTGCGGCGCCCGGGGGTACTAGGCCTTGCGACCAGGCTGGTGGTACTTCCTGCTTGGTCACGCTCGGGGTCGAGGCGTGTGACGTCACAGGGGTCGCGGCTCCCGTTTGAGGCCTAGTCTGCGGCGGTGACGTTGCAGCGACGGGCACGGCAGGATAGACTTCGGGCTCTGCGACGGGGAGCTGGGGCAGGTACGCGGTTTCCCGGTTTGGGGTATAGACGTCCCCTTTACCTGCCTCCACTCGTTCGGCTCCCTTCTCGGCGCCGTCTCCGGCCTTCAATCCTCCCGCGCCATCCTCAGAGGCGGTCTGTTTCCTCGTCTCGGGTGGCGTGCTCCGCTGACAGGTCTCGGTCTGCTGGGCCATCTCACGGCTCCACTCCGCCAACGTCTCTCGCTGCACCCAGGCCATCCTCCTTGCGAGGCCCTCCAGAGCGGTCTGTGCACACTCCCGGTCTCGGGGAAGCTGTGCTAGGACCTCCACTAGGCCTAGTGGGGTCGTTGTTTCTAGCAGGCTCCTGACCAACGGGTCGGTGCTGCTCTGCTCTCCTTCTGTTGTTTCCAGCAGGCTCCTGGCCAGCGGGCCGGTGCTGCTCTGCTCTCCCTCCACTGTTTCTAGCAGGCTCCTGGCCAACGGGCCGGTGCTGCTCTGCTTTCTCGCCATCTCCGGGTAAGCTCCTCCGAAACTCTTCTCCAGGCTTCTTGCCTCCGGGTGCGCTCGCTCCAGACTGCTCCAAGCGACACCCATCTTTGTTCTCTCCTTTCGTCTCCTCCCACTTCGAGGGCGGCCCCGGGGCCATTTGGTGACTGTCAGCTCCAGGGGCTGTTCTTTCACGCTGACAGACACCTCTAGCATCACAGTCTCTGTTGGTGGGGGCGGTTTCCACTTTTGGCGCCATTTTCGGTTCTGGCCCACGATGGGAGGTGGCCTCTTGCCATCCTCTGGCACGCCCATAATGGCGTCCGCTCTTCCAAGGCGGGAAACCTTTGGAAATGGCGGGAATCGTCTCCCAGTGGCGGGAAACTCTGCAGATGGCGGGAAAAAGCTGTTAATGGCGGACAACCGGCGGGAATCGACTGGTGATGGGGTCCGATGGCGGGGACCCTCCGGAACCGGCAGGAGACTTCTTTTTGAGGTAAACTCGTTCTTTTCTTCAGGCACGCAGTACCCGGGTGTTGCGGGCACGTAATCCTGCCGACTACGCCAAAGTTGACGCGCCCCCTGGGCCATATTCTTTAGGGGGAATATCCGGAGCCGGATCAGATGGGAGTTGTAGTCTTCCGAGTGGCGGTGACCCGGTCCGTGCCCAGGGTGTCAAACTCAGTTGTATGTGGCAGTCCTACAGATGTTATTAAGTTCTTTATTGTCGACTACGCCACCCGTTGTATTGCGGTCACTATGGCCGCCGCTGCAGCAGGGTCCGCTGAGGCTGATGGTGTAGGTGCAGCTTTTGGTGGTATAACCCCCAACGGGTGGGGTATAGCCTCAGGGGGTCAGGTGCAGAGGATGGGGGTTGTGGTGGTGCAGCATAGGTGTTAAATGAAGACAGAGTCGGGTTGTGCAGTTTAGGGTATTTACTCACTGCTGATGTTCCGGTCACTCCAGCTTCAAGTGACCACCCGAGCCGTGCTGCGTCCACCAGGTCCTGGATCCAGCCAACCCCCAAGCGAGTCCGGAGCGTGACCCTGAGCTCTCCTTCTGTCCTTTCCTCTGGCCGTCCCCACTAGTGATCCACCCAGGTCCAGCTCCCTCGGGCCTTCTGTTGGGAGACCCTTGGCCTTGGGTTCCCTGACCCTCCACGTGGTATGCCTTCGGGGTGGATGTGGTGGGTGGCCGTGGCAGACGCTGCCCACGGCCTCCGGTCTCTGGCTAGGGTGTGTTTTTGCCCCCACCAGCTTGGGTTCCGGTACCCTGATGCCAACTCTTCACCCGCTGATGGACATTGGGTTCTCAGAGTTCCTTTTCTGTTTCCCCCTCTGGGTCTTTCTTGCTTTCTCCTCTCTCTCTCTCTCTCTCTGGGACTGCTCTGCTCCTCTTCCTCTGACTTCTCTGCAAAGACTCACAGACTGACCCTATTCTCTGATGGTGCCCACCTTATATACACCCTCTATGTGTGAGCTCAGGCGACCAGCACCCAATGAGCTCCTATCTTTACCCAGGCTGCTCCCCCTATCTGCCCCTACACTACTGGGATGTACCACCCCCCTCCCACTCCAGCCAGGAACAGACTCGGTCGTACCTGCACATTTCTAAGTGGGAGTACCGTCGGCCTGTTCCTCGGAAATGGGATGTGTGTAGTGCATGCAGCCTACCGAGCTCAGTTCCACACTCCATCCTTACCCGGGAGTGGAATATCACACCTCTGGGTTGAGGTGCAATACCCCTGTAGCAGCCGAATCCTCAGGGTGCTACATGAGTATTGTTTGTGGCCTCCATGTGCCTGTATGACCTCCCTACAACGCCTGGGCATGCTCCTGATGAGGCTGAGTATTGTGTGTGGCCTCCACGTGCCTGTATGACCTCCCTACAACGCCTGGGCATGCTCCTGATGAGGCTGAGTATTGTGTGTGGCCTCCATGTGCCTGTATGACCTCCCTACAATGCCTGGGCATGCTCCTGATGAGGCTGAGTATTGTGTGTGGCCTCCACGTGCCTGTATGACCTCCCTACAACGCCTGGGCATGCTCCTGATGAGGCTGAGTATTGTGTGTGGCCTCCACGTGCCTGTATGACCTCCCTACAATGCCTGGGCATGCTCCTGATGAGACTGAGTATTGTGTGTGGCCTCCACGTGCCTGTATGACCTCCCTACAATGCCTGGGCATGCTCCTGATGAGACTCAGTATTGTGTGTGGCCTCCACGTGCCTGTATGACCTCCCTACAATGCCTGGGCATGCTCCTGATGAGGCTGAGTATTGTGTGTGGCCTCCACGTGCCTGTATGACCTCCCTACAAGGCCTGGGCATGCTCCTGATGAGGCTGAGTATTGTGTGTGGCCTCCACGTGCCTGTATGACCTCCCTACAACGCCTGGTCATGCTCCTGATGAGGCTGAGTATTGTGTGTGGCCTCCATGTGCCTGTATGACCTCCCTACAACGCCTGGGCATGCTCCTGATGAGGCTGAGTATTGTGTGTGGCCTCCACGTGCCTGTGTGACCTCCCTACAATGCCTGGGCATGCTCCTGATGAGGCTCAGTATTGTGTGTGGCCTCCACGTGCCTGTATGACCTCCCTACAACGCCTGGTCATGCTCCTGATGAGGCTGAGTATTGTGTGTGGCCTCCATGTGCCTGTATGACCTCCCTACAACGCCTGGGCATGCTCCTGATGAGGCTGAGTATTGTGTGTGGCCTCCACGTGCCTGTATGACCTCCCTACAACGCCTGGGCATGCTCCTGATGAGGCTGAGTATTGTGTGTGGCCTCCACGTGCCTGTATGACCTCCCTACAACGCCTGGGCATGCTCCTGATGAGGCTGAGTATTGTGTGTGGCCTCCATGTGCCTGTATGACCTCCCTACAACGCCTGGGCATGCTCCTGATGAGGCTGAGTATTGTGTGTGGCCTCCACGTGCCTGTATGACCTCCCTACAACGCCTGGGCATGCTCCTGATGAGGCTGAGTATTGTGTGTGGCCTCCACGTGCCTGTGTGACCTCCCTACAATGCCTGGGCATGCTCCTGATGAGGCTGAGTATTGTGTGTGGCCTCCACGTGCCTGTATGACCTCCCTACAACGCCTGGGCATGCCCCTGATGAGGCTGAGTATTGTGTGTGGCCTCCACGTGCCTGTGTGACCTCCCTACAACGCCTGGGCATGCTCCTGATGAGGCTCAGTATTGTGTGTGGCCTCCACGTGCCTGTGTGACCTCCCTACAACGCCTGGGCATGCTCCTGATGAGGCTGAGTATTGTGTGTGGCCTACACTTGCCTGTATGGCCTCCCTACAATGCCTGGGCATGCTCCTGATGAGGCTGAGTATTGTGTGTGGCCTCCACGTGCCTGTATGACCTCCCTACAATGCCTGGGCATGCTCCTGATGACGCTGAGTATTGTGTGTGGCCTCCACGTGCCTGTGTGACCTCCCTACAACGCCTGGGCATGCTCCTGATGAGGCTGAGTATTGTGTGTGGCCTCCACGTGCCTGTATGACCTCCCTACAATGCCTGGGCATGCTCCTGATGAGGCTGAGTATTGTGTGTGGCCTCCATGTGCCTGAATGACCTCCCTACAACGCCTGGGCATGCTCCTGATGAGGCTGAGTATTGTGTGTGGCCTCCATGTGCCTGTATGACCTCCCTACAATGCCTGGGCATGCTCCTGATGAGGCTGAGTATTGTGTGTGGCCTCCATGTGCCTGTATGACCTCCCTACAATGCCTGGGCATGCTCCTGATGAGGCTGAGTATTGTGTGTGGCCTCCATGTGCCTGTATGACCTCCCTACAACGCCTGGGCATGCTCCTGATGAGGCTGAGTATTGTGTGTGGCCTCCACGTGCCTGTATGACCTCCCTACAACGCCTGGGCATGCTCCTGATGAGGCTGAGTATTGTGTGTGGCCTCCACGTACCTGTATGACCTACCTACAACGCCTGGGCATGCTCCTGATGAGGCTGAGTATTGTGTGTGGCCTCCACGTGCCTGTATGACCTACCTACAACGCCTGGGCATGCTCCTGATGAGGCTGAGTATTGTGTGTGGCCTCCACGTGCCTGTATGACCTCCCTACAATGCCTGGGCATGCTCCTGATGAGGCTGAGTATTGTGTGTGGCCTCCACGTGCCTGTATGACCTCCCTACAACGCCTGGGCATGCTCCTGATGAGGCTGAGTATTGTGTGTGGCCTCCACGTGCCTGTATGACCTACCTACAACGCCTGGGCATGCTCCTGATGAGGCTGAGTATTGTGTGTGGCCTCCACGTGCCTGTATGACCTCCCTACAACGCCTGGGCATGCTCCTGATGAGGCTGAGTATTGTGTGTGGCCTCCACGTGCCTGTATGACCTCCCTACAACGCCTGGGCATGCTCCTGATGAGGCTGAGTATTGTGTGTGGCCTCCACGTGCCTGTATGACCTCCCTACAATGCCTGGGCATGCTCCTGATGAGGCTGAGTATTGTGTGTGGCCTCCACGTGCCTGTATGACCTCCCTACAATGCCTGGGCATGCTCCTGATGAGACTGAGTATTGTGTGTGGCCTCCACGTGCCTGTATGACCTCCCTACAACGCCTGGTCATGCTCCTGATGAGGCTGAGTATTGTGTGTGGCCTCCATGTGCCTGTATGACCTCCCTACAATGCCTGGGCATGCTCCTGATGAGGCTGAGTATTGTGTGTGGCCTCCACGTGCCTGTGTGACCTCCCTACAATGCCTGGGCATGCTCCTGATGAGGCTGAGTACTGTGTGTGGCCTCCACGTGCCTGTATGACCTCCCTACAACGCCTGGGCATGCTCCTGATGAGGCTGAGTATTGTGTGTGGCCTCCACGTGCCTGTGTGACCTCCCTACAACGCCTGGGCATGCTCCTGATGAGGTTCAGTATTGTGTGTGGCCTCCACGTGCCTGTGTGACATCCCTACAACGCCTGGGCATGCTCCTGATGAGGCTGATTATTGTGTGCGGCCTCCACGTGCCTGTATGACCTCCCTACAACGCCTGGGCATGCTCCTGATGAGGCTGTGTATTGTGTGTGGCCTACACTTGCCTGCATGGCCTCCCTACAATGCCTGGGCATGCTCCTGATGAGGCTGAGTATTGTGTGTGGCCTCCACGTGCCTGTATGACCTCCCTACAATGCCTGGGCATGCTCCTGATGAGGCTGAGTATTGTGTGTGGCCTCCATGTGCCTGTATGACCTCCCTACAACGCCTGGGCATGCTCCTGATGAGGCTGAGTATTGTGTGTGGCCTCCACGTGCCTGTGTGACCTCCCTACAATGCCTGGGCATGCTCCTGATGAGGCTGAGTATTGTGTGTGGCCTCCACGTGCCTGTATGACCTCCCTACAACGCCTGGGCATGCTCCTGATGAGGCTGAGTATTGTGTGTGGCCTCCACGTGCCTGTATGACCTCTCTACAACGCCTGGGCATGCTCCTGATGAGGCTGAGTATTGTGTGTGGCCTCCACGTGCCTGTATGACCTCCCTACAACGCCTGGGCATGCTCCTGATGAGGCTGAGTATTGTGTGTGGCCTCCACGTGCCTGTATGACCTACCTACAACGCCTGGGCATGCTCCTGATGAGACTGAGTATTGTGTGTGTGACGCGCCCCTGGACCTGTGTCGCGCTGCGTTGCGCACGCGGGAGCTTACCGGGAGCCGGATCTCTTGAGGGTTGTAGTCTCGTGGCGGTGATCCGGTCCGTGCCCAGGGAGTCAGACTAAGTGGCGCTGTATTAGCGGTAGATGTTGGACGACTACGCCACCCATTGAGTACAGCTAAGGAGCTGCTGCTGCAGGGCAGACCGCTGAGGCCGGTGGTAGGATTGTGCAGCGTGATAGTATAACCCCCAACGGGAGGGGTATGGCCTCAGGGCAGCCGACGTGGATGATGGGGGTAGCAGGAACCACTCGGAGACGGTACGGTGTAGTTCAGGGTCTTTACTGGTGACAAAGATAGACCCTCCCGGAGTACTGGCTAGCGATTGGGGCCTGGTCATTCCTTGAGCAGATGGGATCTCCCCTGGCCAGGCGGAGTTGTAGGCCTCCCAAACTAACGATACTCTTCCGGCTACCTTGCTAGAGGCGGGTATAAGTAGCCCACGTCCCTGAGTGTACCGTGTGGTGCTCACCCATATGGCCGGTGACTCGGGGCCTTCTAGTAGCTTCCACTCAACGACGGCGGTGCTGGTCCCACGCGTGTGACCGTGCCTTCGGGTTTCTGGGCCAGAGGACCTGCAATCCCCTGCCGGTCAGTTTCTGCTGCTGGATAGGAGTTAGTCCCCACAGCCTCGGACTCCGGGTCCGGTGATAACTTCTCAGTCAGGGCGAGCTCTGCAGCTGCCAGCCCCTGACTCCTTGTAGCACTGCTCCCACAGAGCTCCTGATGTTCTTTTCCTATATCTGCTTCTCTGTCTCTACTTCTTCTCTACTCACTAACCCTGCCTCAGCCCTAGGTTTATATAGGGGAAGTTCTTCCCCTCCCAGGACTGGGCAGGAGGTGTGGCATGCATAGGATCCCTGACCAAGAGACCTCCCACCTGCTCTCAGACGTAATATCTCTATCACTGTGGCAACCAGACCCCTGGGGTGTCACATTCCCCCCTAGTGAAATTTAGTACTCCGGGACTAAACATATTTTTTTTTTTTTTTTTTTTTTAGAAAAACATAACAAGGTATAAACAATAATAATACAATAAGAAAAACACATAAAGATGGTTACGGCGTGTCCGCAACCGGGTGCAGTTTTGAAGAAAAGCAAGGTGTCCATTTCACCAAAACAGGGAGATGTAACCAGGTAGGGGTCTGTCCTGCCCCGAGTCCTTAACAGTCTTTTAGTCCATCCTGGGTTACGCTCCAACTAATTGTACAAGGATTCCCGGTAAATCCACCAAGGACTCCTAAAAATAACTAGAAACACATAATTATTTACAAGTAACAGACAGGTGACCACAAATAAAACAATTTAAACACTTCAAATCCTCCAACGTGCGGGTAACTGGCCTCTAGTGGCCCTAGTGGACCTACGGAGCTGACTGTCTGGCCGTGAACTACAGGGTGTAGGAGCTGTCAAGGGTAAACTGGGCAGCTGTCTACGGGCTCTTTGGCTCACTAGGGGTACGGCAGGCTCACTATGAGCAGAGGGTTGATCCTCCTGTTCTGCTTGTGTGGAGTCTGCTGCCTCCTGGACCGGCTGCTCTTCCAGCTCTACCTGTTGCTCCGTAGGCACTTGGGATGCTGGTTGGAGGAACGTGAGGACGGGTACCACAACTGCACCATTGACTTGAGTCCAGGACCGAGGGAAGTCTCCGAGCACAGTACTAACCATATCTTCCCTTTCCTCTACGGGTCGAGGGTCTTCTTGCTCTCCTTCTGGGTTCCGTAGCTGTTCGGGACACTTCTTCAGGTGATCCCGGGATACAATGGCTGTGGTTTCCCCTCCGTCTTTACTGATGGTACAGACCTTTGGGTTGTCGTGGCTTGAGGGCAGTACGGTGTACGGGTCCTTCTCCCACTGGTCGTCCAACTTGTGGAGCCGTCTCTTCCTCTTCAAGACCTGCTCTCCGGGTACCAGGGGAACAGCGGGAGCATACTGGTTGTAAGTTTTCTCTTGTCTTTCCCTAGCGAGACAGAGACTTCGCTCCACGCTCTCCTGTACTTTCCGGTACTGCTGCTGCCTCTCTGTGTCCCAGTCTGCTTCCGGTGAAGTGTCCTCGGGTGTCAGGACTCCCATCTCCAGGTCAACAGGTAGCTTACCAGGCCTTGCCCTCATCAGGTAAGCCGGGGTACAGTTGGTGGAACCTACCGGGATGTGGTTGTATAGGTCCACTAGGTCGGGCAGCCTCTCAGGCCACAGACTGCGTTCTTCCAGGGGCAATGTTTTCAGAAGATCTATCACCACCTGGTTCATTTTCTCACAAAGTCCATTAGTTTGCGGATGATAGGGTGTCGTCCTTATCTTCCGGCAGCCATACAGAGTGCAGAATTCTTGGAAGACCTCCGCTTCAAAGGCAGGTTCCTGGTCTGTCAACAGTTGGTCCGGGTACCCGTGTGGACGGCAGAAATGCTGCTGGAAGGCTCTAGCTGCTGTTCGAGCTGTTAAGTCCTTGACAGGGACGACAACCAAGAACCGGGAGTAGTGATCCACGATGGTTAGTGCGTAGACGTAGCCACTTCTGCTTGGGGTCAGTTTTACATGATCCAAGGCTACCAGTTCCAACGGCTGCCGGGTGACGATGGACTGCAGGGGAGTCTTCTGGCTGGCACGGTCCTTCCTTCTTAGGTTGCACGGGCCACAGTCTCTGCACCACCTCTCGATGGTTCCCCTCATGCCTACCCAGTGGAACCGCCCGCGCAGCAGGAACTCCAGCTTCTTCCATCCGAAGTGTCCAGCCCCGTCGTGGTTTGCCTCCATCACCACGGCTGCGTCTCTTCGTGGCACCACTACTTGCCAGATTAGTTCATGCGTCCGGGAGTTAACCATTCGGCGGCACAACTTCCCCTTATAAAGGAACAGTCGACTCTTCTCAGCCCACAGTTGCTTGGCTTCCTCCGGAGCGTCTGGGTCAAGGCGAGCCTCTGGCCGAGTCAGCATCTCCTTCACCAGTCGGACGGCAGGGTCACTGTCTTGCGTTTCCGCCCAGTTGTAGTGAGGCAAGGGATTAAACGTAGCAGCTTGCTTACTCCTTACCCGGTGGGAATACTGGATAGTCCCATGACGGTGGAACGCGGGGAGTTCGACTTCTTCCAGTCCCTCTGGATCTTCTCCTACGTCCGGTAGGTTTGGCATCCTGGACAGGGCATCCGCGTTGGTATTGGAGCGTCCTGCCCGGTATTTGATTGTGAACTCGTAGTTGGACAGACGGGCCATCCATCTCTGCTCTAGGGCACCGAGTCTTGCTGTGTCCAGGTGTGTCAACGGGTTGTTATCCGTGTACACGGTGAACCGGGAGGAAGCGAGGTAGTGCTTAAAGCGTTCGGTGACTGCCCACACCACTGCCAGGAACTCTAGCTTAAATGAGCTGTAATTCTCAGGGTTTCTCTCGGTGGGTCGCAGTTTTCGGCTGGCGTAAGCGATTACTCGTTCTTTCCCCTGCTGGATCTGGGACAGCACGGCTCCTAGCCCGATGTTACTTGCGTCGGTGTAGAGGATAAAGGGCTGGCTGTAATCAGGGTACGCCAGGATTTCATCCCCCGTGAGGGCCATCTTCAGCTGGCGGAAGGACTCTTCTTCTAACTTCTCCCATCTAAAGGGTGGCTTCTGGTTCTTGGCCTTCCGGGACTGGCCTATCAGGAGGTCCTGCATAGGAGCTGCCTTTTTGGTGAAACCGGGGATGAATCTGCGGTAATAGCCTACCAACCCGAGGAACTGCCGCACTTCCTTTACACTGGAGGGACTTGGCCATTCCTTAATTGCGGTGATCTTATCAGGGTCGGGAGCCACTCCATCAGCGCTCACCACGTGTCCCAGGTACTGCACCTTTGGTTTCAGGAGGTGACACTTGGAGGGTTTCACCTTTAGGCCGTAGCTTGCCAGAGCTTCGAACACTTCCGCCAGGTGTTTCAGGTGGTCCTCATACGTCTTGGAATATACGATGACATCGTCCAGGTACAGCAGGACCGTCTCGAAGTTTCTGTGGCCCAGACAGCACTCCATTAATCGTTGGAAGGTTCCTGGTGCGTTGCAGAGTCCGAACGGCATGCAGGTAAACTCGCTAAGTCCCATCGGGGTGGTGAATGCGGTCTTCTCCCGGTCCGCCTCTGCTACAGGAACCTGCCAGTACCCACTAGTGAGATCCAAGGTAGAGAAGAAGTTAGCAGATCTTAAAGCAGCCAAAGACTCCTCTATCCTTGGTAAGGGGTACGCATCCTTGTGTGTGATACGGTTGATTTTCCGGTAATCTACACACATCCTCATGGTGTTGTCTTTCTTTTTGACTAAGACTAGTGGAGCTGCCCAGGGGCTACAGCTATCCCTGATCACCCCAGCCTCCTTCATGTCTCTAAGCATCCCCTTGGCGTGTTGGTAGTGTGCAGGGGGTACGGGTCGATACCTCTCTTTTATGGGAGGATGGTCTCCCGTGGGGATGTGGTGTTCTACCCCCTTGACTCGCCCGAAGTCTAACGGGTGTTTACTAAACACTCTCTCGTACTCTTGAACCACCCGATAGACTCCCTGTTTCTGGTGTGAGGGAGTGGAGTCAGTACCCAAATGTAGTTGCTGACACCAGTCCTCCATTGTTTTCTGAGAGCCGTTACCTTCCTCCGGGGAAGATGGAGGCAAGGGTTCTACGGACTGTATGGAATCTTGATTGATGGTATACAATTTGGCTAGCGTGGCATACCGGGGCAGGTACACTTCCCTCTTCCCGATATTTATTATGCAAACGGGCACCCTCCCATGGCGTACATTGACCACCCCCCGTGCTGTCAAAATGGTGGGCCTACTGTCTGAGTAAACTGGTTCTACCATTGCCTGGTAATCTCTACCTCTCAGACCAATAGCTGCCCGGCACCAAATCATCATTTCACTTTTCGGGGGCATGGCAATAGAGAAAGGGTCACACATTCGCACGCTACCAATCTCACCACCGGAGAGTTCTAGCTGTTGCCGTCGCATCAGTGCCCGGATCTCTTTCTGGAGCACTCGCTGCTGGCCGGAGCTGGCGTTCTTGGCAACCTGCTGTAAAAGGAAAATCACCTCTGCAAGACAATTTTCAATTACATTAGTTCCTAGAGTTATCTTTGGGTGACTCTCGTGTTTGTCAATGTCTACAATGATCAGTCCCTGTGCTGCCAGTTCGACTCTACCGATTTTAATGGTCACCTCTTTAAATCCAATCTGTGGCACGGGCTGACCATTGCTGGCGATGATACTCAAGTCGTCGTCAGGGTAGCGGGTTATATCCGAGTCATTCCAGTACTGCTTGAAGAGCACGTACGGGATGGTGGTGACCTGTGACCCGGTGTCCAGTAGGGCACTCATAGGAATGCCATCCAGTACCACGGGTAAGACTGGACGTCCTCCCACATATTTGTCGCGCCAGTTCGATGGGCCTGGTGATCTTTTTCCTGGGGGTTGGCCCTCTACCCCAGGTTGTGCCAGTTTAAAGGACAGTACCTTGCCATATGTCCGGGTTGATTGCAGCGGCGGCAGATGGGTCGTCCGTCCTCGTTGTATCGGTCGCTGGGTCTTCCTCTGGCCGGTGGGGTCCTCCTTGGTCGACGCCACGGGATGTCCTCCGGTCCGGATGCCAGCTGGATCTTCCCTGGAGTGGAAAGCTGTAAAGACTGCACAGTTCGGGTTAGCGCAGCAACGCTTTTAGCTAGCTCTTGGACCTGATGGTGCAGGTCTGGAGCCGGGTCATTGTTCAAAGCCTGCGCACCAGCTCCCACAGGCCCTGCCGACAAGGGCGCCGCCTCCTGGTGGTAAGTGGTAGTGGGGCGTCTGGGGGTCACAACGTCACCTGGTGCCGGTTCTCGAAGCACCCGGATGGCTCTGTCCTTGAACTGTGCAAATCCCAGATGAGGGTCCTGTAAGGCCATTGCCCGCAACTGGGTTCGGTGGGCATTGCAATATAAACCCTCTATAAATTGTTCAGTCAACAGCCTGTCCTCGTCTCCCACGCCGTCAGGGTCGGTCTGCTTAATGGCTCTCAGGGCCTCTTGTAGGTTCAGGGCATAGTCCCTTATACTCTCATGTGCCCGCTGTTTGCTCCCGTAGAATCTAAGCTTGATCTCGGCTGAGGTGCGGGTATCAAAGGTGTCCCTCAGCCGGGTTAGTATCCCTGCGACAGTCTTCCCCCCAGGTGGCCAGGACTTTACCTCCCTTTGGGCTGCCCCGGTTAATTGGGCCACCAGGATGCTCACTTTTTGCTCCTCTGTGAGGGGGTACACCTGGAAGAGGCTATCCAGCTTTTCTCTAAAGTCATGCAGGGTATGTGACTCCCCTGAGTACTGGGGTAGCCAGGCTGCCCCCGGGATATAGGGCATGGTGAAAGGCATGACCGCAACAGCGGTGGCGCTGGCGGGGGTTGAAGCGGTGAAGCTCTCCTCCGTATCCGACATCCTTCTCCCCCCTAGTGGACCGTGGCCTACCTTGCGATGATCCTCTTCCGTAGGCCGCGGCTCCGCAGTGGATCGTCAGGGTTGAGGACCTTCCGTCGCGCTCCTGTGACGTCGGCGTCTGCTGGGCTCCTTCCAGGACCTTACGCAACGTCCGGACGTGAGGCGGGGCTTCAGTTCTCGCGCGCTTTCGGAGTCCACGCCCCTCTTTTTCCCGCGCGGCGTCCTCAAGATGGCGTCCAATGGCGGGAAAACTCCACGTATGGCGGGAAGAAGGCCGAAGATGGCGCCGGATGGCGGGAAAACTCTACCGATGGCGGGAAGGAAGCGGAAGATGGCGCCGGATGGCGGGAATCTTCACCACAGGTAAGTTTGAACAGTCTTTTTCAGGCACGCAGTACCCGGTGGTTGCGGGCACGAAATCCTGCCGACTACGCCAAAAGTTGACGCGCCCCTGGACCTGTGTCGCGCTGCGTTGCGCACGCGGGAGCTTACCGGGAGCCGGATCTCTTGAGGGTTGTAGTCTCGTGGCGGTGATCCGGTCCGTGCCCAGGGAGTCAGACTAAGTGGCGCTGTATTAGCGGTAGATGTTGGACGACTACGCCACCCGTTGAGTACAGCTAAGGAGCTGCTGCTGCAGGGCAGACCGCTGAGGCCGGTGGTAGGATTGTGCAGCGTGATAGTATAACCCCCAACGGGAGGGGTATGGCCTCAGGGCAGCCGACGTGGATGATGGGGGTAGCAGGAACCACTCGGAGACGGTACGGTGTAGTTCAGGGTCTTTACTGGTGACAAAGATAGACCCTCCCGGAGTACTGGCTAGCGATTGGGGCCTGGTCAGTCCTTGAGCAGATGGGATCTCCCCTGGCCAGGCGGAGTTGTAGGCCTCCCAAACTAACGATACTCTTCCGGCTACCTTGCTAGAGGCGGGTATAAGTAGCCCACGTCCCTGAGTGTACCGTGTGGTGCTCACCCATATGGCCGGTGACTCGGGGCCTTCTAGTAGCTTCCACTCCACGACGGTGGTGCTGGTCCCACGCGTGTGACCGTGCCTTCGGGTTTCTGGGCCAGAGGACCTGCAATCCCCTGCCGGTCAGTTTCTGCTGCTGGATAGGAGTTAGTCCCCACAGCCTCGGACTCCGGGTCCGGTGATAACTTCTCAGTCAGGGCGAGCTCTGCAGCTGCCAGCCCCTGACTCCTTGTAGCACTGCTCCCACAGAGCTCCTGATGTTCTTTTCCTATATCTGCTTCTCTGTCTCTACTTCTTCTCTACTCACTAACCCTGCCTCAGCCCTAGGTTTATATAGGGGAAGTTCTTCCCCTCCCAGGACTGGGCAGGAGGTGTGGCATGCATAGGATCCCTGACCAAGAGACCTCCCACCTGCTCTCAGACGTAATATCTCTATCACTGTGGCAACCAGACCCCTGGGGTGTCACATGTGGCCTCCACGTGCCTGTATGACCTCCCTACAACGCCTGGGCATGCTCCTGATGAGGCTGAGTATTGTGTGTGGCCTCCACGTGCCTGTATGACCTCCCTACAATGCCTGGGCATGCTCCTGATGAGGCTGAGTATTGTGTGTGGCCTCCACGTGCCTGTATGACCTCCCTACGCCTGGGCATGCTCCTGATGAGGCTGAGTATTGTGTGTGGCCTCCACGTGCCTGTATGACCTCCCTACAATGCCTGGGCATGCTCCTGATGAGGCTGAGTATTGTGCGTGGCCTCCACGTGCCTGTATGACCTCTCTACAATGCCTGGGCATGCTCCTGATGAGGCTGAGTATTGTGTGTGGCCTCCACGTGCCTGTATGACCTCCCTACAACGCCTGCGCATGCTCCTGATGAGGCTGAGTATTGTGTGTGGCCTCCACGTGCCTGTATGACCTTCCTAAAATGCCTGGGCATGCTCCTGATGAGGCTGAGTATTGTGTGTGGCCTCCACATGCCTGTATGACCTCCCTACAACGCCTGGGCATGCTCCTGATGAGGCTGAGTATTGTGTGTGGCCTCCACGTGCCTGTATGACCTCCCTACAACGCCTGGGCATGCTCCTGATGAGGCTGAGTATTGTGTGTGGCCTCCATGTGGCTGTATGACCTCCCTACAACGCCAGGGCATGCTCCTGATGAGGCTGAGTATTGTGTGTGGCCTCCACGTGCCTGTATGACCTCCCTACGCCTGGGCATGCTCCTGATGAGGCTGAGTATTGTGTGTGGCCTCCACGTGCCTGTATGACCTCCCTACAATGCCTGGGCATGCTCCTGATGAGGCTGAGTATTGTGCGTGGCCTCCACGTGCCTGTATGACCTCTCTACAACGCCTGGGCATGCTCCTGATGAGGCTGAGTATTGTGTGTGGCCTCCACGTGCCTGTATGACCTCCCTACAACACCTGGGCATGCTCCTGATGAGGCTGAGTATTGTGTGTGGCCTCCACGTGCCTGTATGACCTCCCTACAACGCCTGGACATGCTCCTGATGAGGCTGAGTATTGTGTGTGGCCTCCACATGCCTGTATGACCTCCCTACAACGCCTGGGCATGCTCCTGATGAGGCTGAGTATTGTGTGTGGCCTCCGTGTGCCTGTATGACCTCCCTACAACGCCTTTGTAGCGCCCCGAGGGCTCGGCTGCTACAGGGGTATTGCCCCTCAACCAGAGGTGTGGTATTCCATTCCCAAGTAAGGATGGAGTATGGACCAGGGCTCAGTTAGCTGCATGCACCACACACACCCCATTTCCGAGGGACAGCTCAACGGTGCTCTCATTAGACAGAAATGCAGGTACGACAGACCATGTCCCTGACTGGAGTGGGGAGGGGGCAGGAAAACCCGGTGATGTAGGAGCAGATAGGGGTTGGTTCCAGAGCGTAGGTAGGAGCCCATTGGCTGCTCGTCACCTGGGCTCATGTTTCTAGAGGGAAGTATAAAAGGAAGGAGCCATCTTAAATCTAGGTTCAGTCTGTGAGGAGAAGTTGAGAGGAGAGCTGACAGGGAGCAGCAGCTCAGGCTGAGTGCTGCTCCAGAGGCAGGCCTAGAGAAGAGGCCGGGGCCAAAGAGAGAGAGGGAGGAGAAGGAACAGAGGAGAAGAGAAGGAACAGGGAAAGAGGAGGAGAGATAGAGAAACAGAGGGGCTCAGGAACAAGAAGGTGGAAGGGACCCTAAGAACCCACGAGAATACAGGGTGAAGGGTCAGGCAGATTAAGGGTACCGGATCCCAAGTTGGTGGAGGAGAAACTACCCTCAGCCAAAGACCGGAGGCTGTGACCATTTATTGGTGCGACACCTCATCAAACCTGCTAGGAAGGCACCATATAGGACAGCGGGGAACGGGGCCCACGTTTAACCGCACAAGTCCGCGGCAGCTGGACAAAAGTGGGTCACTGGTGAGGCAGGCCAGAGAAAGGATTGAAGGGGGTCCTGTGCCATGCTCCTGAACTGCCTGGGGGTTGACCGAGCCCCACACCTAGTGGACGCAGCACGGCTCGGGCGGTCACTACTGGTGCCCGAAGTGACCCGGAGCACATGAACTGTGAGTAAAAGGCATTGGATTGCAGTACGTTGTCTGTGTACTTTATCGCTCCTCCAGCACTAACGGTACTGGGACTCTCACCACCATCACTTCCACCATCCACTGCACTGCCCTGGGGTTACACTCTTCCCGTGGGGAGTTATCCAATCTCAGCTGCACACACCATCATCCTCAGGGGATTACCTTGCAGCGGCGGTTCCTAATAACCGCAATCCACGGGTGGTGTAGTCGGACATTCTCTAAAGTACAGTAGCAGACTACCACTGGTCTGACCACCCTGAGCCACGGAACCGGGTTGCCACTACTACCCCCACCGTCTCCCTATTGCCCAGCTCCGAGTGCCCCACGGCCCAGGGGGCGAGTCAGCTTTGGCGTAGTCGGCAGGATCGTTACCAGCCCGCCACTAACGGGTATTGCATGCCTGAAGAAGACTTTGCACTTACCTGATAGAAGTTTCCCGCCATCTTCAGTCGGTTCCCGCCATCCGGAGCCGTTTCCCACCATCTTCAGTCGGTTCCCGCCATCCGGAGCCGTTTCCCGCCATCTTCAGTTGTTTTCCCACCATCCGCAGTCGTTTTCCCGCCATCGGGCGCCATCTTCGGGATGCCGCGTGGGAAGAAGAGGGGCGTGGACGCCGAAAGCGCGCGAGACCTGAAGCTCCGCCCTACGCACCGACGCTGCGCAAGGTCCTGAAAGGAGAGGGAGCGATGCTGACGTCACCAGAGCGCGACGCAAGGTCCTCAACGCAGACCATCGTCAGCGGAGCCGCGGCCTACAGAAGAGGATCGCTGGAAGGTAGGCCAGGGTTAACCAGGGGGGAACAGGACATCAAGAATGGAGGGCAAGATGGCGGACCGGCAGCAGACTAAGCTGCCCTGCATCGGCAGTGCCCCAGCCGTCGCGGGCCCCGACCAGCGCCAGGAGAAGACGTGTGATGCAGGAGCGGTCGCGGGAGCAGGTAAGAGGAGTCTCCCTGTCTCGGACGCTGCCATCGTCAGCCTGTTCCCGGGCCCCCTGGTGGAGCTGCCGATCCCGGGCGCTGCAGACACCGACCTGCTCCAGATCCCGCAACAAGCCCTGCAGCCGAGACTTCCAGCCCTGGGCACTGCCGCCACCAGCCCGCGCCCAGGCCCAAAGTCGCACCCTCTGACCCCGGGCGTCATCAACAGCGGCCTTCTCCAGACCCCGCCGCAAGGCCTACTGCACCGCGGCGCCAAAGGACTGTATGCCCTCCATGTCCACCGGCTTACCGAGGAGGAACTGCGGCACCAGGGCTACGAGGAAAGCCAAGAGGACCCGGACGGGTCTGAAGACTATCCTGAGGAGCGTGCGCAAGGCGGACGCCGTCCTTAAGAAGGAACCGCATGAGTGAACTGTATATAGTTACCCGTCAGGGTATAAGAACTGTTAAAAGTACTGTTTCCAGAGAATGTGTGGTCCCCGTTGGGACTGTAATGAGACTGTTACCTGTTTGAAAGTTGCCCCTTATTTCCTACCTGGCTGAGGACTGAGAACAGCCATCCACTTCCCCACCTGGCCGAGGACTGGGAGCAGCCAATCCCCTGTAAATAGTTGCGCTTCCTAAAGCGCCCCCTACTGGTTTTATAAAGAGACTGCAACGTCTTCCTCGGGACAGAGAGTCCCTCATGTTTAAAAGTTTACTAAAGTTTTTGCACTTAAAAGAAGGATGAACACCTGGTCGCAAGTTGCACCGCGGTCATGATCCAAGAATGTGTTTTGCCTAAAATCGTTTTATATGAAGAGTTTAATATGCTGCTAGAAAATGTTTTACATAATCTTGAAACCGTTTTATATGACAAGTGACAAAAGAGTTCCAGTGGTGTTCAAAATATTTTATAATGCCTAGTGAAAGAAAAGTGTGTCCTATAAAGGGAATTCATCTGTGTCGTCCGTTTTCTAATGTAAAAAGTTATTGAAAAAGTTTTGCATGTCCTCTACTTAATTGTCTTTGCTCTGTTCCAGCCCGGGGACGTGCTGTGGTTTACCAGGGGGGAATGTAGCGCCCCGAGGGTTCGGCCGCTACAGGGTATTGCATCTCTGCCAGAGGTGTGGTATTCCACTCCCAAGTAAGGATGGAGTATGGACCAGGACTCAGTTAGCTGCATACAGCACACTCACCCCATTTCCGAGGGACAGCTCAACGGTGCTCCCACTAGACAGAAATGCAGGTACGACAGACCATGTCCCTGACTGGAGGGGGGAGGAATACCCAGTGATGTAGGAGCAGATAGGTGTTGGTTCCAGAGCGTAGGTAGGAGCCCATTGGCTGCTCGTCACCTGGGCTCATGTTTCTAGAGGGAAGTATAAAAGGAAGGAGCCATCTTAGATCTAGGTTCAGTCTGTGAGGAGAAGTTTAGAGGAGAGCTGAGAGGGAGCAGCAGCTCAGGCTGAGTGCTGCTCCAGAGGCAGGCCTAGAGAAGACGCCAGGGCCTGAGAGGAGAAGGAACAGAGGAGAAGAGAAGGAACAGGAGGAGAAGAAGGAACAGGAGAAGAAGGAACAGAAAAGGAGGAGGAGAGATAGAGAAACAGAAGGGCTCAGGAACAAGAAGGTGGAAGGGAACCTAAGAACCCACGAGAATACAGGGTGAAGGGTCAGACAGATTAAGGGTACCGGATCCCAAGTAGGTGGAGGAGAAACAACCCTCAGCCAAAGACCGGAGGTCATGATCGTTTATTGGTGCGACCCCTCATCAAACCTGCAAGGAAGGCACCATATAGGACAGCGGGGAACGGGGCCCACTTTTACCCGCGCAGATCCGCTTCAGCTGGACAAAAGTGGGTCACTGGTGAGGCAGGCCAGAGAAAGGATTGAAGGGGGTCCTGTGCCATGCTCCTGAACGTGCCTGTATGACCTCCCTACAACACCTGGACATGCTCCTGATGAGGCTGAGTATTGTGTGTGGCCTCCACGTGCCTGTATGACCTCCCTACAACGCCTGGGCATGCTCCTGATGAGGCTGAGTATTGTGTGTGGCCTCCACGTGCCTGTATGACCTCCCTACAACGCCTGGGCATGCTCCTGATGAGGCTGAGTATTGTGTGTGGCCTCCACGTGCCGATATGACCTCCCTACAACGCCTGGGCATGCTCCTGATGAGGCTCAGTATTGTGTGTGGCCTCCACGTGCCTGTATGACCTCCTTACAATGCCTGGGCATGCTCCTGATGAGGCTGAGTATTGTGTGTGGCCTCCACGTGCCTGTATGACCTCCCTACAACGCCTGGGCATGCTCCTGATGAGGCTGAGTATTGTGTGTGGCCTCCACGTGCCTGTATGACCTCCCTACAACGCCTGGGCATGCTCCTGATGAGGCTGAGTATTGTGTGTGGCCTCCACGTGCCTGTATGACCTCCCTACAACGCCTGGGCATGCTCCTTATGAGGCTCAGTATTGTGTGTGGCCTCCACGTGCCTGTATGATCCCCCTACAACGCCTGGGCATGCTCCTGATGAGGCTGAGTATTGTGTGTGGCCTCCACGTGCCTGTATGACCTCCCTACAACGCCTGGGCATGCTCCTGATGAGGTTGCGGATGGTCTCCTGTGGGATCTCCTCCCAGACCTGGACTAAAGCATCCGCCAACTCCTGGACAGTCTGTGGTGCAACGTGACGTTGGTGGATGGAGCGAGACATGATGTCCCAGATGTGCTCAATCGGATTCAGGTCTGGGGAACGGGCGGCCAGTCCATAGCTTCAATGCCTTCATCTTGCAGAAACTGCTGACACACTCCAGCCACATGAGGTCTGGCATTGTCCTGCGTTAGGAGGAACCCAGGGCCAACCGCACCAGCATATGGTCTCACAAGGGGTCTGAGGATCTCATCTCGGTACCTAATGGCAGTCAGGCTACCTCTGAGGAGCACATGGAGGGCTGTGCGGCCCTCCAAAGAAATGCCACCCCACACCATTACTGACCCACTGCCAAACCGGTCACGCTGAAGGATGTTGCAGGCAGCAGATCGCTCTCCACGGCGTCTCCAGACTCTGTCACCTCTGTCACATGTGCTCAGTGTGAACCTGCTTTCATCTGTGAAGAGCACAGGGCACCAGTGGCCACTTTGCCAATCCTGGTGTTCTGTGGCAAATGCCAAGCGTCCTGCATGGTGTTGGGCTGTGAGCACAACCCCCATCTGTGGAAGTCGGGCCCTCATACCACCCTCATGGAGTCAGTTTCTAACCATCTGTGCAGACACATGCACATTTGTGGCCTGCTGGAGGTCATTTTGCAGGGCTCTGCCAGTGCTCCTCCTGTTCCTCCTTGCACAAAGGCGGAGGTAGCGGTCCTGCTGCTGGGTTGTTGCCCTCCTACGGCCCCCTCCACGTCTCCTGGTGTACTGGCCTGTCTCCTGGTAGCGCCTCCAGCCTCTGGACACTACGCTGACAGACACAGCAGAGCTTCTTGCCACAGCTCGCATTGATGTGCCATCCTGGATGAGCTGCACTACCTGAGCAACTTCTGTGGGTTGTAGAGTCCGTCTCATGCTACCACGAGTGTGAAAGCACAACCAACATTCAAAAGTGACCAAAACATCAGCCAGAAAGCATTGGTACTGAGATGTGGTCTGTGGTCCCCACCTGCAGAATCACTCCTTTATTGAGGGTGTCTTGATAATTGCCAATAATTTCCATCTATTGTCTATTCCATTTGCACAACAGCATGTGAAATTGATTGTCAATCAGTGTTGCTTCCTAAGTGGACAGTTTGATTTCACAGAAGTTTGATTTACTTGGAGTTATATTCTGTTCTTTAAGTGTTCCCTTTATTTTTTGAGCAGTGTGTTTAGTGGTTCACATGTGACATCTGCTCTCCTTGGAGTCATTCACTTTCCCTTTTCTTCACTGTTTCAGACGTTCACCACGACTTCTAAACAAGATTTTTCTCTTTACAGTTTTCTGCCCTCTTTAGCAGTGTCTTTATAGTGTCTTCTCTTAGTGCCTCTCAAAAAATGTCAAGATTGATGTGCACTTTGTCCCCCAGGGTGTCAGAGCTCAGCGTTGGTGCCATAGGGTGTCCACACTCAGTGTAGGTGCCGCGTGGTATCACCGCCCAGTATTCGTGCTCTGTGGTATCATCTATTAGTATTGGTGCTCCAGGGTGTCCCGGCTCAGTATGGTGCTCCAGGGTGTCCCTGCTCAGTATTGGTGCCCCAAGGTGTCCCTGCTCAGTATTGGTGCCCCAGGGTATCCCTGCTCAGTATTGGTGCTCCAGGGTGTCCCTGCTCAGTATTGGTGCTCCAGGGTGTCCCTGCTCAATATTGGTGCTCCAGGGTGTCCCTGCTCAGTATTGGTGCCCCAGGGTGTCCCTGCTCAGTATTGGTGCTCCAGGGTGTCCCTGCTCAGTATTGGTGCCCCACGGTGTCCCTACTCAGCATTGGTGCCCCAAGGTGTCCCTGCTCAGTATTGGTGCTCCAGGGTGTCCCTGCTCAGTATTTGTGCCCCAGGGTGTCCCTGCTCAGTATTAGTGCTCCAGGGTGTCCCTGCTCAGTATTGGTGCCCCAGGGTGTCCCTGCTCAGTATTAGTGCTCCAGGGTGTCCCTGCTCAGTATTGGTGCTCCAGGGAGTCCCTGCTCAGTATTAGTGCTCCAGGGTGTCCCTGCTCAGTATTAGTGCTCCAGGGTGTCCCTGCTCAGTATTGGTGCTCCAGGGAGTCCCTGCTCAGTATTAGTGCTCCAGGGAGTCCCTGCTCAGTATTAGTGCTCCAGGGTGTCCCTGCTCAGTATTGGTGCTCCAGGGAGTCCCTGCTCAGTATTGGTGCCCCAGGGTGTCCCTGCTCAGTATTGGTGCCCCCTGGTATTCCCACTCAGTATTGGAACCTCGTGGTGTCCTCCCTTATTATTGGTGCCTCTTGGTGTTCTCGCTCAGTATTTGTTCAGCAAAATAATGCCCCTCAGAAACGCTGACTCCTATCACTAAGTACCGGTTGGCCGGGGCTCAGCCACCTCGTAGACAGAATGCCTACAGTGGCCTGTTAGGCAATAAGATTGAAGGATGGAGCAGGGACCCATAAGTATTAAACTGTACCGGCGTCCTGAGGAGTTAAGAGTGGCAGACGTCATGAGAGTCTGTGTCCAGGATACCCGGAGCTAGAAATGCCCCTAGATAAAAGCATGTTGACACAAAAAATAGAAAAGGAAATATGTACGTCTTTTGGACTTTGGAGCCACTCCTAGTTTTTACTACTGACGAATACATATAAGTGTGAATGAGGCCTGAAGAAGGTACGTAATATTCAGATATGTTTGAAGATCTAATAAGTTCTGGATGTCGCCAGTTCATAGGTTAGTTCCCCCCATGTTGCTGGCACTCTGCCCCCTCCTGGGCTCTAGGTTGATGGTAATTGGTATAATCCTCTGACCTGTGACCCCGTAATAGACTTTATTGGATCAGAATAAAGATCATTTGTCGCTGGCAGAACGTACAGGAAACATCAGATCATATGATGCCCTCCAGTCCCCGGTGAGGAAGAGACGGATGAACGATCCAGAAGTTACACTTGTGTCTCCGACCACTGGAATCTGCAATCACGAACTGTCCGGCGTCATCTCACCCCAGATACAACCTTACAACTAATGCATGGAGCAAAATTCATAGGAAATAGAAATTACTGGTAAAAGTAAAAAAAAAAAGCAAGAAAAAGGAGAAAACCCAAAGCATCTGTCTAATGCTCAGCACAAGCAAAGCCAAGAGAATGTGACGCGCCCCCTGGGCCGTGGGGCACTCGGCAGCCGGGCCTCTGGTTGCTGGGGGGATATCACGGTGGCTGGCCCGGTCCGTGTCCCAGGGCGGTCAGTAAAAGGGGGAATAGTTATAAGGGATTTAAAGTGTTCGTGACGCCACCTGTGTAATGCGGCTAAGGGGGAGCCGCCGCTGCGGAGCAGTCCTCTGGAGCTGGTGTTACGGCAGCAGGGATGGTGTGGCTCTCCACAGGTAGAGCTAGCTCCAGGGCAGCGTGGGGTGTAATGGATGGAGGTGCAGGGGAGAGATGGCAGGATGGTCCCGGAGGAAAGACAGACACTCACACGGGGGTAAGCTTCAGTACCTTTACTGGTGATGGTGCAGGCACGGTCCAGGGTACTCCGGATGAAGGGCGCACTTTTGGACTCTCCCCAGTGAGCGGGTTTAGGGCCTCCTGATCTGTGGCTTTCCTCGCTAACCTTCTGACCTGCCTGGAACTAGGCCTAGCTTGGTTACTGTCTCTCTTTGCACCTGCTGACCTGGTGGTAGGGCCTTCTCTTGGAGATCACTCTCCCTGGACGCTGGGGCCTCCGTGACTCCTAGCCCTGGTACTGTAATCAGCGTTTGGTGAACCTGGGACCTGTAGTCCTCCAGGGGTTCCGGTGGTTTCTACTGGGTGTAAAGGGTCCCTGTAGGCGCGGACCTGGTGTCCGGTATATATATCTTGGTGAGCCTGGTATGCTCCTCTGCCCCCTCGCTACTTCTTCCTTCTCCTCTCGCCTTTGGCCACTCTAGGGCCCTCACACGTGCTGTAGGCCTTGGCTCGCCTAAGCACAGCAGCCAGCGCGCTGCCTCTTCGCTGCTCTCTGAGCGTCAGTACGCTCTCAGACTCTCTCTCTCAGTCTGACTCTGACTCTGGCTGAACAACAACCGAGCTGCCTGGCTCCACTCTCCCTATATATATCCCTAACGGGCTCCCTCTGGTGGTCTGAGGTGGTAGGGTGAAGGTGTGTGAATGTGTGAGGGCCTCTTGTGGAGAAGTCCATCCATGCACCCTTCTGGGTTCTGTGGCACCAATGCACAGCAGGGCGCCACATTACCCCCTAGTAAAACTCAGTACTCCCGGACTGAAGCATTTTTCTCAAAACAGGTTAACAATAACATTTCTTCCCTTTATGGGAGGCACTTTTCTTGAATGTTACAGGTAACATTATAATAGCAACAACAAATATAATAATAGCAATGAAGTTACAGCAAGTCCCGTAACCTGGTGTCCATTTCACCGATGAAGGAACATGAGGGACCCGCCTGAAAACCCTCAACATAGGCCCTGGGCGTGGCTACAGAGCATAGGTGATCCAGGTGCTGGACCACGTCTTTGGCCACGCCAAACGGGTTTTTGTTCCGTGGTCTAATAAGGGGGCACTCCAAGGAGTGCAACTATGTACATGACAGCTTTTGGGCTGCTCACAGTCCTCTGCCACCGAGTCCTTTATATATACCCTTACGGGTAACTAAATAAACACATATATTTAATTTCAGTTTATACAATAAACATTATGCAATACCCTACTGGGTAACTATTTATACTGTCAGCGTTCCTCTGTTTACTCTCTATACCTGACAGGGGTCTGGCCTTTTGTGCTACGCGATGACCTACGTCGTACTGGAATGCGTGTAGTGTGGATGCTTGCGCTATTTTCCGCTCTATCAGCTCTGTGTGTTGGTGGACTGCAAGACTGCCTTAACCTCTCTACGGGACTGGCAAGTACACTGGTTACTGGGCCTACTGGCTCTGCTTCTACCGGTGATCCTTCTTCCGGGGATTCTTCCTGAGCAGGCTCTTCTGGAGCACTTACAGCGTTTACTTGAATTGGAGAGTCTTCTGGCTGTTGGTAGAAGTGGATCACAGGTATTATTACCGCTCCATCCAGTTGAGGCCAATCTGCTGGGAAATCTCATAAGACAGTATGGAGTACTTCTTCTTTAGGCTCCTCCGGTACCGCGAGAGGCACTTCCTCCTGGGGCTTCAGCGGACTTGGGCACAACTTCAGATGGTCTCTTGATACCGTTGCAGTTGTTCTTCCTCCGTCTTTGCTAAATAGACAGGTTTTTCTATTGTTGAATCTGGAATTCAACACAGTGTAAGGCTCTCTTTCCCACTGGTCGTCAAGTTTGTGGCTTCTTCTCTTTCATTTCAGCACAACTTCTCCAGGTGTCAAGGGTTCGGCTGGTGCATTCTTGTTGTAATGTGCTTCCTGCTTATCTCTCACCCTACTTAGACTGTCTTCAACACAGGCCTGTACTCTCTTGTACTGCTCCTGTCGCGTCGCATTCCAGTCTTCAGTGGACATATCTGCTTCTGGCTCTACCACTCCAAGCTCCAGGTCCATGGGCAACTTTCCGGGTCTTGCTCTCATGAGGTATGCTGTAGTACAATTGGTGGAACTCACAGGTATGTGATTGTACAGATCTACCCGGTCAGGTAGTTTGTCCGGCCTCTGGTTTCTTTCTTCTAGAGGTAAGGTCTTCAACAGGTCAATGACTATATTATTCATCCTTTCACATAACCCATTGGTTTGGGGGTGGTACGGTGTAGTCCGTATCTTCTTACACCCGTACAGATGGCAAAACTCTTTGAACAGCTTGGCTTCAAAGTCAGGGCCTTGATCTGTCAGCACATGCTCCGGGTATCCATGGGGCCTGCAGAAATAGGCTTGAAAAGTCCTTGCTGCAGTTTCTGCCATCAGATCCTTGATGGGGGCTACCACCAGGAACCGGGAGTAGTGATCCACCATGGTCAGGACATACGAGTAGCCTGACCTGCTGGGTGACAGCTTGACGTGATCCAGAGTGACGATCTCCAGGGGCTGGGTTGTCTTGATAGATTGCAAGGGTGCTTTCTGGCTGCTGTAAGTCTTTTCTTCTGAGACTACAGGGTCCACAATCCCAGCACCACCTCTCTATGGAGCTCCGCATTCCAACCCCATAAAACCGATTCTTCAGGAGGGTTTCCAGCTTTTTCCAGCCAAAGTGCCCGGCTTGATTGTGGTAGGCCTCCAATACCATCTGGATGTCTGTCCTGGGCACTACTATCTGCCATACCATCTCATTGGTCCTAGGGTTGACGTACCTTCGGCACAGCTTCTCTCTATAGATGAACAGCCGGCTTCTCTCATTCCACAGTTGCTTGGCTTGTGGAGAAGCGTCCTTCTCCAGGGAGGAACCTTCCTGGGTTATCAGCTCCTTGATACGGCTGACAAGCGGGTCGCTGTCCTGGGTCTCCTTCCAACTATGGTGAGGTAAAGGGTTTAGTGTCTTACCACGATACCTCCTGGAGGTGCGCTGCTCGTGGACCATCCCATTTCTATGGAAGGCAGGTAGCTCAACCTCCTCCAGGTCATCCACTTCTTCTTCAGTATCCGACTGGTGCGGCATTCTAGATAGGGCATCGGCGTTGGTGCTCTTGCGGCCTGCCCGGTACTTGATGGTGAATTGATAGTTTGACAGACGGGCCATCCAACGCTGTTCCATGGCTCCCAACTTGGCTGTCTCTAGATGTGTCAAGGGGTTGTTGTCAGTATAGGCCGTGAACTTACTGGAGGTTAGGTAGTGCTTGAATCGTACAGTGATGGCCCAGACCAAGGCCAGGAACTCCAACTTGAAGCTGCTATAGTTTTCTGGATTCCTCTCGGTCGAGTGGAGCTTCCTGCTTGCATAGGCAATCACCTTCTCTTTGCCATACTGCTTCTGACTCAACACAGCTCCTAGTCCCTCATTGCTGGCATCAGTGTACAGCAGGAAAGGTTGGCTGTAGTCAGGGTAGGCCAGCATTTCTTCGCCAGTCAGGATCTCTTTCATCACTGCAAAGGACTCAGCTTGCTCTTTACCCCACTGGAATGGGCTGTTTTTGCCTCTGTGGGACTGTCCTACCGGGGGATCTTGCAAAGGCGCTGCCTTCTTGGTGTAGTCCTTTACAAACCTCCGGTAATACCCGACCAGTCCCAGGAACTGACGCACCTCCTTGAGGCTCTTCGGTTCGGGCCATTTCTGGATGGCAGTGACCTTCTCCGGGTCTGGTGCTACTCCTTCTGGACTGACAATGTGCCCCAGGTACTGGACCTTCCATTTGAGCAGGTGGCACTTGGAAGGCTTCAATTTCATCCCATACCGGGACAATGCTTCAAATACCTCCGCCAGGTGCTTCAAATGGTCCTCATACGTCTTGGAGTACACTATCACATCATCCAGGTATAGCAGCACGGTCTCGAAGTTACGGTGTCCCAAACAGCACTCCATCAATCTCTGGAACGTTCCAGGGGCGTTGCAGAGTCCGAACGGCATACTGTTGAACTCGCAGAGTCCCATCAGGGTAGTGAAGGCCGTTTTCTCCCGGTCCTCTTTCGCAACTGCTACTTGCCAGTACCTACTAGTGAGGTCAAGGGTAGAGAAGTAATTTGCAGACTTTAGTGCTGCCAGGGATTCCTCTATACGTGGTAAAGGGTATGCATCTTTATGTGTTATGCGATTTACCTGTCGGTAATCTACACACATCCTCATGCTTCCATCCTTTTTCCTGACCAGGACCAGGGGGGCTGCCCAGGGGCTACAGCTATCTCTTATTACCCCTGCTTTCTTCATGTCATGCAACATTTCCTTCGCTTTCTGGTAGTGTGCTGGTGGTATGGACCTGTAACGTTCTTTGATGGGTGGATGGTCACCTGTGGGTATATGGTGTTGTACCCCTTTAATCCTCCCAAAATCAAGTGGGTGTTTACTGAATACCTGTTCGTATTCCTGGACCACCCTGTATACACCTTGTTTTTGATGGACAGGAGTGGTGTCTGTCCCAACATGGAGCTGTTGACACCAATCCTCCAACTGAGCTTCGGAGTCATTGTCCTCCACTGTGTCTGATGAGGTTAAAGACTCTACTGTGTGTATGGCATCATTATTCACAGTGTACAACCTGGCAACAGTGGCGTATCTTGGTAATTTAACTTCATCCTCCCCACAATTTAGGAGACGTACGGGTACCATCCCATTGCGTACATCAACAACCCTCCTGGCAGTTAGGAGTGTAGGTCTGTGCTCTGAGCTAATGGGCGCCTAGTAGTTCTGTCCCTTGAGACCTATTGCTGCTCTACACCAAATCAGCATTTCACTCATCGGGGGAATCACAATGGGTATCTAGTCTGTCACCCGTACCTTACCAATCTCACCACCTGTTAGCTTTACCTGTTGCTGGTACATAAGGGCTCGGATCTCTTTCTGGAGCGCCCTCCTCTGCCCTGGTCTGGCGGTGTCAGCAATCTGTTGGAGCAAAAACAACACTTCTCCCAAACAGTTACCGACAATATTTGTACCAAGTACCATATACAAGTCTGTATCACCAGGGTTAGACTCCACTACAATCAGCCCTTGGTCCTTTAGTTCCGCTCTACCCACCTTCACTGTCACGTCCCCCCTATTAGGTTAAGAGGAAGGCCGTTAGAGGCATACACCGAGAGGTTCGGGGCTGGCGGGTGGAGTTCAACTACGGACCAGTACCTTTTGTAGAGGACATCAGGTATGATGGTTGCCTGAGATCCAGTGTCCAGCAGGGCAGGTATCGCAATGCCATCCAGCACAATGGACAGGAAGGGTCTTCCTCCCACGAACCGATGGTACCAGCTTGATGGGCCTGCTTGATTTACTCCTGGGTGTCGGCCCTCGGCCTCAGGGTTTGCTCGTTTAAAGGACAGTTCCGCGCTGTGTGGCCTGCCTTGTGGCAGCGATATCAGATTAATTCTGGAGGGTGACGTTGGTCGTTGGTCCTCCCACGGGGTGGCGTTGTCCTCCTCCGGGGTGGCGTTGTACTCCTACGGGGTGGCGTTGTCCTCCTTCTCCTCATCCAGAGGACATCCTCAGCGCTGTCGGCCAGTACGATCCTTCCTTCCGGCTCGGGCTCCTCCTGTAGCTGCAGGGTGCTCAGGACAGTGGCCAGGGTTTTACTTAACTGGCGCACTTCAGAGCGTAGGCTGTCCAGCTCGCTAGGGGGCACTGTTTGCATCTTTGTTGCAGCCATTAGTGGAGGAGCAGTGAGTGCTGCGGGCACTGGGGTGGCCCCACCCTGGTAACGCTGGATAGCAGTATCTGATGTTTCCAGGGGCTGCAGACCCTTTATATCCATGTCCTTAAGGGTGTCAAAGGTGGCATCTGGATGGTATAAGGCCCACCACCGTACAGTTCTGCTCTCCTCCTGGGACCTCAACCCCCAGATGAACTGTTCCGTCGGCATTTTATTTTCACTTTGTATGCTAGCTGGACTAACCTGTTTCAGGGCCCGCAGGGCCTCCTGTAAGCGCCAGGCAAAGTCCCGGATACTGTCCTCAGGTTTCTGGGTACAGTGGTAGAACCTCATCCGGAGATCTGTCTCAGTGCAGTTTTCAAACACAGTTTGCAGTCTCTTAAAGATGATGGATACTGATTCCTGGTCTGCGGCTGGCCAGGTTTCAACTTCCCGCTCTGCGGCACCAGTCAATTGTCCCAGCACCACAGCAGCTCTCTGCTTACCAGTCATAGAATACATGTCTAGCACACCGCATATTTTTCTCTTGAATCCGGACAGGGTGTCTGGTTTACCATTATACTGGGGAAGCCATTTTGCTCCAGGGATATACGGCAGGGCCATGGGTATCAATGGGGTCACGACCCCTGCTGGAGGAGCGGCCGCTCCGGCCTGTGCAGCGCCGGGCGCAGGTTGGGCATCTGGAGCGTTAACCGGTGCTCCGGCGGCTTGCTGGTCGTCGGCCATGGTTGCGCCCCCCCTAGTGAACCGGAGCCTACCTTCTTCACTTTCTTTATCAGGTAGGCCGCAGCTCCGCGGGCGACGGTCTTCTTCCAGGACCTTGCGTCGCTCGCGTCTGACGTCAGAGCGTCCTCTGGACTCTTTCCAGGACCTGACGTTTCCTGGTTCGACGTCAGGGGCGGGGCGTGTCCTGGGCTTTGCGCGCTTCCAGCAGTTACGCCTCTCCGATTTCCGCGGTTACGCCCCTCTTCTTCCCGCGTGGCGACAGGAAGATGGCGGACAATGGCGGGAAATCTCGGGAATAGCGGGAAAACTTCACCACAGTGAGTATTACTGTCCTTTAAGGTGCACAGTACCCAGTGGCAACAGGCATGGAATCCTGGTCGTGACGCCAAGGCTGACGCGCCCCCTGGGCCCTGGGGTGCTCGGCAGCCGGACCTCTGGTTGCTGGGGGGGATATCACGGTAGCTGGCCCGGTCCGTGACCCAGGGCGGTCAGTAAAAGGGGGAATAGTTATAAGGGATTTAAAGTGTTTGTGACGCCACCTGTGTAATGCGGCTAAGGGGGTGCCGACGCTGCGGAGCAGTCCTCTGGAGCTGGTGTTACGGCAGCAGGGATGGTGTGGCTCTCCACAGGAAGAGCTAGCTCCAGGGCAACGTGGGGTGTAATGGATGGTGGTGCAGGGGAGAGACAGCAGGACGGTCCCGGAGGAAAGACAGACACTCACACAGGGGTAAGCATCAGTACCTTTACTGGTGATGGTGCAGGCACGGTCCAGGGTACTCCGGACAAAGGGCGCACTTTTGGACTCTCCCCATTGAGCGGGTACAGGGCCTCCTGATCCGTGGCTTTCCTTGCTAAGCTTCTGACCTGCCTGGAACTAGGCCTAGCTTGGTTACTGTCTCTCTCTGCACCTGCTGACCTGGTGGTAGGGCCTTCTCTTGGAGATCACTCTCCCTGGACACTGGGGCCTCCGTGACTCCTAGCCCTGGTACTGTAATCAGCGTTTGGTGAACCTGGAACCTGTAGTCCTCCAGGGGTTCCGGTGGTTCCTACTGGGTGTAAAGGGTCCCTGTAGGCGCGGACCCGGTGTCCGGTATATATATCGGGGTGAGCCTGGTGTGCTCCTCTGCCCCCTCGCTACTTCTTCCTTCTCCTCTCGCCTTTGGCCACTCTAGGGCCCTCACACGTGCTGTAGGCCTTGGCTCGCCTAAGCACAGCAGCCAGCGCGCTGCCTCTTCGCTGCTCTCTGAGCGTCAGTACGCTCTCAGACTCTCTCTCTCAGTCTGACTCTGACTCTGGCTGAACAACAACCGAGCTGCCTGGCTCCACCCTCCCTATATATATCCCTAATGGACTCCCTCTGCTGGTCTGAGGTGGTAGGGTAGAGGTGTGTGAATGTGTGAGGGACTCTTGTGGAGAAGTCCATCCATGCACCCTTCTGGGTTCTGTGGCACCAATGCACAGCAGGGCACCACAAATGGACTGTACACATCGGATCGTACGCTGCACAGAAAGAACAAATCTGAGGCCCCCATTCAGGAAGTTTGCATTAGAAGTTTGTCAAAAAACTGCTTAAAATATTGCAAAATTTTTGCACAATCCTAAATTGGAATGAGAAAATGCATAGACAATCCCACCCAAAAATGAATTAGAGGACACAAAAAGTATAT
The DNA here is from genome assembly GCF_046119375.1 of Phyllobates terribilis. Classification (NCBI taxonomy): domain Eukaryota; kingdom Metazoa; phylum Chordata; class Amphibia; order Anura; family Dendrobatidae; genus Phyllobates; species Phyllobates terribilis. Next base: position 94,997,882 of record NW_027362772.1, read on the forward strand.
ACAATGCCTTGAAAAAGTCTTCACACCCCGTGATCTTTTCCACATTTTTCACGTTACACACACAAGCTTAAATGTATTTTATGTGACACAAACAAGAAGTAGCAAGTATTTGTGATGTGTAAAGAAATTATACAGGGTTTTCCAATTATTATAAAATTATAAATCCGAGCATTGTTCTCTGCATTAATATTCAGCTCCATGTACTCTGATGCCCCTAAATAAAATCCTGAGAGACCAATCACCCCCAGAAGTCACATAATTTTCATATTGTGTCCACCTGGGTGTAATTTCTTCTCAGTATAACTACAGCTGTTCTGTGAAGGCTTCAGAGGTTTGTGTGAGAACATTAGGGATCAAACAGCATCATGAAAACCAAGGGGCCCACCAGACAGGTCAGGGATAAAGCTGAAAACCAAGGAGCCCACCAGACAGGTCAGGGATAGAGATGAAAACTAAGGATCCCACCAGACAGGTCAGGGATAAAGCTGAAAACTAAGGAGCCCACCAGACAGGCCAGGGATAAAGTTGTGAAGAGTAAAGCAGGGTTAGGTTATACTAAATAGCCTGAGCTCTGAACATTTCATGGAACATCAATCCATCATCCAAAAATGGAAGGAGTATGGCATAACTGCAAACCTACCAAGACATGGCCGTCCACCTAACCTTACATCCCAAGCACAGACAGCACTAATTAAAGAAGCAACAGAGAGGCCCGTGGTCACTGGAGGAGCTTCAGAGAGCCACAGCTCAGGGGGAGAATCTGTGCACAGGACAACTATTGGAAAGGAAAACATTTTGGGCTTAATGCAAAATGCTATGTATGGCAGAAAAATAACACTGCACATCACCCTGAAAACACCATCCCCGCCGTCACACATGGTGGAGTCAGCATCATGCTGTGGGAGGCTTTTCTTCAGCAGGGGCAGGGAAACTGGTCAGTGTTATTGATAAGATGGATGGAGCTAAATACAGGGCAATCCAGGAGGAAAACCTGTCAGAGGCTACAAAAGGACTCAAGACTGGGGCATAGGTTCTCCTTCCAGCAGGACAATGACCGTGCTGGAAGGTGTATGCTCTCCATCAAATCTCACTGAGCTAGAGTGAGTGTGCAAAGATGAATAGGCAAAAATTTCAGCCTCTAGTTGTGCAAAGCTCCTTTCAAGTCAAATTTATTTTGTGATTTTCCCAAGTTTACCATCTTGCCTTGGTCACCTGAGATGGCAGTTTGGATTAGTACAGTTTAATTAAATTAGTGATGCGTAAAAAGTAAACATTGGCAGACCAAGGTGTGAAATTGAACAATACCTGAGCAATGATTAACGAAAGTGTGAAAGTAAATAGTGTCCTACAAACTTAATGCACTGCTAATGTCTTAGGTAAGCTATTCCTGAACAATTCTCCCACTCCCGCTTACATTTGTAATGTGTATTTTTTCATGAACATATGTCTTGCATTGGTGACCTGTGTTCATGCTTCTGTGGTAGATGCAAAGCTGAACTTTGGGATCCTGAAAAATGCACCATAAACGCAGCAAAAAATGCACCAAAACCTGCGGTTTTGATTCTGCTTCTGTCCTGCCAAGAGATCAAGTTTTGCTACAGAAAAAAAAAAATGAAAAAACGCCAATGTGTGAACATGCCCTGACATGTCCAAAACAACCACAATATAAACAAAAACGAGCTAATGCTCTTTTCTGTAACCACTCTGGGGTCTCTGCAAGCACCAATTTGAATAGGTTTACCAGTTTCAACTAACGGGGAAGATGCCACTGAAACACCTTAACGTGTGTCTCTATCTCTCAGACGTCTGTCTAAAACAAACAACGAGAATCATAACTTCCTCCAAAGACTGCGGACAGGAATTGTAAGTCATCATTTGTTCCGAAAGTCCCTGACACAACTATCGTTCCAGGAGGTCTCCACTGCCCAACGTCTAAACTGTGAGCAGTAGTCCTAAGCTCTATGACCTCCTTGAACCAATGGACGGATCTTGGTTTCAGCCACAGTGACTGCGTCAGGGTCGTCATAAATGAGGCCAAGAGATGAAAAAAATGCCTTAGAGGACAACGCCAGCTAACAATGCTATGATGGTGCTTAAACACTCACACGGGTAACAGTAGAGGGGACAGAACTTCCAAGAAAGAAGCTGCACCTTTACCCAACTGGTCCCTGTACAGACTAGAAAGGGCCCTAACCGCACAACTAAATACACCTCGTCGGACCAGGCTCACTATAAGGCTGTCGAGGAGTTTCTCGTACCTCCTGAGGAACCAGAGGGGACGCCGCACCACAATCCAACAAAGGTAGAGGATGGAGTGCAGGAAGATATGAGGACCTAGGGTGTGAAACTAAAACATGTTCACAAAGGATAGACAGGGATAAATAAGGAGAAACAAAAAAACTGAATAAGTGAAACCTCCCAGAGCCCCAAACATGGATAAGAAAGGAAAGGTGCTGTGGAGGAAAACTCTCAGATTCACACCAGGAAAAATAAATGGGGTTTACCGGACAAGGAACTCTAAACACCAATCTATATGGAAGTATAGCCAGCAAGTGAGGCAAGTGAATGATAAACATATCAAGTCCATCTCAAAATGTAATAGGACAGAGCCAAAAGGGAAAATTGAAAACACCTGGAGAGAAGCTAACCAAGAAAAGAAACCATCAGCATTTGGACAGAGAGGCAAAAGACTGTAGCTCAGCAGAGAGGGAAACAGACCAGGCATCAATAGGTCACTGAATCGAAGCCCGTAACCGAGTAATCACACACTGATGAACTATGTTTAGGACGGAGCAGCTCTGTCACTGAGCACTCCTGGCACCGAGGACAGCTGGTCGGTGGGGTGCAATGTGTCACACCCCACCGATCAGACAAAGATAGGTCATCAGTGTTAAAGTAGTGGACATCCTCTTTAAGTTTGTGGGTGTAGCGTGAAAAAATGTGGAAGAGTTTAAGGGGTATGAATACTAGAGTAATAGAATATATAGGCATACATACATACGCACTGCACGGTACCACTTCTTGTGTACTGTGGTATCAGTGGTACTGTGCAGTGTATATATTATATATACAGGGTAATTGACAGATACTCAGAATCAGGCCACGTTCAGTATTCGGTCAGTATTTTACATCAGTATTTGTAAGCCAAAACCAGGAGTGGGTGATAAATACAGAAGTGGTGACTTGTTACTATTATACTTTTCCTCTGATTGTTCCACTCCTGATTTTGGCTACAAATACGGATGCGAAATACTGACCGAATTCTGAAGGTGTGAACGTGGCCTTAGAGAGGTAATCGCCTTCACCCCTTGGTGCAGTGCAGAGTATTATACGCCGGGCACATAACCCGTTATCTATAGCGGCCTTTTTCTTTCCTGCTCCTGCCGTATGAATGGAAAGTTTCTGAAGGAAATATGGCTTACAGAATTGATGACACGCAGGATGCCTTCAGCAAGCGAAGCCTCAAAGACACTTTGTGCAGCAGATGAAAGAGCCATTAAAATCATTCATCTGCAAAAGATAAAGATGCGATTCACCAAAGATTCGAGGATCTGACGACAGCGACATTCAGTTCTGTTCTCACAAACAACAATCCGCCCCGTTCACCTGGACCTGGACCGGAAGTCAGGGCGGCTCATGATCAGGACTCAGTAATGGCCCTGCGCAGGAGCGAGGGATGAAGCTGCAAGTCCTATACCTGCAAGCTAGGAGCTGTGTACACTTAGGGGCCCCGGCTGGATCAAGCACGGGGCCACAACCTGAAGCAATGATGTAACTAGAGCCCGACTGCTGCAATAATTCTGGTTCTGGTCTACTTATAAAATACTTCTAAAAACTTTTGCAACTTTCTAATACACTTTTGCCTGGATCACCAGCTGCAGTTTGTAGGTCACTTTTTTGTGCTTTAAGTTGACATTTTTATCTCTGTCTTTAGACTATTCGGCTGTGATCGCGGGGAACCAATGTGTTACTATGGCTGCTGGAGTTTACTGAAGGCAGGCGTCACTGCCATGGTATGCAGTATATAGTATACAGCGACATATAGAAGTTTGGGCACCCCTGGTGAAAATTCCTGTTATTGTGAACAGTTATGCAAGGTGAAGATAAAATGATCTAAAAGGCCTAAAGTCACAGATGACGCATTTCCTTTGAATTTTAGGCAAATATATATATACTAGATGGTGGCCGGATTCTAACGCATCGGGTATTCTAGAATAGGTATGCGGCCGACGGGGCGCAATTAGCAGAGCGGTGTTTAAATTTTGCGCCAAAATCGCTGATTGGTCACGTTCGGCAACCGCGACCAATCAGCAAAGCGGTGTTTAAATTTGGCGGCAATATTGGTGATTGGTCGCGGGCGGCGGCCGCGACCAATCAGCGAGCCGTGTTAGTGAGGACTGGAGAGCGTGTTTAAATTTGGCACCAAAATCACTGATTAGTCACGACCAATCAGCAGAGCGGTGTTTAAATTTGGCGCCAATACTGCTGATTGGTCGAGGCCGCCGGCCGCGACCAATCAGCGATTTTGGCGCAAAATTTAAACAAAGCTCTGCTGATTGGTCGCGGCCGTCAGCCGCGACTAATCAGCGACTTTGGGGCCAAATTTAAACCCTGCGCCAAAATCGCTGATTGGTCACGGGCGGCGGCCGCGACCAATCAGCGAACCGTGTTAGTGAGGAATGGAGAGCGTGTTTAAATTTGGCACCAAAATCGCTGATTAGTCGCGGCCGGCGACCAATCAGCAGAGCGTTGTTTAAATTTGGCGCCAATCTCGCTGATTGTTCGCGGCTGACGGCCGCGACCAATCAGCACAGTGAGGTTTAAATTTGGCGCCAATACTGCTGATTGGTCGTGGCTGGCAACCGCGACCAATCAGCAGAGTGGGGTTTAAATTTTGCGCCAATACTGCTGATTGATCTCGGCCAGCAACCGCGATCAATCAGCAGAGCATTGTTTAAATTTGGCGCCAATCTCGCTGATTGGACGCGTCTGGCGTCCGCGACCAATGAGCAGAGTGGGGTTTAAATTTGGCGCCAAGCTCGCTGATTGGTCGCGGCTGGCGTCCGCGACCAATTAGCACAGCAGTGTTTAAATGTCGCGGCAAGATCGGTGATTGGTCGCGGCCGCTATTTAAATGTGGCGCCCAAATCGGTGATTGGTCGCGGGCAGCGCCAGCGACCAATCAGCGATTTTTAACACAAATTTCCGGACCTTTGTAACACCATGCAGATACTGTGGGGACATCAGCGGCTAGGGTGTGAAGGGAGGACCGGGGAGCGGCGCTGCGGGTCGGGATACTTCTGCTGCGAGCGCCCGCTCATGTCCCTGGTTCTTGCAGCGGAAGTATCCGGACAGGCAGCGGCGCTGACATCCAATTGGTCGCACACGCTATTTAAAATTGCCGCACAAATCGGTGATTGGTCGCTGTCTTGGCCCGCGACCAATGACTGATCTTGGCGCCAAAGTTAAACACTATTGTGCTGATTGGTCGCGGACGCTGACCGCGACCAATCACCGATTTGGGCGCCAAATTTAAATATCGGCCGCGACCAATCACCGATTTGGGCGCCAAATTTAAATATCGGCCGTAACCAATCACCGATCTTGGCTCCACATTTAAACACCGCTGTGGTGATTGGTCGCGGCCGATATTTAAATTTGGCGCCCAAATCGGTGATTGGTCGCGGGCAGCGTCGGCGACCAATCAGCACAATAGTGTTTAAGTTTTGCGCTAAGATCAGTGATTGGTCGGGTCCGAAGACCGCGACCAATCATCGAATCGTCTTGGTGAGGACCGGGGAGCGCCGCTGCCTGTGCGGATACTTCCGCTGCGAGAACCCGGGACATGAGCGGGCGCTCGCAGCAGAAGTATCCCGACCCGCAGCGCCGCTCCCCGGTCCTCCCTTCCGCATGGAGGTCAGCGACGCCGGCGGTCCTTCCGCTGCTACCGGCCGGGAGATGAGCGCCTCGCGCCGCTCATCTCCCGGCTGCATCTCCGTCCCGCAGATGGGTCCGGCGGTCGGGTTACTTCTGCTGTTGCCGGCCGGGAGATGAGCGCCTCGCGCCGGTCATCTCCCGGCTGCATCGCCGCTGAGCTCCGTCCCGCAGATGAGCCGCTAACGGCCGCCATCTTTTTTTAGAAATCCCCCGGCGCTGATTGGCCGCTGCCGGACCAATGAGCGACGCGGGATTTCCTGGACAGACAGACACACAGACACACAGACAGACAGACAGACAGACGGGATAAGACGATTATATATATAGATAATTTATTTTCATCTTTAACATTTTAAAAATTACAAAAAGAAAATGGGCCGATGCAAATGTGGTACCCCAGGGGTCCGGTTGCCACCGTGACATTCCCCAGCATAGACCGGCCCAGCCACCGAGTACCCCACGGCCCAGGGGGCGCATCACAAAAGTCTGGGCACCCTTGGAGATTTGTGCTCAGATAACTTTGACCAAGGTTTCAGACCTTAATTAGCCTGTTAGGGTTATGGCTTGTTCACTATCATTGTTAGGAAAGGCCGGTGATGCAAATCTCCAGCTTTATAAAAACCTCCTCTAACCTTGTGCCAATAACTGCAGCCATGGGTTCTTCTAAGCAGCTGCCGAACTCTGACAATGATGGAGGCCACAAAGCAGGAGAAGCTATAAGAAGATAGCAAAGAGTTTTCAAGTTGCCCTTTCCTCAGATCAAAATGCGATTTTTAAATGGCAGTTACCAGGAACAGTGGAGGTCAAGATAAGGTCTGCAAGACCAAGCAAAATTTTAGTGAGAGCTGCTCATAGGATTGCTAGAGAGGCAAATCAGAACCCCCCCGCTTGACTGCAAAAGACCTTCAGAAAGATTTAGCAGACTCTGGAGTTGTGGTACATTGTTCTACTGTTCAGAGACACCTGCACAAATATGGCCTTCATTGAAGAGAAGAGTCATCAGAAGAAAACCTCTCCTGCATCCTCACCATAAAATTCTGCTTCAGAAGAACATGTAAACAAGCCTGATGCATTGTGGAAACAAGTCCTGTGGACCAATGAGGGTAAAACGGAACTCTACAGCCAGAATGATCAGAGGTATGTGTGGAAAAAAAAAGGGCACAGAATTTCAGGAAAAGAACATCTCGCTAACCATTAAGCATGGGGGAAGATCAATCATGCTTTGGGGTTGTGTTGCAGATCATTTCATTTTCAACTTGCTTAGCTCTTCACAATAACAGTAATATGACCAGGGGCGCCCAAACTTTTAAATGCCACTGTAAGCAATCAGATGATCGAAGACTCAAGTTGTGAGAAGGGACTGAAAAATAAGAGTAAAAAAAAAAAAATGTTAAATGTAAAAATTTGAATCATTTCTCTTTTCCCCAATAAAAATAAAGAGATTTTTTTTTTTAAAAAAAAAAAACCTACATAGTAAAAACTATAAAGAGAAAAAAAATGAAAAAGTCAGAATTGTGTTTTTTTTTTTAGGCACTACACTTCCCTAAAAAATACAATAAGAAGCAATCAAAATGTTGCATGTACCCTAAAATAGTGTCAATGAAACCATGGTTTCCCCACGCAAAAATTAAGCCTTAGCACAGCTCCAGCAACGGAAAAATAAAAACGCATTGTTACTGGTCTCAGAAAAAGGCGACAGAAGCAAAACTTTTTTTTTTTTCACAAACTTCTGAATTTTTTTTTTTTATTCTTTAAATAATCCTATGCAATTTTGGTGTTGTTGTGATATTACTGACCAGGAGAATGTTATTTTTCCTTGCTCAGTTTTACCGCCCAATGAACACAGCAAAAACAAATCCCTAAAAACGATAGCAGAATTTTCTATAGGGTTTAGATCTGGAGACTGGCTAGGCCACTCCAGGACCTTGGAAATGCTTCTTACGAAGCCACTCCTTCGTTGCCCTGGCGGTGTGCTTGGGATCATTGTCATGCTAAAAGACCCAGCCACGTTTCATCTTCAATGCCCTTGCTGATGGAAGGAGGTTTGCCCTCAAAATCTCACGATACATGGCCCCATTCATTCTTTCATGTACACGGATCAGTCGTCCTGGTCCCTTGGCAGAGAAACAACCCCAAAGCATGATGTTGCCACCCCCATGCTTCACAGTAGGTATGGTGTTCTTTGTATGCAACTCAGCATTCTTTCTCCTCCAAACACAACGAGTTGTGTTTCTACCAAACAGTTCTACTTTGGTTTCATCTGACCATATGACATTCTCCCATTACTCTTCTGGATCATCCAAATGCTCTCTTCAGACGGGCCCGGACATGTAATGGCTTAAGCAGGGGGACACGTCTGGTACTGCAGGATCTGAGTCCCTGGCGGCGTAGTGTATTACTGATGGTAGCCTGTGTAACGTTGGTCTCAGCTCTCTGCAGGTCATTCACTAGGTCCCCCCGTGTGGTTCTGGGATTTTTGCTCACCATTCTTGAGATAATTTTGACCCCACGGGGTGAGATCTTGCGTGGAGCCCCAGATCGAGGGAGATTATCAGTGGTCTTGTATATCTTCCATTTTCTAATTATTGCTCCCACAGTTGATTTCTTCACACCAAGCTGCTTGCCTATTGCAGATTCAGTCTTCCCAGCCTGGTGCAGGGCTACAATTGTGTTTCTGGTGTCCTTCGACAGCTCTTTGGTCTTCACCATAGTGGAGTTTGGAGTGTGACTGTTTGAGGTTGCGGACAGGTGTCTTTTATACTGATAACAAGTTTAAACAGGAGCCAGTACTACAGGTAATGAGTGGAGGACAGAGGAGCCAGTACTACAGGTAATGAGTGGAGGACAGAGGAGCCAGTACTACAGGTAATGAGTGGAGGACAGAGGAGCCAGTACTACAGGTAATGAGTGGAGGACAGAGGAGCCAGTACTACAGGTAATGAGTGGAGGACAGAGGAGCCAGTACTACAGGTAATGAGTGGAGGACAGAGGAGCCAGCACTACAGGTAATGAGTGGAGGACAGAGGAGCCAGTACTACAGGTAATGAGTGGAGGACAGAGGAGCCTCTTAAAGAAGAAGTTACAGGTCTGTGAGAGACAGAAATCTTGCTTGTTTGTAATTGACCAAATACTTATTTTCCACCAAAATTTGAAAAAAAAAATTCTTTCCAAATCAGACAATGTGATTTTCAGGATTTGTTTTCTCATTTTGTCTCTCATGGTCGAGGTCGACCTATGATGTCAATTACAAGCTGACCTCATCTTTTTAAGTGGGAGAACTTGCACAATTGGGGGCGGACTAAATACTTTTTTTTCCCCCACTGTATAGGTTATTAGGAGAAGTTTCAGTAAAACTTGTATTTACTGATTTCAATCTCTGCTTTTTCTGGGCTCCGGAGTCCAGTGGGCGGTCCCATCAGTGATTGATTGACAGCCTTTACTATATAACTGTATATACAGAGATCACTGAATTATAATACAGCCCTGATCAGGTAAGTGTGGTGGTTTCCTGGAGAAAGTTTTGGAGCCAGTAGCCCCCAACTTACACAGACATAGTATGGAGAGGGGAGGAGCTATTGGAACACACAGACATTGTATGGAGAGGGGAGGAGCTATTGGAACACACAGACATAGTATGGAGAGGGGAGGAGCTATTGGAACACACAGACATTGTATGGAGAGGGGGGGAGCTAGTGGAACACACAGACATTCTATGAAGAGGGGAGGATCTATTGGAACACACAGACATTCTATGGAGAGGGGAGGAGCTATTGGAACACACAGACATATTATGGAGAGGGGAGGAGCTATTGGAACACACAGACATTGTATGGAGAGGGGGGGAGCTAGTGGAACACACAGACATTCTATGGAGCGGGGAGGAGCTAGTGGAACACACAGACATAGTATGGAGAGGGGAGGAGCTATTGGAACACAGACATTCTATGAAGAGGGGAGGAGCTATTGGAACACACAGACATTCTATGAAGAGGGGAGGAGCTAGTGGAAAACGTGTTACTGTATTTTCGAGTTGTATACGGCTGAGATCAGACAGTGCATCTCACGATTGTGTCAGGTCTCTACCCGTAGAGTCATCACCATACAACTAAAATAAATGTGAGCAAATCTAGTTCAGTTAGACGCTGTAACGGGTCTGGGAGGCGGAACCTCTGAGCTACTATACAAGGGGGCGGTCCTTGTAAGGGAGCGGGTGGCGACCAGGCAGGCAGTCACAGCAGGTGACCGGGACAGTCTCTGGGTAAAGGGTTGGTACGACCTGTGGCGGCTGATGGTAGACGTGAGCTCCCAGGTGAGCAGGCGAGAGTCTCTGGATAAACGGGTGGTCACAGCATGTGACGGCGGAGCCTCCAGGAAGACCAACAGACAGGCGGCAGATGAGCGCTCCCAGGTGAGCGGGCAGAAGTCTCTGGACAGGCGGGTGGTCACAGCACGTGACGGCGGAGCCTCCAGGTAGGCTAGCAGGCAGGTAGCAGGAGTGCGCTCCCAGGTGAGCGGGCAGGAGTCTCTGGACAGGCGGGTGGTCACAGCACGTGACGGCAGAGCCTCCAGGTAGGCTAGCAGACAGGCAGCAGATGAGCGCTCCCAGGTGAGCGGGCAGGAGTCACTGGACAGGCAGGTGGTCACTGCACGTGACGGCGGAGCCTCCAGGTAGGCTAGCAGGCAGGTAGCAGGAGTGCGCTCCCAGGTGAGCGGGCAAGCTGGTCCATAGACAGACTGACAAGAGTTGGAAGGCAGACCGTCGGACCTCAGGCAAGCAGGCAGGTAGTTGATGTGCGCTCCCAGGTGAGCGGGCAGGCTGGTCCTTAGACAGACTGACAGGAGTAGTAAGGCAGACCGTCGGACCTCAGGCTAGCAGGCAGGTAGCAGAATATCAGGCAGGAATAAGACAGCAAGCTGGCAGGAATCTGGCAGGTATCTGGCAGGTAACTGGCAACGGGACCTGAGGGCTGAAGCAGAGTAGTGAACAGTGCAACAACATTGCTCGGGCACCTCCATTTTGGAGGAGGTGCCTTATATATGGTGAAGTCCTCCGGCCATTGGCCGGGGACTCCTTAGGACGGCGCGCGCGGCCCCTTTAAGATGGAGGGAGAGCGCGCACGCACGCCCTAAGCACAGTGGCCGGGAAGGAGCGCGCGCTGCCAGCAGAGCGGGAGGAGGACGCCGGGCACGGAGCAGAGCGGTGAGGGGAACAGCGTCCCTGCCTAGCAGAGGGCAGGGACGCCGGCGCTACAGTACCCCCCCCTTTAGGCCCCCCCTTTTTTAGGCCAGACAGAAATTTAGCAAGGATGAGAGGGGCATGGATGTTCTCCCGGGGCTCCCACGTTCTCTCCTCAGGACCAAACCCCTTCCAATCTACTAGAAAAAAGGTCTTTCCTCTTACCCTTTTGGTGGCAAGAATGTTCTCTACCTCAAACTCGTCCTCAGCAGAAACCGGAGCAGGAGGCGTACCTGTAGACTTGGAAAAAGAGTTAAGTACCACAGGTTTGAGGAGAGATACATGGAAGGAGTTAGGGATCCGCAAGTTGGCCGGGAGTTTCAATTTATAGGCCACCGGGTTGATCTGACTGGTGACCTCCAGAGGACCGATGAACCGAGGCCCTAACTTGTAAGAAGGTATCTTGAGTCGGACATATTTAGATGAGAGCCAGACTTTATCTCCAGGACGAAATTGTGGAGGATCCAGGCGTTTTTTGTCAGCGTGTCTTTTCATCCGTTCGGACGACTGAAGGAGTGCGGATCGGGTACTCTCCCAAATGGAGGAAAATTTGCTAACGAGAGATTCCGCAGCCGGGTTGTCCACAGAGGTGGAGACAGGAAAAGGAATCCGAGGATGCTGACCGAAGACTACAAAAAACGGGGATTTGGAGGAGGATTCGCTCTCGTGATTGTTATAAGAGAACTCGGCCCATGGCAGGAGATCCACCCAGTCAGAATGATGGGCATTAACGAAGTGCCGGAGGTAACTGGTCAGGTTCTGATTGATCCGCTCCACTTGACCATTGGACTGTGGGTGGTAAGCGGAAGAGAAGTCCAGGGTGACGTCTAGCAGTTTACAAGTGGCTCTCCAGAAGCGTGAGGTGAACTGTACCCCACGATCCGACACGATGTGGAGGGGCAGGCCATGAAGACGAAAGATGTGACGAATAAAGTCTTTAGCTAGCTCGGGTGCAGACGGGAGGCCTGGCAGGGGAACGAAATGAGCCATCTTGGAGAAGCGGTCAGCGACCACCCAAATGACCGTACAACCGGCAGAGACTGGGAGGTCAGTTATAAAGTCCATTGCTATATGCTGCCAGGGGGCAGCAGGTACAGAAAGCGGAAGGAGGCGACCGGCTGGCAGATGTCTCGGAACCTTGTTGCGGGCGCAGCACATACAGGCAGAAACAAAGTCTATTACGTCCTTGTGCAGGGTAGGCCACCAGTAGTGCCGGGTAATAAGCTGGAGGGTCTTTTTCTGACCGGCGTGGCCAGCTAGTTTAGACGAGTGACCCCAGTGTAGGATCTTCTCCCGATCAGGTACTGATACGAACGTCTTTCCGGGAGGGAGACGATTTAGACTCACGGGAGCCACCTGCATTACTCTGGCGGGATCGATGATGTGTTTCAGATCTTCCTCGAGATCAGACACCAGAAAGGATCGAGACAAGGCGTCCGCCTTGACGTTTTTGTCAGCCGGGCGAAAATGAAGAACAAAATCAAAGCGAGCAAAATACAAGGACCACCGGGCTTGGCGCGGGTTAAGTCTCTGGGCATGCTGGAGGTAAGCCAAGTTCTTGTGGTCAGTGTAAATTATTATCGGGTGAAGAGCCCCCTCGAGCAGGTAACGCCACTCCTCCAATGCCAGTTTGATGGCCAATAACTCTCGGTCTCCTATGGAATAATTGCGCTCTGAGGAGGAGAAGAGTTTAGAGAAGAAGCTGCAAGTTACCATCCTCCCGGAAGATGATTTTTGAGTAAGTACCGCTCCGGCTCCAGAGGAGGAGGCGTCAACCTCCAGGAAGAACTGCTTGTTGCCGTCCGGGCGATGCAGCACCGGGGCGGAAGAGAAGGCCTGTTTTAAGGAAAGAAAGGCCCCCTCTGCTTCGGGCGGCCACTCTTTGGGATTAGTACCCTTACGGGTGAGCGCGGAAATTGGGGCAGTCCGGGAAGAGAAGTGTGGTATGAAGAGGTGGTAGTAGTTGGCGAAGCCCAGGAACCGCTGAATGGCCTTCAACCCCTCCGGTCGAGGCCATTTCTCGATGGCAGACAGTTTCTCTGGATCCATTCGTAGGCCGGTCTGAGAAATAATGTAGCCCAAAAACGGAAGCGAGGTCTGCTCAAAGAGGCACTTCTCGTATTTAGCGAAGAGGTGATTCTGCCTGAGCCTGAGCAGGACCTGACGAACGTCCCTCCGGTGAGTCTGGAGATCCGGAGAGAAGACCAAGATGTCGTCCAGGTACACCACTACGCAGGAGTAGAGAAGGTCCCGGAAGATGTCATTGACCAACTCTTGAAAGACGGCAGGAGCGTTACAGAGACCAAAGGGCATTACCAGATATTCATAGTGGCCGTCCCGGGTGTTGAATGCCGTCTTCCATTCATCCCCCTGACGGATACGAACCAGGTTGTACGCCCCACGGAGGTCCAGTTTGGTGAAGATTCTAGCCCCCCTCAGACGATCAAATAACTCCGGAATGAGCGGAAGGGGGTACTTATTCTTCACCGTGATCTGGTTAAGGCCTCTATAGTCTATACAGGGACGGAGAGAGCCGTCCTTCTTTTTGACGAAAAAGAAGCCTGCTCCCGCCGGGGAGGTAGATTTCCGGATGAATCCCCTGGCCAGATTCTCCTCAATATATTCGGACATCGACCGGGTCTCAGCAGCGGATAATGGATAAATACGCCCACGGGGAGGAGTAGTACCGGGTAACAGGTCGATAGGGCAGTCGTATGGTCTATGAGGGGGTAGTGTCTCTGCCTCCTTTTTATTAAAGACATCAGCATAAGACCAATAAGGAATCGGAAGTCCAGGTAGATTAGCTGGGGTAGGAGAAGGACGGACGGGATGGACGGGAACCAGACAGGTCTTATGGCAGTCCTGTCCCCAGCGAAGGACCTCTCCGGTCTGCCAGTCAAGCACGGGTGCATGTCTCTGGAGCCAAGGTAGACCTAGCAAGAGGGCGTGAGAGAGTCCAGGCAGAACATGAAAGGAGATACTCTCAGAATGCAGCATTCCCACCTGCAGAGTAATGGATTCGGTGATGAGTTGGATGGGGCGTGGTAAGAGACCCCCATCCACGGCAGCAACAGACAAGGGTACAGCCAGAGGTTTGGTGGGGATGCGGTATTTCTCTACCAGGGACTGTGAAATAAGATTTCCGGCTGCTCCAGAGTCAAGTTGGGCTAGTTCGAAATAACGGTTCTCCCCGCAGACGATTGAGACTGACAGCAGCAGAGATGGAGAGGATTTATTCTTGTCTAGGTCGACCTCTCTGAGCGAACCTAGACACAGGCGTTTCCCGACCTCTCCGGGCAGGCACGGATCCGGTGCTCCTTACTGCCACAGTAGAAGCAGCTCCCCTCGGCACGGCGTAAGTCCTGACGGGTTTTGACCATCTTGGTCTGGTCGACCTGCATAGGCACAGGAGAGTGTACCTGGGGAGAGACGGAGGGAGTGACGGGTTTCTGAAAAGTAGGAGCTAGACGTGGTAACCTCCTCTCACGGGTGACCTCTTTGGCACGCTCCTGGAACCGTAGGTCAATCCGGGTGGCATCGAGAGTGGTAGGAATGTCCCGACCGGCAAGTTCATCTTTAATACGGCCGGACAGACCCTCCCAGAAGACGGATACCAGAGCGTCGTTATCCCAGGCCAGCTCCGAGGCAAGGGTACGGAACCGTATGGCATATTGGCCCACGGTGAGACTTCCCTGACGGAGGCGTAGCAGAGATGATGCGGATGAGGTCTTCCGTCCGGGTTCGTCGAAGACTTTCCGGAAAGCCGTGAGAAAGGCAGGCAAGTCGGACACCAGGGGGTCTCCTCTCTCCCATAGAGGATTTAGCCAGGCCAGGGCCTCCCCGGTGAGATGGGACATGATGAAGGCAATTTTGGCCCGGTCGGAGTTAAACTGGTGGGACAACAGTTCAAAGTGCAGGGTGCACTGATTTATGAAGCCCCGAGCCTGGGCGGAGTCGCCTCCGAAGCGAGGAGGTGCAGAAAGCCGGGGTCCGGGGTAGGATACCATGGTATTAGTGGGCAGTGGAGCTGCCGGATTGCGAGTCATGGCTCTGGCGGAGGTTGCTGGCGGAGCAGTCAGAGTGTCCAGGCGAGAATTGACATTCCGCAGGTGACCCAGGATGGACTCCTGTTGGGACCTCTGACGGGACAGTTCATGACACAGGTCCGAGAGTGAGGGAGCTTGGGTGCCACCGGGTTCCATGGCCCGAGCAAACTGTAACGGGTCTGGGAGGCGGAACCTCTGAGCTACTATACAAGGGGGCGGTCCTTGTAAGGGAGCGGGTGGCGACCAGGCAGGCAGTCACAGCAGGTGACCGGGGCAGTCTCTAGGTAAAGGGTTGGTACGACCTGTGGCGGCTGATGATAGACGTGAGCTCCAGGTGAGCAGGCAAGAGTCACTGGACAGGCGGGTGGTCACAGCATGTGACGGCGGAGCCTCCAGGAAGACCAACAGACAGGCGGCAGATGAGCGCTCCCAGGTGAGCGGGCAGAAGTCTCTGGACAGGCGGGTGGTCACAGCACGTGACAGCAGAGCCTCCAGGTAGGCTAGCAGACAGGCAGCAGATGAGCGCTCCCAGGTGAGCGGGCAGGAGTCACTGGACAGGCAGGTGGTCACAGCACGTGACGGCGGAGCCTCCAGGTAGACTAGCAGGCAGGTAGCAGGAGTGCGCTCCCAGGTGAGCGGGCAAGCTGGTCCATAGACAGACTGACAGGAGTAGTAAGGCAGACCGTCGGACCTAAGGCTAGCAGGCAGGTAGCAGAATATCAGGCAGGAATAAGACAGCAAGCTGGCAGGAATCTGGCAGGTATCTGGCAGGTAACTGGCAACGGGACCTGAGGGCTGAAGCAGAGTAGTGAACAGTGCAACAACATTGCTCGGGCACCTCCATTTTGGAGGAGGTGCCTTATATATGGTGAAGTCCTCCGGCCATTGGCCGGGGACTCCTTAGGACGCCGCGCGCGGCCCCTTTAAGAGGGAGGGAGAGCGCGCACGCGCGCCCTAAGCACAGTGGCCGGGAAGGAGCGCGCGCTGCCAGCAGAGCGGGAGGAGGACGCCGGGCACGGAGCAGAGCGGTGAGGGGAACAGCGTCCCTGCCTAGCAGAGGGCAGGGACGCCGGCGCTACAGACGCCAATTACAGAAGGACAAAAAGAAAAAAAAGACGACTTATCAAATTATTTCCTGAAAAATAGAAGTTAGTTCTCTAGTAAAATCACATTTCTCATTCTGTAAGAGATCTACATATCTCTGCAACCTGGATACTGGAGGATAAAGCATGATGACCGACCCCGCTAATTGGGCAATATTTTGGCCAACAACCTCCTTCCCTTAGTAAGAGC
The DNA here is from genome assembly GCF_046119375.1 of Phyllobates terribilis. NCBI lineage: Eukaryota > Metazoa > Chordata > Amphibia > Anura > Dendrobatidae > Phyllobates > Phyllobates terribilis. The sequence goes on from NW_027362772.1 coordinate 95,014,394, forward strand.
ATTGAAGATGGGTCATGGCTGGGGCTTCCAGTATGACGATGACCCTGGTCAAGAACGAAAGGAAACGTCTGACCTCTGCAACAAAAGGTTTCTACACCAAATATAAAGTTCTGTTCTTCTATTGTATCAAATACTTATTTCATGCAAATTAATTATGTAAAATAATGTGATTTTCTAGATTTATATTTTGATATTTTTATGATTCTGTCTTTACGATAAAAACTACAGACCGCTCCATTCTCTGTAGGTGGGAAAACTTGCAAAATCAGCAGTGGATCAAATACTTATTGTGGACTCTATGGCCAATCAGAAGTGTTAGAATGTAGCATAACGGCGACATGGTATATAATGATGATGGCACAACTGCACCATGTATTAGGAGGTACCAGTCACATGGATTTAGACCCCCCCACCACAAAAAAAAAAATTCATAAGGGGTGAATAACTTGAAGAAACTTATAAAATCCCCAAAATGTCACCAGACAGAAATGGGGACGGGGCGACACCCTTTATATAATCGTACAAAGTGACCTCCATGACTTTATGTTTTCTGGGACTCGAGGATCCTGGATCAATGTTTTACTTCAGTACAAAAATGATTTTGGTTCCACTAGAAGAACAATGAGTCCTTATTACGTCTCCTATTAGTCTATGGCTTCAGCCTGGGGCTATAAAGGAACAGATAAATCGCCCCCTTATTCCTCTCCGCAGGCTAAGCGCTCATATCGTACCATGGTAATCAGTAGAATGACCCGTTTTCCATGTTTGTTGCTTTTCTTTTTTAGCACTTTCATTGCATTGGCCCGAAAAAAAAACCTAATTTAACGCTGTGCACCGCAAAGTCCTGCACACACTGGGACCCTTTAAGTCCGAGGCTTTGATGCCGATTTCTGACATTTTTTTTATCATGTGTCTCGTAAATAGGAGAAATTAAGCTGTGACCGGGTCAGGAGAATCAGCAGCTTATGAAGCATCCAAGGGCTCGGTCACATGGAGAGGAGGCTCTTCTCCAACACATCAACATCCCTTGGCTTCCCAATGTTTTGGGGGAACAGGGAGAAGATTTATGACCCCTTGAAGGAAAATCAGAGCGCACCAAGGAGAACGATTAATATCTAAGAAGAACCTGCGACGCCTGGAGCCACCAGAAGAAAGACGTTCTGTTTAAAGGAAATGTCTCGTTTTCCGTAACGAAGCGTAGAATATTCATTTATAAAAGCTATTGCTCTGAAATGTCATGTAGAAGCGGGAGGGTTATAAAATCTCCCCCCCCCCCCCCCGATAGAATAAAAAACATTAATATACATCTAGGTAACGAGAAACTGAACAGAATCGATTAATAATCAGCGGCTCCGGGACCAGATATTCATTGCTGAATAGTACGAGGATCATCTGACGCGACTGGCGCTGGATCCCGCCTTCGTTAGTCACAACGGTGAAAGGCGCGGGCGGTTAATTAAGACTTCAGTCACTTATGAAAACTTCTACAACTTCGTAGAACTTTTTGTTTTGTCTGTCCTTATTGTATTTAGCATCTCTTTTGCGGTCAGTGAACGGAAACAAAGTTTCTAAAATGTGTTCTAGGTTTCGCACTTATTTATAAATACTGCTGGGATCCTGGTATCGGCCATGGTACAGGGGTATTATAGCCACTAATATTCGAGCGGAATCACTCTCTCTTTAGTCTTCGTAGCACGAGCTCCATAACCCTTCACCATATCTGGAATTACATCCTAAACATTAATGCGCCATGTCCGTGTTTCTCCCCCAATTACAGCAGAATGTAGACGACTGAAGACATTTATGACGAGCGGAGCCGCATCGTAAATGACAACAAACAGAAAAAAAGTGGATTACAAGCAAAATAAAGTGTATGGCCAGGACGCCCTCCAGCGCCTTTTATTGGTGTGCGGCCAGGACGCCCTCCAGCGCCTTTTATTGGTGTGCGGCAAGGACGCCCTCCAGCACCTTTTATTGGTGTGTGTGGCCAGGACGCCCTCCAGCGCCTTTTATTGGTGTGCGGCCAGGACGCCCTCCAGCGCCTTTTATTGGTGTGTGTGGCCAGGACGCCCTCCAGCGCCTTTTATTGGTGTGTGTGGCCAGGATGCCCTCCAGCGCCTTTTATTGGTGTGCGGCAAGGACGCCCTCCAGCACCTTTTATTGGTGTGTGTGGCCAGGACGCCCTCCAGCGCCTTTTATTGGTGTGCGGCCAGGACGCCCTCCAGCGCCTTTTATTGATGTGTGTGGCCAGGACGCCCTCCAGCGCCTTTTATTGGTGTGCGGCCAAGACGCCCTCCAGCGCCTTTTATTGGTGTGTGGCCAGGATGCCCTCCAGCGCCTTTTATTGGTGTGCGGCCAAGACGCCCTCTAGCGCCTTTTATTGGTGTGCGGCCAAGACGCCCTCCAGCGCCTTTTATTGGTGTGTGACCAGGATGCCCTCCAGCGCCTTTCATTGGTGTGCGGCCAGGACGCCCTCCAGCGCCTTTCATTGGTGTGCGGCCAGGACCCCCTCCAGCGCCTTTCATTGGTGTGCGGCCAGGACGCCCTCCAGCGCCTTTTATTGGTGTGCGGCCAGGGCGCCCTCCAGCGCCTTTTATTGGTGTGCGGCCAGGACGCCCTCCAGCGCCTTTTATTGGTGTGCGGCCAAGACGCTCTCCAGCGCCTTTTATTGGCGTGCGGCCAGGACGCCCTCTAGCGCCTTTTATTGGTGTGCGGCCAAGACGCCCGCCAGCGCCTTTTATTGGTGTGTGGCCAGGATGCCCTCCAGCGCCTTTCATTGGTGTGCGGCCAGGACGCCCTCCAGCGCCTTTCATTGGTGTGCGGCCAGGACCCCCTCCAGCGCCTTTCATTGGTGTGCGGCCAGGACGCCCTCCAGCGCCTTTTATTGGTGTGCGGCCAGGGCGCCCTCCAGCGCCTTTTATTGGTGTGCGGCCAGGACGCCCTCCAGCGCCTTTTATTGGTGTGCGGCCAAGACGCTCTCCAGCGCCTTTTATTGGCGTGCGGCCAGGACGCCCTCTAGCGCCTTTTATTGGTGTGCGGCCAAGACGCCCGCCAGCGCCTTTTATTGGTGTGTGGCCAGGATGCCCTCCAGCGCCTTTCATTGGTGTGCGGCCAGGACGCCCTCCAGCGCCTTTCATTGGTGTGCGGCCAGGACGCCCTCCAGCGCCTTTTATTGGTGTGCGGCCAGGACGCCCTCCAGCGCCTTTTATTGGTGTATGGCCAGGACGCCCTCCAGCGCCTTTTATTGGTGTATGGCCAGGACGCCCTCCAGCGCCTTTTATTGGTGTGCGGCCAGGATCCCCTCCAGCGCCTTTTATTGGTGTGCGGTCAGGACCCCCTCCAGCGCCTTTCATTGGTGTGCGGCCAGGACCCCCTTCAGCGCCTTTCATTGGTGTGCGGCCAGGACGCCCTCCAGCGCCTTTTATTGGTGTGCGGCCAGGACGCCCTCCAGCGCCTTTTATTGGTGTATGGCCAGGACGCCCTCCAGCGCCTTTTATTGGTGTGCGGCCAGGACCCCCTCCAGCGCCTTTTATTGGTGTGTGGCCAGGACGCCCTCCAGCGCCTTTTATTGGTGTGCGGCCAGGACCCCCTCCAGCGCCTTTTATTGGTGTGCGGCCAGGACCCCCTCCAGCGCCTTTTATTGGTGTGTGGCCAGGATGCCCTCCAGCGCCTTTCATTGGTGTGCGGCCAGGACGCCCTCCAGCGCCTTTCATTGGTGTGCGGCCAGGACCCCCTCCAGCGCCTTTCATTGGTGTGCGGCCAGGACGCCCTCCAGCGCCTTTTATTGGTGTGCGGCCAGGACCCCCTCCAGCGTCTTTTATTGGTGTACGGCCAGGACCCCCTCCAGCGCCTTTCATTGGTGTGCGGCCAGGACGCCCTCCAGCGCCTTTTATTGGTGTGCGGCCAGGACGCCCTCCAGCGCCTTTCATTGGTGTGCGGCCAGGACGCCCTCCAGCGCCTTTTATTGGTGTATGGCCAGGACGCCCTCCAGCGCCTTTTATTGGTGTGCGGCCAGGACCCCCTCCAGCGCCTTTTATTGGTGTGTGGCCAGGACGCCCTCCAGCGCCTTTTATTGGTGTGCGGCCAGGACCCCCTCCAGCGCCTTTTATTGGTGTGCGGCGAGGACCCCCTCCAGCGCCTTTTATTGGTGTGTGGCCAGGATGCCCTCCAGCGCCTTTCATTGGTGTGCGGCCAGGACGCCCTCCAGCGCCTTTCATTGGTGTGCGGCCAGGACCCCCTCCAGCGCCTTTCATTGGTGTGCGGCCAGGACGCCCTCCAGCGCCTTTTATTGGTGTGCGGCCAGGACGCCCTCCAGCGCCTATTATTGGTGTATGGCCAGGACGCCCTCCAGCGCCTTTTATTGGTGTATGGCCAGGACGCCCTCCAGCGCCTTTTATTGGTGTGCGGCCAGGACCCCCTCCAGCGCCTTTTATTGGTGTGCGGTCAGGACGCCCTCCAGCGCCTTTTATTGGTGTGTGGCCAGGACGCCCTCCAGCGCCTTTTATTGGTGTGCGGCCAGGACGCCCTCCAGCGCCTTTTATTGGTGTGCGGCCAGGGCGCCCTCCAGCGCCTTTTATTGGTGTGCGGCCAGGACGCCCTCCAGCGCCTTTTATTGGTGTGCGGCCAGGACGCCCTCCAGCGCCTTTTATTGGTGTGCGGCCAGGACGCCCTCCAGCGCCTTTTATTGGTGTGCGGCCAGGACGCCCTCCAGCGCCTGTTATTGGTGTGTGGCCAGGACGCCCTCCAGCGCCTTTTATTGGTGTGCGGCCAGGACGCCCTCCAGCGCCTTTTATTGCGCTGTGATTAGTGCGGTGGAGCGGCCGCTTTCCCTCTTTCGTCTACGTATTTAATAAGCAGATGCGATGAATTTAACAAGACAGATTAGAGAATATCAGCGAGCAGGACAATGGACGCCGTCCTCTTTGTTTTACACTCAGCGCAATAAACGACCCTGAAACGCGGTGTGTTTCCATGGCTGGAAGGGACAGCCTTGCAGAAAGCGGCTCATTGTCCAGGATTGATGCTCTTCTTCCTTCCAGCTCGGAGATGGCTGTAAGAGTCCGCAGGCTTCACGTGTTAAGCTCGCTGCCACTCAAGCTCCGTGCGTGGCCAGGAACAATAAGGATCTGTTTCATGGGCGGCACGCTAATTAAACTTCTGAGCGAGTGAGAAAAGTAAAAGCCTTCCCTTGTGGTCATGTCCAAAGACAAAAGTACAATCACCATCTTTTAATTTCAGCTGGCCCTAACTGGGTGCAACAGAGCGGCTCCGGATCTGGCCAAGGTCATGGCGGCGGAGCGGTCCGCTATGTGGTCGGCATTTCATGCCTTCGTCTACGGCTATATTTAGGAGATGGTTGACTGCGGTTTTACATTTCTATGATGCAGACTTCGCTCCTTCACCATCTACATATCCCCATAACATGCATGATCATTAATCTGTAATAGTCCGCCCGTCCGTCCTGCGCCCAGTGTGGGATTTATTAACATGGCTGAACAAATAGCATTTACCACTATGATTTCATATGTAAACTTCCCCTCTACAGTCGCATTATCCTCGTCTGTTCTGGTTTCTCGGCTCTATGGATCATTTACATGCTGCATTCAGGAACATTACACTTCCAATCTGTAGCGTGGGGAATGGCTAGTCGAGCAATATACAATAGTGGACATGGACGGCTTCATTACAACTTCTGCATTTGACCCCTGCACAGTACAGACCACCAATCATATAGATCTAAGTTCACACCCCTTTGAGGAAGCAACAAACGTGAAACGCGCGTCAGGGGGCCGCAAGGAGGGCAATCACGGTCTGGGTCTAACATGGGTGAGCATTAGCAGGCTTTGACCTGAATTCTACTCTTTATCTCATGGCATTTGATGGGGGTCTTTATTCGCATTATGTGGTTACTATTGATGACTTCTTATTGATACCTCTACTCTTGACCATATGGTGGTATTCCTTACCCTACATTAGACTGTGCCACTCCCTGTATATTTCCTCCCTCTATATAACCTTGATACTAGACGTGGCATGTGTACATACATGTTGGTTTTTAATGTATTTTCAATACATATTTTTTTATGCTTTATCCTTTGGTGGCTTTAGCATTACTCCATTTCTTTGGGGTTTCCTAATCGTGGACATGGGCGGCTTCATTACAACTTCTGCATTTGACCCTGTGGGCACAGGACAGACCACCATTGACATTGGTCTAAGCTCTGATGGTGGCTTAGGTCTGTTCTTATTGGAGGTCGAGATACCATTGTGCAGAATGGATCTACACATGGCGGTAGAGATACCATTGTGCAGAATGGATCTACACATGGCGGTAGAGATACCATTGTGCAGAATGGATCTACACATGGCGGTAGAGATACCATTGTGCAGAATGGATCAACACATGGCGGTACGTGAAAAGCGCTCTTTGTATATCAGGTCCTTAAAATCACCCCCATAGGGGACCGGTGGTCACTCGATCAAGAGAAGAAGGACAATAGTTTAAAAACCCCAAGTGCAGAACTTTGGGGTGACTTTCAGAGGTGGCATTTTATCGATTGGCGCCATATTTGCACACACAACAATGGCTTATTCCGATGCCCGTCCTGGAGGGTAGTATTTTAGCCTTCCACCTCCATTCTACAACCCAAGATCCCCCTTTCTGGAGAAGATAAAACTTTGACTGATGGCTCCTGCTGGATGCTGGGGTAGAAGTCAAGGGACAAGGGGAGCAATACAGGTCTAGATAACCTGGAGTGAAAGGAAGCCATAGATCTCAGACTACTGTGAGGCTATCTGCCTCGGGGGGCATGAGGGAGGTTTATGAGGGTCCTAATGATTTTGAAGAAGAAGACTTCTGATAAATATATACAATGACATAGGCATTGTCCGCCATCAAACCTGGGAACAACTCACTGCAGATTAAACAAAGTGTAAGAAAGAAGATACAAAGTAACAAGGAAAGGTTCCGTAACACCACAACCATGCAGCTCCTCTATCTTCAGGGGTCCCATTAAACTTCTAATAAATACTGCGGGCAGAACTGAAGGAGTCCGCTCCACCGCGCACACGTTTCACAGTCTCTGATGATCTGAATAACCCCAGCTCATTAACCTGCTGATGGATGGGACGGTATAACATTACTGGCATCCTGATTTCACACCTCTAACAAAACCCACATGAACCAGGCTCATTATATCATCTGGCCCGAGAGACAAGACGCTAAGTGCACTTATGGGACCTCCGCAATTGGGTCTTATTTATAGCAAGGACTTCTGGGTGGGATTGAAACATATGGCATGACATTTCTTATACACAGCGTGAAAACGACGAGGGTCCTGCTGAGCTCATCTCCAGAAAGAGACCTACAATCCTCAATCATGAGCAGAAATATAGACACCACCAGTATCTGCCGGGACATGACAACGCACAGCAATCCCCTCTACAAACCGCAGAGCCCCCTATGTACAAGAATATAACTACTATAATACTGCCCCCTATGTACAAGAATATAACTACTATAATACTGCCTCCTATGTACAAGAATATAACTACTATAATACTGCCCCTATGTACAAGAATATAACTACTATAATACTGCCCCTATGTACAAGAATATAACTACTATAATACAGCCCCCTATGTACAAGAATATAACTACTATAATACTGCCCCCTATGTACAAGAATATAACTACTATAATACTGCCTCCTATGTACAAGAATATAACTACTATAATACTGCCTCTATGTACAAGAATATAACTACTATAATACTGCCCCCTATGTACAAGAATATAACTACTATAATACTGCCTCCTATGTACAAGAATATAACTACTATAATACTGCCCCTATGTACAAGAATATAACTACTATAATACTGCCCCTATGTACAAGAATATAACTACTATAATACTGCTCCCATGTACAAGAATATAACTACTATAATACTGCTCCTATGTACAAGAATATAACTACTATAATACTGCCCCCAATGTACAAGAATATAACAACTATAATACTGCCGCTATGTACAAGAATATAACTACTATAATACAGCCCCCTATGTACAAGAATATAACTACTATAATACTGCTCCTATGTACAAGAATATAACTACTATAATACTGCTCCTATGTACAAGAATATAACTACTATAATACTGCTCCTATGTACAAGAATATATCTACTATAGTACTGCCCCTATGTACAAGAATATAACTACTATAATACTGCCCCTATGTACAAGAATATAACTACTATAATACTGCCCCCTATGTACAAGAATATAACTACTATAATACTGCCCCCTATGTACAAGAATATAACTACTATAATACTGCCCCTATGTACAAGAATATAACTACTATAATACTGCCCCCTATGTACAAGAATATAACTACTATAATACTGCTCCTATGTATAAGAATATAACTACTATAATACTGCTCCTATGTACAAGAATATAACTACTATAATACTGCCCCTATGTACAAGAATATAACTACTATAATACTGCCCCCTATGTACAAGAATATAACTACTATAATACTGCCCCCTATGTACAAGAATATAACTACTATAATACTGCCCCTATGTACAAGAATATAACTACTATAATACTGCCCCCTATGTACAAGAATATAACTACTATAATACTGCCCCCTATGTACAAGAATATAACTACTATAATACTGCCCCTATGTACAAGAATATAACTACTATAATACTGCCCCCTATGTACAAGAATATAACTACTATAATACTGCCCCCTATGTACAAGAATATAACTACTATAATACTGCCCCCTATGTACAAGAATATAACTACTATAATACTGCCCCCTATGTACAAGAATATAACTACTATAATACTGCCCCTATGAACAAGAATATAACTACTATAATACTGCCCCCTATGTACAAGAATATAACTACTATAATACTGCTCCTATGTACAAGAATATAACTACTATAATATTGCCCCCTATGTACAAGAATATAACTACTATAATACTGCCTCTATGTACAAGAATATAGCTACTATAATACTGCTCCTATATACAAGAATATAACTACTATAATACTGCTCCTATGTACAAGAATATAACTACTATAATACTGCCCTCTATGTACAAGAATATAACTACTATAATACTGCCCCCTATGTACAAGAATATAACTACTATAATACTGCCCCTATGTACAAGAATATAACTGCTATAATACTGCCCCCTATGTACAAGAATATAACTACTATAATACTGCCCCTATGTACAAGAATATAACTACTATAATACTGCCCCCTATGTACAAGAATATAACTACTATAATACTGCCCCTATGTACAAGAATATAACTACTATAATACTGCTCCTGTATACAGGAATATAACTACTATAATACTGCCCCTATGTACAAGAATATAACTACTATAATACTGCTCCTATGTACAAGAATATAACTACTATAATACTGCTCCTATGTACAAGAATATAACTACTATAATACTACCCCCTATGTACAAGAATATAACTACTATAATACTGCTCCTATGTACAAGAATATAACTACTATAATACTGCTCCCTATGTATAAGAATATAACTACTATAACACTGCCCCCTATGTACAAGAATATAACTGCTATAATACTGCTCGTATGTACAAGAATATAACTACTATAATACTGCTCCTATGTACAAGAATATAACTACTATAATACTGCTCCTATGTACAAGAATATAACTACTATAATACTACCCCCTATGTACAAGAATATAACTACTATAATACTGCTCCTATGTACAAGAATATAACTACTATAATACTGCTCCCTATGTACAAGAATATAACTACTATAATACTGCCCCCTATGTACAAGAATATAACTACTATAATACTGCTCGTATGTACAAGAATATAACTACTATAATACTGCCCCTATGTACAAGAATATAACTACTATAATACTGCCCCCTATGTACAAGAATATAACTGCTATAATACTGCCCCCTATGTACAAGAATATAACTACTATAATACTGCCCCTATGTACAAGAATATAACTACTATATTACTACTCCTATGTACAAGAATATAACTACTATAATACTGCTCCTATGTACAAGAATATAACTACCATAATACTGCTCCTATGTACAAGAATATAACTACTATAATACTGCCCCTATGTACAAGAATATAACTACTATAATACTGCCCCCTATGTACAAGAATATAACTGCTATAATACTGCCCCCTATGTACAAGAATATTACTACTATAATACTGCCCCTATGTACAAGAATATAACTACTATAATACTGCCCCCTATATACAAGAATATAACTACTATAATACTGCTCCTATGTACAAGAATATAACTACTATAATACTGCCCCCTATGTACAAGAATATAACTACTATAATACTGCCCCTATGTACAAGAATATAACTACTATAATACTGCCCCCTATGTACAAGAATATAACTACTATAATACTGCCCCCTATGTACAAGAATATAACTACTATATTACTACTCCTATGTACAAGAATATAACTACTATAATACTGCTCCTATGTACAAGAATATAACTACCATAATACTGCTCCTATGTACAAGAATATAACTACTATAATACTGCCCCTATGTACAAGAATATAACTACTATAATACTGCCCCCTATGTACAAGAATATAACTGCTATAATACTGCCCCCTATGTACAAGAATATTACTACTATAATACTGCCCCTATGTACAAGAATATAACTACTATAATACTGCCCCCTATATACAAGAATATAACTACTATAATACTGCTCCTATGTACAAGAATATAACTACTATAATACTGCCCCCTATGTACAAGAATATAACTACTATAAAACTGCCCCTATGTACAAGAATATAACTACTATAATACTGCCCCCTATGTACAAGAATATAACTACTATAATACTGCCCCCTATGTACAAGAATATATCTACTATAATACTGCCCTCTATGTAAAAGACTATAACTACTATAATACTGCCCCCTATGTACAAGAATATAACTACTATAATACTGCTCCTATGTACAAGAATATAACTACTATAATACTGCCCCCTATGTACAAGAATATAACTACTATAATACTGCCCCCTATGTACAAGAATATAACTACTATAATACTGCCCCCTATGTACAAGAATATAACTACTATAATACTGCCCCTATGTACTAGAATATAACTACTATAATACTGCCCTCTATGTACAAGACTATAACTACTATAATACTGCTCCCTATGTACAGGAATATAACTACTATAATAGTGCTCCTATGTACAAGAATATAACTACTATAATACTCCTCCTATGTATAAGAATATAACTACTATAATACTGCCCCCTATGTACAAGAATATAACTACTATAATACTGCCTCTATGTACAAGAATATAGCTACTATAATACTGCTCCTATATATAAGAATATAACTACTATAATACTGCCCTCTATGTACAAGAATATAACTACTATAATACTGCCTCTATGTACAAGAATATAGCTACTATAATACTGCTCCTATGTACAAGAATATAACTACTATAATACTGCCCTCTATGTACAAGAATATAACTACTATAATACTGCCCCCTATGTACAAGAATATAACTACTATAATACTGCCCCTATGTACAAGAATATAACTACTATAATACTGCCCCCTATATACAAGAATATAACTACTATAATACTGCCCCCTATGTACAAGAATATAACTACTATAATACTGCTCCTATGTACAAGAATATAACTACTATAATACTGCCCCCTATGTACAAGAATATAACTACTATAATACTGCCTCTATGTACAAGAATATAACTACTATAATACTGCTCCTCTGTACAAGAATATAACTACTATAATACTGCTCCTATGTACAAGAATATAACTACTATAATACTGCTCCTATGTACAAGAATATAACTGCTATAATACTGCCCCCTATGTACAAGAATATAACTACTATAATACTGCTCCTATGTACAAGAATATAACTACTATAATACTGCCCCCTATGTACAAGAATATAACTACTATAATACTGCCTCTATGTACAAGAATATAACTACTATAATACTGCTCCTCTGTACAAGAATATAACTACTATAATACTGCTCCTATGTACAAGAATATAACTACTATAATACTGCTCCTATGTACAAGAATATAACTACTATAATACTGCCCCCTATGTACAAGAATATAACTACTATAATACTGCCTCTATGTACAAGAATATAGCTACTATAATACTGCTCCTATATATAAGAATATAACTACTATAATACTGCTCCTATGTACAAGAATATAACTACTATAATACTGCCCTCTATGTACAAGAATATAACTACTATAATACTGCCCCCTATGTACAAGAATATAACTACTATAATACTGCCCCTATGTACAAGAATATAACTGCTATAATACTGCCCCCTATGTACAAGAATATAACTACTATAATACTGCCCCTATGTACTAGAATATAACTACTATAATACTGCTCCTATGTACAAGAATATAACTACTATAATACTGCTCCTATGTACAAGAATATAACTACTATAATACTGCTCCCTATGTACAAGAATATAACTACTATAATACTGCCCCTATGTACAAGAATATAACTACTATAATACTGCCCCCTATGTACAAGAATATAACTGCTATAATACTGCCCCCTATGTACAAGAATATAACTACTATAATACTGCCCCTATGTACAAGAATATAACTACTATAATACTGCTCCTATGTACAAGAATATAACTACTATAATACTGCTCCTATGTACAAGAATATAACTACTATAATACTGCTCCTATGTACAAGAATATAACTACTATAATACTGCCCCTATGTACAAGAATATAACTACTATAATACTGCCCCCTATATACAAGAATATAACTACTATAATACTGCCCCCTATGTACAAGAATATAACTACTATAATACTGCTCCTATGTACAAGAATATAACTACTATAATACTGCCCCCTATGTACAAGAATATAACTACTATAATACTGCCTCTATGTACAAGAATATAACTACTATAATACTGCTCCTCTGTACAAGAATATAACTACTATAATACTGCTCCTATGTACAAGAATATAACTACTATAATACTGCTCCTATGTACAAGAATATAACTGCTATAATACTGCCCCCTATGTACAAGAATATAACTACTATAATACTGCTCCTATGTACAAGAATATAACTACTATAATACTGCCCCCTATGTACAAGAATATAACTACTATAATACTGCCTCTATGTACAAGAATATAACTACTATAATACTGCTCCTCTGTACAAGAATATAACTACTATAATACTGCTCCTATGTACAAGAATATAACTACTATAATACTGCTCCTATGTACAAGAATATAACTACTATAATACTGCCCCCTATGTACAAGAATATAACTACTATAATACTGCCTCTATGTACAAGAATATAGCTACTATAATACTGCTCCTATATATAAGAATATAACTACTATAATACTGCTCCTATGTACAAGAATATAACTACTATAATACTGCCCTCTATGTACAAGAATATAACTACTATAATACTGCCCCCTATGTACAAGAATATAACTACTATAATACTGCCCCTATGTACAAGAATATAACTGCTATAATACTGCCCCCTATGTACAAGAATATAACTACTATAATACTGCCCCTATGTACTAGAATATAACTACTATAATACTGCTCCTATGTACAAGAATATAACTACTATAATACTGCTCCTATGTACAAGAATATAACTACTATAATACTGCTCCCTATGTACAAGAATATGACTACTATAATACTGCCCCTATGTACAAGAATATAACTACTATAATACTGCCCCCTATGTACAAGAATATAACTGCTATAATACTGCCCCCTATGTACAAGAATATAACTACTATAATACTGCCCCTATGTACAAGAATATAACTACTATAATACTGCTCCTATGTACAAGAATATAACTACTATAATACTGCTCCTATGTACAAGAATATAACTACTATAATACTGCTCCTATGTACAAGAATATAACTACTATAATACTGCCCCTATGTACAAGAATATAACTACTATAATACTGCTCCCTATGTACAAGAATTTAACTACTATAATACTGCCCCTATGTACAAGAATATAACTACTATAATACTGCCCCCTATGTACAAGAATATAGCTACTATAATACTGCCCCCTATGTACAAAAATATTACTACTATAATACTGCTCCTATGTACAAGAATATAACTACTATAATACTCCTCCTATGTATAAGAATATAACTACTATAATACTGCCCCCTATGTACAAGAATATAACTACTATAATACTGCCTCTATGTACAAGAATATAGCTACTATAATACTGCTCCTATATATAAGAATATAACTACTATAATACTGCCCTCTATGTACAAGAATATAACTACTATAATACTGCCTCTATGTACAAGAATATAGCTACTATAATACTGCTCCTATGTACAAGAATATAACTACTATAATACTGCCCTCTATGTACAAGAATATAACTACTATAATACTGCCCCCTATGTACAAGAATATAACTACTATAATACTGCCCCTATGTACAAGAATATAACTGCTATAATACTGCCCCCTATGTACAAGAATATAACTACTATAATACTGCCCCCTATGTACAAGAATATAACTACTATAATACTGCCCCTATGTACAAGAATATAACTGCTATAATACTGCCCCCTATGTACAAGAATATAACTACTATAATACTGCTCCTATGTACAAGAATATAACTACTATAATACTGCCCCCTATGTACAAGAATATAACTACTATAATACTGCCTCTATGTACAAGAATATAACTACTATAATACTGCTCCTCTGTACAAGAATATAACTACTATAATACTGCTCCTATGTACAAGAATATAACTACTATAATACTGCTCCTATGTACAAGAATATAACTACTATAATACTGCTCCTATGTACAAGAATATAACTACTATAATACTGCTCCCTATGTACAAGAATATAACTACTATAATACTGCTCCTATGTACAAGAATATAACTACTATAATACTGCCCCCTATGTACAAGAATATAACTACTATAATACTGCCTCTATGTACAAGAATATAGCTACTATAATACTGCTCCTATATATAAGAATATAACTACTATAATACTGCTCCTATGTACAAGAATATAACTACTATAATACTGCCCTCTATGTACTAGAATATAACTACTATAATACTGCCCCCTATGTACAAGAATATAACTACTATAATACTGCCCCTATGTACAAGAATATAACTGCTATAATACTGCCCCCTATGTACAAGAATATAACTACTATAATACTGCCCCTATGTACTAGAATATAACTACTATAATACTGCTCCTATGTACAAGAATATAACTACTATAATACTGCTCCTATGTACAAGAATATAACTACTATAATACTGCTCCCTATGTACAAGAATATAACTACTATAATACTGCCCCTATGTACAAGAATATAACTACTATAATACTGCCCCCTATGTACAAGAATATAACTGCTATAATACTGCCCCCTATGTACAAGAATATAACTACTATAATACTGCCCCTATGTACAAGAATATAACTACTATAATACTACTCCTATGTACAAGAATATAACTACTATAATACTGCTCCTATGTGCAAGAATATAACTACTATAATACTGCTCCTATGTACAAGAATATAACTACTATAATACTGCCCCTATGTACAAGAATATAACTACTGTAATACTGCTCCCTATGTACAAGAATTTAACTACTATAATACTGCCCCTATGTACAAGAATATAACTACTATAATACTGCCCCCTATGTACAAGAATATAGCTACTATAATACTGCCCCCTATGTACAAGAATATTACTACTATAATACTGCCCCTATGTACAAGAATATAACTACTATAATACTGCCCCCTATATACAAGAATATAACTACTATAATACTGCTCCTATGTACAAAAATATAACTACTATAATACTGCCCCCTATGTACAAGAATATAACTACTATAATACTGCCCCTATGTACAAGAATATAACTACTATAATACTGCCCCCTATGTACAAGAATATAACTACTATAATACTGCCCCCTATGTACAAGAATATAACTACTATAATACTGCCCTCTATGTACAAGACTATAACTACTATAATGCTGCCCCTATGTACAAGAATATAACTACTATAATACTGCTCCTATGTACAAGAATATAACTACTATAATACTGCCCCCTATGTACAAGAATATAACTACTATAATACTGCCCCCTATGTACAAGAATATAACTACTATAATACTGCCCCCTATGTACAAGAATATAACTACTATAATACTGCCCCTATGTACAAGAATATAACTACTATAATACTGCCCTCTATGTACAAGACTGTAACTACTATAATACTGCTCCCTATGTACAGGAATATAACTACTACAATACTGCTCCTATGTACAAGAATATAACTACTATAATACTGCTCCTATGTACAAGAATATTACTACTATAATACTGCCCCCTATGTACAAGTATATATATTATAGTAGTTATATGGTTGTACATAGGGGCAGTATTATAGTAGTTATATTCTTGTACATAGGAGCAGTATTATAGTAGTTATATTCTTGTACATAGGGGGCAGTATTATAGTAGTTATATTCTTGTACATAGGGGGCAGTATTATAGTAGTTATATTTTTGTACATAGGAGGCAGTATTATAGTCGTTATATTCTTGTACATAGGGGGCAGTATTATAGTAGATATATTCTTGTACATAGGGGGCAGTATTATAGTAGCTATATTCTTGTACATAGGGGCAGTATTATAGTAGCTATATTCTTGTACATAGGGGCAGTATTATAGTAGTTATATTCTTGTACATAGGAGCAGTATTATAGTAGTTATATTCTTGTACATAGGAGCAGTATTATAGTAGTTATATTCTTGTGCATAGAGGCAGTATTATAGTAGTTATATTCTTGTACATAGGGAGCAGTATTATAGTAGTTATATTCTTGTACATAGGGAGCAGTATTATAGTAGTTATATTCTTGTACATAGGAGCAGTATTATAGTAGTTATATTCTTGTACACAGGACTAGTATTATAGTATAATATACTAAATAGGGTAAGTACATAGCACTACATGAAGTGGTCGCCAGCCAGTATGTGCACAGTACAGACAGAGGTTAATCAGTCCATGGTTGGTATGAACCTGATTTTGAAGAAAATTTTGATATGGGACAAACTGGGACAGTTAGACAAGTGTGTTAAGGTGATAGGCTAGTGTAAAGAAATGAGTTTTTAGGGTCCGCTTAAAGCTGTTGGTATTGGGAATTAATCGAATTGTCCTGGGTAGTGCATTTCAAAGATTCGGCGTAGCATGTGAGAAATCTTGGAGACGGGAGTGGGAAGTTCGGATTATGGAGAATTTTAGTTTTAAGTTATTAACAGAACGGAGGGCACGTGTAGGGTGATAGACTGAGACGAGGGAGGAGATGTAGGGGGGTACTGAAGCATGGAGCGCTTTGTGGGTAAGCGTGATAAGTTTATATTGAACTCTATATTGGATGGGTAACCAGTGCAATGATTGGCACAGGGAAGAGGCATCGGTGTAGCGGTTGGCGAGGAATATGATCCTGGCTGCTGCGTTAAGGACGAATTGGAGAGGGGAGAGTTTAGAAAGAGGGAGACCGATAAGTAGAGAGTTGCAGTAGTCCAGATGGGAATGAATAAGAGCGACAGTAAGAGTTTTTGCCAAGTCAAAGATAAGGAAAGGCGGAATTCTAGAGATGTTTTTGCCGTGTAGATGACATGAACGAGCGAGTGATTTGATGTGAGGAGTGAAGGAAAGATCTGAATCGAGTAAAGGGTCAAGAAGAGAGTTGTCTGAGAGATAGCGGATTAGACGGGAATGGACCAGGCGTTCCAGGAGTTTAGAGATAAAGGGAACATTGGAAACAAGTCTGTAGTTAGCAGCGCAGGAGGGAAAAATACCTGATGAGAGGGAGAGGTTGAATATTTTAGTTAGGTGAGTGGTGACAGGTAGAGAAAGGGACTGAAGGAGATGTGAGGGAATAGGGTCACTGGTGCAGGTGGTAGGGCGAGAAGATGCAAGGAGCCTGGTCACTTCTTCTTCCGTTACTGGCTTGAAGTCAGAAAGTGAGCAAGATACAATGTGGCGGGGGAGAGCATGCATAACATTTGGGGATTGGTAGAAAATTTCCTGTCGGATATGGTCAATTTTTTCTTTGAAATAATTGGCCAGATCGTCAGCGCTGAGGTCGGCGGTCGGGGCCTGTGCTGTTTGATTGAGAAGACAATGAAACGTGTCAAAGAGTCGTTTAGGATTATTAGAAAGTGAGATGATGAGGTTGTTAAAGTAGGTTTGTTTGGAGAGGTGAAGGGCAGAGTTATAGGTTTTCAGCATAAATTTATAATGGATGAAATCTTCGGGCAGATTAGATTTTCTCCACAGCCGTTCGGTGCACCTGGAGCACCCCTGGAGAAGACGTGTTTGTAGTGTGTGCCAGGGTTATCGCCATCTGTGCAGAGTTGTTCTCGGTGTAGGAGGTGCAGCTTCATCCAGGGCCAATGTTTCATTATAATGCTTCAGTGCAGAGTCGGGACACGAGAGGGAGGAGATCGGGGCCAATGATGACTGCAACTTTTTCATGAATTTCTGGGTGTTAATGGCGCGTATATTTCTATAGGTGTGGAAAGTGGGGGGGGGGGTCTTGAGTGGGGCGACAATGACTGACAGAAGGTTGTGGTCAGAGAGGGGAGTTGGTAAAGTCATACTACTGCCCCCTTCGTCTTCAGACTACAATGTGACATCTCTATTTTGCGCCACAATTTGACGACGTCAGCGTGTCCCCTCACTAATCACGCTTTTGATCACTGAGCCAGTGCTATAGGCTGGGTGCGGGAGATACACGATGAATATCCTGGTTGTGACCAACAAGAGGTCAGTGGGGAAGGAAGGGTTTAATCAGATTAGTATCTTGTGACCATTTATAAGTAATTGGGACTGAAAATAACTGGAGTTGTGAGGACAGGGATGAATGCAATGTTTGAAGTTCTTGGACGAGAAGGATCTTGGACGAGGCTCGATGTGAAGCTTCAGCTTGTGTTTTCACATGTTACATTAAAGTAATCAAGATCCGGAGCAGAACATTATCTAAATGGAATAAATTGTGCTGCCATGTTTGTCCTGCGTGTCTGGTAATAGTCTTACATGTACTCGCTGGCAACGGCGTCAGTCTGAACAGCAATAATCAGATGTAATTCTGCTTGTTTCATGGACAATCGCCTGTAACGTGCCGCCTCACCCCCAATAAAGCGAACGTCATACCCCGAGACCCCGACGACCTGGGCACCAGCCTATGTAGGAGGCCGTGCGGATCGTCCCCTGCTCCACGTATGGTTCAGGTGGAAGGAGCCGTTCCTTAATGATTTTCACCTCCTGACAATGACCATCTTTAGTCATCTCTCGTTTCAATGATATCAAAGAGTTTTCCTTTTTTCGGCTACATATAATTCATGCATAAAAGTTTCAGTACTTTGAAACATTATTATTTTTGCAAATATAAAAGTTGCAGAATATTTTATGACAATTTTCTGATATTTATTTAGAGGAAACTTAGTTACAATTTCCATAAGTAAAACGTCTAAATATTATTGTGAATTGTAAACGTTACAGAAATCGATCTGCAACATTTTCTCCTCATTTCTTGTCTCTTGTCCTCCTGCATCGGATCGTCTCTTACAATGGTCCTCAGTAATCTTCAGCATTGATGGATCCATTCTCCTTGATATCTTTTCTCCATAGCCGCAATAAGTTGGTGAAATCGCTCACCGCTCGTCGCTCGCTGCTCCGCAGTTTGGTGGCAGGAGTCTAGATGCAAATGGAAGAAATTAATCTTTAAGGACTTGTTACAGCCAAGATCCTCATATGTTTTCAGGAGATTTTCCACCAGCTCTTCATAGTTATCCGCTCTTCAGTTCCCACTAATGTGAGTGTGGCCCATGCAGCCTTTTCCTTGCCTTGCAACAAACGGAGAAAGTCCTCATCTTGAAGAAGCTTCCGAATCGGAGGTTCAATAAAGACGCCTTCTTTTATCTTTGCTTCATTCAACCTTGGACATTTATCAGAGATACTTGATACTTTTGCCTTTACAGAGTTCTTCATTGGGCCCAACCTGATCTACAATGGTGGTAACGCAATGAATCCATGAAGAGCCTCCATTCTTCTGGATTATGACTTATCTTCAGAACTTCCAATAAACTGTTGATGTTGTCATCATAAGATTGCCCTCCATGGAGAAGATTCTTATCACGATTGCGGAACAAAGAAATCCGAACATCGCCGGCTAGGAAATTCCACTTCTGTAGCCGGGAACCTAAGATCTAACTTGATCATTCAGGTCACGTTGAGGTTGCTGACAAAGTCTGGATCATGAGAGGAAGATGTTTCATGACACAAAGCGTCCTTTTCTTCCTCACTTGACCGAAAAGGTTTCGGGTGCGTTTGGAGCCGGCATTCTTCTGTGTGCGGTACTGGGAGTATTGCAGGAGTTATGTTTTTCTTCCTTGAAACTCCTTCCGTTAAGGGGGACACCATGCAGAAATAGCAATTGGCAGTGTGATCGGTTGTCTCTCTCCAAATCTTTGGGACCATAAAAGGCACAGATTGCCTTGTCTGATGCAACCACTGGGTAAGATGTGATGCACATCTATTGCCGGATAAGTGTGGAGCCCAACTCTTCTCCTGATCTCCGCAGCCAATATACAGGTTGTAGGCTTTCCTTATCATGGTAGTCAAGATTCACCAATATACAGGTTGTAGGCTTTCTTTATCATGGTAGTCAAGATTCACCAATACACAGGTTGTAGGCTTTCCTTATCATGGTAGTCAAGATTCACCAATATACAGGTTGTAGGCTTTCCTTATCATGGTAGTCAAGATTCACCAATATACAGGTTGTAGGCTTTCCTTATCATGGTAGTCAAGATTCACCTTTGTGACGCAAGAATGACTTCTCCGCATATCTAGCAAAAGCTATCCGCTTTTTTAATGCAAGAACGAGGCATATGTGAACAAACATATAGAAACATGTCAATATGCTAAGAAATCCTAAAAACTGTATTCCTTACACTGAGCATTTATAAAAGTAGATGATGCATCTGTAATTAGGATGCTGAGTTGCTGTTTTTTGATTGGTCGCCCTTAAATGATAGAATACTGAAGACTCAATACACTAAATAGGTGATGAAATAGACGAGATATTAACAAAGCAATAATGAGGAGGAAATAATAAAGATGCAATTATTCTATAAGCAGCATGAAAGGTGTCAGAAGTAACTGCAATCTTCTGGATCTTGAAAATTAGAGCCAATTAGCAAATTTATGCATCAGATTTGTTTTCAGCAACACAAATTCGTTACCATAAGTTCACCTATGTACGAGAAGTATCATTTATCTTCATTTTCCCACCTGCTCCCTCAAAGGCGAAGAAGTACAGATATGATCCAAAAACTTTGGGGCTGTTCACATCACACTGAAATGTTTTGTTTCTTTTTCTTTTGCAGACGGATTCTGTAATGGTCGCATTTGCGTTAACATCTCCAATTTCCTATTCCATCATACGTACAGAATACATCGCGGAGCCGGCGTGTGACAGACGCCAAACTTGACTTTTATTGTAATCAATTAATATGGTCTAACAGATAAAGACATAATAACTCTGCTGCTATTGCTGTGCAGCATTTCTTTGGGATTCCTCTATGGGATATCACTCTCCTAAAGTCAATATATCTCCTAACTAGATTAATGGCTGCAGTCCACTAGCTCGGATAACTTTTCTAAGGACAATTAAAATTCACTTATAGCCTCCCCGACATGTTTGTTTCGCCATGACTGGCTTCATCAGGGGGCTGAGGCTAGACTGAGCTAAAAAACAGAGTGCAAGGTCTTATAAGACTTCTGTTGTGATATCAAGTTAACAAGCCAATCAGGTCTTCCCAAATATTGCGTCCAATCAGAAATACAGCCGTCATTAATGATGTGTCATGCTGAAAGCCCATAATAAATCCTCCAACAAAATGGATATCTAAAATTGGCTATGGCTGTTTATGCTTACCTCCCATCTTATGACATCACTATGGGGGCCGTCCTATGCCGGGGGGTGTATGGAGGTAGGTCAGCCGGTGATCATGGGCCACATTGGACACAATATGTGGGAAGACCTGATTGGTTTGTTATGGTGATGATGTCACAACAGAAGCCTTAAAATACCTTGGACTCTGTTTTTTAGCTCAGTCTAGCCTCAGTCCTCTGATGAAGCCAGTCATGGCAAAACATGTCGGGGAGGCTATGAGTGAATTTTATCAGCTCTAGTGACATCTATAATTGTCCTTAGAAAAGCTATCCGAGCTAGTGGACTGCAGCCAATAATCTAGGTAGGAGCCCAGCAGTGCCTCCACGCCGGCCTCGAGCGCCCCGCAGTGCCTCCACGCCGGCCCCGAGCGCCCCGCAGTGCCTCCACGCCGGACCCGAGCGCCCCACAGTGCCTCCACGCCGGCCCCGAGCGCCCCGCAGTGCCTCCACGCTGGCCCCGTGCGCCCCGCAGTGCCCCCACGCCGGCCCCATGTGCCCCGCAGTGCCTCCACGCCGGCCCCGAGCGCCCCGCAGTGCCTCCACGCCGGCCCCGAGCACCCCGCAGTGCCTCCACGCCGGACTCGAGCGCCCCACAGTGCCTCCACGCCGGCCCCGAGCGCCCCGCAGTGCCCCCACGCCGGCCCCATGTGCCCCGCAGTGCCTCCACGCCGGCCCCGAGCGCCCCGCAGTGCCTCCACGCTGGCCCCGTGCGCCCTGCAGTGCCCCCACGCCGGCCCCATGTGCCCCGCAGTGCCTCCACGCCGGCCCCGAGTGCCCCGCAGTGCCTCCACACCGGCCCCGAGCGCCCCGCAGTGCCTCCACGCTGGCCCCGAGCCCCCCACAGTGCCTCTCTATTCTTCCAGAATTACAGAGGACGCGTCCAGCAATGTCTGAACCGCTGAGACAAGTATCACAATAATGTGGCTTTGCCATAAATGTTCAAGGTGGGATTAACCCCATATAATTGATAACTGCCCCCTATTAACCCTGTCTGTCCTCCCCTCATATTATCATCATGTCCTCGTGGATGGAGCGTCAATCACTCCTGAACGGGAATTACCTCTGTAGATAAAGAAGGATTTTAATTATTTAGTGGCGGCATTTAATAGCGTGCTTAACGGTCTCATTAATGTTTTAGTACGGTCTCTGTCATGAGACGGGCGGCTGCAGTCCGCTCGCTGAGTACGGTGCATTGTGCTCTCCTCGGTGCTGTGACCGACTCCGGCCATGGATATTAGCTCCGTGCAGGGCGGGAATTTCATCATTGTCCCGCATTGTGCAGAATCCGGTAATTGATGAAGGATGGAAAGTGAATGATTTCTAAGCCAGACTGCGATATTATGTCTATTAGTTTGCTTTTTTAATAGATGTAGAGTCAGATACAAGTGTGAACCCTCTGGAGTCGTGCATGGAAAGAGGGCAAGGAGCATAGGAGTAGTAGTCATTGGCACCGGACAAAGAGTACATTATACCGAACACGGGGTGGTTGGTCCAGAAGGAATTGGCGAGATAATATGTGAACCCAACTTTTCTATGAAGAGGCCCTCAGCTGGGTGATTACTCCTCCATGAGGCACAGGACACAGAGGGCTACTCCCATCATTCAGAGTTATCATGTGGATCAGGCAGGGGTCTGGTCATTGGGACCGCTACCGATCCCGAGCTCTGAAGCGTGCGCGTGCTACCGATCCCCAGCTCTGAAGGGCGCGCGTGCTACCGATCCCCAACTCTGACGGGCACGCGTGCTACCGATCCCCAGCTCTGACCGGCGCGCGTGCTACCGATCCCCAGCTCTGACCGGCGCGCGTGCTACCGATCCCCAGCTCTGACGGGCACGCGTGCTACCGATCCCCAGCTCTGATGGGCGCGCGTGCTACCGATCCTGAGCTCTGACGCGCACGCGTGCTACCGTTCCCCAGCTCTGCCGGGCGCACGTGCTACCGATCCCGAGCTCTGACGCGCACGCGTGCTACCGTTCCCCAGCTCTGCCGGGCGCGCGTGCTACCGATCCCCAGCTCTGACGGACGCACGTGCTACCGATCCCGAGCTCTGACGGGCGCACGTGCTACCGATCCCCAGCTCTGACGGGCGCGCGTGCTACCGATCCCCAGCTCTGACGGGCGCGCGTGCTACCGATCCCCAGCTCTGACGGGCGCGCGTGCTACCGATCCCCAGCTCTGACGGGCGCGCGTGCTACCGATCCCCAGCTCTGACGGGCGCGCGTGCTACCGATCCCCAGCTCTGACGGGCGCGCGTGCTACCGATCCCCAGCTCTGACGGGCGCGCGTGCTACCGATCCCGAGCTCTGACGGGCGCGCGTGCTACCGATCCCCAGCTCTGACGGGCGCGCGTGCTACCGATCCCGAGCTCTGACGGGAGCGTGTGCTACCGATCCCCAGCTCTGACGGGCGCGCGTGCTTCCGATCCCGAGCTCTGACGGGCGCGAGTGCTACCGATCCCCAGCTCTGACGGGCGCGCGTGCTACCGATCCCGAGCTCTGATGGGCATGCGTGCTACCGATCCCCAGCTCTGAAGGGCACGCGTGCTACCGATCCCCAGCTCTGACGGGCGCGCGTGCTACCGATCCTCAGCTCTGACGGGCGCGCGTGCTACCGATCCCCAGCTCTGAAGGGCGCGCGTGCTACCGATCCCCAGCTCTGAAGCGCACGTGCTACCGATCCCCAGCTCTGAAGCGCACGCGTGCTACCGATACCGAGCTCTGAAGCGCGCGCGCGCGTGCTACCGATCCCCAGCTCTGAAGCGCGCGCGTGCCACCGGTCCCCAGCTCTGATGCGCACGCGTGCCACCGGTCCCCAGCTCTGACGCGCATCCATTCATTCTTCATGGGACTGCCAAAGACAGCAGATGTGCAGAGCCATCGAGAATGGATGAAGCAATGACATACATGCTATTCCGTAGGGGGAATTCAGACTTCGCTTTCGAGATCATCAGGGCGACCCTGTCACGTGTGTGTCAGATGTGACAGACAGTCGCCCTGCAGTTGGTTGCAGAAGATCTCTTTGTTTGGCATTACAGACACCTTCTTAGATCTGTGTCACTCTAGGACCCAACGGCTACCTCCTTCCTGCTAATTGACACCCAGGCCTGGGTGTTTAAATTCTTGCTGTTTGCTATTGACAGGTGCCAGTGATAATCACATGACCTCTTGTGAGGGCTTGGAGCTGTTGCAGTCTTCTTACTTCCTCTTTGGTGCTAAGAAGCCGTATGTGTAATCTCTCTGAAGTCAGCTCAAGCTAAGTTACTTTCCCCCGTGTTTGTCTCCCCTTGCTGTCTTTAGTTGTTAGTGGGGACTGACTAGCGCTCATCCCTCCCTTCCCTAGCCAAGTCCAAGCTCTAGGGAAATTCAGGGTTTTAGGTTCCTGATCGGTGATTAGTGAGAAACCAATATAGGGATGGTAGGGAAGGACAGGGTGATATCAGATCAGCCTAGGAGGTCTCCATCCCCTCTGTCCTTAGTGTCTGGGCTCCCACCCCTCATCCCTTCGTGTTGTACTTTGTCTTTCCTACACAGTGCGTGACAGACCCCCAGCAATCAGCGCCTTGGAGCGCGGCCATTTTATTTCACGCCGTTCGTCTGTGATGGAAGGATGTTGTGACTGGGTCATATGCCGGACGACTGACATTACGCTGGAGAAAGGGAGCCAGGGTGTGGGATCACGCTGCATTATAGGAACGGTGGGGGCCATGGTGTAGGCAGAGGGAGAGATGGCTGGCAGGATACTACAGGGACTAGTCTAGTGCATGATGGGAGTTGTAGTTACTAAGTGATAATTAAGTTATGTAATTACTTATTACTATATTACTTACCATGCTGCGACCCGGTGATCACAGCGTAACGTTTTATGGTTCGGTTCAATATAACACATGATGCCATAAAAAGCGAAGATCGGTTCCGGCATCGAGTTCTTTCCGGTGTTTCACTTCCGTGCCAGAAGGTGGAAACGCTGGATAACCGAACATATGGGAAATTACCCAGCAACCTACCAAAATCGCCTCGTTACCAAATTCAAATGGACCTTAAGAAATCCTATAAAATGAAAATGCCGTTCATTCTGCTAGAACCAACAAAACCTGAGAATATTCTCCAGTTTTCAAAACAAAAGTTGAATTCAGGGGACAAAAAAATCCTGCAACGTCAGATAATTTCCAGCAGATTTACCCATCACTACGTCAATCTGCCAGGGAAAACGCGCAGCGTCACCGACCCACGTAGACGGCACCACTGATGGTCATTGAAGAGTAGCAAGATAAAGATCAAAGTTTTAAAAGCAAAAATTACAACTTCCAGATTGGTCTTGGTTCGGTTGTGGAGGAGGGGGGCACAAGTCACGCGATCGGTCTGGATGAAATTTAATTTAATCTCATCCATGGTTGCTTATTTTTTTTGTATCAAATCTGCAGGGAAATTTTCTTTTGTTGCATCTAAATTCACAAAGTAACAAGTGCAGATTCTACGGCAGAAACACCACATTCACTATAAAACAAGAACCAGCCGCACATTAATCAGTGGTAAATGCATCTGGGAGTCACCGAAATGCAACTTCTGGAGCACTACAAGTGCCAGCATTCCTCCCAGCAGCACACACAATACACAATGTAGATCCTGCCCGTCCCCCACCGGTGTGATCATGAGGTTTGCACCTGTGTCCTGTCCTGTAACATTCTGGGCAGAATACACATTTGTATCCACTTGGTTGAAAAGGTTTCTAGATGTTACATTGTATATGATGCAGATAAAATGTGTCCGTCTGATGCTCAATTGTAACAAACCCCAAACTCAGAGAATTGATAAATCTGCAAAACCATCAGAAGATCTCACATCCAAGAGCAGTGTTCACACTATACCTAGCTGATGGGTTTGGGTTTTTTTTTCCCTGTGATTTTGCAAAAATCTGTAGCAACTTTACTGCATCAAAAATAATAATGTATCATGGAAACACAAGCCTGTCTGATGTACGGTTTCCATATGATCATTGCAAAGAAAAAAGCCGAGGCGCTCCTGTGTGTGAATAGGCCCAGACTGGCTAGCCTCACCTGGAATTGCTGTGCAATCTCCGGCACCACTCTGATGTCAGCTGACTGCAGCCCTCAGCGGAGGGTGAAGAAACAGATCCAAAATGAAACATATTAAAAAATGATGATCCACTGGCGCAGTCTCTCCAATGAATTATTAAAAAACAATGTTTTTATTATAACAACCTGTTTCTAGAGCGAAATGCTCCCTTCATCAGGTACAAAAAAACACATTCAAATTAACCAACATTGTTAAAAAATCCTTAATCAGGAGGGGGGTACTCAAATCCCTGCGTCATGTAACCTGTCACGAAAACACTTGGTCAGACCTTGCAGCTCTCTGGCGCCCCCTTATCCTGCTGGTCAAACACGGTATTGACCGAGGATAAGCAACAGGGCGCAGCTGCTCTAATTTATGTCGACTATTGTGGCACGTGATGTGACAGGACGTATATATACCACCAGTTCCTTCCAGGAACGTATATATACCTCCGACCAGCCACCCTCAAACCACAATATCATACTGGTATACTGCCACCACCGATCGCTTAACAGGTGGATCGGGTACCCGTTAGGTAACGTGAATTAGCGGGTGAGGAACGTGTTCGCTCGACATAGGACAAGAAGAACGAAACTGGTAAATAATAATGATTTACTCCCGAAAGTTGGCAGTGTTTACAAAAGATATACAAGATATTATAAAAGAGACAATTTACATATATGCATAAAACAGTTATTAAAATAAAAGGGGTAAGTAATAGGAAAAACCTGCGCCACGAGGTGATGGTCTCAGATTCTGTGGGGGGGACGGCTCCCCGGAAATTAAATGTGATTCTTCCACGCAGCGAGGTGTGCATGAGTCTGACGTCCTGAGTAAGAATGAAGTAAAATGGCCATTCTGGTTTTTAGTAAGGGGCCAAAACTCTAGGAGACACCTATGTTGTTTACCTCACATGGGGGCTCGGTTTTGTGAACCCACCCAGCTGCATAAGACATAAAAATCCTTCAGATTTCATATCTTGGTATGGGGGGGTCCCACATCCAAGATGGAGACATCATGTTTGCCGTCACCAATATTCATGAAGATGGATATCAAATATGATATCTCTATGATGCTCAGAAGCTCAAAACCCATTTCCCAGGTTCCTGGTGGTCTTCCAGCCACGAAAACCACACCATCACAATTGTAAAAAGGTGAACATCTCAAAAATGTGGTCCCTGTGTTTGTGACAGTTATGTGCATTATTAAAATCAACTTTAAAAGTTTGTACAGTTAATCAATAGGATCGAGGGAAAATCCAGGGTATACCAGTATGCTTGCTGGCGTTTTATGGCGGTAATAAAAATTACTTGGTTGAGGGGGAGCAAGAGTAGTTCTATGTAGCCTCTTCCAAATGAGCAGGGGGTGGAGATTTAAGACATCTCTCATTTTTAAAACTAGGACAAAAATATATTTTGCCTGACAGTCTAAGGGTCCCCCACCTGGACACGAGGGCTTTATCCCCCTGTGGTCAGAGCGACCATTTTCAGTCTACGGGTCCCTCACCTGTATACGAGGGCTTTATTCCTCTGTGGTCAGAGCGACCATTGTCAGTCTACAGATCCTTCACCTGTATACGAGGGCTTTATCCCCCTGTGGTCAGAACGACCATTGTCAGTCTACGGGTCCCCCACCTGTATACGAGGGCTTTATCCCCCCGTGGTCAGAACGACCATTGTCAGTCTACGGGTACCCCACCTGTATACGAGGGCTTTATCCCCCCGTGGTCAGAACGACCATTGTCAGTCTACGGGTCCCCCACCTGTATATGAGGGCTTTATCCCCCTGTGGTCAGAACGACCATTGTCAGTCTACGGGTCCCCCACCTGTATATGAGGGCTTTATGCCCCGTGGTCAGAACGACCATTGTCAGTCTACGGGTCCCTCACCTGTATACGAGGGCTTTATCCCCCTGTGGTCAGAACGACCATTGTCAGTCTACGGGTCCCTCACCTGTATACGAGGGCTTTATCCCCCTGTGGTCAGAACGACCATTGTCAGTCTACGGGTCCCCCACCTGTATACGAGGGCTGTATACCCCTGTGGTCAGAGCGACCATTGTCAGTCTACGGGTCCCTCACCTGTATACTAGGGCTTTATCCCCTTGTGGTCAGAATGACTATTGTCAGTCTACGGGTCCCTCTCCTGTATACGGGGGCTTTATCCCCCTGTGGTCAGAGCGACCATTGTCAGTCTACGGGTCCCTCACCTGTATACTAGGGCTTTATCCCCTTGTGGTCAGAACGACTATTGTCAGTCTACGGGTCCCCCACCTGTATACGAGGGCTTTATCCCCCTGTGGTCAGAACGACTATTGTCAGTCTACGGGTCCCTCTCCTGTATAAGAGGGCTTTATCCCCCTGTGGTCAGAGCGACCATTGTCAGTCTACGGGTCCCTCTCCTGTATAAGAGGGCTTTATCCCCCTGTGGTAAGAACGACTATTGTCAGTCTACGGGTCCCCCACCTGTATACGAGGGCTTTATCCCCCTGTGGTCAGAGCGACCATTGTCAGTCTACGGGTCCCCCACCTGTATACGAGGGCTTTATCCCCCTGTGGTCAGAGCAACCATTGTCAGTCTACGGGTCCCCCACCTGAAAACGAAGGCTTTATCCCCCTGTGGTCAGAGTGACCATTGTGAGTCTACGGGTCCCTCACCTGTATACGAGGGCTTTATCCCCCTGTGGTCAGAACGACTATTGTCAGTCTACGGGTCCCTCACCTGTATACGAGGGCTTTATCCCCCTGTGGTCAGAGCGACCATTGTCAGTCTACGGGTCCCCCACCTGTATATGAGGGCTTTATACCCCTGTGGTCAGAGCGACCATTGTCAGTCTACGGGTCCCTCTCCTGTATACGAGGGCTTTATACCCCTGTGGTCAGAGCGACCATTGTCAGTCTACGGGTCCCTCACCTGTATACGAGGGCTTTATCCCCCTGTGGTAAGAACGACTATTGTCAGTCTACGGGTCCATCACCTGTATACGAGGGCTTTATCCCCCTGTGGTCAGAGCGACCATTGTCAGTCTACGGGTCCCCCACCTGTATATGAGGGCTTTATACCCCTGTGGTCAGAGCGACCATTGTCAGTCTACGGGTCCCTCACCTGTATACGAGGGCTTTATACCCCTGTGGTCAGAGCGACCATTGTCAGTCTACGGGTCCCTCACCTGTATACGAGGGCTTTATACCCCTGTGGTCAGAGTGACCATTGTCAGTCTACGGGTCCCTCACCTGTATACGAGGGCTTTATACGCCTGTGGTCAGAGTGACCATTGTCAGTCTACGGGTCCCTCACCTGTATACGAGGGCTTTATACCCCTGTGGTCAGAACGACCATTGTCAGTCTACGGGTCCATCACCTGTATATGAGGGCTTTATCCCCCTGTGGTCAGAATGACCATTGTCAGTCTACGGGTCCCCCACCTGAACACGAGGGCTTTATCCCCCTGTGGTCAGAACGACCATTGTCAGTCTACGGGTCCCCCATCTGTATACGAGGGCTGTATACCCCGTGTGGTCAGAGCGACTACTGTCAGTCTACGGGTCCCTCACCTGTATACGAGGGCTGTATACCCCGTGTGGTCAGAGCGACCAATGTCAGTCTACGGGTCCCCCACCTGTATACGAGGGCTTTATCCCCCTGTGGTCAGAGCGACCATTGTCAGTCTACGGGTCCCTCACCTGAACACGGAGGCTTTATCCCCCTGTGGTCAGAACGACCATTGTCAGTCTACGGGTCCCTCACCTGTATACGAGGGCTGTATACCCCGTGTGGTCAGAGCGACTACTGTCAGTCTACGGGTCCCTCACCTGTATACGAGGGCTGTATACCCCGTGTGGTCAGAGCGAGCATTGTCAGTCTACGGGTCCCCCACCTGTATGCGAGGGCTTTATCCCCGTGTGGTCAGAGCGACTATTGTCAGTCTACGGGTCCCCCACCTGTATATGAGGGCTTTATCCCCCTGTGGTCAGAACGACCATTGTCAGTCTACGGATCCCCCACCTGTACAC
Source organism: Phyllobates terribilis (assembly GCF_046119375.1). Classification (NCBI taxonomy): domain Eukaryota; kingdom Metazoa; phylum Chordata; class Amphibia; order Anura; family Dendrobatidae; genus Phyllobates; species Phyllobates terribilis. The sequence continues at coordinate 95,045,795 of NW_027362772.1, forward strand.
GAGGGCTTTATCCCCCTGTGGTCAGAGCGACCAATGTCAGTCTACGGGTCCCTCACCTGTATACGAGGGCTTTATCCCCCTGTGGTCAGAGCGACCATTGTCAGTCTACGGGTCCCTCACCTGAACACGGAGGCTTTATCCCCCTGTGGTCAGAACGACCATTGTCAGTCTACGGGTCCCCCACCTGTATACGAGGGCTGTATACCCCGTGTGGTCAGAGCGACTACTGTCAGTCTACGGGTCCCTCACCTGTATACGAGGGCTGTATACCCCGTGTGGTCAGAGCGAGCATTGTCAGTCTACGGGTCCCCCACCTGTATGCGAGGGCTTTATCCCCGTGTGGTCAGAGCGACTATTGTCAGTCTACGGGTCCCCCACCTGTATATGAGGGCTTTATCCCCCTGTGGTCAGAACGACCATTGTCAGTCTACGGATCCCCCACCTGTACACGAGGGCTTTATCCCCATGTGGTCAGAGCAACCATTGTCAGTCTACGGGTCCCCCACCTGTATACGAGGGCTGTATACCCCGTGTGGTCAGAGCGACCATTGTCAGCCTACGGGTCCCTCACCTGAACACGAGGGCTGTATACCCCGTGTGGTCAGAACGACCATTGTCAGTCTACGGATCCCCCCCCTGTACACGAGGGCTGTATCCCCGTGTGGTCAGAACGACCATTGTCAGTCTACGGATCCCCCCCCTGTACACGAGGGCTGTATCCCCCTGTGGTCAGAACGACCATTGTCAGTCTACGGATCCCCCCCCTGTACACGAGGACTTTATCCCCCTGTTTTCAGAGGGACTATTGTCAGTCTACGGGTCCCTCACCTGTATACGAGGGCTGTATTCCCCTGTGGTCAGAGCGACTATTGTCAGTCTACGGGTCCCCCACCTGTATACGAGGGCTTTATCCCCCTGTGGTCAGAGCGACCATTGTCAGTCTACGGGTCCCTCACCTGAACACGAGGGCTTTATCCCCCTGTGGCCAGAGCGACCATTGTCAGTCTACGGGTCCCTCACCTGAAAACGAAGGCTTTATCTCCCTGAGGTCAGAGCGACCATTGTCAGTCTACGGGTCCCCCACCTGTATACAAGGGCTTTATCCCCCTGTGGTCAGAGTGACTATTGTCAGTCTACGGGTCCCCCACCTGTATACAAGGGCTTTATCCCTCCGTGGTCAGAGTGACCATAGTCAGTCTACCGGTCCCCCACCTGAACACGAGGGCTTTATCCCTGTGAGGTCAGAACGACCATTGGAGGTCTACGGGTCCCCCACCTGAACACGAGGGCTTTATCCCCCTGTGGTCAGAGTGACCATTGTCAGTCTATGGGTCCCCCACCTGTATACGAGGGCTTTATCCCCCTGTGGTCAGAGTGACCATTGTCAGTCTACGGGTCCCTCACCTGTATACAAGGGCTTTATCCCCTTGTGGTCAGAACGACCATTGTCAGTCTACGGGTCCCCCACCTGTATACAAGGGCTTTATCCCCCTGTGATCAGAGCGACCATTGTCAGTCTACGGGTCCCCCACCTGTATACAAGGGCTTTATACCCCTGTGGTCAGAGTGACCATTGTCAGTCTACGGGTCCCCCACCTGTATGCGAGGGCTTTATCCCCACGTGGTCAGAGTGACCATTGTCAGTCTACGGGTACCCCACCTGTATACGAGGGCTTTATCCCCCCGTGGTCAGAGCGACCATTGTCAGTCTACGGGTCCTCCACCTGTATGCGAGGGCTTTATCCCCCTGTGGTCAGAGTGACCATTGTCAGTCTACGGGTACCCCACCTGTATACGAGGGCTTTATCTCCCCGTGGTCAGAGTGACCATTGTCAGTCTACGGGTCCCCCACCTGTATGCGAGGGCTTTATCCCCCTGTGGTCAGAGTGACCATTGTCAGTCTACGGGTCCCTCACCTGTTTACGAGGGCTTTATCCCCCCGTGATCAGAGCGACCATTGTCAGTCTACGGGTCCTCCACCTGTATACGAGGGCTTTATCCCCCTGTGGTCAGAGTGACCATTGTCAGTCTACGGGTCCCCCACCTGTATGCGAGGGCTTTATCCCCCTGTGGTCAGAGTGACCATTGTCAGTCTACGGGTCCCTCACCTGTATGCGAGGGCTTTATCCCCCTGTGGTCAGAGTGACCATTGTCAGTCTACGGGTCCCTCACCTGTATACGAGGGCTTTATCCCCCTGTGGTCAGAGCGACCATTGTCAGTCTACGGGTCCCTCACCTGTATGCGAGGGCTTTATCTCCCTGTCCACCACCCCCACCCCACTGAGATCCCAGGTATTATGGGGGGTGCCGGGACGATTCCAGGTAACGTCGTAGACCCCTCAGTAGTTGTTGAAACTTCAGCGACTTTTGTCTCCAAACAAAGCAGATTTTATTTTGCACCTAATCCCCGGTGGTCCCGGATCCTCGGTGCTGGCGGTCTCCGCGGGGAGACGATTGTGCCTTATGTAATCTTGTAATAGTTCTCAGCTCCATGTTCTTCATTGACTTGAGCTTGTTTTATCTTCTCGGCTGTAATAAGCTCCAGATCAGTGTGAGCTTCGCTAAATAAGTATCACATGTCTGACTATTTCCATCTCCTATAGAGGACACTGCGGTAAATCTCCAGCTCCCGGATTCATGCCGCCCGTGGCGTCACCACTGCAAATCATGGTCCAAAATGCCATAAATGTCCTCTGGAGGAGGGCAGAGCAATATCTCCGGATCTCTGGATACTGCAGACTATATCATTCAGTAGGAGGTAGAGGAGAGCGATGTTCTGCAGATCCTTGGAGGGGATAGTGGTGTAATAATCTGCAAGATAGAAGAGCATACAGCTTGTATCTTGCCATTTCTGAGCTTCTACCGCACGCTGCAGTTACTGCACTCACCACCAGATGGCGACTGTTAGACACTGACGTTGATTTATTATTTATCACTAGTGTTGAGCATTCCGATACTGAAATATCGGGTATCGGCCGATATTCGCGGTATCGGAATTCCGATACTTAATTCCGATACTATTGCAATATCGTATACCGGAATCGGAAGTTCCCATAATGCAATGAGACATTTTCATTTTATTCAGCCAATGAGGATCCTAAGAAGTGTGGGCACATCCTGTTAGGCATGTAGGCATCTTAACTAATGGCATGGCTGTGATTGGCTGCTGAAATGATGTCATGATGCACTATAAAAGCCACCGCCGCCATTTTGAGCTCACTCTGCTGTGAATTCAGTTAGGGATAGGACGCTGTTGTTCTGAGGGACAGTTTTAGCTACCTATTTGCTCTATACTGCTTTACCCAAGCTACTTTCTAAATCACTGTGCCTTGCAGTGCTAGTGCACAGTTCCCTGTGCTGTTCACCGCTGTCTGCAAGGTCTGGTGTGTGAGTGCAGCTCACCCTGTAGTGTGTGCTTCAGCCACGTCTGGTTGTAGTGCACTCAGTGTGTGTCACTGCCTCATACATTGTCCTTTTTTGCCAATTCATAATTTTTCCTGATATCTCCTATTAGTGTGGTGGTTCCATCTGTATTCAGCTAAATTGGTTCCAAACACACTATATAGGAGTAGATAGAGACATTTTTTTCCGTCTTGCAGCGCTAGTGCACAGTGCTCTGCATCTGTGCTGTTCACCGCTGTCTGCAAGGTCTGGTGTGTGAGTGCAGCTCACCCTGTAGTGTGTGCTTCAACCCCGTCTGGTTGTAGTGCACTCAGTGTGTGTCACTGCCTCATACATTGTCCTTTATTGCCAATTCATAATTTTTCCTGATATCTCCTATTAGTGTGGTGGTTCCATCCATATTCAGCTAAATTGATTCCAAACACACTATATAGGAGTAGATAGAGGAGCCTTTCTGCAGCATTGGGCCCTGCAGCCCCAGCCAGATTAGTATTAGCCTATTTTTTGCAGCCTCATCTATTGCATTGTAGGTTACCTTCCTACATTGTAATAGCTACAAAAAGTTTGTGATACTATCGTTATTACATCTTTAGGCACATCCAGTGTCTTTTTGTGACAAAAAAAACCTAAATAAAGTTCACCAAACACTCCACTTTACAGTTGTGTAGGCCACATTAGCTCATATTAAAGTCTAGTCCACACTTTATAAAATGAGTGTTTCTTATACCTGTTAGCAGCTGTTCAGGAATAAGCACACTAAGCCCTTAGTACTTTTCTGCCTATCTTTATCAGTCTACCAAGATGAAGAAGGCAGGGAGTAAGGCATGTGGTCGTGGTCGTGGGCGTGGGCGTGGAGTTTCTGCAGGGAGAGGACGTGAGGATTCTGTGCCTGCAGGGAGAGGACGTGGGGATTCTGTGCCTGCTGCGGGCACCAGTGACTCAGCATCCCCCAGTTTTACCAGGGAACAGTCCTTTATGCGCAGCTTTGTAGGAGCTAGCCGTACCCCACTGCTGCGCGAGGACCAAATTGAAGCCGTTGTCGGATGGATGGCAGCTAACGCATCGACTTCAATTAGTTCCAGATCCTCTCAGGTCCTGAGCACTGAAGAGCACCCATCTGTCTCTTCACCACCTGCCAAATTGCCCAGGCAGTCAGAGAGCCCTGGACAGGAGCCATCTCTACTTCTGTTCTCTGAATCTCTTGGCTTGGAAAGAGGGGGCCAGCCAAGCAGAATTCGAGAATTTGAAGAAGAGGTAGTATGCAGTGATGCGCAACCGTTTTGTCTCTCTGAATCTGAAGAGGCGGGTGGGCCAGTGCCTATGGTCAGCAGCACACCTCAGTACGCATCTGATGATGAGACTCAGGTGCCACTTTCTGGTGCGTACTGTGCTGTCGAGACTACCCAGGAGAAGCAGTTGTTTGAAGAGGGTGGTGTAGATGATGAGGTCCTTGACCCATCATGGCGTGAGGGACAGGAAGGTGGTGGGAGCAGCTCTGAGGAAGAGATTCCCCGAACGGCCCAAAAAGGAGGGAGAGGGAGGGGGCAGACTTGGTTGCCTGTAGCCTCCACTTCGGCACCCATTAGGAGCATGGCTCTTCCAAAATCCAAAGCGGGCGCTCCCAAGACTTGCAGTGCCTGGTCCTTTTTTGACACAGTTGCAGATGACATTTGCTTTGTCAAATGCAAGCTGTGTAATCAGAAGGTGAAAAGAGGGAAAAGTGTCAGCAACCTCAATACCACAAATATGTGGAAACATGTGCGGACCAAGCACGTGGTGGAGTTACACAAACACACTGAAGACCTAGGCCAACCTACAGCGCCACCTACTACCTCTTCAGCTCGTGTTGTAGCCTCTTCCTCCAGCTCACACACAGCTGGTTCGGCTTCCTCACAGGATCGCCATGGAAGAATCTCTGGCACTGTTGTACAGAGACACAGTGTAATTCCACCCACAGCACCACTTTCCCAGTCATCCTCACACTCCCAGGCCAGTCTACAGCCATCGTTAGCACAGGCATGGGAGAAAAGGCGCCCATACTCGGCAAACCACCCCCAAGCACAGGCTCTGAATGCTGGCATTGCTAAACTACTGGCCCTTGAAATGCTATCATTCAGGCTGGTGGAGACTGACACATTCCGTAACTTTATGGCATTGGCAGTCCCACAATACAACGTGCCCAGCCGCTTTTATTTCAGCAGGCAAGCCGTCCCTGCCCTGCAACATCATGTGGAGGGAAAAATTAAACATGCGCTACAAAACGTCGTCAGTAGCAAGGTCCACCTGACCACTGATGCGTGGACCAGTAAGCATGGACAGGGACGATACCTTTCCCTCACTGCCCATTGGGTAAATGTTGTGGAGCCGGGTACAGATCTTGAGAGTGGCGCTGTACGTGTTCTGCCAACTCCAAGGATTGCAGGAATCCAGTCTGTACACATTGACTCCTCCTCATACTCCAGTTCCTCTGAATCAGCCCTGCAGGAGCCGTCACGGTCTACCTCCACATCGACCCGTGAACGGTTACCTGTTATGATGACCGATATGAGCACAGCCGTGGCCAAACGTCAACAGGCCGTATTAAAATTAATTTCTTTGGGGAATCGAAGCCACACAGCGCAGGAGCTCTGGAATGCCATCAAGCAGCAGAGCGACGTGTGGTTTGTGCCAGCGAATCTCCAGCCAGGCATGGTAGTGTGTGACAATGGCCGAAATCTGGTGGCAGCTCTGGGCCTAGGCAACCTCACTCACATCCCATGTCTGGCACATGTGCTCAACTTGGTCGTGCAGAGTTTTTTGAGGGACTATCCGGATCTTGATGCATTGCTTCACAAGGTCCGCATAGAGTGCGCTCACTTGCGGCGTTCCAGCAATGCAAGATCACGCATTGCAGCTCTGCAGCGCCGATTATGTCTTCCGGAACATCGCATCATATGTGACCTACCCACCAGGTGGAATTCAACGTTACATATGTTGGAGAGGTTGTGTGAGCAGCAGGCAGCAGTAATGGAGTACCAGCTGCAGCAGGCGCAAACAAGTCGCAGTGCGCGCCGTTCACACTTCACCACCACTGAGTGGGCCTCTATGAAGGACATTTGCCACGTTTTGCGTGCCTTCGATTATTCCATGCGGATGGCGAGTGCAGATGATGCACTAGTCAGCATGACTATCCCCCTTATCTGCCTGCTTGAAAAAACACTGCAAGCACTAAGGGACGAGGTTTTGGAAGAGGTGGAGGATGAGGAGTCACAAATGCCATCTGCTTCTCTACAGTCTGCGCAATGTGGTTCCTCACAAAGGCCTAGGCAGGGGACACTTTGTGAGGAGGATGAGGAGGAGTCAATGGATGAGGAAGACATCTGTCCAGAGGAGGGAGGTACACAATGCTCTAGTAGTCAGTATCTAGAGCGAGGGTGGGGTGATGCAGAGCAGGCAGAGATCACGCCTCAAGCAGGGGACAGCGTTTCTTGGCCAGTTGGCAGTCTGCAGCACATGGTTGATTTCATGCTGCAGTGCCTCAGAAACGACCGCCGCATCGCCCACATTCTCAACACGGCTGATTATTGGGTGTCCACCCTCCTAGATCCTCGCTACCGGGACAACTTACAAAGCCTCATAACACCATTGAACCGGGAGCGTAAAATGCGGGAGTACCAAGACGCACTGGTGCATTCCATCATGTTCTCCATTCCAACCGAGAGCAGTGCTGCTAGTGCTTTACAAAGCAGCTCAGTGCGTCGAGGCAGTGGAGGAAGCTCTGCACAAAGAGGGAGCAGAAGCAGCGCCTCAGCACAAGGCAAGACCAGTATGGCCGAAATGTGGCAAAGTTTTGTGTCCCCGCCGCCACAAATGTCTACACCATCACAGACAGCTCCAGTCAGCAGGAGGCAACGTTTCCGTCAGATGGTGACAGACTGCATGTCTTGCCCTCTTAGTGTACTCCCAGACGGCTCTTCTCCCTTCAAGTTTTGGGTCTGTAAGCTGGATACATGGCCAGAGCTTAGTCAGTATGCACTGGAGGTGCTAGCTTGCCCTGCTGCTAGTGTATTATCGGAACGCGTCTTTAGTGCCGCAGGTGGTGTACTAACAGACCGTCGCATGCGACTATCCTCCGATAACGTTGACCGGCTTACTTTTCTCAAAATGAACAAGGCCTGGATCTCTCATGAATTTGCCAGTCCTCTTCCAGAATAAATAATTGGTTGGCAACAGTATCCAGGTCTCCTGTTCTGTTCATGTTTCTACCACCTGAACTGTAATCCCTGAGCTCCAACACCGCCAGTTGGCGCTCGGAAGTGCCGTCTGCACAGTCAACACTTGCTGCCGTGTTATTGGGGTTCAGTAACGTCAGCTGTTCTCCTGCTGTGCGGACGGCAATTTCTCCTGATTTGTCCAAATCCACTGTACTACACATTTTAAAGTTGCTCCAATTACTCCTCTGGCTCCTCTGTTTTCATTCTTATCCCTGGGCTCCAGCACCGCCAGTTGGCGCTCGGAAGTGCTGTCTGCACAGTCAACACTTGCTACCATGTTATTGGGGTTCAGTAACGTCAGCTGTTCCCCTGCTGTGTTCACGGCAATTTCTCCTGCTCTGTCCATATTCACTGTGCTACTTATTTAAAACTTGCTCCAATTACACCTCTGGCTCCTCCGTTTTTAGTATTTACCCTGGGCTCCAACACCGCCAGTTGGCGCTCGGAAGTGCTGTCTGCACAGTCAACACTTGCTGCCGTGTTATTGGGGTTCAGTAACGTCAGCTGTTCCCCTGCTGTGCGGACGGCAATTTCTCCTGCTCTGTCCACATTCTCACTACTACAGATTTTAAAGTTGCTCCAATTACACCTCTGGCTCCTCTGTTTTCATTCTTATCCCTGGGCTCCAGCACCGCCAGTTGGCGCTCGGAAGTGCTGTCTGCACAGTCAACACTTGCTACCATGTTATTGGGGTTCAGTAACGTCAGCTGTTCCCCTGCTGTGCGGACGGCAATTTCTCCTGCTCTGTCCACATTCTCACTACTACAGATTTTAAAGTTGCTCCAATTACACCTCTGGCTCCTCTGTTTTCATTCTTATCCCTGGGCTCCAGCACCGCCAGTTGGCGCTCGGAAGTGCTGTCTGCACAGTCAACACTTGCTACCATGTTATTGGGGTTCAGTAACGTCAGCTGTTCCCCTGCTGTGCGGACGGCAATTTCTCCTGCTCTGTCCACATTCTCACTACTACAGATTTTAAAGTTGCTCCAATTACACCTCTGGCTCCTCTGTTTTCAGTATTATCCCTGAGCTCCAACACCGCCAGTTGGCGCACGGAAGTGCCGTCTGCACAGTCAACGCTTGCTGCCGTGTTATTGGGGTTCAGTAACGTCAGCTGTTCTCCTGCTGTGCGGACGGCAATTTCTCCTGCTTTGTCCAAATCCACTGTACTACACATTTTAAAGTTGCTCGAATTACACCTCTGGCTCCTCTGTTTTCATTCTTATCCCTGGGCTCCAGCACCGCCAGTTGGCGCTCGGAAGTGCCGTCTGCACAGTCAACACTTGCTACCATGTTATTGGGGTTCAGTAACGTCAGCTGTTCCCCTGCTGTGTTCACGGCAATTTCTCCTGCTCTGTCCATATTCACTGTGCTACTTATTTAAAACTTGCTCCAATTACACCTCTGGCTCCTCCGTTTTTAGTATTTACCCTGGGCTCCAACACCGCCAGTTGGCGCTCGGAAGTGCTGTCTGCACAGTCAACACTTGCTGCCGTGTTATTGGGGTTCAGTAACGTCAGCTGTTCTCCTGCTGTGCGGACGGCAATTTCTCCTGCTCTGTCCACATTCTCACTACTACAGATTTTAAAGTTGCTCCAATTACACCTCTGGCTCCTCTGTTTTCATTCTTATCCCTGGGCTCCAGCACCGCCAGTTGGCGCTCGGAAGTGCCGTCTGCACAGTCAACACTTGCTGCGGTGTTATTGGGGTTCGGTAACGTCAGCTGTTCCCCTGCTGTGTTCACGGCAATTTCTCCTGCTCTGTCCATATTCACTGTGCTACTTATTTAAAACTTGCTCCAATTACACCTCTGGCTCCTCCGTTTTTAGTATTTACCCTGGGCTCCAATACCGCTAGTTGCTGCTCAGAAGTGCCGTCTGCACAGTCAACGCTTGCTCCAGTGTTATTGGGATTCAGTAACGTCAGCTGATCCCCAGCTGTGTGTCCGGCAAATTCTCCTGCTTTGTCCACATCCACTGTAGTACGGATTTAAAACCTCCTCCAAATACACCTCTGGCTCTTCTGTTTTTAGTATTTACCCTGGGCTCCAGCACCGCCAGCTGGTTCTCGGCAGTTCCATTGGCTCTTGTACCTTCTGCTACCCATCCGGGTTCCAGTACCGTCAGCTGGTCCTCGGTAGTTCCATTTGCTCTTGTATCTTCTGCTACCCATCCGGGTTCCAGTACCGTCAGCTGGTTCTCGGCAGTGTCTTTGGCACGGGTACTCCCTCCTGCCCAGCCTGGTTCCAGCACGCCAGCTGTTTCCGGGTAGTGTCAACGTCACTTTGCCTCCAATGCGTTGTCCTGTCGTGTTGCGGTCGGGTTAGCCGACTCTATGGTGCCTGCAGTTTAGGTGACTCCTATGTGGGCTGCGGGATCTGGCAATGAAGGCTGGTTCCATAGTGCCAATAGGACAAGCACCCTCTGTAGGACTGTGGGTTTTGGTAACTGCGGCCGGCTCGCGGCCTTGAACTTTTTTTTTACATGGGTACCTTCTGCTACCCATCCGGGTTCCAGTACCGTCAGCTGGTTCTCGGCAGTGCCTTTGGATTAGGTGCCTCCTTCTCGGTATCCAAGTTCCACCAACGTCTGCTGGTCCTTGGTAGTGCTTTCTGGCACAGGTACCTCCTGCTTAGTAACCGAGTTCCAGTAACATCAGCTGGTCCTCGGTAGTTCCATTGGCTCTTGTACCTTCTGCTATCCATCCGGGTTCCAGTACCGTCAGCTGGTCCTCGGTAGTTCCTCAGCTTTCTTGTACCTTCTGCTACATTTCCAAGTTCAAGCTTTTTGAAATGGTTCTTGGTAATCACTCTGGATCTCCCTGACGAGGACCCTGAAGACGAGGACCCTGAAGACCAACCCTAAGAAGACGAGGACCCCGAAGACAATGACCCTGAAGACGAGGACCCTGAAGACCACCCCGAAGAAGACGAGGACCCTGAAGACCACCCCGAAGAAGACGAGGACCCCGAAGACGAGGACCCAGAAGACCAACCCGAAGAAGACGAGGACCCCGAAGACGAGGACCCCCGAAGACGACGACCCTGAAGACCACCCCGAAGAAGACCAAGAAGATGACCCTGAAGAAGTTGACCAAGAAGACAAAGAAGAGAAGACAAGCACCAAGATACAGAAAAACAAGAGACAGAAAACCAAGAAGCAGAAATACAAGAAGCTGCAGAACAAAAAGCGGAAGAACATTAAGCATAAGACTAAAAATCAGAGCAAAAGATAATATCTAAATTATAAGCAGAAGATGACTAAGCAGTGTATGGGGGTGAGTCCGTTCCTCCTCGTGGTGCCCCTGGAAAAGACCTGCTGCTGCAGGCCAAACTGAACGCGGACAAATCCTGTTGTAAATCTTTTGTGACGGGCAGAACGAAAGGTGTAATGTCCAACCTTTTATAGATAACAACTACAGGAATGCCTGTCACAAATAAGAATATGATGAAGAAGAAGAATATGAAGAAGATGAAGAAGTAGAATATGAAGAATGTAAAAAAAAGAATAATACGAAGAAGGTGAAGAAGAAAAAGGTGAAGAAGAAGTGGATGAAAAAGATGCTGAGGATGATGAAGGAGAAAGTGTGGGAGAAGTAAAAAAGAAGGTGAAGAGCATGGAAGTAGTGAAACATAAATATCTGACAAAATATAAAAATACTTAACATAGTTAATATTTCCGTAACTCAGAACATAATAAAAAAATATTAATTCCTGCTATTCCATTTGACTGGGCTAAACCTCTATGCCTTCATTGTCTCCCCCACCTCCCCCAATACATTCTACATTATTCTTAGTTGTTTTCCTTCATGTAGAAATAACCTACAAGGAAAGAAAGGGTTTATTTTAATTCCGATATTTATGTCCCATTGACTTGCATTGGTTTCCGGTATCGGAATCGGCGATATCCGATACTTTTTCGGTATCGGTCCGATCCAATCTGATCCGATATTTCCCGATATCGGAAGGTATCGCTCAACACTATTTATCACGCTTCCTTATGTAGCACCAATGTATTCCGCAGCCCCTTACAGATATTGCTATAAGTTTAGGTTCTTGTGTCAGGAAGTCTTCAAATTTTTGGAAACGTTTACTTTTAAATTTAAAATTTTTGGAAACGTTTAAGTAACAACTTTATTTAACTCTTCCAGTTCAGTTCTGGTCACAGCACATTGTGATATAGCAGTCACAGTTTCCATAGCAGATACAGTACATGTTCTGTTGCTCATCCAGAGCTCTCCCTGCATTCTCTGTTATCTCAGAGGCTCTATAATTCCTTCCTCTTCCAATACAGTTTTCATACTCCCTGATCCGCTATTCTGCTGGTTCAGCATCCCACTGAACAAAAGTGGCGGGCTCCTGGCCTAATCTGCTTCTCCTCAGTTCTTTCCTCTCTCTGCATCACTGTTGATCTTCAGCCCAATGGCCCTGAACTTCTCCACTCCTCTCAGTTATCCTTTCTGCAGATGCTTAAATGTTCCAACTCTTTCAACTATATTCCCCTCTCATAGACCAAACCAAGAAGTACTCCTTCTATTTATAACTTTACTCCCCCTCCCAACAGGGAAAACCCCTGGAGCTAACAACTACAACTTCTACCTATTCCTCACACTACAGTGCCCGCTGTCTTCTACTGAACCCCTGGTACCTAGCTAACCTTATCTTATTCCTACACTTATACCACATTCTTTCCCTTTATTATCTTGTTACAGTATACTGACGCACACTTTCAATATTTCACCATAATGCACATATTACGCATTACATAGGTACCTGTTTTATCAGGAAGAGACGAAGAGTGTGTGCAGGTGTCCACATACCCTTACAATGACAGGATTATAATGAAGAGTAACACTTATACATAGATAACACAGGATCCACCATTCACAATAGGTAATGTCACAGCTCACCTCCTCCTCCTGTACAATGACTGATAATACCTCTATATACAGTAGATAACACAGGATCCACCATTCACAATAGATGATGTTACAGCTCACCTCCTCCTCCTGTACAATGACTGATAACACCTCTATATACAGCTGATAACACAGGATCCACCATTCACAATAGGTGATGTCACAGCTCGCCTCCTCCCCCTCATGTACAATGACTAATGACACCTCTATATACAGTAGATAACACAGGATACACCATTCACAATAGGTGATGTCACAGCTCGCCTCCTCCCCCTCCTGTACAATGACTGATAACACCTCTATATACAGTAGATAACACAGGATCCACCATTTACAATAGGTGATGTCACAGCTCACCTCCTCCTCCTGTACAATGGCTGATATCTCAATATAAAGTAGATAACACAGGATCCACCATTCACAATAGGTGATGTCACAGCTCACCTCCTCCTCCTCTACAATGACTGATAACACCTCTATATACAGTAGATAACATAGGATCCACCATTCACAATAGGTGATGTCACAGCTCTCCTTCTCCTCCTGTACAATGACTGATAACACCTCCATATACAGTAGATAACACAGGATCCACCATTCACAATAGGTGATGTCACAGCTCACCTCCTCCCCCTCTACAATGACTGATAACACCTCTATATACAGTAGATAACACAGGATTCACCATTCACAATAGGTGATGTCACAGCTCACCTCCTCCTCCTGTACAATGGCTGATATCTCAATATAAAGTAGATAACACAGGATCCACCATTCACAATAGGTAATGTCACAGCTCACCTCCTCCTCCTGTACAATGACTGATAATACCTCTATATACAGTAGATAACACAGGATCCACCATTCACAATAGATGATGTTACAGCTCACCTCCTCCTCCTGTACAATGACTGATAACACCTCTATATACAGCTGATAACACAGGATCCACCATTCACAATAGATGATGTTACAGCTCGCCTCCTCCCCCTCATGTACAATGACTGATGACACCTCTATATACAGTAGATAACACAGGATACACCATTCACAATAGGTGATGTCACAGCTCGCCTCCTCCCCCTCCTGTACAATGACTGATAACACCTCTATATACAGTAGATAACACAGGATACACCATTCACAATAGGTGATGTCACAGCTTGCCTCCTCCCCCTCCTGTACAATGACTGATAACACCTCTATATACAGTAGATAACACAGGATTCACCATTTACAATAGGTGATGTCACAGCTCACCTCCTCCTCCTGTACAATGGCTGATATCTCAATATAAAGTAGATAACACAGGATCCACCATTCACAATAGGTGATGTCACAGCTCTCCTCCTCCTCCTGTACAATGACTGATAACACCTCCATATACAGTAGATAACACAGGATCCACCATTCACAATAGGTGATGTCACAGCTCACCTCCTCCCCCTCTACAATGACTGATAACACCTCTATATACAGTAGATAACACAGGATTCACCATTCACAATAGGTGATGTCACAGCTCACCTCCTCCTCCTCCTGTACAATGGCTGATATCTCAATATAAAGTAGATAACACAGGATCCACCATTCACAATAGGTGATGTCACAGCTCACCTCCTCCTCCTGTACAATGACTGACAACACCTCTATATACAGTAGATAACACAGGATCCACCATTCACAATAGGTGATGTCACAGCTCACCTCCTCCTCCTGTACAATGACTGATAACTGCTCTATATACAGTAGATAACACAGGATCCACCATTCACAATAGGTGATGTCACAGCTCACCTCCTCCCTCTCCTGTACAATGACTGATAACACCTCTATATACAGTAGATAACACAGGATCCTCCATTCACAATAAGTGATGTCACAGCTCTCCTCCTCCTCTCTGCACAGTGACCTCTTCACAAGTCACGGCATGCCAACTACGCTCCCCTATTGAAGTGGATGAACACTAAGGTCTCAATGGTCTTGTGACTGCTGTAAAGCAGATCTCTAAATGCTATTGATAAGTTCTTGGCAAAGATGGGAGAGTGATAATAGTTGAACAAAGATGTGAAGTAAAAAAGGGAGTTGTAAGAGATCAAGAGATCCCATAAAGGATACAAACCTTTCATTGTGACAAATCTCCATTAATAGTGAGAGACGAGTAAATACTTTTCATAGTTTTTCCTCTTGATACATACAGTTATATCCAGAAGTTTCCATCCACTGTATATAAAGACACATCTGCAGGTTTTTCTCAATATCTGACATGAAATCAGAATAAACCTTTCCCGTTTTAGGACAATTAGGATAATTAGAATAATGAGAGAGAGAGAATGTTTTAAGGCATTTTTATTACTTACTGCAAAGTCAGAAGTTTCCATACACTGAGGTTACTGTGCCTTTAAACAATTCTGGACGGCCCATATGATGATGTCATGTGTTTGGAAGCTTCTGATAGGTTTTTAGGCAACATCTGAGTTAATTAGAGACACACCTGTGGATGTATTTTAATGCACACCTGAAACACACCTCTTCTTTGTGTAGCATCATGGGAAAGTCTAAAGAAATCAGCCAAGATATCAGGAAGAGAATTGTGGACTTGCACAAGTCTGGCTCATTCTTGGATACAATTTCAAGATCCCTGAAGGCGCCTCGTTCATCTGTACAAACAATTATACGCAAGTACAAACAAGATGGGAATGTCCAGCCATCATACCGCTAAGGAAGGAGACGGGTTCTGTGTCCCATTGATGAACGTGCTTTGGTCCGACATGTGCATATCAACCCAAGGACAAAAGCAAAAGACCTTGTGAAGATGATGGCGGAAGCTGGTAAGATTGTATCACTGTCCACAGTGAAACGAGTACTGTATCAACATGGGCTGAAAGGCCACTCTGCCAGGAAGAAGCCATTACTCCAAAAGAAACAAAAAAAAACAGATTAATGTTTGCAAATGCACACAGGAACAAAGACCTTAATTTTTGGAGACATGTCCTGTGGTCTGGTGAAACTAAAATTGAACTTTTTGGGCATAATGACCATCGTGGAGGAAAAAGGGAGAAGCTTAGAAGCCTAAGAACACCATCCCAACTGTGAAACACGATGGAGGCAGCATCATGTCGTGGGGTTGTTTTGCTGCAGGAGGGACTGGTGCACTTCACAAAATAGACGCCATCATGAGAAAAGAAGACTATGTGGCAATACTGAAGCAACATCTCAAGACATCAAGCAGGGAAGTTAGAGCTTGAGTGGAAATGGGTCTTCCAAATGGACAATGACCCGAAGCATACTGCCAAAAGGGTAACAAAGTGGCTTAAGGACAACAAGTCAATGTTTTGGAGCGGCCATCGCCATTGTCCGCTATATCCCCCATAGCAGAGATGTCGCTTTAGTAATGACCGGCACACCGGCGATATTTCTGCACCGTGGCGAGGTCTGCTTTGCACGCCTATCGCACAAGTGTTACTGGTAATGGGGGGAGTGTTGTGACTGTATCTCTCCCACTTACTATAATGATGCATGTGTCCATAAATCTGACACCCCGGACAGGACGCGTAAACGAGAGCTGATTTACAGCCTCCCCAGATCTCTTCAAAGGAGGCGACGGGTAAATGAGCAGCCACAAGTCACTTCTTGACCAGCGGAATAATGCAGGGGACGCGGCCCCCCACCCCATTTCGGCGGATGATGCATAATGAAACTTCTGCCGCTTGCTTAAACACTATAAATCACCATTTTAAGATCTCTTCTTGCTGCCAGTTAAAGGGAACATTCTCTAATGACTTAAAAGGAATCTGTCACCAGGTTTTTGCCACCTAATCTGAGAGCAGCATAATGTGTGGCAGAGACCCTGATTCCAGCGACGTGACACTTACTAGGCTGCTCGCAGTAGGTATGAAAAAATAATCACCGTTTTATCAGCAGGAGACTATCACTATAGGACCTGCAGCCAGCTACCCTCCATATTCATGAGCTCGATCCCACCACTGATTGACAGCTTTCTGTGTTCACTGTGCATAGACAGAAAGCTGCCAATCAGTGGTGTGCGCGGGGTTATTCAGAGCATTCAGAGAACTGCTAGATCTGCACAATAATTTTATGAAAACTACAACAATCAGTCTGAAAAAAACAGATGCCAAGAGTGAAGGTTTTGGCTGCAGAAAAAAAAACTGCAAAAAAAAGCCACATCTGAACGTATCCTAAAGGGGCTTTTCACTCTTTTAAAAGTAAAACCAGGTATAAATCCATAGTTATACTAGGTAATTCAGCAATATTGATGTCCCAAACAAGAGCCCAATGGACCATGGGCGTACCCAGGATCAAAACTAGGGGGGAGCAAGCCATGGTCACAGATACCGAAGAGAAATCTATATATATATATAATGCCAAAGATTTCACTTCTTACATTACATGAGCGATATCTATTGTAAATTCCACAATAGCTCAGAAACCAGCAAATCACTCCACACAGAATACTGGCCCCCATAAAATGCTCCATACAGGATACTGGCCCCCATATAACGCTCCATACAGGATACTGGCCCCCATAAAATGCCCCATACAGGATACTGGCCCCCATATAACGCTCCATACAGAATACTGGCCCCCATATAACGCTGCATACAGAATACTGGCCCCCATAAAATGCTCCATACAGGATACTGGCCCCCATATAACGCTCCATACGGAATACTGACCCCCATATAACGCTCCATACAGAATACTGACCCCCATATAACGCTCCATACAGAATACTGGCCCCCATATAATGCTCCATGCAGGATATTGGCCCCCATATAACGCTCCATGCAGGTTACTGGCCCCCATATAACTCTCCATACAGAATACTGGCTCCCATATAATGCTCCATACACAATACTGGCCCCCACATAACGCTCCATACAGGATACTGGCCCCCATACAACGCTTCATACGGAATACTGGCCCCCATATAACGCTCCATATGGAATACTGGCCCCCATATAACGCTCCATACGGGATACTGGCCCCCATATAACGCTCCATACAGAATACTGGCCCCCATATAACGCTCCATACGGAATACTGGCCTCATATAACACTCCATACAGGATACTGGCCCCATATAACTCTCCATACGGAATACTGGCCCCCATATAACGCTCCATAAAGGATACTGGCCCCCATATAAAGCTCCATACAGAATACTGGCCCCCATATAACGCTCCATGCAGGATACTGGCCCCCATATAATGCTCCATGCAGGATACTGGCCCCCATATAACGCTCCATACAGAATACTGGCCCCCATATAACGCTCCATACAGAATACTGGCCCCCATATAACGCTCCATGCAGGCTGTTCCCCACACATAATGCCTCATGCAGGCTGCCCCCCCCACATAATGCCCCACGCAGGCTGTTCCCCCCACATAATGCCCCATGCAGGTTGTTCTCCCCCATATAATGCCCCATGTAGGATGTCACCCCCCCCTTATAATACCCCATGCAGGATGTCACCCCCCCTTATAATGCCCCATGCAGGATGTCACACGCCCCCCCTCCCTTATAATGCCCCATGCAGGATGTCACCCCCCCTTATAATGCCCCATGAAGGATGTCACCCCCCCTTATAATGCCCCATACAGGATGTCACCCCCCCTTATAATGCCCCATGCAGGATGTCACCCCCCCTTTATAATGCCCCATGCAGGATGTCACCCCCCCTTATAATGCCCCACGCAGGATGTCACCCCCCCTTATAATGCCCCATGCAGGATGTCACCCCCCCTTATAATGCCCCATACAGGATGTCACCCCCCCTTATAATGCCCCATGAAGGATGTCACCCCCCCTTATAATGCCCCATGCAGGATGTCACCCCCCTTATAATGTCCCATACAGGAGGTCACCCCCCCTTATAATGCCCCATACAGGATGTCACCCCCCCTTATAATGCCCCATGCAGGATGTCACCCCCCCCTTATAATGCCCCACGCAGGAAGTCACCCCCCCTTATAATGCCCCATGCAGGATGTCACCCCCCCTTATAATGCCCCATACAGGATGTCACCCCCCCCTTATAATGCCCCACGCAGCATGTCACCCCCCCCTTATAATGCCCCATGCAGGATGTCACCCCCCCCTTATAATGTCCCATGCAGGATGTCACCCCCCCCTTATAATGCCCCATGCAGGATGTCACCCCCCCCCTTATAATGCCCCATGCAGGATGTCACCCCCCCTTTATAATGCCCCATGCAGGATGTCACCCCCCCCCCTTATAATGCCCCATGCAGGATGTCACCCCCTCTCTTTATAATGCCCCATGCAGGATGTCACCCCCCCCTTATAATGCCCCATGCAGGATGTCACCCCCTCTCTTTATAATGCCCCATGCAGGATGTCACCCCCCCCCCTTATAATGCCCCATGCAGGATGTCACCCCCTCTCTTTATAATGCCCCATGCAGGATGTCACCCCCCCCTTATAATGCCCCATGCAGGATGTCACCCCCTCTCTTTATAATGCCCCATGCAGGATGTCACCCCCCCTTATAATGCCCCATGCAGGATGTCACCCCCCCCCTTATAATGCCCCATGCAGGATGTCACCCCCTCTCTTTATAATGCCCCATGCAGGATGTCACCCCCCCCTTATAATGCCCCATGCAGGATGTCACCCCCCCCCCCTTATAATGCCCCATGCAGGATGTCACCCTCCCCCTTATAATGCCCCATGCAGGATGTCCCCCGCCACCCCCCCCGTTTTAATGCCCCATGCAGGATGTCACCCCCCCCTTATAATGCCCCATGCAGGATGTCACCCCCTCTCTTTATAATGCCCCATGCAGGATGTCACCCTCCCCCTTATAATGCCCCATGCAGGATGTCCCCCGTCCCCCCCCCCGTTTTAATGCCCCATGCAGGATGTCACCCCCCCCCTTATAATGCCCCATGCAGGATGTCACCCTCTCTCTTTATAATGCCCCATGCAGGATGTCCCGTCCCCCCCCCCTGTTTTAATGCCCCATGCCTCCATACAATAAAAAAAAAAAAATAAAATGCTCACCTCACGTCTCACCTGCTGCTGCTCCGGACTCCAGCGTCGCCGGCCTCATCCTGCTCTGCGCTGTGACTGCTCAGGAGAGAGCGCGGTGTAAAGACGTCACCGCACCCTCTGACCTGAGACGTCACAGTGTAGCAGCCGCAGATGATACAGGAGCTGCTGCGGAGGCACGGGGAGAGGTAAGTATTGTGCCGGGTGCCGGGGCCCTGAGCAAGCGGGGGGGAGCGGGCGCTGACGGTGAGGGGCCCCCCGCCTGCTCAGGGCCCCGGCATTTGCCCGGGTGCGCCGGCAGCTGCCCCACGGTGGGTACGCCCATGCAATGGACAACAAAGTCAATTACATATCCCCAGTATAGATCATATAACCAAACACCTCTCCTCCTGCTCCCTCTTTGACCGCCTACAATCTGGCTTCTGACCGCACCATTCTACTGAAACTGCCCTGACTAAAGTCACCAACGACCTACTAACCACCAAATCCAAGCGACACTACTCCATCCTCCTCCTCCTAGACCTGTCATCTGCCTTCGACACAGTGGACCATTCCCTCTTACTCCAGACTCTCATCTCTCGGCATCACAGACTTGGCCCTATCTTGGATCTCCTCATACTTAACAGACCGGACATTCAGCGTCTTCCACTCACACACCACCTCCTCATCTCGCCCCCTATCTGTCGGTGTCCCTCAAGGTTCAGTTCTAGGACCCCTGCTCTTCTCCATCTACACCTTTGGCCTGGGACAGCTCATAGAGTCTCATGGCTTTCATTATCACCTCTATGCTGATGACACACAAATCTACCTCTCTGGGCCCGATATCACCTCCCTACTAACCAGAATCCCACAATGTCTGTCCGCCATCTCATCCTTCTTCTCTGCTAGATTTCTAAAACTCAACATGGATAAAACAGAATTCATCATCTTTCCACCATCTACTCAGCCCCCCATCTGACTTATCTATCAATGTCAATGGCTGCCCACTCCCCCCAGTCCCTCAAGCTCGCTGCCTCGGGGTAACCCTGGACTCTGATCTCTCCTTCACACCTCATATCCAAGCCCTTTCCACTTCCTGCCGACTCCAACTCAAAAATATCTCCCGGATCCGCACATTCCTCAACCACGAATCTGCAAAAACACTAGTGCACGCCCTCATCATCTCCCGCCTCGACTACTGCAACCTCCTGCTCTGTGGCCTCCCTTCCAACACTCTCGCACCCCTCCAATCTATCATAAACTCTGCTGCCCGACTAATCCACCTGTCCCCCCGCTATTCCCCGGCCTCTCCCCTCTGTCAATCCCTTCACTGGCTCCCCATTGCCCAGAGACTCCAGTTCAAAACCCTAACCATGACATACAAAGCCATCCACAACCTGTCTCCTCCATACATCTGTGACCTAGTCACCCGGTACATACCCGCACGCAGCCTCCGACCCTCACAAGATCTCCTTCTCTACTCCCCTCTTATCTCCTCTTCCCACAATCGCATACAAGATTTCTCCCGTGCTTCCCCCTTACTCTGGCACGCTTTACCCCAACATATCAGACTCTCGCTGACCATGGAAACGTTCAAAAGGAACCTGAAAACTCACCTCTTCCGACAAGCCTACAACCTGCAGTAACCCTCCCTCCACCATACCGCTGCACGACCAGCTCTCCCCTTACCTACTGTATCCTCACCCATCCCTTGTAGACTGTGAGCCCTCGCGGGCAGGGTCCTCGCTCCACCATACCGCTGCACGACCAGCTCTACCCTCACCTACTGTATCCTCACCCATCCCTTGTAGACTGTGAGCCCTCGCGGGCAGGGTCCTCGCTCCACCATACCGCTGCACGATCAGCTCTGCCCTCACCTACTGTATCCTCACCCATCCCTTGTAGACTGTGAGCCCTCGCGGGCAGGGTCCTCGCTCCACCATACCGCTGCACGACCAGCTCTACCCTCACCTACTGTATCCTCACCCATCCCTTGTAGACTGTGAGCCCTCGCGGGCAGGGTCCTCGCTCCACCATACCGCTGCACGATCAGCTCTGCCCTCACCTACTGTATCCTCACCCATCCCTTGTAGACTGTGAGCCCTCGCGGGCAAGGTCCTCGCTCCACCATACCGCTGCATGACCAGCTCTACCCTCACCTACTGTATCCTCACCCATCCCTTGTAGATTGTGAGCCCTCGCGGGCAGGGTCCTCGCTCCACCATACCACTGCATGACCAGCTCTACCCTCACCTACTGTATCCTCCCCCATCCCCTGTAGACTGTGAGCCCTCGCGGGCAGGGTCCTCGCTCCACCATACCGCTGCACGACCAGCTCTACCCTCACCTACTGTATCCTCACCCATCCCCTGTAGACTGTGAGCCCTCGCGGGCAGGGTCCTCGCTCCACCATACCGCTGCATGACCAGCTCTACCCTCACCTACTGTATCCTCACCCATCCCTTATAGATTGTGAGCCCTCGCGGGCAGGGTCCTCGCTCCACCATACCGCTGCACGACCAGCTCTACCCTCACCTACTGTATCCTCACCCATCCCCTGTAGATTGTGAGCCCTCGCGGGCAGGGTCCTCGCTCCACCATACCGCTGCACGACCAGCTCTACCCTCACCTACTGTATCCTCACCCATCCCTTGTAGACTGTGAGCCCTCGCGGGCAGGGTCCTCGCTCCACCATACCGCTGCATGACCAGCTCTACCCTCACCTACTGTATCCTCACCCATCCCTTGTAGACTGTGAGCCCTCGCGGGCAGGGTCCTCGCTCCACCATACCGCTGCATGACCAGCTCTACCCTCACCTACTGTATCCTCACCCATCCCTTGTAGATTGTGAGCCCTCGCGGGCAGGGTCCTCGCTCCACCATACCGCTGCACGACCAGCTCTACCCTCACCTACTGTATCCTCACCCATCCCCTGTAGACTGTGAGCCCTCGCGGGCAGGGTCCTCGCTCCACCATACCGCTGCATGACCAGCTCTACCCTCACCTACTGTATCCTCCCCCATCCCCTGTAGACTGTGAGCCCTCGCGGGCAGGGTCCTCGCTCCACCATACCGCTGCATGACCAGCTCTACCCTCACCTACTGTATCCTCCCCCATCCCCTGTAGACTGTGAGCCCTCGCGGGCAGGGTCCTCGCTCCTCCATACCGCTGCATGACCAGCTCTACCCTCACCTACTGTATCCTCCCCCATCCCCTGTAGACTGTGAGCCCTCGCGGGCAGGGTCCTCGCTCCACCATACCGCTGCACGATCAGCTCTGCCCTCACCTACTGTATCCTCACCCATCCCTTGTAGACTGTGAGCCCTCGCGGGCAGGGTCCTCGCTCCACCATACCGCTGCATGACCAGCTCTACCCTCACCTACTGTATCCTCACCCATCCCCTGTAGACTGTGAGCCCTCGCGGGCAGGGTCCTCGCTCCACCATACCGCTGCACGATCAGCTCTGCCCTCACCTACTGTATCCTCACCCATCCCTTGTAGACTGTGAGCCCTCGCGGGCAGGGTCCTCGCTCCACCATACCGCTGCATGACCAGCTCTACCCTCACCTACTGTATCCTCACCCATCCCCTGTAGACTGTGAGCCCTCGCGGGCAGGGTCCTCGCTCCACCATACCGCTGCACGACCAGCTCTACCCTCACCTACTGTATCCTCACCCATCCCTTGTAGACTGTGAGCCCTCGCGGGCAGGGTCCTCGCTCCACCATACCGCTGCACGGCCAGCTCTACCCTCACCTACTGTATCCTCACCCATCCCTTGTAGACTGTGAGCCCTCGCGGGCAGGGTCCTCGCTCCACCATACCGCTGCACGGCCAGCTCTACCCTCACCTACTGTATCCTCACCCATCCCTTGTAGACTGTGAGCCCTCGCGGGCAGGGTCCTCACTCCACCATACCGCTGCACGACCAGCTCTACCCTCACCTACTGTATCCTCACCCATCCCCTGTAGATTGTGAGCCCTCGCGGGCAGGGTCCTCGCTCCACCATACCGCTGCACGGCCAGCTCTACCCTCACCTACTGTATCCTCGCCCATCCCTTGTAGACTGTGAGCCCTCGCGGGCAGGGTCCTCACTCCACCATACCGCTGCACGACCAGCTCTACCCTCACCTACTGTATCCTCACCCATCCCTTGTAGACTGTGAGCCCTCGCGGGCAGGGTCCTCGCTCCTCCTGTACCAATCGGCAACTTGTATTGTTCAGATTTATTGTAATTGTTTGTGCTATGTATATCCCTATCACATGTAAAGCGCCATGGAATAAATGGCACTATAATCTATAATATAAGGCGGCATGCGTGTCTCTGTCTGAAGCCTTTATAGACTGCGCATGTGTAACGCGCAGGCTGGCTCCAGACAGAAGAACGCATGGAGCCGTTATACAGGTAAGAGCAGTGTATGGCGCCGGAGATGGCGGTATGTGTAGATACTCAACGCATACTGCGATCTCCGACGCCATACTTACATACTTACCCGACCGGGAGGAGCGTTGCCGCGGCGCCTCTCTCTTCGCCGGAGACCGGGGCAGGAGTGAGGCGTCGGATCGGCGCATGTTCAAAGCGCTATCTGGCGCCATTTTACTGAAGACACATTTGCAGTGTGTCTTCAGCAAAATGGCGCCAGACAGCGCAGTGCTCCGGCACCGCACTCCTCCCCCGGCCTCCGGCAGAACAGGACTCAGCAGCGCTGGAGCACAGAGAAGAAAGGTGAGTGTAAGTGTTTATTTTTTTATATGTGTGTACAGTGAGAAAGAGATGAGGGGGCCACACATACCAGGATTGTAGGGTGAGGGGACCATGCATACCAGGATAGGGATGAGGGGTACCATGCATACCAGGATAGGGGTGAGGAGTGCCTTGCATACCAGGATTGGGGATGACATAGCCATGCATACCAGGATTGGGGATGAGGGGTGCCATGCATACCAGGATTGGGGATGAGGGGTGCCATGCATACCAGGATTGGGGGTAACAGAGCCATGCATACCAGGATTGGGGATGACAGAGCCATGCATACCAGGATTGGGGATGAGGAGTGCAATGCATACCAGGATTGGGGATGAGGGAGCCATGCATACCAGGACTGGGGATGAGGGAGCCATGCATACCAGGATTGGGGATGAGGGGTGCCATGCATACCAGGATTGGGGATGACAGAGACATGCATACCAGGATTGGGGATGAGGGAGCCATGCATACCAGGATTGGGGATGACAGAGCCATGTATACCAGGATTGGGAATGAGGTGGCCATGCATACCAGGATTGGGGATGAGGGGTGCCATGCATACCAGGATAGGGATGAGGGGTACCATGCATACCAGGACTGGGGATGAGGGAGCCATGCATACCAGGATTGGGATGAGGGGTGCCATGCATACCAGGATTGGGGATGACAGAGACATGCATACCAGGATTGGGGATGAGGGAGCCATGCATACCAGGATTGGGGATGACAGAGCCATGTATACCAGGATTGGGGATGAGGTGGCCATGCATACCAGGATTGGGGATGACAGAGCCATGCATACCAGGATTGGGGATGACAGAGCCATTATACCAGGATTAGGGATGAGGAGTGCCATGCATACCAGGATTGGGGATGAGGGAGCCATGCATACCAGGATTGGGGATGACAGAGCCATTATACCAGGATTAGGGATGAGGAGTACCATGCATACCAGGATTGGGGAAGAGGGAGCCATGCATACCAGGATTGGGGATGAGGGAGCCATGCATACCAGGATTGGGGATGAGGTGGCCATGCATACCAGGATTGGGGATGACAGAGCCATGCATACCAGGATTGGGGATGAGGGGTGCCATGCATACCAGGATTGGGGATGAGGGGTGCCATGCATACCAGGATTGGGGATGAGGGGTGCCATGCATACCAGGATTGGTGATGAGGGGTGCCATGCATACCAGGATTGGGGATGAGAGGTACCATGCATACCAGGATTGGGGATGAGAGGTGCCATACATACCAGGATTGGGGAAGAGGGGTACCATGCATACCAGGATTGGGGTTGAGGGAGCCATGCATACCAGGATTGGGGATGAGGGGTATGATGCATACCAGGATTGGGGATGAGGGGTACGATGCATACTAGGATTGGGGATGAGGGGTACCATGCATACCAGGATTTGGGGATGAGGGGTACCATGCATACCAGGATTGGGGATGAGGGGTGCCATGCATACCAGGATTGGGGATGAGGGTGCCATGCATACCAGGATTGGGGAAGAGGGGTACCATGCATACCAGGATTGGGGATGAGGAGTCCATGCATACGAGGATTGGGGATGAGGGGTACGATGCATACTAGGATTGGGGATGAGGGGTATGATGCATACCAGGATTGGGGATGAGGGGTACGATGCATACCAGGATTGGGGATGAGGGGTACCATGCATACCAGGATTGGGGGATGAGGGGTACCATGCATACCAGGATTGGGGATGAGGGGTGCCATGCATACCAGGATTGGGGATGAGGGTGCCATACATACCAGGATTGGGGAAGAGGGGTACCATGCATACCAGGATTGGGGATGAGGAGTCCATGCATACGAGGATTGGGGATGAGGAGTGCCATGCATACCAGGATTGGGGATGACAGAGCCATGCATACCAGGATTGGGGATGACAGAGCCATTATACCAGGATTGGGGATGAGGGGTGGCATGCATACCAGGATTGGGGATGAGGGGTACCATGCATACCAGGATTGGGGATGAGGGGGCCATGCATACCAGGATTGGGAATGAGGGAGCCATGCATACCAGGATTGGGGATGAGGGAGCCATGCATACCAGGATTGGGGATGAGGGAGCCATGCATACCAGGATTGGGGATGAGGTGGCCATGCATACCAGGATTGGGGATGAGGGGTGCCATGCATACCAGGATTGGGGATGAGGGGTGCCATGCATACCAGGATTGAGGATGAGGGGTGCCATGCATACCAGGATTGGGGGATGAGGGGTGCCATGCATACCAGGATTGGGGATGAGGGGTGCCATGCATACCAGGATTGAGGATGAGAGGTGCCATGCATACCAGGATTGGGGATGAGAGGTGCCATACATACCAGGATTGGGGATGAGGGGTACCATGCATACCAGGATTGGGGATGAGGGTTACCATGCATACCAGGATTGGGGGATGAGGGGTACCATGCATACCAGGATTGGGGATGAGGGGTGCCATGCATACCAGGATTGGGGATGAGGGGTGCCATGCATACCAGGATTGGGAATGAGGGGTGCCATGCATGCCAGGATAGGGATGAGGGGTGCCATGCATACCAAGATAGGGATGAGGGGTGCCATGCATACCAGGATAGGGATGAGGAGTCCATGCATACCAGGATTGGGGAAGAGGGGTGCCATGCATACCAGGATTGGGGATGAGAGGTACCATGCATACCAGGATTGGGGATGAGAGGTGCCATACATACCAGGATTGGGGAAGAGGGGTACCATGCATACCAGGATTGGGGATGAGGGAGCCATGCATACCAGGATTGCGGATGAGGGGTATGATGCATACCAGGATTGGGGATGAGGGGTACGATGCATACCAGGATTGGGGATGAGGGGTACCATGCATACCAGGATTGGGGGATGAGGGGTACCATGCATACCAGGATTGGGGATGAGGGGTACCATGCATACCAGGATTGGGGGATGAGTACCATGCATACCAGGATTGGGGATGAGGGGTGCCATGCATACCAGGATTGGGGATGAGGGTGCCATGCATACCAGGATTGGGGAAGAGGGGTACCATGCAAACCAGGATTGGGGATGAGGAGTCCATGCATACGAGGATTGGGGATGAGGAGTGCCATGCATAACAGGATTGGGGATGACAGAGCCATGCATACCAGGATTGGGGATGACAGAGCCATTATACCAGGATTGGGGATGAGGGGTGCCATGCATACCAGGATTGGGGATGAGGGGTACCATGCATACCAGGATTGGGGATGAGGGGGCCATGCATACCAGGATTGGGGATGAGGGGTGCCATGCATACCAGGATTGGGGATGAGGGGTACCATGCATACCAGGATTGGGGATGAGGGGGCCATGCATACCAGGATTGGGGATGAGGGAGCCATGCATACCAGGATTGGGGATGAGGGAGCCATGCATACCAGGATTGGGGATGAGGGAGCCATGCATACCAGGATTGGGGATGAGGTGGCCATGCATACCAGGATTGGGGATGACAGAGCCATGCATACCAGGATTGGGGATGAGGGGTGCCATGCATACCAGGATTGGGAATGAGGGGTGCCATGCATACCAGGATTGGGGATGAGGGGTGCCATGCATACCAGGATTGGGGATGAGAGGTGCCATGCATACCAGGATTGGGGATGAGAGGTGCCATACATACCAGGATTGGGGATGAGGGGTACCATGCATACCAGGATTGGGGATGAGGGGTACCATGCATACCAGGATTGGGGGATGAGGGGTACCATGCATACCAGGATTGGGGATGAGGGGTGCCATGCATACCAGGATTGGGAATGAGGGGTGCCATGCATGCCAGGATAGGGATGAGGGGTGCCATGCATACCAAGATAGGGATGAGGGGTGCCATGCATACCAGGATTGGGGATGAGAGGTGCCATACATACCAGGATTGGGGATGAGGGGTACCATGCATACCAGGATTGGGGATGAGGGGTACCATGCATACCAGGATTGGGGGATGAGGGGTACCATGCATACCAGGATTGGGGATGAGGGGTGCCATGCATACCAGGATTGGGAATGAGGGGTGCCATGCATGCCAGGATAGGGATGAGGGGTGCCATGCATACCAAGATAGGGATGAGGGGTGCCATGCATACCAGGATAGGGATGAGGGGTGCCTGCATACCAAGATAGGATGGTGGGGACAGGATGGGGGCAGCACAAATACCAGGAGGAGGGCAGCACATACCAGCATGGGAGACCATAAACCAATAAATTGCTCGCCACCCGGGCGTAGAACGGGTTCAATAGTTAGTAATAAATAATAATATTTTGCCTTTTTTTGTGGTGTTCCAATACTCCAAGGAAATAAACCTGTGTATAAAAAAATGTGTAATTGTGATAATGTTCTGGGAGAAATACTTCATTCTCTGGAACAATTTCAGGGGTGCCAACACTTTCAGCCATGTACTGAAGGGGACGTGTGCTAGCCTCGCCCTCTGACTCTTTCTGGCCCCGCAGGTTTTGGATTCCATACTCTCGTCTGTGATTTCTTCTTTTGCCCGCACCATTCGCCCCTTAGGTTATTTTCTCTATTGTATCCCTTTACATCAGGCTTTTTCTATCTCTGTATCTTTTGTACATTCTATAATGTGCGTTCTCTGGTTTTCCAGCACACACATTCTTTTCAAGACTCGGATGATTTTATGATATTATTCTGATATTTATTATCGCTTTTTGCACTTTATTCCTATCCCCATCGCCTTGTGCTTGTTAGTATCTGACTCCTTGATCTCATTATTGTATCATTATGGCGATCTAAACAGAATTGATACTATCTATAATTCAGGGCCGGCTTGTCTGTATTTGTAGTTCTTTGTCTGGATATATGATCTATACTGGGGATATGGAATTGACTATTGGTCTCTTGTCTGGGACATCAATATTGCTGAATTACCTATAACTCTATGGATCTATACCAGGTTACATTTATTCTCATGCATATTTAAGTCATTGTCTATATGTTTTATTATTTAACTGCTTAGATTTTCATATATGTATATTGGTCTGTTATATCTGATACAGATGGGGAAACTATGGTTTTAATTGTTTTTAATTTTAGAGCTTTATTGTGTCGATTAAGATATATTTTTTGCATTTATAGGTGTGCACCTATTGTGCCCATGCAGTGGTTGCACCCTGTCCTTTTATTCATTTTGGCTGTGCATCTTTAATATCCATTGTATATATGCAATGGGTATATGAGAAGCCTAGCATTTCTGAGCATCCAGTGCAGAACGTAACATTTATTACATAGACTGGATAGCAATGTGCACACGCTCCTAAGGAGCGGTCAGACGCGCTTTGCCACGTCCTCTTCCACCCACAGAGCCGAGTTTCGGCAGATGAACACAGTCCACCATGCCCACCTAATGTGCTGAGTGCTGCCGACTCACAGGCTTTGCTTATGTAGCATCATCCTATTCCGCAGCGCTACACAGACATTATCACCGCTGTCCCCATTGGGGCTCACTATCTATATTCCCTATCAGTATGTCTTTTGGGATGTGGGAAGAATCCAGAAAACCCAGGTAAACACAAGAATATACAAACGTTTCACAGTTATTGTCCTTGGGGCCACTTGGACCCAGGACCCCAGCTCTGCAAAGTAACAGTGCTAACCACTGAGCCACCATGCTGCCCTATTTACAGTACAGTGCTAATCACTGAGCCATCATACTGCCTTATATATAGCACAGTGCTAACCACTGAGCCACCGTGCTGCCCTATTTACAGTACAGTGCTAACCACTGAGCCACCGTGCTGCCCTATTTACAGTACAGTGCTAACCACTGAGCCACTGTGCTGCCCTATATACAGTACAGTGCTAATCACTGAGCCACTGTGCTGCCCTATTTACAGTACAGTGCTAATCACTGAGCCACCGTGCTGCCCTATTTACAGTACAGTGCTAACCACTGAGCCACTGTGCTGCCCTATATACAGTACAGTGCTAATCACTGAGCCACTGTGCTGCCCTATTTACAGTACAGTGCTAATCACTGAGCCACCGTGCTGCCCTATTTACAGTACAGTGCTAACCACTGAGCCACTGTGCTGCCCTATATACAGTACAGTGCTAACCACTGAGCCACCTTGCTGCTCTATATACAGTACAGTGCTAACCACTGAGCCACTGTGCTGCCCTATATACAGTACAGTGCTGACCACTGAGCCAATGTGCTTCCCTATATACAGTACAGGTCTGACCACTGAGCCACTGTGCTTACCTACAGTAGATGTGAACAGAGCCGTATACTTATCACATCACTTTCCAAGCTCAGATAGTTCATGTCCGTTTGTCTCCGCTTTGCAACTTTCCGTCAGGATCTGGTTTGTCTGTAGGACGGAGATTCTCCTATTTCTTTCCCATTAATCTGTTATAGAGGGGCTGAATGATACAGAGACCCCGACGTATTGATGATATCCATCCGGCATCCGCTTGGGAGATGACAGATCCACCTCTGTCCACCAGGTGACAGCATCGTCACAGCAGAGAAAGCCTCACCACCAGTCCAGGCCACTTACATGGTCCCAGTCCCCATTTTATCCATAGTCCTAGACTTATTCTAACACCTTAGTTTAGGCCGTCACGTACTTTATAAAATGTCCATAAAGGGTTAAAATAGCTGGCACCAACAGCTTCCATAGTAAAGCAACAAGAGTCAGTGGGCTGTCATCCAGCTGAAAAGGACAGAAGCAATGCAGGAGGGTCCTAGCAATTCTGATTGGCTGTCGGCTCAGAAGGCGCCGTCCCCCATGTCCTTTTCAGCTGGATGCTAGGTATAGTATACAATTTTCCCTCTATCACAACAGCCTTATCCTGGTGATGGATTCATTAGCATGGAACAAAATGATGACTGCAGTGGTGGGGGGGATGTAATAAGGCGGAGGGCTGTGTACGCCTATAAAAAAGTTGCAGATTTACTTTTCTCAGGACCAACTTTTAGTTTCTTTTGGCACCTATGGGGGCCGCTTTTCTTATTTCACATACAAGTTTTTTTTTGTTGAGTTTTTAGAGTTTTGCACCTTTTTTTGTTTGCATCACATACCTTTCTCATCTATTCATCTGCTTTGTTTTATTTTTATGGGCTGATTTTTTTTTAGCATTTACTAGATGTTTTCAACTGATTCATGACTTGCAACTTTTCGAAAAAAGTTGCAAAACTTGTCGAGATTGTGATCCAATCTGCCCTTCCCCTGGAGTTATTTTTCTGTACACCTGGAATTTTATTGCAACATTTTAGCAAAACATGTGATTTTATTACTCTAATGAAGAAAAAAAAATCTCAAATTAGGTTAAAGACAAAAAAAAATAAAGCTTTACGCAATTTTCAAGAACCGCCTCTCGGCATTTTTAGGAATTTTGGTGACTACCACAAGACAAAAAAAAAAAGAAACGCAAAAGAAAACTCCCAGTTTTATCTGCATATATGACGGCTATGGATATTTTCATAGTTAATTTTTGTCTGTTTTGCTCTAATTTCACTATCATTGTGTCGCATTGTTGCTCTGGACAGTCGTTTCTTATGTTCCTTCCGCTAAGCTTTGATGTCTCGTCCTCTCTTCATACCATACAGTTTTTGCTCTGCAGAGCTTACAGTCTAATTGCAGAAAAAGACAAAGGGACGCAAGGTCACTTATCCTAGGGGGGGCCTCGGTTAGGGTTCCCATTCAGTCTTTGTCTGTAATTACTTCATTGTCATCTTCTCCAACCTCTGAGCTTCTTTATTAAAGTACAGAACCTGGCGGAAGGGACTGTCTCATTCACATTAAAGGGAATTATAATGAGGAGGTCACGACCTACAAGCTTTACAGCGCTCATCATAAGACCGAGGTCGGAGAACAGTCTATTAACCAATGTGCTGCAATTACACGGCCACAAAAAGGAAACGTTATATTGAAGAATGTGGCGTCTGGTGATGCATCATGATTGCAACAGGTTACAACAGCCAGAGGATTAGGGTTAGGGTTAGGGTTAGTACTAAGTACTGCAGAATGCTGGTCATGAAGGGGGTGAATAGTAGTCAGGAAAAGTGGCACTTGGGCTGAATTTGGAGAAATCACTTGTAGTAGTTCAGATTGTTACATTGTTCTTGTTTCATCGGTTTATAAAGAAAACAGCAAAAAAGTTTGGAAATGTTACTACTAATCGGAGGTTGGATAATTGTACTTAATGTTCCTGATGGAATATGCTAGCGCGTATCTACACTGATTATTGGGGCTGATCTCAGGAACGGACTTGTCTGCCGGAACCGTCCTTCCTTAGTTACTGGTAAACACGCGCTTCTTGCAGGTGAGATAATGACTTTATAAGAAGACAAACACGTTTTGCACCCAGAGGAGTGAGACGATCCCCCCCCCCCCCCCCCGTCCCTCCAGTGCATTGTGCGCCATGCTTTTGCTATAAGTGGCTTATTATGGAGATGTACAAGTTAATACAGGTGTTGTGGGTTTCACGCTTTAGAATACGATACACCGATTACTGACGTCCTCGACTGCACAGAGATACAAGGATCGGCCTCCGGAGTTCTGATTACATAGTGGCGGAGTCACAATAACTAATGGTCAGTGCCAAAATCTACAGGGAACCAGCCCAGTCACGTAGGCACAAGCCCCGGCACAGCAAGACCGGCCTGAAAAGCGATGGGGATCCACACAGGTCATCACCTACAGGAAGCATCGGAATAAGGATGGAATGCAGTAAATATTTACATTCCAATAATAACAACAACAATAAAGCTTACAAAGTCCTCCTATAAAAAGATAAGGCCCTATGGTACGTCAATAGGAATGAGGAGTCCTGGGGGTGATGATCCGGAGCCCTGATCTCTCATCATCCCGGTCTGTGGATCACATGAAGATACAGAAGGATACGCACAAGAATCATACACAGAAGATCTGGGGTCGGGTCCCCAAGATGTTTGGAACACTCTCCTGCATAACCAGTGTACAAGTGACGAGAAGAAGTGATGAAGACAATGGGTGGGTCACCAGATAGTGATGATGGAGGAGACGGGTGGTCACCAGATACTGATGATGGAGGAGACGGGCGGTCATCAGATACTGATGATGGAGGAGACAAGCAGACACAAGATATTGATGATGGAGGAGACGGGCAGTCACCAGATATTGATGATGAAGGAGACGGGCGGTCACCAGATACAGATGATGGAGGAGACGGGCAGTCAACAGATACAGATGATGGAGGAGACGGGCGGTCACCAGATACTGATTATGGAGGAGACTGGCGGTCACCAGATACGGATATACATTTCTCTTTTATTAAGTTTGCTTATTGAAAAAATAATTAAACTATCAACATTTCTATTTCTAAAGCATTCTTTTCTCACCTGTCTACAACTTTTGGTTTCTAAAGTCCAGATACTAGGTATAGATTGTATCCAGCCTGTCCTAGATACATACTTTCAGAGCAGAAAAGAGGCAAAGAGGCGGGACTCATCTCTCTATTTCTTTATTTCTTACAGCAGCATTTAAGTGGCTCTCCAATTAATTATCTTCAAACCAAAAGTCCCACAATGAGGTTAGTTGCTGTTTCAAGTGGTCAGCTATATACAGTACACAGGGGTATCTCACTAAATTAGAATATCGTCAAAAAGTTACTTTATTTCAGTTCTTCAATACAAAAAGTGACATTCCTATATTATATAGAGTCATTACACACAGAGGGATCTATTATATAGAGTCATTACACACAGTGATCTATTATATAGAGTCATTACACGCAGAGGGGTCTATTATATAGAGTCATTACACACAGAGGGATCTATTATATAGAGTCATTACACACAGAGGGATCTATTATATAGAGTCATTACACACAGAGTGATGTATTATATAGAGTCATTACACACAGAGGGATCTATTATATAGAGTCATTACACACAGAGGGATCTATCATATAGAGTCATTACACACAGAGGGATCTATTATATAGAGTCATTACACACAGAGGGATCTATTATATAGAGTCATTACACACAGAGGGATCTATTATATAGAGTCATCACACACAGAGGGATCTATTATATAGAGTCATCACACACAGAGGGATCTATTATATAGAGTCATTACACGCAGAGGGATCTATTATATAGAGTCATCACACACAGAGGGATCTATTATATAGAATCATTACACGCAGAGGGATCTATTATATAGAGTCATTACACGCAGAGGGATCTATTATATAAAGTCATTTCACACAGAGGGATCTATTATATAGAGTCATTACACGCAGAGGGATCTATTATATAGAGTCATTACACGCAGAGGGATCTATTATATAGAGTTATTACACGCAGAGGGATCTATTATATAGAGTCATTACACGCAGAGGGATCTATTATATAGAGTCATTACACGCAGAGGGATCTATTATATAGAGTCATTACACGTAGAGCGATCTATTATATAAAGTCATTACACGCAGAGGGATCTATTATATAGAGTCATTACACACAGAGGGATCTATTATATAGAGTCATTGCACGCAGAGGGATCTATTACATAGAGTCATTGCACGCAGAGGAATCTATTATATAGAGTCATTGCACGCAGAGGGATCTATTATATAGAGTCATTGCACGCAGAGGGATCTATTATATAGAGTCATTACACACAGAGGGATCTATTATATAGAGTCATTACACACAGAGGGATATATTATATAGAGTCATTGCACGCAGAGGGATCTATTATATAGAGTCATTACACGTAGAGCGATCTATTATATAAAGTCATTACACGCAGAGGGATCTATTATATAGAGTCATTACACACAGAGGGATCTATTATATAGAGTCATTGCACGCAGAGGGATCTATTACATAGAGTCATTGCACGCAGAGGAATCTATTATATAGAGTCATTGCACGCAGAGGGATCTATTACATAGAGTCATTACACGCAGAGGGATCTATTATATAGTCATTACACGCAGAGGGATCTATTATATAGAGTCATTACACACAGAGTGATGTATTATATAGAGTCATTGCACGCAGAGGGATCTATTATATAGAGTCATTACACACAGAGGGATCTATTATATAGAGTCATTGCACGCAGAGGGATCTATTATATAGAGTCATTACACGTAGAGCGATCTATTATATAAAGTCATTACACGCAGAGGGATCTATTATATAGAGTCATTACACACAGAGGGATCTATTATATAGAGTCATTGCACGCAGAGGGATCTATTACATAGAGTCATTGCACGCAGAGGAATCTATTATATAGAGTCATTGCACGCAGAGGGATCTATTACATAGAGTCATTACACGCAGAGGGATCTATTATATAGTCATTACACGCAGAGGGATCTATTATATAGAGTCATTACACACAGAGTGATGTATTATATAGAGTCATTACACACAGAGGGATCTATTATATAGAGTCATTACACACAGAGGGATCTATTATATAGAGTCATTACACACAGAGGGATCTATTATATAGAGTCATTACACACAGAGCGATCTATTATATAGAGTCATTACACACAGAGGGATCTATTATATAGAGTCATTACACACAGAGGGATCTATTATATACAGTCATTACAGGCAGAGGGAGCTATTATATAGAGTCATTACACACAGAGGGATCTATTATATAGAGTCATTACACACAGAGGGATCTATTATATAGAGTCATTACACACAGAGGAATCTATTATATAGAGTCATTACACACAGAGGAATCTATTATATAGAGTCATTACACACAGAGGGATCTATTATATAGAGTCATTACACACAGAGGGATCTATTATATAGAGTCATTACACACAGAGGGATCTATTATATAGAGTCATTACACACAGAGGGATCTATTATATAGAGTCATTACACGCAGAGGGATCTATTATATAGAGTCATCACACACAGAGGGATCTATTATATAGAGTCATCACACAGAGGGATCTATTATATAGAGTCATTACACGCAGAGGGATCTATTATATAGAGTCATCACACACAGAGGGATCTATTATATAGAATCATTACACGCAGAGGGATCTATTATATAGAGTCATTACACGCAGAGGGATCTATTATATAAAGGCATTTCACACAGAGGGATCTATTATAGAGTCATTACACGCAGAGGGATCTATTACATAGAGTCATTACACGCAGAGGGATCTATTATATAGAGTTATTACACGCAGAGGGATCTATTATATAGAGTCATTACACGCAGAGGGATCTATTATATAGAGTCATTACACGCAGAGGGATCTATTATATAGAGTCATTACACGTAGAGCGATCTATTATATAAAGTCATTACACGCAGAGGGATCTATTATATAGAGTCATTACACACAGAGGGATCTATTATATAGAGTCATTGCACGCAGAGGGATCTATTACATAGAGTCATTGCACGCAGAGGAATCTATTATATAGAGTCATTGCACGCAGAGGGATCTATTATATAGAGTCATTGCACGCAGAGGGATCTATTATATAGAGTCATTACATGCAGAGGGATCTATTATATAAAGTCATTACACACAGAGGGATCTATTATATAGAGTCATTACACGCAGAGGGATCTATTATATAGAGTCATTACACACAGAGGGATCTATTATATAGAGTCATTACACACAGAGGGATCTATTATATAGAGTCATTACACACAGAGGGATCTATTATATAGAGTCATTACACGCAGAGGGATCTATTATATAGAGTCATCACACGCAGAGGGATCTATTATATAGAATCATTACACGCAGAGGGATCTATTATATAGAGTCATTACACGCAGAGGGATCTATTATATAAAGTCATTTCACACAGAGGGATCTATTATATAGAGTCATTACACGCAGAGGGATCTATTATATAGAGTCATTACACGCAGAGGGATCTATTATATAGAGTCATTATACGCAGAGGGATCTATTATATAGAGTCATTACACGCAGAGGGATGCATTATATAGAGTCATTACACGCAGAGGGATCTATTATATAGAGTCATTACACACAGAGTGATCTATTATATAGAGTCATTACACGCAGAGGGATCTATTACATAGAGTCACTACATGCAGAGGGATCTATTATATAGAGTCATTACACACAGAGGGATCTATTATATACAGTCACTACACACAGAGGGATCTATTATATAGAGTCATCACACACAGAGGGATCTATTATATAGAGTCATTACACGCAGAGGGATCTATTATATAGAGTCATCACACTCAGAGGGATCTATTATATAGAGTCATTACACGCAGAGGGATCTATTATATAGAGTCATTACACGCAGAGGGATCTATTATATAGAGTCATTACACGCAGAGGGATCTATTATATAGAGTCATTACACACAGAGCGATCTATTATATAGAGTCATTACACACAGAGGGATCTATTTTATAGAGTCATTACACGCAGAGGGATCTATTATATAGAGTCATTACACACAGAGGGTTCTGTTATATAGAGTCATTACACGTGGAGGGATCTATTATATAGAGTCATTACACGCGGAGGGATCTATTATATAGAGTCATTACACACGGAGGGATCTATTATATAGAGTCATTACACGCGGAGGGATCTATTATATAGAGTCATTTCACGCAGAAGGATCTATTATATAGAGTCATTACACGCAGAGTGATCTATTATATAGAGTCATTACACACGGAGGGATCTATTATATAGAGTCATTACACACAGAGGGATCTATTGTATAGAGTCATTACACACAGAAGGATCTATTATATAGAGTCATTACACACAGAGGGATACTTTATATAGAGTCATTACACGCAGAGGGATCTATTATATAGAGTCATTACACGCAGAGGGATCTATTATATAGAGTCATTACACGCAGAGGGATCTATTATATAGAGTCATTACACGCAGAGGTATCTATTATATAGAGTCATTACACGCAGAGCGATCTATTATATAAAGTCATTACACGCAGAGGGATCTATTATATAGAGTCATTACACACAGAGGGATCTATTATATAGAGTCATTACACGCAGAGGGATCTATTATATAGAGTCATTGCACGCAGAGGGATCTATTATATAGAGTCATTACATGCAGAGGGATCTATTTTATAGAGTCATTACACACAGAGGGATCTATTATATAGAGTCATTACACACAGAGGGATCTATTCTATAGAGTCATTACACACAGAGGGATCTATTCTATAGAGTCATTACACGTAGAGGGATCTATTATATAGAGTCATTACACGCAGAGGGATCTATTATATAGAGACATTACACACAGAGGGATCTATTATATAGAGACATTACACACAGAGTGATCTAATATATAGAGTCATAACACGCAGAGGGATTTATTATATAGAGTCATTACACGCAGAGGGATCTATTATATAGAGTCATTACACGCAGAGGGATCTATTATATAGAGACATTACATACAGAGTGATCTATTATATAGAGTCATTACACACAGAGGGATCTATTATATAGTCATTACACGCAGAGGGATCTATTATATAGAGACATTACACACAGAGTGATCTATTATATAGAGCCATTACACACAGAGGGATCTAATATATAGAGTCATTACACACAGAGGGATCTATTATATAGAGTCATTACACACAGAGTGATCTATTATATAGAGACATTACACGCAGAGGGATCTATTATATAGAGTCATTACACGCAGAGGGATCTATGGGATCTATTATATAGAGTCATTACACGCAGAGGGATCTATTATATAGAGACATTACACACAGAGTGATCTATTGTATAGAGTCATTACACGCAGAGGGATCTATTATATAGAGTCATTACACACAGAGGGATCTATTATATAGAGTCATTACACGCAGAGGGATCTATTATAAAGAGTCATTACACGCAGAGGGATCTATTATATAGAGTCATTACACGCAGAGGGATCTATTATATAGAGTCATTACACGCAGAGGGATCTATTATATAGAGTCATTACACACAGAGCGATCTATTATATAGAGTCATTACACACAGAGGGATCTATTATATAGAGTCATTACACGCAGAGGGATCTATTATATAGAGTCATTACACACAGAGGGATCTGTTATATAGAGTCATTACACACGGAGGGATCTATTATATAGAGTCATTACACGCGGAGGGATCTGTTATATAGAGTCATTACACGCGGAGGGATCTATTATATAGAGTCATTACACGCGGAGGGATCTATTATATAGAGTCATTTCACGCAGAAGGATCTATTATATAGAGTCATTACAAGCAGAGTGATTATTATATAGAGTCATTACACACGGAGGGATCTATTATATAGAGTCATTACACACAGAGGGATCTATTATATAATCATTACACACAGAAGGATCTATTATATAGAGTCATTACACAAAGAGGGATTCTTTATATAGAGTCATTACACGCAGAGGGATCTATTATATAGAGTCATTACACGCAGAGGGATCTATTATATAGAGTCATTACACACAGAGGGATCTATTATATAGAGTCATTACACGCAGAGGGATCTATTATATACAGTCATTACACGCAGAGGGATCTATTATATAGAGTCATTACACGCAGAGGGATCTATTATATAGAGTCATTACACGCAGAGCGATCTATTATATAAAGTCATTACACGCAGAGGGATCTATTATATAGAGTCATTACACACAGAGGGATCTATTATATAGAGTCATTGCACGCAGAGGGATCTATTACATAGAGTCATTGCACGCAGAGGAATCTATTATATAGAGTCATTGCCCGCAGAGGGATCTATTATATAGAGTCATTGCACGCAGAGGGATCTATTATATAGAGTCATTACATGCAGAGGGATCTATTATATAGAGTCATTACACACAGAGGGATCTATTATATAGAGTCATTACACGCAGAGGGATCTATTATATAGAGTCATTACACGCAGAGGGATCTATTATATAGAGTCATTACACACAGAGGGATCTATTATATAGAGTCATTACACACAGAGGGATCTATTCTATAGAGTCATTACACACAGAGCGATCTACTCTATAGAGTCATTACACGTAGAGGGATCTATTATATAGAGTCACTACACGCAGAGGGATCTATTATATAGAGTCATTACACACAGAGTGATCTATTATATAGAGACATTACACACAGAGGGATCTATTATATAGAGACATTACACACAGAGTGATCTAATATATAGAGTCATAACACGCAGAGGGATTTATTATATAGAGTCATTACACGCAGAGGGATCTATTATATAGAGTCATTACACGCAGAGGGATCTATTATATAGAGACATTACATACAGAATGATCTATTATATAGAGTCATTACACACAGAGGGATCTATTATATAGAGTCATTACACGCAGAGGGATCTATTATATAGAGTCATTACACACAGAGGGATCTGTTATATAGAGTCATTACACGCGGAGGGATCTATTAGATAGAGTCATTACACGCGGAGGGATCTATTATATAGAGTCATTACACGCGGAGGGATCTATTATATAGAGTCATTACACGCGGAGGGATCTATTATATAGAGTCATTTCACGCAGAAGGATCTATTATATAGAGTCATTACTAGCAGAGTGATCTATTATATAGAGTCATTACACACGGAGGGATCTATTATATAGAGTCATTACACACAGAGGGATCTATTATATAGTCATTACACACAGAAGGATCTATTATATAGAGTCATTACACACAGAAGGATTCTTTATATAGAGTCATTACACGCAGAGGGATCTATTATATAGAGTCATTACACGCAGAGGGATCTATTATATAGAGTTATTACACGCAGAGGGATCTATTATATAGAGTCATTACACGCAGAGGGATCTATTATATAGAGTCATTGCACGCAGAGGGATCTATTATATAGAGTCATTACATGCAGAGGGATCTATTATATAGAGTCATTACACACAGAGGGATCTATTATATAGAGTCATTACACGCAGAGGGATCTATTATATAGAGTCATTACACGCAGAGGGATCTATTATATAGAGTCATTACACACAGAGGGATCTATTATATAGAGTCATTACACACAGAGGGATCTATTCTATAGAGTCATTACACACAGAGCGATCTACTCTATAGAGTCATTACACGTAGAGGGATCTATTATATAGAGTCACTACACGCAGAGGGATCTATTATATAGAGTCATTACACACAGAGTGATCTATTATATAGAGACATTACACACAGAGGGATCTATTATATAGAGACATTACACACAGAGTGATCTAATATATAGAGTCATAACACGCAGAGGGATTTATTATATAGAGTCATTACACGCAGAGGGATCTATTATATAGAGTCATTACACGCAGAGGGATCTATTATATAGAGACATTACATACAGAATGATCTATTATATAGAGTCATTACACACAGAGGGATCTAT
This sequence comes from Phyllobates terribilis, assembly GCF_046119375.1. Classification (NCBI taxonomy): domain Eukaryota; kingdom Metazoa; phylum Chordata; class Amphibia; order Anura; family Dendrobatidae; genus Phyllobates; species Phyllobates terribilis. The sequence goes on from NW_027362772.1 coordinate 95,087,675, forward strand.
TATATAGAGTCATTACACGCAGAGGGATCTATTATATAGAGTCATTACACGCAGAGGGATCTATTATATAGAGTCATTACACACAGAGGGATCTGTTATATAGAGTCATTACACGCGGAGGGATCTATTAGATAGAGTCATTACACGCGGAGGGATCTATTATATAGAGTCATTACACGCGGAGGGATCTATTATATAGAGTCATTACACGCGGAGGGATCTATTATATAGAGTCATTTCACGCAGAAGGATCTATTATATAGAGTCATTACTAGCAGAGTGATCTATTATATAGAGTCATTACACACGGAGGGATCTATTATATAGAGTCATTACACACAGAGGGATCTATTATATAGTCATTACACACAGAAGGATCTATTATATAGAGTCATTACACACAGAAGGATTCTTTATATAGAGTCATTACACGCAGAGGGATCTATTATATAGAGTCATTACACGCAGAGGGATCTATTATATAGAGTTATTACACGCAGAGGGATCTATTATATAGAGTCATTACACGCAGAGGGATCTATTATATAGAGCCATTACACACAGAGGGATCTATTATATAGAGTCATTACACAAAGAGGGATCTATTATATAGAGTCATTACACACAGAGTGATCTATTATATAGAGACATTACACGCAGAGGGATCTATTATATAGAGTCATTACACGCAGAGGGATCTATGGGATCTATTGTATAGAGTCATTACACGCAGAGGGATCTATTATATAGAGACATTACACACAGAGTGATCTATTGTATAGAGTCATTACACGCAGAGGGATCTATTATATAGAGTCATTACACACAGAGGGATCTATTATATAGAGTCATTACACGCAGAGGGATCTATTATATAGAGTCATTACACGCAGAGGGATCTATTATATACAGTCATTACACGCAGAGGGATCTATTGTATAGAGTCATTACACGCAGAGGGATCTATTATATACAGTCATTACACGCAGAGGGATCTATTGTATAGAGCCATTACACGCAGAGGGATCTATTATATAGAGTCATTACACGCAGAGGGATCTATTATATAGAGTCATTACACACAGAGTGATCTATTATATAGAGACATTACACACAGAGGGATCTATTATATAGAGACATTACACACAGAGTGATCTATTATATAGAGTCATAACACACAGAGGGATCTATTATATAGAGTCATTACACACAGAGGGATCTATTATATAGAGTCATTACACACAGAGGGATCTATTACATAGAGTCATTACACGCAGAGGGATCTATTATATAGAGTCATTACACACAGAGTGATCTATTATATAGAGCCATTACACAAAGAGGGATCTATTATATAGAGAAATTACATGCAGAGTGATCTATTATATAGAGTCATTACACACAGAGGGATCTATTATATAGAGTCATTACACACAGAGGGATCTATTATATAGAGTCATTACACACAGAGGGAGCTATTATATAGAGTCATTACACACAGAGGGATCTATTATATAGAGTCATTACACACAGAGGGATCTATTATATAGAGTCATTACACACAGAGGGATCTATTATATAGAGTCATTACACGCAGAGGGATCTATTATATAGAGTCATCACACACAGAGGGATCTATTATATAGAGTCATTACACGCAGAGGGATCTATTATATAGAGTCATCACACGCAGAGGGATCTATTATATAGAATCATTACACGCAGAGGGATCTATTATATAGAGTCATTACACGCAGAGGGATCTATTATATAAAGTCATTTCACACAGAGGGATCTATTATATAGAGTCATTACACGCAGAGGGATCTATTATATAGAGTCATTACACGCAGAGGGATCTATTATATAGAGTCATTATACGCAGAGGGATCTATTATATAGAGTCATTACACGCAGAGGGATGCATTATATAGAGTCATTACACGCAGAGGGATCTATTATATAGAGTCATTACACACAGAGTGATCTATTATATAGAGTCATTACACACAGAGGGATCTATTATATACAGTCACTACACACAGAGGGATCTATTATATAGAGTCATCACACACAGAGGGATCTATTATATAGAGTCATTACACGCAGAGGGATCTATTATATAGAGTCATCACACACAGAGGGATCTATTATATAGAGTCATTACACGCAGAGGGATCTATTACATAGAGTCACTACATGCAGAGGGATCTATTATATAGAGTCATTACACACAGAGGGATCTATTATATACAGTCACTACACACAGAGGGATCTATTATATAGAGTCATCACACACAGAGGGATCTATTATATAGAGTCATTACACGCAGAGGGATCTATTATATAGAGTCATCACACTCAGAGGGATCTATTATATAGAGTCATTACACGCAGAGGGATCTATTATATAGAGTCATTACACGCAGAGGGATCTATTATATAGAGTCATTACACGCAGAGGGATCTATTATATAGAGTCATTACACACAGAGCGATCTATTATATAGAGTCATTACACACAGAGGGATCTATTTTATAGAGTCATTACACGCAGAGGGATCTATTATATAGAGTCATTACACACAGAGGGTTCTGTTATATAGAGTCATTACACGCGGAGGGATCTATTATATAGAGTCATTACACGCGGAGGGATCTATTATATAGAGTCATTACACACGGAGGGATCTATTATATAGAGTCATTACACGCGGAGGGATCTATTATATAGAGTCATTTCACGCAGAAGGATCTATTATATAGAGTCATTACACGCAGAGTGATCTATTATATAGAGTCATTACACACGGAGGGATCTATTATATAGAGTCATTACACACAGAGGGATCTATTATATAGAGTCATTACACACAGAAGGATCTATTATATAGAGTCATTACACACAGAGGGATACTTTATATAGAGTCATTACACGCAGAGGGATCTATTATATAGAGTCATTACACGCAGAGGGATCTATTATATAGAGTCATTACACGCAGAGGGATCTATTATATAGAGTCATTACACGCAGAGGTATCTATTATATAGAGTCATTACACGCAGAGGTATCTATTATATAGAGTCATTACACGCAGAGCGATCTATTATATAAAGTCATTACACGCAGAGGGATCTATTATATAGAGTCATTACACACAGAGGGATCTATTATATAGAGTCATTACACGCAGAGGGATCTATTATATAGAGTCATTGCACGCAGAGGGATCTATTATATAGAGTCATTACATGCAGAGGGATCTATTTTATAGAGTCATTACACACAGAGGGATCTATTATATAGAGTCATTACACACAGAGGGATCTATTCTATAGAGTCATTACACACAGAGGGATCTATTCTATAGAGTCATTACACGTAGAGGGATCTATTATATAGAGTCATTACACGCAGAGGGATCTATTATATAGAGTCATTACACACAGAGTGATCTATTATATAGAGACATTACACACAGAGGGATCTATTATATAGAGACATTACACACAGAGTGATCTAATATATAGAGTCATAACACGCAGAGGGATTTATTATATAGAGTCATTACACGCAGAGGGATCTATTATATAGAGTCATTACACGCAGAGGGATCTATTATATAGAGACATTACATACAGAGTGATCTATTATATAGAGTCATTACACACAGAGGGATCTATTATATAGTCATTACACGCAGAGGGATCTATTATATAGAGACATTACACACAGAGTGATCTATTATATAGAGCCATTACACACAGAGGGATCTATTATATAGAGTCATTACACACAGAGGGATCTATTATATAGAGTCATTACACACAGAGTGATCTATTATATAGAGACATTACACGCAGAGGGATCTATTATATAGAGTCATTACACGCAGAGGGATCTATGGGATCTATTATATAGAGTCATTACACGCAGAGGGATCTATTATATAGAGACATTACACACAGAGTGATCTATTGTATAGAGTCATTACACGCAGAGGGATCTATTATATAGAGTCATTACACACAGAGGGATCTATTATATAGAGTCATTACACGCAGAGGGATCTATTATAAAGAGTCATTACACGCAGAGGGATCTATTATATAGAGTCATTACACGCAGAGGGATCTATTATATAGAGTCATTACACGCAGAGGGATCTATTATATAGAGTCATTACACACAGAGCGATCTATTATATAGAGTCATTACACACAGAGGGATCTATTATATAGAGTCATTACACGCAGAGGGATCTATTATATAGAGTCATTACACACAGAGGGATCTGTTATATAGAGTCATTACACACGGAGGGATCTATTATATAGAGTCATTACACGCGGAGGGATCTGTTATATAGAGTCATTACACGCGGAGGGATCTATTATATAGAGTCATTACACGCGGAGGGATCTATTATATAGAGTCATTTCACGCAGAAGGATCTATTATATAGAGTCATTACAAGCAGAGTGATTATTATATAGAGTCATTACACACGGAGGGATCTATTATATAGAGTCATTACACACAGAGGGATCTATTATATAATCATTACACACAGAAGGATCTATTATATAGAGTCATTACACACAGAGGGATTCTTTATATAGAGTCATTACACGCAGAGGGATCTATTATATAGAGTCATTACACGCAGAGGGATCTATTATATAGAGTCATTACACACAGAGGGATCTATTATATAGAGTCATTACACGCAGAGGGATCTATTATATACAGTCATTACACGCAGAGGGATCTATTATATAGAGTCATTACACGCAGAGGGATCTATTATGTAGAGTCATTACACGCAGAGCGATCTATTATATAAAGTCATTACACGCAGAGGGATCTATTATATAGAGTCATTACACACAGAGGGATCTATTATATAGAGTCATTGCACGCAGAGGGATCTATTACATAGAGTCATTGCACGCAGAGGAATCTATTATATAGAGTCATTGCCCGCAGAGGGATCTATTATATAGAGTCATTGCACGCAGAGGGATCTATTATATAGAGTCATTACATGCAGAGGGATCTATTATATAGAGTCATTACACACAGAGGGATCTATTATATAGAGTCATTACACGCAGAGGGATCTATTATATAGAGTCATTACACGCAGAGGGATCTATTATATAGAGTCATTACACACAGAGGGATCTATTATATAGAGTCATTACACACAGAGGGATCTATTCTATAGAGTCATTACACACAGAGCGATCTACTCTATAGAGTCATTACACGTAGAGGGATCTATTATATAGAGTCACTACACGCAGAGGGATCTATTATATAGAGTCATTACACACAGAGTGATCTATTATATAGAGACATTACACACAGAGGGATCTATTATATAGAGACATTACACACAGAGTGATCTAATATATAGAGTCATAACACGCAGAGGGATTTATTATATAGAGTCATTACACGCAGAGGGATCTATTATATAGAGTCATTACACGCAGAGGGATCTATTATATAGAGACATTACATACAGAATGATCTATTATATAGAGTCATTACACACAGAGGGATCTATTATATAGAGTCATTACACGCAGAGGGATCTATTATATAGAGTCATTACACGCAGAGGGATCTATTATATAGAGTCATTACACACAGAGGGATCTGTTATATAGAGTCATTACACGCGGAGGGATCTATTAGATAGAGTCATTACACGCGGAGGGATCTATTATATAGAGTCATTACACGCGGAGGGATCTATTATATAGAGTCATTACACGCGGAGGGATCTATTATATAGAGTCATTTCACGCAGAAGGATCTATTATATAGAGTCATTACTAGCAGAGTGATCTATTATATAGAGTCATTACACACGGAGGGATCTATTATATAGAGTCATTACACACAGAGGGATCTATTATATAGTCATTACACACAGAAGGATCTATTATATAGAGTCATTACACACAGAAGGATTCTTTATATAGAGTCATTACACGCAGAGGGATCTATTATATAGAGTCATTACACGCAGAGGGATCTATTATATAGAGTTATTACACGCAGAGGGATCTATTATATAGAGTCATTACACGCAGAGGGATCTATTATATAGAGCCATTACACACAGAGGGATCTATTATATAGAGTCATTACACAAAGAGGGATCTATTATATAGAGTCATTACACACAGAGTGATCTATTATATAGAGACATTACACGCAGAGGGATCTATTATATAGAGTCATTACACGCAGAGGGATCTATGGGATCTATTGTATAGAGTCATTACACGCAGAGGGATCTATTATATAGAGACATTACACACAGAGTGATCTATTGTATAGAGTCATTACACGCAGAGGGATCTATTATATAGAGTCATTACACACAGAGGGATCTATTATATAGAGTCATTACACGCAGAGGGATCTATTATATAGAGTCATTACACGCAGAGGGATCTATTATATACAGTCATTACACGCAGAGGGATCTATTGTATAGAGTCATTACACGCAGAGGGATCTATTATATACAGTCATTACACGCAGAGGGATCTATTGTATAGAGCCATTACACGCAGAGGGATCTATTATATAGAGTCATTACACGCAGAGGGATCTATTATATAGAGTCATTACACACAGAGTGATCTATTATATAGAGACATTACACACAGAGGGATCTATTATATAGAGACATTACACACAGAGTGATCTATTATATAGAGTCATAACACACAGAGGGATCTATTATATAGAGTCATTACACACAGAGGGATCTATTATATAGAGTCATTACACACAGAGGGATCTATTACATAGAGTCATTACACGCAGAGGGATCTATTATATAGAGTCATTACACACAGAGTGATCTATTATATAGAGCCATTACACACAGAGGGATCTATTATATAGAGTCATTACACACAGAGGGATCTATTATATAGAGTCATTACACACAGAGTGATCTATTATATAGAGACATTTCACGCAGAGGGATCTATTATATAGAGTCATTACACGCAGAGGGCTCTATGGGATCTATTATATAGAGTCATTACACGCAGAGGGATCTATTGTATAGAGACATTACACACACAGAGTGATCTATTGTATAGAGTCATTACACACAGAGGGATCTATTATATAGAGTCATTACACACAGAGGGATCTATTATATAGAGTCATTACACGCAGAGGGATCTATTATATAGAGTCATTACACACAGAGTGATCTATTATATAGAGTCATTACACGCAGAGGGATCTATTACATAGAGTCATTACACGCAGAGGGATCTATTATATAGAGTTATTACACACAGAGGGATCTATTATATACAGTCATTACACACAGAGGGATCTATTATATAGAGTCATCACACAGAGGGATCTATTATATAGAGTCATTACACGCAGAGGGATCTATTATATAGAGTCATCACACGCAGAGGGATCTATTATATAGAGTCATTACACGCAGAGGGATCTATTATATAGAGTCATTACACACAGAGGGATCTATTATATAGAGTCATTACACACAGAGCGATCTATTATATAGAGTCATTACACACAGAGGGATCTATTATATAGAGTCATTACACGCAGAGGGATCTATTATATAGAGTCATTACACACAGAGGGATCTGTTATATAGAGTCATTACACGCGGAGGGATCTATTAGATAGAGTCATTACACGCGGAGGGATCTATTATATAGAGTCATTTCACGCAGAAGGATCTATTATATAGAGTCATTTCTAGCAAAGTGATCTATTATATAGAGTCATTACACACGGAGGGATCTATTATATAGAGTCATTACACACAGAGTGATCTATTATATAGTCATTACACACAGAAGGATCTATTATATAGAGTCATTACACACAGAGGGATTCTTTATATAGAGTCATTACACGCAGAGGGATCTATTATATAGAGTCATTACACGCAGAGGGATCTATTATATAGAGTCATTACACGCAGAGGGATCTATTATATAGAGTCATTACACGCAGAGGGATCTATTATATAGAGTCATTACACGCAGAGGGATCTATTATATAGAGTCATTACACGCAGAGGTATCTATTATATAGAGTCATTACACGCAGAGCGATCTATTATATAAAGTCATTACACGCAGAGGGATCTATTATATAGAGTCATTACACACAGAAGGATCTATTATATAGAGTCATTGCACGCAGAGGGATCTATTATATAGAGTCATTGCACGCAGAGGAATCTATTATATAGAGTCATTGCACACAGAGGGATCTATTATATAGAGTCATTGCACGCAGAGGGATCTATTATATAGAGTCATTACATGCAGAGGGATCTATTATATAGAGTCATTACACGCAGAGGGATCTATTATATAGAGTCATTACACACAGAGGGATCTATTATATAGAGTCATTACACACAGAGGGATCTATTATATAGAGTCATTACACACAGAGGGATCTATTCTATAGAGTCATTACACACAGAGCGATCTATTCTGTAGAGTCATTACACGTAGAGGGATCTATTATATAGAGTCATTACACGCAGAGGGATCTATTATATAGAGTCATTACACACAGAGTGATCTATTATATAGAGACATTACACACAGAGGGATCTATTATATAGAGACATTACACACAGAGTGATCTAATATATAGAGTCATAACACGCAGAGGGATTTATTATATAGAGTCATTACACGCAGAGGGATCTATTATATAGAGTCATTACACGCAGAGGGATCTATTATATAGAGAAATTACATACAGAGTGATCTATTATATAGAGTCATTACACACAGAGGGATCTATTATATAGAGTCATTACACGCAGAGGGATCTATTATATAGAGTCATTACACACAGAGTGATCTATTATATAGAGCCATTACACACAGAGGGATCTATTATATTGAGTCATTACACACAGAGGGATCTATTATATAGAGTCATTACACACAGAGTGATCTATTATATAGAGACATTACACGCAGAGGGATCTATTATATAGAGTCATTACACGCAGAGGGATCTATGGGATCTATTATATAGAGTCATTACACGCAGAGGGATCTATAATATAGAGACATTACACACAGAGTGATCTATTGTATAGAGTCATTACACGCAGAGGGATCTATTATATAGAGTCATTACACACAGAGGGATCTATTATTTAGAGTCATTACACGCAGAGGGATCTATTATATAGAGTCATTACACGCAGAGGGATCTATTATATACAGTCATTACACGCAGAGGGATCTATTCTATAGAGTCATTACATGCAGAGGGATCTATTATATAGAGTCATTACATGCAGAGGGATCTATTATATAGAGTCATTACACGCAGAGGGATCTATTATATAGAGTCATTACACACAGAGTGTTCTATTATATAGAGACATTACACACAGAGGGATCTATTATATAGAGACATTACACACAGAGTGATCTATTATATAGAGTCATAACACGCAGAGGGATCTATTATATAGAGTCATTACACGCAGAGGGATCTATTATATAGAGTCATTACACGCAGAGGGATCTATTATATAGAGTCATTACACACAGAGTGATCTATTATATAGAGACATTACACACAGAGGGATCTATTATATAGAGACATTACACACAGAGTGATCTATTATATAGAGTCATAACACGCAGAGGGATCTATTATATAGAGTCATAACACACAGAGGGATCTATTATATAGAGTCATTACACACAGAGGGATCTATTATATAGAGTCATTACACACAGAGGGATCTATTACATAGAGTCATTACACGCAGAGGGATCTATTATATAGAGTCATTACACACAGAGTGATCTATTATATAGAGCCATTACACACAGAGGGATCTATTATATAGAGTCATTACACACAGAGGGATCTATTATATTGAGTCATTACACACAGAGTGATCTATTATATAGAGACATTTCACGCAGAGGGATCTATTATATAGAGTCATTACACGCAGAGGGCTCTATGGGATCTATTATATAGAGTCATTACACGCAGAGGGATCTATTGTATAGAGACATTACACACAGAGTGATCTATTGTATAGAGTCATTACACACAGAGGGATCAATTATATAGAGTCATTACACACAGAGGGATCTATTATATAGAGTCATTACACGCAGAGGGATCTATTATATAGAGTCATTACACACAGAGTGATCTATTATATAGAGTCATTACACGCAGAGGGATCTATTACATAGAGTCATTACACGCAGAGGGATCTATTATATAGAGTTATTACACACAGAGGGATCTATTATATACAGTCATTACACACAGAGGGATCTATTATATAGAGTCATCACACAGAGGGATCTATTATATAGAGTCATTACACGCAGAGGGATCTATTATATAGAGTCATCACACGCAGAGGGATCTATTATATAGAGTCATTACACGCAGAGGGATCTATTATATAGAGTCATTACACGCAGAGGGATCTATTATATAGTGTCATTACACACAGAGCGATCTATTATATAGAGTCATTACACACAGAGGGATCTATTATATAGAGTCATTACACGCAGAGGGATCTATTATATAGAGTCATTACACACAGAGGGATCTGTTATATAGAGTCATTACACGCGGAGGGATCTATTAGATAGAGTCATTACACGCGGAGGGATCTATTATATAGAGTCATTTCACGCAGAAGGATCTATTATATAGAGTCATTTCTAGCAGAGTGATCTATTATATAGAGTCATTACACACGGAGGGATCTATTATATAGAGTCATTACACACAGAGGGATCTATTATATAGTCATTACACACAGAAGGATCTATTATATAGAGTCATTACACACAGAGGGATTCTTTATATAGAGTCATTACACGCAGAGGGATCTATTATATAGAGTCATTACACGCAGAGGGATCTATTATATAGAGTCATTACACGCAGAGGGATCTATTATATAGAGTCATTACACGCAGAGGGATCTATTATATAGAGTCATTACACGCAGAGGGATCTATTATATAGAGTCATTACACGCAGAGGTATCTATTATATAGAGTCATTACACGCAGAGCGATCTATTATATAAAGTCATTACACGCAGAGGGATCTATTATATAGAGTCATTACACACAGAAGGATCTATTATATAGAGTCATTGCACGCAGAGGGATCTATTATATAGAGTCATTGCACGCAGAGGAATCTATTATATAGAGTCATTGCACACAGAGGGATCTATTATATAGAGTCATTGCACGCAGAGGGATCTATTATATAGAGTCATTACACACAGAGTGATCTATTATATAGAGTCATTACACGCAGAGGGATCTATTACATAGAGTCATTACACGCAGAGGGATCTATTATATAGAGTTATTACACACAGAGGGATCTATTATATACAGTCATTACACACAGAGGGATCTATTATATAGAGTCATCACACAGAGGGATCTATTATATAGAGTCATTACACGCAGAGGGATCTATTATATAGAGTCATCACACGCAGAGGGATCTATTATATAGAGTCATTACACGCAGAGGGATCTATTATATAGAGTCATTACACGCAGAGGGATCTATTATATAGAGTCATTACACACAGAGCGATCTATTATATAGAGTCATTACACACAGAGGGATCTATTATATAGAGTCATTACACGCAGAGGGATCTATTATATAGAGTCATTACACACAGAGGGATCTGTTATATAGAGTCATTACACGCGGAGGGATCTATTAGATAGAGTCATTACACGCGGAGGGATCTATTATATAGAGTCATTTCACGCAGAAGGATCTATTATATAGAGTCATTTCTAGCAGAGTGATCTATTATATAGAGTCATTACACACGGAGGGATCTATTATATAGAGTCATTACACACAGAGGGATCTATTATATAGTCATTACACACAGAAGGATCTATTATATAGAGTCATTACACACAGAGGGATTCTTTATATAGAGTCATTACACGCAGAGGGATCTATTATATAGAGTCATTACACGCAGAGGGATCTATTATATAGAGTCATTACACGCAGAGGGATCTATTATATAGAGTCATTACACGCAGAGGGATCTATTATATAGAGTCATTACACGCAGAGGGATCTATTATATAGAGTCATTACACGCAGAGGTATCTATTATATAGAGTCATTACACGCAGAGCGATCTATTATATAAAGTCATTACACGCAGAGGGATCTATTATATAGAGTCATTACACACAGAAGGATCTATTATATAGAGTCATTGCACGCAGAGGGATCTATTATATAGAGTCATTGCACGCAGAGGAATCTATTATATAGAGTCATTGCACACAGAGGGATCTATTATATAGAGTCATTGCACGCAGAGGGATCTATTATATAGAGTCATTACATGCAGAGGGATCTATTATATAGAGTCATTACACGCAGAGGGATCTATTATATAGAGTCATTACACACAGAGGGATCTATTATATAGAGTCATTACACACAGAGGGATCTATTATATAGAGTCATTACACACAGAGGGATCTATTCTATAGAGTCATTACACACAGAGGGATCTATTCTGCAGAGTCATTACACGTAGAGGGATCTATTATATAGAGTCATTACACGCAGAGGGATCTATTATATAGAGTCATTACACACAGAGTGATCTATTATATAGAGACATTACACACAGAGGGATCTATTATATAGAGACATTACACACAGAGTGATCTAATATATAGAGTCATTACACGCAGAGGGATTTATTATATAGAGTCATTACACGCAGAGGGATCTATTATATAGAGTCATTACACGCAGAGGGATCTATTATATAGAGAAATTACATACAGAGTGATCTATTATATAGAGTCATTACACACAGAGGGATCTATTATATAGAGTCATTACACGCAGAGGGATCTATTATATAGAGTCATTACACACAGAGTGATCTATTATATAGAGCCATTACACACAGAGGGATCTATTATATAGAGACATTACACACAGAGGGATCTATTATATAGAGACATTACACACAGAGTGATCTATTATATAGAGTCATAACACACAGAGGGATCTATTATATAGAGTCATTACACACAGAGGGATCTATTATATAGAGTCATTACACACAGAGGGATCTATTACATAGAGTCATTACACGCAGAGGGATCTATTATATAGAGTCATTACACACAGAGTGATCTATTATATAGAGCCATTACACACAGAGGGATCTATTATATAGAGTCATTACACACAGAGGGATCTATTATATAGAGTCATTACACACAGAGTGATCTATTATATAGAGACATTTCACGCAGAGGGATCTATTATATAGAGTCATTACACGCAGAGGGCTCTATGGGATCTATTATATAGAGTCATTACACGCAGAGGGATCTATTGTATAGAGACATTACACACAGAGTGATCTATTGTATAGAGTCATTACACACAGAGGGATCTATTATATAGAGTCATTACACACAGAGGGATCTATTATATAGAGTCATTACACGCAGAGGGATCTATTATATAGAGTCATTACACACAGAGTGATCTATTATATAGAGTCATTACACGCAGAGGGATCTATTACATAGAGTCATTACACGCAGAGGGATCTATTATATAGAGTTATTACACACAGAGGGATCTATTATATACAGTCATTACACACAGAGGGATCTATTATATAGAGTCATCACACAGAGGGATCTATTATATAGAGTCATTACACGCAGAGGGATCTATTATATAGAGTCATCACACGCAGAGGGATCTATTATATAGAGTCATTACACGCAGAGGGATCTATTATATAGAGTCATTACACGCAGAGGGATCTATTATATAGAGTCATTACACACAGAGCGATCTATTATATAGAGTCATTACACACAGAGGGATCTATTATATAGAGTCATTACACGCAGAGGGATCTATTATATAGAGTCATTACACACAGAGGGATCTGTTATATAGAGTCATTACACGCGGAGGGATCTATTAGATAGAGTCATTACACGCGGAGGGATCTATTATATAGAGTCATTTCACGCAGAAGGATCTATTATATAGAGTCATTTCTAGCAAAGTGATCTATTATATAGAGTCATTACACACGGAGGGATCTATTATATAGAGTCATTACACACAGAGGGATCTATTATATAGTCATTACACACAGAAGGATCTATTATATAGAGTCATTACACACAGAGGGATTCTTTATATAGAGTCATTACACGCAGAGGGATCTATTATATAGAGTCATTACACGCAGAGGGATCTATTATATAGAGTCATTACACGCAGAGGGATCTATTATATAGAGTCATTACACGCAGAGGGATCTATTATATAGAGTCATTACACGCAGAGGGATCTATTATATAGAGTCATTACACGCAGAGGTATCTATTATATAGAGTCATTACACGCAGAGCGATCTATTATATAAAGTCATTACACGCAGAGGGATCTATTATATAGAGTCATTACACACAGAAGGATCTATTATATAGAGTCATTGCACGCAGAGGGATCTATTATATAGAGTCATTGCACGCAGAGGAATCTATTATATAGAGTCATTGCACACAGAGGGATCTATTATATAGAGTCATTGCACGCAGAGGGATCTATTATATAGAGTCATTACATGCAGAGGGATCTATTATATAGAGTCATTACACGCAGAGGGATCTATTATATAGAGTCATTACACACAGAGGGATCTATTATATAGAGTCATTACACACAGAGGGATCTATTATATAGAGTCATTACACACAGAGGGATCTATTCTATAGAGTCATTACACACAGAGCGATCTATTCTGTAGAGTCATTACACGTAGAGGGATCTATTATATAGAGTCATTACACGCAGAGGGATCTATTATATAGAGTCATTACACACAGAGTGATCTATTATATAGAGACATTACACACAGAGGGATCTATTATATAGAGACATTACACACAGAGTGATCTAATATATAGAGTCATAACACGCAGAGGGATTTATTATATAGAGTCATTACACGCAGAGGGATCTATTATATAGAGTCATTACACGCAGAGGGATCTATTATATAGAGAAATTACATACAGAGTGATCTATTATATAGAGTCATTACACACAGAGGGATCTATTATATAGAGTCATTACACGCAGAGGGATCTATTATATAGAGTCATTACACACAGAGTGATCTATTATATAGAGCCATTACACACAGAGGGATCTATTATATTGAGTCATTACACACAGAGGGATCTATTATATAGAGTCATTACACACAGAGTGATCTATTATATAGAGACATTACACGCAGAGGGATCTATTATATAGAGTCATTACACGCAGAGGGATCTATGGGATCTATTATATAGAGTCATTACACGCAGAGGGATCTATAATATAGAGACATTACACACAGAGTGATCTATTGTATAGAGTCATTACACGCAGAGGGATCTATTATATAGAGTCATTACACACAGAGGGATCTATTATATAGAGTCATTACACGCAGAGGGATCTATTATATAGAGTCATTACACGCAGAGGGATCTATTATATACAGTCATTACACGCAGAGGGATCTATTCTATAGAGTCATTACATGCAGAGGGATCTATTATATAGAGTCATTACATGCAGAGGGATCTATTATATAGAGTCATTACACGCAGAGGGATCTATTATATAGAGTCATTACACACAGAGTGTTCTATTATATAGAGACATTACACACAGAGGGATCTATTATATAGAGACATTACACACAGAGTGATCTATTATATAGAGTCATAACACGCAGAGGGATCTATTATATAGAGTCATTACACGCAGAGGGATCTATTATATAGAGTCATTACACGCAGAGGGATCTATTATATAGAGTCATTACACACAGAGTGATCTATTATATAGAGACATTACACACAGAGGGATCTATTATATAGAGACATTACACACAGAGTGATCTATTATATAGAGTCATAACACGCAGAGGGATCTATTATATAGAGTCATAACACACAGAGGGATCTATTATATAGAGTCATTACACACAGAGGGATCTATTATATAGAGTCATTACACACAGAGGGATCTATTACATAGAGTCATTACACGCAGAGGGATCTATTATATAGAGTCATTACACACAGCGTGATCTATTATATAGAGCCATTACACACAGAGGGATCTATTATATAGAGTCATTACACACAGAGGGATCTATTATATTGAGTCATTACACACAGAGTGATCTATTATATAGAGACATTTCACGCAGAGGGATCTATTATATAGAGTCATTACACGCAGAGGGCTCTATGGGATCTATTATATAGAGTCATTACACGCAGAGGGATCTATTGTATAGAGACATTACACACAGAGTGATCTATTGTATAGAGTCATTACACACAGAGGGATCAATTATATAGAGTCATTACACACAGAGGGATCTATTATATAGAGTCATTACACGAAGAGGGATCTATTATATAGAGTCATTACACACAGAGTGATCTATTATATAGAGTCATTACACGCAGAGGGATCTATTACATAGAGTCATTACACGCAGAGGGATCTATTATATAGAGTTATTACACACAGAGGGATCTATTATATACAGTCATTACACACAGAGGGATCTATTATATAGAGTCATCACACAGAGGGATCTATTATATAGAGTCATTACACGCAGAGGGATCTATTATATAGAGTCATCACACGCAGAGGGATCTATTATATAGAGTCATTACACGCAGAGGGATCTATTATATAGAGTCATTACACGCAGAGGGATCTATTATATAGTGTCATTACACACAGAGCGATCTATTATATAGAGTCATTACACACAGAGGGATCTATTATATAGAGTCATTACACGCAGAGGGATCTATTATATAGAGTCATTACACACAGAGGGATCTGTTATATAGAGTCATTACACGCGGAGGGATCTATTAGATAGAGTCATTACACGCGGAGGGATCTATTATATAGAGTCATTTCACGCAGAAGGATCTATTATATAGAGTCATTTCTAGCAGAGTGATCTATTATATAGAGTCATTACACACGGAGGGATCTATTATATAGAGTCATTACACACAGAGGGATCTATTATATAGTCATTACACACAGAAGGATCTATTATATAGAGTCATTACACACAGAGGGATTCTTTATATAGAGTCATTACACGCAGAGGGATCTATTATATAGAGTCATTACACGCAGAGGGATCTATTATATAGAGTCATTACACGCAGAGGGATCTATTATATAGAGTCATTACACGCAGAGGGATCTATTATATAGAGTCATTACACGCAGAGGGATCTATTATATAGAGTCATTACACGCAGAGGTATCTATTATATAGAGTCATTACACGCAGAGCGATCTATTATATAAAGTCATTACACGCAGAGGGATCTATTATATAGAGTCATTACACACAGAAGGATCTATTATATAGAGTCATTGCACGCAGAGGGATCTATTATATAGAGTCATTGCACGCAGAGGAATCTATTATATAGAGTCATTGCACACAGAGGGATCTATTATATAGAGTCATTGCACGCAGAGGGATCTATTATATAGAGTCATTACACACAGAGTGATCTATTATATAGAGTCATTACACGCAGAGGGATCTATTACATAGAGTCATTACACGCAGAGGGATCTATTATATAGAGTTATTACACACAGAGGGATCTATTATATCCAGTCATTACACACAGAGGGATCTATTATATAGAGTCATCACACAGAGGGATCTATTATATAGAGTCATTACACGCAGAGGGATCTATTATATAGAGTCATCACACGCAGAGGGATCTATTATATAGAGTCATTACACGCAGAGGGATCTATTATATAGAGTCATTACACACAGAGCGATCTATTATATAGAGTCATTACACACAGAGGGATCTATTATATAGAGTCATTACACGCAGAGGGATCTATTATATAGAGTCATTACACACAGAGGGATCTGTTATATAGAGTCATTACACGCGGAGGGATCTATGAGATAGAGTCATTACACGCGGAGGGATCTATTATATAGAGTCATTTCACGCAGAAGGATCTATTATATAGAGTCATTTCTAGCAGAGTGATCTATTATATAGAGTCATTACACATGGAGGGATCTATTATATAGAGTCATTACACACAGAGGGATCTATTATATAGTCATTACACACAGAAGGATCTATTATATAGAGTCATTACACACAGAGGGATTCTTTATATAGAGTCATTACACGCAGAGGGATCTATTATATAGAGTCATTACACGCAGAGGGATCTATTATATAGAGTCATTACACGCAGAGGGATCTATTATATAGAGTCATTACACGCAGAGGGATCTATTATATAGAGTCATTACACGCAGAGGGATCTATTATATAGAGTCATTACACGCAGAGGTATCTATTATATAGAGTCATTACACGCAGAGCGATCTATTATATAAAGTCATTACACGCAGAGGGATCTATTATATAGAGTCATTACACACAGAAGGATCTATTATATAGAGTCATTGCACGCAGAGGGATCTATTATATAGAGTCATTGCACGCAGAGGAATCTATTATATAGAGTCATTGCACACAGAGGGATCTATTATATAGAGTCATTGCACGCAGAGGGATCTATTATATAGAGTCATTACATGCAGAGGGATCTATTATATAGAGTCATTACACGCAGAGGGATCTATTATATAGAGTCATTACACACAGAGGGATCTATTATATAGAGTCATTACACACAGAGGGATCTATTATATAGAGTCATTACACACAGAGGGATCTATTCTATAGAGTCATTACACACAGAGGGATCTATTCTGTAGAGTCATTACACGTAGAGGGATCTATTATATAGAGTCATTACACGCAGAGGGATCTATTATATAGAGTCATTACACACAGAGTGATCTATTATATAGAGACATTACACACAGAGGGATCTATTATATAGAGACATTACACACAGAGTGATCTAATATATAGAGTCATAACACGCAGAGGGATTTATTATATAGAGTCATTACACGCAGAGGGATCTATTATATAGAGTCATTACACGCAGAGGGATCTATTATATAGAGAAATTACATACAGAGTGATCTATTATATAGAGTCATTACACACAGAGGGATCTATTATATAGAGTCATTACACGCAGAGGGATCTATTATATAGAGTCATTACACACAGAGTGATCTATTATATAGAGCCATTACACACAGAGGGATCTATTATATAGAGACATTACACACAGAGGGATCTATTATATAGAGACATTACACACAGAGTGATCTATTATATAGAGTCATAACACACAGAGGGATCTATTATATAGAGTCATTACACACAGAGGGATCTATTATATAGAGTCATTACACACAGAGGGATCTATTACATAGAGTCATTACACGCAGAGGGATCTATTATATAGAGTCATTACACACAGAGTGATCTATTATATAGAGCCATTACACACAGAGGGATCTATTATATAGAGTCATTACACACAGAGGGATCTATTATATAGAGTCATTACACACAGAGTGATCTATTATATAGAGACATTTCACGCAGAGGGATCTATTATATAGAGTCATTACACGCAGAGGGCTCTATGGGATCTATTATATAGAGTCATTACACGCAGAGGGATCTATTGTATAGAGACATTACACACAGAGTGATCTATTATATAGAGTCATTACACGCAGAGGGATCTATTATATAGAGTCATTACACGCAGAGGTATCTATTATATAGAGTCATTACACGCAGAGCGATCTATTATATAAAGTCATTACACGCAGAGGGATCTATTATATAGAGTCATTACACACAGAAGGATCTATTATATAGAGTCATTGCACGCAGAGGGATCTATTATATAGAGTCATTGCACGCAGAGGAATCTATTATATAGAGTCATTGCACACAGAGGGATCTATTATATAGAGTCATTGCACGCAGAGGGATCTATTATATAGAGTCATTACATGCAGAGGGATCTATTATATAGAGTCATTACACGCAGAGGGATCTATTATATAGAGTCATTACACACAGAGGGATCTATTATATAGAGTCATTACACACAGAGGGATCTATTATATAGAGTCATTACACACAGAGGGATCTATTCTATAGAGTCATTACACACAGAGGGATCTATTCTGTAGAGTCATTACACGTAGAGGGATCTATTATATAGAGTCATTACACGCAGAGTGATCTATTATATAGAGACATTACACACAGAGGGATCTATTATATAGAGACATTACACACAGAGTGATCTAATATATAGAGTCATAACACGCAGAGGGATTTATTATATAGAGTCATTACACGCAGAGGGATCTATTATATAGAGTCATTACACGCAGAGGGATCTATTATATAGAGAAATTACATACAGAGTGATCTATTATATAGAGTCATTACACACAGAGGGATCTATTATATAGAGTCATTACACGCAGAGGGATCTATTATATAGAGTCATTACACACAGAGTGATCTATTATATAGAGCCATTACACACAGAGGGATCTATTATATAGAGACATTACACACAGAGGGATCTATTATATAGAGACATTACACACAGAGTGATCTATTATATAGAGTCATAACACACAGAGGGATCTATTATATAGAGTCATTACACACAGAGGGATCTATTATATAGAGTCATTACACACAGAGGGATCTATTACATAGAGTCATTACACGCAGAGGGATCTATTATATAGAGTCATTACACACAGAGTGATCTATTATATAGAGCCATTACACACAGAGGGATCTATTATATAGAGTCATTACACACAGAGGGATCTATTATATAGAGTCATTACACACAGAGTGATCTATTATATAGAGACATTTCACGCAGAGGGATCTATTATATAGAGTCATTACACGCAGAGGGCTCTATGGGATCTATTATATAGAGTCATTACACGCAGAGGGATCTATTGTATAGAGACATTACACACAGAGTGATCTATTGTATAGAGTCATTACACACAGAGGGATCTATTATATAGAGTCATTACACACAGAGGGATCTATTATATAGAGTCATTACACGCAGAGGGATCTATTATATAGAGTCATTACACACAGAGTGTTCTATTATATAGAGTCATTACACGCAGAGGGATCTATTACATAGAGTCATTACACGCAGAGGGATCTATTATATAGAGTTATTACACACAGAGGGATCTATTATATACAGTCATTACACACAGAGGGATCTATTATATAGAGTCATCACACAGAGGGATCTATTATATATAGTCATTACACGCAGAGGGATCTATTATATAGAGTCATCACACGCAGAGGGATCTATTATATAGAGTCATTACACGCAGAGGGATCTATTATATAGAGTCATTACACGCAGAGGGATCTATTATATAGAGTCATTACACACAGAGCGATCTATTATATAGAGTCATTACACACAGAGGGATCTATTATATAGAGTCATTACACGCAGAGGGATCTATTATATAGAGTCATTACACACAGAGGGATCTGTTATATAGAGTCATTACACGCGGAGGGATCTATTAGATAGAGTCATTACACGCGGAGGGATCTATTATATAGAGTCATTTCACGCAGAAGGATCTATTATATAGAGTCATTTCTAGCAAAGTGATCTATTATATAGAGTCATTACACACGGAGGGATCTATTATATAGAGTCATTACACACAGAGGGATCTATTATATAGTCATTACACACAGAAGGATCTATTATATAGAGTCATTACACACAGAGGATTCTTTATATAGAGTCATTACACGCAGAGGGATCTATTATATAGAGTCATTACACGCAGAGGGATCTATTATATAGAGTCATTACACGCAGAGGGATCTATTATATAGAGTCATTACACGCAGAGGGATCTATTATATAGAGTCATTACACGCAGAGGGATCTATTATATAGAGTCATTACACGCAGAGGTATCTATTATATAGAGTCATTACACGCAGAGCGATCTATTATATAAAGTCATTACACGCAGAGGGATCTATTATATAGAGTCATTACACACAGAAGGATCTATTATATAGAGTCATTGCACGCAGAGGGATCTATTATATAGAGTCATTGCACGCAGAGGAATCTATTATATAGAGTCATTGCACACAGAGGGATCTATTATATAGAGTCATTGCACGCAGAGGGATCTATTATATAGAGTCATTACATGCAGAGGGATCTATTATATAGAGTCATTACACGCAGAGGGATCTATTATATAGAGTCATTACACACAGAGGGATCTATTATATAGAGTCATTACACACAGAGGGATCTATTATATAGAGTCATTACACACAGAGGGATCTATTCTATAGAGTCATTACACACAGAGCGATCTATTCTGTAGAGTCATTACACGTAGAGGGATCTATTATATAGAGTCATTACACGCAGAGGGATCTATTATATAGAGTCATTACACACAGAGTGATCTATTATATAGAGACATTACACACAGAGGGATCTATTATATAGAGACATTACACACAGAGTGATCTAATATATAGAGTCATAACACGCAGAGGGATTTATTATATAGAGTCATTACACGCAGAGGGATCTATTATATAGAGTCATTACACGCAGAGGGATCTATTATATAGAGAAATTACATACAGAGTGATCTATTATATAGAGTCATTACACACAGAGGGATCTATTATATAGAGTCATTACACGCAGAGGGATCTATTATATAGAGTCATTACACACAGAGTGATCTATTATATAGAGCCATTACACACAGAGGGATCTATTATATTGAGTCATTACACACAGAGGGATCTATTATATAGAATCATTACACACAGAGTGATCTATTATATAGAGACATTACACGCAGAGGGATCTATTATATAGAGTCATTACACGCAGAGGGATCTATGGGATCTATTATATAGAGTCATTACACGCAGAGGGATCTATAATATAGAGACATTACACACAGAATGATCTATTGTATAGAGTCATTACACGCAGAGGGATCTATTATATAGAGTCATTACACACAGAGGGATCTATTATATAGAGTCATCACACGCAGAGGGATCTATTATATAGAGTCATTACACGCAGAGGGATCTATTATATACAGTCATTACACGCAGAGGGATCTATTCTATAGAGTCATTACATGCAGAGGGATCTATTATATAGAGTCATTACATGCAGAGGGATCTATTATATAGAGTCATTACACGCAGAGGGATCTATTATATAGAGTCATTACACACAGAGTGTTCTATTATATAGAGACATTACACACAGAGGGATCTATTATATAGAGACATTACACACAGAGTGATCTATTATATAGAGTCATAACACGCAGAGGGATCTATTATATAGAGTCATTACACGCAGAGGGATCTATTATATAGAGTCATTACACGCAGAGGGATCTATTATATAGAGTCATTACACACAGAGTGATCTATTATATAGAGACATTACACACAGAGGGATCTATTATATAGAGACATTACACACAGAGTGATCTATTATATAGAGTCATAACACGCAGAGGGATCTATTATATAGAGTCATAACACACAGAGGGATCTATTATATAGAGTCATTACACACAGAGGGATCTATTATATAGAGTCATTACACACAGAGGGATCTATTACATAGAGTCATTACACGCAGAGGGATCTATTATATAGAGTCATTACACACAGAGTGATCTATTATATAGAGCCATTACACACAGAGGGATCTATTATATAGAGTCATTACACACAGAGGGATCTATTATATTGAGTCATTACACACAGAGTGATCTATTATATAGAGACATTTCACGCAGAGGGATCTATTATATAGAGTCATTACACGCAGAGGGCTCTATGGGATCTATTATATAGAGTCATTACACGCAGAGGGATCTATTGTATAGAGACATTACACACAGAGTGATCTATTGTATAGAGTCATTACACACAGAGGGATCAATTATATAGAGTCATTACACACAGAGGGATCTATTATATAGAGTCATTACACGCAGAGGGATCTATTATATAGAGTCATTACACACAGAGTGATCTATTATATAGAGTCATTACACGCAGAGGGATCTATTACATAGAGTCATTACACGCAGAGGGATCTATTATATAGAGTTATTACACACAGAGGGATCTATTATATACAGTCATTACACACAGAGGGATCTATTATATAGAGTCATCACACAGAGGGATCTATTATATAGAGTCATTACACGCAGAGGGATCTATTATATAGAGTCATCACACGCAGAGGGATCTATTATATAGAGTCATTACACGCAGAGGGATCTATTATATAGAGTCATTACACGCAGAGGGATCTATTATATAGTGTCATTACACACAGAGCGATCTATTATATAGAGTCATTACACACAGAGGGATCTATTATATAGAGTCATTACACGCAGAGGGATCTATTATATAGAGTCATTACACACAGAGGGATCTGTTATATAGAGTCATTACACGCGGAGGGATCTATTAGATAGAGTCATTACACGCGGAGGGATCTATTATATAGAGTCATTTCACGCAGAAGGATCTATTATATAGAGTCATTTCTAGCAGAGTGATCTATTATATAGAGTCATTACACACGGAGGGATCTATTATATAGAGTCATTACACACAGAGGGATCTATTATATAGTCATTACACACAGAAGGATCTATTATATAGAGTCATTACACACAGAGGGATTCTTTATATAGAGTCATTACACGCAGAGGGATCTATTATATAGAGTCATTACACGCAGAGGGATCTATTATATAGAGTCATTACACGCAGAGGGATCTATTATATAGAGTCATTACACGCAGAGGGATCTATTATATAGAGTCATTACACGCAGAGGGATCTATTATATAGAGTCATTACACGCAGAGGTATCTATTATATAGAGTCATTACACGCAGAGCGATCTATTATATAAAGTCATTACACGCAGAGGGATCTATTATATAGAGTCATTACACACAGAAGGATCTATTATATAGAGTCATTGCACGCAGAGGGATCTATTATATAGAGTCATTGCACGCAGAGGAATCTATTATATAGAGTCATTGCACACAGAGGGATCTATTATATAGAGTCATTGCACGCAGAGGGATCTATTATATAGAGTCATTACACACAGAGTGATCTATTATATAGAGTCATTACACGCAGAGGGATCTATTACATAGAGTCATTACACGCAGAGGGATCTATTATATAGAGTTATTACACACAGAGGGATCTATTATATACAGTCATTACACACAGAGGGATCTATTATATAGAGTCATCACACAGAGGGATCTATTATATAGAGTCATTACACGCAGAGGGATCTATTATATAGAGTCATCACACGCAGAGGGATCTATTATATAGAGTCATTACACGCAGAGGGATCTATTATATAGAGTCATTACACGCAGAGGGATCTATTATATAGAGTCATTACACACAGAGCGATCTATTATATAGAGTCATTACACACAGAGGGATCTATTATATAGAGTCATTACACGCAGAGGGATCTATTATATAGAGTCATTACACACAGAGGGATCTGTTATATAGAGTCATTACACGCGGAGGGATCTATTAGATAGAGTCATTACACGCGGAGGGATCTATTATATAGAGTCATTTCACGCAGAAGGATCTATTATATAGAGTCATTTCTAGCAGAGTGATCTATTATATAGAGTCATTACACACGGAGGGATCTATTATATAGAGTCATTACACACAGAGGGATCTATTATATAGTCATTACACACAGAAGGATCTATTATATAGAGTCATTACACACAGAGGGATTCTTTATATAGAGTCATTACACGCAGAGGGATCTATTATATAGAGTCATTACACGCAGAGGGATCTATTATATAGAGTCATTACACGCAGAGGGATCTATTATATAGAGTCATTACACGCAGAGGGATCTATTATATAGAGTCATTACACGCAGAGGGATCTATTATATAGAGTCATTACACGCAGAGGTATCTATTATATAGAGTCATTACACGCAGAGCGATCTATTATATAAAGTCATTACACGCAGAGGGATCTATTATATAGAGTCATTACACACAGAAGGATCTATTATATAGAGTCATTGCACGCAGAGGGATCTATTATATAGAGTCATTGCACGCAGAGGAATCTATTATATAGAGTCATTGCACACAGAGGGATCTATTATATAGAGTCATTGCACGCAGAGGGATCTATTATATAGAGTCATTACATGCAGAGGGATCTATTATATAGAGTCATTACACGCAGAGGGATCTATTATATAGAGTCATTACACACAGAGGGATCTATTATATAGAGTCATTACACACAGAGGGATCTATTATATAGAGTCATTACACACAGAGGGATCTATTCTATAGAGTCATTACACACAGAGGGATCTATTCTGTAGAGTCATTACACGTAGAGGGATCTATTATATAGAGTCATTACACGCAGAGGGATCTATTATATAGAGTCATTACACACAGAGTGATCTATTATATAGAGACATTACACACAGAGGGATCTATTATATAGAGACATTACACACAGAGTGATCTAATATATAGAGTCATAACACGCAGAGGGATTTATTATATAGAGTCATTACACGCAGAGGGATCTATTATATAGAGTCATTACACGCAGAGGGATCTATTATATAGAGAAATTACATACAGAGTGATCTATTATATAGAGTCATTACACACAGAGGGATCTATTATATAGAGTCATTACACGCAGAGGGATCTATTATATAGAGTCATTACACACAGAGTGATCTATTATATAGAGCCATTACACACAGAGGGATCTATTATATTGAGTCATTACACACAGAGGGACCTATTATATAGAGTCATTACACACAGAGTGATCTATTATATAGAGACATTACACGCAGAGGGATCTATTATATAGAGTCATTACACGCAGAGGGATCTATGGGATCTATTATATAGAGTCATTACACGCAGAGGGATCTATAATATAGAGACATTACACACAGAGTGATCTATTGTATAGAGTCATTACACGCAGAGGGATCTATTATATAGAGTCATTACACACAGAGGGATCTATTATATAGAGTCATTACACGCAGAGGGATCTATTATATAGAGTCATTACACGCAGAGGGATCTATTATATACAGTCATTACACGCAGAGGGATCTATTCTATAGAGTCATTACATGCAGAGGGATCTATTATATAGAGTCATTACATGCAGAGGGATCTATTATATAGAGTCATTACACGCAGAGGGATCTATTATATAGAGTCATTACACACAGAGTGTTCTATTATATAGAGACATTACACACAGAGGGATCTATTATATAGAGACATTACACACAGAGTGATCTATTATATAGAGTCATAACACGCAGAGGGATCTATTATATAGAGTCATTACACGCAGAGGGATCTATTATATAGAGTTATTACACGCAGAGGGATCTATTATATAGAGTCATTACACACAGAGTGATCTATTATATAGAGACATTACACACAGAGGGATCTATTATATAGAGACATTACACACAGAGTGATCTATTATATAGAGTCATAACACGCAGAGGGATCTATTATATAGAGTCATTACACGCAGAGGGATCTATTATATAGAGTCATTACACGCAGAGGGATCTATTATATAGAGTCATTACACGCAGAGGGATCTATTATATAGAGTCATTACACGCAGAGGGATCTATTATATAGAGTCATTACACGCAGAGGTATCTATTATATAGAGTCATTACACGCAGAGCGATCTATTATATAAAGTCATTACACGCAGAGGGATCTATTATATAGAGTCATTACACACAGAAGGATCTATTATATAGAGTCATTGCACGCAGAGGGATCTATTATATAGAGTCATTGCACGCAGAGGAATCTATAATATAGAGTCATTGCACGCAGAGGGATCTATTATATAGAGTCATTGCACGCAGAGGGATCTATTATATAGAGTCATTACATGCAGAGGGATCTATTATATAGAGTCATTACACGCAGAGGGATCTATTATATAGAGTCATTACACACAGAGGGATCTATTATATAGAGTCATTACACACAGAGGGATCTATTATATAGAGTCATTACACACAGAGGGATCTATTCTATAGAGTCATTACACACAGAGGGATCTATTCTGTAGAGTCATTACACGTAGAGGGATCTATTATATAGAGTCATTACACGCAGAGGGATCTATTATATAGAGTCATTACACACAGAGTGATCTATTATATAGAGACATTACACACAGAGGGATCTATTATATAGAGACATTACACACAGAGTGATCTAATATATAGAGTCATAACACGCAGAGGGATTTATTATATAGAGTCATTACACGCAGAGGGATCTATTATATAGAGTCATTACACGCAGAGGGATCTATTATATAGAGAAATTACATACAGAGTGATCTATTATATAGAGTCATTACACACAGAGGGATCTATTATATAGAGTCATTACACGCAGAGGGATCTATTATATAGAGTCATTACACACAGAGTGATCTATTATATAGAGCCATTACACACAGAGGGATCTATTATATTGAGTCATTACACACAGAGGGATCTATTATATAGAGTCATTACACACAGAGTGATCTATTATATAGAGACATTACACGCAGAGGGATCTATTATATAGAGTCATTACACGCAGAGGGATCTATGGGATCTATTATATAGAGTCATTACACGCAGAGGGATCTATAATATAGAGACATTACACACAGAGTGATCTATTGTATAGAGTCATTACACGCAGAGGGATCTATTATATAGAGTCATTACACACAGAGGGATCTATTATATAGAGTCATTACACGCAGAGGGATCTATTATATAGAGTCATTACACGCAGAGGGATCTATTATATACAGTCATTACACGCAGAGGGATCTATTCTATAGAGTCATTACATGCAGAGGGATCTATTATATAGAGTCATTACATGCAGAGGGATCTATTATATAGAGTCATTACACGCAGAGGGATCTATTATATAGAGTCATTACACACAGAGTGTTCTATTATATAGAGACATTACACACAGAGGGATCTATTATATAGAGACATTACACACAGAGTGATCTATTATATAGAGTCATAACACGCAGAGGGATCTATTATATAGAGTCATTACACGCAGAGGGATCTATTATATAGAGTCATTACACGCAGAGGGATCTATTATATAGAGTCATTACACACAGAGTGATCTATTATATAGAGACATTACACACAGAGGGATCTATTATATAGAGACATTACACACAGAGTGATCTATTATATAGAGTCATAACACGCAGAGGGATCTATTATATAGAGTCATTACACGCAGAGGGATCTATTATATAGAGTCATTACACGCAGAGGGATCTATTATATAGAGTCATTACACGCAGAGGGATCTATTATATAGAGTCATTACACGCAGAGGGATCTATTATATAGAGTCATTACACGCAGAGGTATCTATTATATAGAGTCATTACACGCAGAGCGATCTATTATATAAAGTCATTACACGCAGAGGGATCTATTATATAGAGTCATTACACACAGAAGGATCTATTATATAGAGTCATTGCACGCAGAGGGATCTATTATATAGAGTCATTGCACACAGAGGAATCTATTATATAGAGTCATTGCACGCAGAGGGATCTATTATATAGAGTCATTGCACGCAGAGGGATCTATTATATAGAGTCATTACATGCAGAGGGATCTATTATATAGAGTCATTACACGCAGAGGGATCTATTATATAGAGTCATTACACACAGAGGGATCTATTATATAGAGTCATTACACACAGAGGGATCTATTATATAGAGTCATTACACACAGAGGGATCTATTCTATAGAGTCATTACACACAGAGGGATCTATTCTGTAGAGTCAATACACGTAGAGGGATCTATTATATAGAGTCATTACACGCAGAGGGATCTATTATATAGAGTCATTACACACAGAGTGATCTATTATATAGAGACATTACACACAGAGGGATCTATTATATAGAGACATTACACACAGAGTGATCTAATATATAGAGTCATAACACGCAGAGGGATTTATTATATAGAGTCATTACACGCAGAGGGATCTATTATATAGAGTCATTACACGCAGAGGGATCTATTATATAGAGAAATTACATACAGAGTGATCTATTATATAGAGTCATTACACACAGAGGGATCTATTATATAGAGTCATTACACGCAGAGGGATCTATTATATAGAGTCATTACACACAGAGTGATCTATTATATAGAGCCATTACACACAGAGGGATCTATTATATTGAGTCATTACACACAGAGGGATCTATTATATAGAGTCATTACACACAGAGTGATCTATTTTATAGAGACATTACACGCAGAGGGATCTATTATATAGAGTCATTACACGCAGAGGGATCTATGGGATCTATTATATAGAGTCATTACACGCAGAGGGATCTATAATATAGAGACATTACACACAGAGTGATCTATTGTATAGAGTCATTACACGCAGAGGGATCTATTATATAGAGTCATTACACGCAGAGGGATCTATTATATAGAGTCATTACACACAGATTGTTCTATTATATAGAGACATTACACACAGAGGGATCTATTATATAGAGACATTACACACAGAGTGATCTATTATATAAAGTCATAACATGCAGAGGGATCTATTATATAGAGTCATTACACGCAGAGGGATCTATTATATAGAGTCATTACACGCAGAGGGATCTATTATATAGAGTCATTACACACAGAGTGATCTATTATATAGAGACATTACACACAGAGGGATCTATTATATAGAGACATTACACACAGAGTGATCTATTATATAGAGTCATAACACACAGAGGGATTTATTATATAGAGTCATTACACACAGAGGGATCTATTATATAGAGTCATTACACGCAGAGGGATCTATTATATAGAGACATTACATACAGAGTGATCTATTATATAGAGTCATTACACACAGAGGGATCTATTATATAGAGTCATTACACGTAGAGGGATCTATTATATAGAGTCATTACACACAGAGTGATCTATTATATAGAGCCATTACACACAGAGGGATCTATTATATAGAGTCATTACACACAGAGGGATCTAATATATAGAGTCATTACACACAGAGTGATCTATTATATAGAGACATTACACGCAGAGGGATCTATTATATAGAGTCATTACACGCAGAGGGATCTATAGGATCTATTATATAGAGTCATTACACGCAGAGGGATCTATTATATAGAGACATTACACACAGAGTGATCTATTGTATAGAGTCATTACACGCAGAGGGATCTATTATATAGAGTCATTACACACAGAGGGATCTATTATATAGAGTCATTACACGCAGAGGGATCTATTATATAGAGTCATTACACGCAGAGGGATCTATTATATACAGTCATTACACGCAGAGGGATCTATTGTATAGAGTCATTACACGCAGAGGGATCTATTATATAGAGTCATTACACGCAGAGTGATCTATTATATACAGTCATTACACGCAGAGGGATCTATTGTATAGAGCCATTACACGCAGAGGGATATATTATATAGAGTCATTACACGCAGAGGGATCTATTATATAGAGTCATTACACGCAGAGGGATCTATTATATAGAGTCATTACACACAGAGTGATCTATTATATAGAGACATTACACACAGAGGGATCTATTATATAGAGACATTACACACAGAGTGATCTATTATATAGAGTCATAACACGCAGAGGGATCAATTATATAGAGTCATTACACGCAGAGGGATCTATTATATAGAGTCATTACACGCAGAGGGATCTATTATATAGAGACATTACATACAGAGTGATCTATTATATAGAGTCATTACACACAGAGGGTTCTATTATATATTCATTACACACAGAGGGATCTATTATATAGAGCCATTACACACAGAGGGATCTATTATATAGAGTCATTACACACAGAGGGATCTATTACATAGAGTCATTACACACAGAGGGATCTATTATATAGTCATTACACACAGAGGGATCTATTATATAGAGTCATTACACACAGAGGGATCTATTATATAGAGTCATTACACACAGAGGGATCTATTACATAGAGTCATTACACGCAGAGGGATCTATTATATAGAGTCATAACACACAGAGGGATTTATTATATAGAGTCATTGCACACAGAGGGATCTATTATATAGAGTCATTACACGCAGAGGGATCTATTATATAGAGACATTACATACAGAGTGATCTATTATATAGAGTCATTACACACAGAGGGATCTATTATATAGAGTCATTACACGTAGAGGGATCTATTATATAGAGTCATTACACACAGAGTGATCTATTATATAGAGCCATTACACACAGAGGGATCTATTATATAGAGTCATTACACACAGAGGGATCTAATATATAGAGTCATTACACACAGAGTGATCTATTATATAGAGACATTACACGCAGAGGGATCTATTATATAGAGTCATTACACGCAGAGGGATCTATAGGATCTATTATATAGAGTCATTACACGCAGAGGGATCTATTATATAGAGACATTACACACAGAGTGATCTATTGTATAGAGTCATTACACGCAGAGGGATCTATTATATAGAGTCATTACACACAGAGGGATCTATTATATAGAGTCATTACACGCAGAGGGATCTATTATATAGAGTCATTACACGCAGAGGGATCTATTATATACAGTCATTACACGCAGAGGGATCTATTGTATAGAGTCATTACACGCAGAGGGATCTATTATATAGAGTCATTACACGCAGAGTGATCTATTATATACAGTCATTACACGCAGAGGGATCTATTGTATAGAGCCATTACACGCAGAGGGATATATTATATAGAGTCATTACACGCAGAGGGATCTATTATATAGAGTCATTACACGCAGAGGGATCTATTATATAGAGTCATTACACACAGAGTGATCTATTATATAGAGACATTACACACAGAGGGATCTATTATATAGAGACATTACACACAGAGTGATCTATTATATAGAGTCATAACACGCAGAGGGATCAATTATATAGAGTCATTACACGCAGAGGGATCTATTATATAGAGTCATTACACGCAGAGGGATCTATTATATAGAGACATTACATACAGAGTGATCTATTATATAGAGTCATTACACACAGAGGGATCTATTATATATTCATTACACACAGAGGGATCTATTATATAGAGCCATTACACACAGAGGGATCTATTATATAGAGTCATTACACACAGAGGGATCTATTACATAGAGTCATTACACACAGAGGGATCTATTATATAGTCATTACACACAGAGGGATCTATTATATAGAGTCATTACACACAGAGGGATCTATTATATAGAGTCATTACACACAGAGGGATCTATTATATAGAGTCATTACACGCAGAGGGATCTATTATATAGAGTCATTACACACAGAGTGATCTATTATATAGAGCCATTACACACAGAGGGATCTATTATATAGAGTCATTACACACAGAGGGATCTATTATATAGAGTCATTACACACAGAGTGATCTATTATATAGAGACATTTCACGCAGAGGGATCTATTATATAGAGTCATTACACGCAGAGGGATCTATGGGATCTATTATATAGAGTCATTACATGCAGAGGGATCTATTATATAGAGACATTACACACAGAGTGATCTATTGTATAGAGTCATTACACACAGAGGTATCTATTATATAGAGTCATTACACACAGAGGGATCTATTATATAGAGTCATTACACGCAGAGGGATCTATTATATAGAGTCATTACACACAGAGGGATATATTATATAGACTCATTACACGGAGAGGGATCTATTTTATAGAGTCATTTCACACAGAGGGATCTATTATATAGAATCATTACACACAGAGGGATCTATTATATAGAGTCATTACACACAGAGGGATCTATTATATAGAGTCATTACACACAGAGAGATCTATTATATAGAGTCATTACACACAGAGGGATCTATTATATAGAGTCATTACACACAGAGGGATCTATTATATAGAGTCATTACACACAGAGGGATCTATTATATAGAGTCATTACACACAGAGGGATCTATTATGTAGAGTCATTACACACAGAGGGATCTATTATATAGAGTCATTACACACAGAGCGATCTATTATATAGAGTCATTACACACATAGGGATCTATTATATAGAGTCATTACACGCAGAGGGATCTATTATATAGAGTCATTACACGCAGAGCGATCTAATATATAGAGTCATTACACGCCGAGGAATCTATTATATAGAGTCATTACACGCAGAGAGATCTATTATATACAGTCATTACACGCAGAGGGATCTATTGTATAGAGCCATTACACGCAGAGGGATCTATTGTATAGAGTCATTACACGCAGAGGGATCTATTGTACAGAGCCATTACACGCAGAGGGATCTATTGTATAGAGTCATTACACGCAGAGGGATCTATTGTATAGAGCCATTACACGCAGAGGGATCTATTATATAGAGTCATTACATGCAGAGGGATCTATTATATAGAGCCATTACACACAGAGGGATCTATTATATAGAGTCATTACACGCAGAGGGATCTATTATATAGAGTCTTTACACGCAGAGGGATCTATTGTATAGAGTCATTACACGCAGAGGGATCTATTATATAGAGTCATTACACGCAGAGGGATCTATTGTATAGAGCCATTACACGCAGAGGGATCTATTGTATAGAGTCATTACACGCAGAGGGATCTATTGTATAGAGCCATTACACGCAGAGGGATCTATTGTATAGAGTCATTACACGCAGAGGGATCTATTGTACAGAGCCATTACACGCAGAGGGATCTATTGTATAGAGTCATTACACGCAGAGGGATCTATTGTATAGAGCCATTACACGCAGAGGGATCTATTATATAGAGTCATTACATGCAGAGGGATCTATTATATAGAGCCATTACACACAGAGGGATCTATTATATAGAGTCATTACACGCAGAGGGATCTATTATATAGAGTCTTTACACGCAGAGGGATCTATTATATAGAGTCATTACACGCAGAGGGATCTATTATATAGAGTCATTACACGCAGAGGGATTTATTATATAGAGTCATTACACGCAGAGGGATCTATTATATAGAGTCATTACACGAAGACGGATCTATTATATAGAGTCATTACACGCAGAGGGATCTATTATATAGAGTCATTACACGCAGAGGGGTCTATTATATAGAGTCATTACATGCAGAGGGATCTATTATATAAAGTCATTACATGCAGAGGGATCTATTATATAGAATCATTACACGCAGAGGGATCTATTATATAGAGTCATTACACGCAGAGGGATCTATTATATAGAGTCATTACATGCAGAGAGATCTATTATATAGAGTCATTACACGCAGAGGGATCTATTATATAGAGTCATTACACGCAGAGGGATCTATTATATAGAGTCATTACACGCAGAGGGATCTATTACATAGAGTCATTACACGCAGAGGGATCTATTATATAAAGTCATTACACGCAGAAGGATCTATTATATAGAGTCATTACACGCAGAGGGATCTATTATATAGAGTCATTACACGCAGAGTGATCTATTATATACAGTCATTACACGTAGAGGGATCTATTATATAGAGTCATTACACGCAGAGCGATCTATTATATAGAGTCAATACATGCAGAGGGATCTATTATATAGAGTCATTACACGCAGAGGGATCTACTATATAGTCATTACACGCAGAGGGATCTATTATATAGAGTCGTTACACGCAGAGGGATCTATTATATAGAGTCATTGCACGCAGAGGGATCTATTATATAGAGTCATTACTCGCAGAGGGATCTATTATATAGAGTCATTACACGCAGAGGGATCTATTATATAGAGTCATTACTCGCAGAGGGATCTATTATATAGAGTCATTATACGCAGAGGGATCTATTATATAGAGTCATTACATGCAGAGGGATCTATTATATAGAGTCATTACTCGCAGAGGGATCTATTATATAGAGTCATTACACGCAGAGGGATCTATTATATAGAGTCATTACATGCAGAGGGATCTATTATATAGAGTCATTACACACAGACAGATCTATTATATAGAGTCATTACATGCAGAGGGATCTATTATATAGAGTCATTACACGCAGAGGGATCTATTATATAGAGTCATTACACGCAGAGGGATCTATTATATAGAGTCATTACACGCAGAGGGATCTATTATATAGAGTCATTACACGCAGAGGGATCTATTATATGGAGTCATTACACGCAGAGGGATCTATTATATAGAGTCATTACACGCAGAGGGATCTATTATATAGAGTCATTACACGCAGAGGGATCTTTTATATAGAGTCATTACACGCAGAGGGATCTATTATATAGAGTCATTACACACAGTGTGATCTATTATATAGAGTCATTACACACAGACTGATCTATTATATAGAGTCATTACACACAGAGGGATCTGTTATATAGAGTCATTACACACAGAGTGATCTATTATATAGAGACATTACACGCAGAGGGATCTATTATATAGCGTTATCACACGCAGAGGTAACTATGGGATCTATTATATAGAGTAATTACACGCAGAGGGATCTATTATATAGAGACATTGCACACAGAGTGATCTTTTGTATAGAGTCATTACACGCAGAGGGATCTATTATATAGAGTCATTACACACAGATGGATCTATTATATAGAGTCATTACACGCAGAGGGATCTATTATATAGAGTCATTACACACAGAGGGATCTATTATATAGACTCATTACACGCAGAGGGATCTATTTTATAGAGTCATTTCACACAGAGGGATCTATTATATAGAATCATTTCACACAGAGGGATCTATTATATAGAGTCATTACACACAGAGGGATCTATTATATAGAGTCATTACACACAGAGAGATCTATTGTATAGAGTCATTACACACAGAGGGATCTATTATATAGAGTCTTTACACACAGAGGGATCTATTATATAGAGTCAATACACACAGAGGGATCTATTATATAGAGTCATTACACACAGAGGGATCTATTATGTAGAGTCATTAAACACAGAGGGATCTATTATATAAAGTCATTACACGCAGAGGGATCTATTATATAGAGTCATTACACACAGAGGGATCTATTATATAGAGTCATTGCACGCAGAGGGATCTATTACATAGAGTGATTGCACGCAGAGGAATCTATTATATAGAGTCATTGCACGCAGAGGGATCTATTATATAGAGTCATTGCACGCAGAGGGATCCATTATATAGAGTCATTACATGCAGAGGGATCTATTATATAGAGTCATTACACACAGAGGGATCTATTATATAGAGTCATTACACGCAGAGGGATCTATTATATAGAGTCATTACACACAGAGGGATCTATTATATAGAGTCATTACACACAGAGGGATCTATTATATAGAGTCATTACACACAGAGGAATCTATTATATAGAGTCATTACACACAGAGGGATCTATTCTATAGAGTCATTACACACAGAGGGATCTATTCTATAGAGTCATTACACACAGAGGGATCTATTCTATAGAGTCATTACACGTAGAGGGATCTATTATATAGAGTCATTACACGCAGAGGGAACTATTATATAGAGTCATTACACACAGAGTGATCTATTGTATAGAGACATTACACACAGAGGGATCTATTATATAGAGACATTACACACAGAGTGATCTATTGTATAGAGTCATAACACACAGAGGGATTTATTATATAGAGTCATTACACGCAGAGGGATCTATTATATAGAGTCATTACACGCAGAGGGATCTATTATATAGAGACATTACATACAGAGTGATCTATTATATAGAGTCATTACACACAGAGGGATCTATTATATAGAGTCATTACACGCAGAGGGATCTATTATATAGAGTCATTACACACAGAGTGATCTATTATATAGAGCCATTACACACAGAGGGATCTATTATATAGAGTCATTACACACAGAGGGATCTATTATATAGAGTCATTACACACAGAGTGATCTATTATATAGAGACATTACACGCAGAGGGATCTATTATATAGAGTCATTACACGCAGAGGGATCTATAGGATCTATTATATAGAGTCATTACACGCAGAGGGATCTATTATATAGAGACATTACACACAGAGTGATCTATTGTATAGAGTCATTGCACGCAGAGGGATCTATTATATAGAGTCACTACACACAGAGGGATCTATTATATAGAGTCATTACACGCAGAGGGATCTATTATATAGAGTCATTACACGCAGTGGGATCTATTATATACAGTCATTACACGCAGAGGGATCTATTGTATAGAGTCATTGCACGCAGAGGGATCTATTATATAGAGTCATTACACGTAGAGGGATCTATTATATACAGTCATTCCACGCAGAGTGATCTATTGTATAGAGCCATTACACGCAGAGGGATCTATTATATAGAGTCATTACACGCAGAGGGATCTATTTTATAGAGTCATTACACGCAGTGGGATCTATTCTGTAGAGTCAATACACGTAGAGGGATCTATTATATAGAGTCATTACACGCAGAGGGATCTATTATATAGAGTCATTACACACAGAGTGATCTATTATATAGAGACATTACACACAGAGGGATCTATTATATAGAGACATTACACACAGAGTGATCTAATATATAGAGTCATAACACGCAGAGGGATTTATTATATAGAGTCATTACACGCAGAGGGATCTATTATATAGAGTCATTACACGCAGAGGGATCTATTATATAGAGAAATTACATACAGAGTGATCTATTATATAGAGTCATTACACACAGAGGGATCTATTATATAG
This sequence comes from Phyllobates terribilis, assembly GCF_046119375.1. Classification (NCBI taxonomy): domain Eukaryota; kingdom Metazoa; phylum Chordata; class Amphibia; order Anura; family Dendrobatidae; genus Phyllobates; species Phyllobates terribilis. Next base: position 95,127,017 of record NW_027362772.1, read on the forward strand.
AGTCATTACACGCAGAGGGATCTATTATATAGAGTCATTACACACAGAGTGATCTATTATATAGAGCCATTACACACAGAGGGATCTATTATATTGAGTCATTACACACAGAGGGATCTATTATATAGAGTCATTACACACAGAGTGATCTATTTTATAGAGACATTACACGCAGAGGGATCTATTATATAGAGTCATTACACGCAGAGGGATCTATGGGATCTATTATATAGAGTCATTACACGCAGAGGGATCTATAATATAGAGACATTACACACAGAGTGATCTATTGTATAGAGTCATTACACGCAGAGGGATCTATTATATAGAGTCATTACACGCAGAGGGATCTATTATATAGAGTCATTACACACAGAGTGTTCTATTATATAGAGACATTACACACAGAGGGATCTATTATATAGAGACATTACACACAGAGTGATCTATTATATAAAGTCATAACATGCAGAGGGATCTATTATATAGAGTCATTACACGCAGAGGGATCTATTATATAGAGTCATTACACGCAGAGGGATCTATTATATAGAGTCATTACACACAGAGTGATCTATTATATAGAGACATTACACACAGAGGGATCTATTATATAGAGACATTACACACAGAGTGATCTATTATATAGAGTCATAACACACAGAGGGATTTATTATATAGAGTCATTACACACAGAGGGATCTATTATATAGAGTCATTACACGCAGAGGGATCTATTATATAGAGACATTACATACAGAGTGATCTATTATATAGAGTCATTACACACAGAGGGATCTATTATATAGAGTCATTACACGTAGAGGGATCTATTATATAGAGTCATTACACACAGAGTGATCTATTATATAGAGCCATTACACACAGAGGGATCTATTATATAGAGTCATTACACACAGAGGGATCTAATATATAGAGTCATTACACACAGAGTGATCTATTATATAGAGACATTACACGCAGAGGGATCTATTATATAGAGTCATTACACGCAGAGGGATCTATAGGATCTATTATATAGAGTCATTACACGCAGAGGGATCTATTATATAGAGACATTACACACAGAGTGATCTATTGTATAGAGTCATTACACGCAGAGGGATCTATTATATAGAGTCATTACACACAGAGGGATCTATTATATAGAGTCATTACACGCAGAGGGATCTATTATATAGAGTCATTACACGCAGAGGGATCTATTATATACAGTCATTACACGCAGAGGGATCTATTGTATAGAGTCATTACACGCAGAGGGATCTATTATATAGAGTCATTACACGCAGAGTGATCTATTATATACAGTCATTACACGCAGAGGGATCTATTGTATAGAGCCATTACACGCAGAGGGATATATTATATAGAGTCATTACACGCAGAGGGATCTATTATATAGAGTCATTACACGCAGAGGGATCTATTATATAGAGTCATTACACACAGAGTGATCTATTATATAGAGACATTACACACAGAGGGATCTATTATATAGAGACATTACACACAGAGTGATCTATTATATAGAGTCATAACACGCAGAGGGATCAATTATATAGAGTCATTACACGCAGAGGGATCTATTATATAGAGTCATTACACGCAGAGGGATCTATTATATAGAGACATTACATACAGAGTGATCTATTATATAGAGTCATTACACACAGAGGGTTCTATTATATATTCATTACACACAGAGGGATCTATTATATAGAGCCATTACACACAGAGGGATCTATTATATAGAGTCATTACACACAGAGGGATCTATTACATAGAGTCATTACACACAGAGGGATCTATTATATAGTCATTACACACAGAGGGATCTATTATATAGAGTCATTACACACAGAGGGATCTATTATATAGAGTCATTACACACAGAGGGATCTATTACATAGAGTCATTACACGCAGAGGGATCTATTATATAGAGTCATAACACACAGAGGGATTTATTATATAGAGTCATTACACACAGAGGGATCTATTATATAGAGTCATTACACGCAGAGGGATCTATTATATAGAGACATTACATACAGAGTGATCTATTATATAGAGTCATTACACACAGAGGGATCTATTATATAGAGTCATTACACGTAGAGGGATCTATTATATAGAGTCATTACACACAGAGTGATCTATTATATAGAGCCATTACACACAGAGGGATCTATTATATAGAGTCATTACACACAGAGGGATCTAATATATAGAGTCATTACACACAGAGTGATCTATTATATAGAGACATTACACGCAGAGGGATCTATTATATAGAGTCATTACACGCAGAGGGATCTATAGGATCTATTATATAGAGTCATTACACGCAGAGGGATCTATTATATAGAGACATTACACACAGAGTGATCTATTGTATAGAGTCATTACACGCAGAGGGATCTATTATATAGAGTCATTACACACAGAGGGATCTATTATATAGAGTCATTACACGCAGAGGGATCTATTATATAGAGTCATTACACGCAGAGGGATCTATTATATACAGTCATTACACGCAGAGGGATCTATTGTATAGAGTCATTACACGCAGAGGGATCTATTATATAGAGTCATTACACGCAGAGTGATCTATTATATACAGTCATTACACGCAGAGGGATCTATTGTATAGAGCCATTACACGCAGAGGGATATATTATATAGAGTCATTACACGCAGAGGGATCTATTATATAGAGTCATTACACGCAGAGGGATCTATTATATAGAGTCATTACACACAGAGTGATCTATTATATAGAGACATTACACACAGAGGGATCTATTATATAGAGACATTACACACAGAGTGATCTATTATATAGAGTCATAACACGCAGAGGGATCAATTATATAGAGTCATTACACGCAGAGGGATCTATTATATAGAGTCATTACACGCAGAGGGATCTATTATATAGAGACATTACATACAGAGTGATCTATTATATAGAGTCATTACACACAGAGGGATCTATTATATATTCATTACACACAGAGGGATCTATTATATAGAGCCATTACACACAGAGGGATCTATTATATAGAGTCATTACACACAGAGGGATCTATTACATAGAGTCATTACACACAGAGGGATCTATTATATAGTCATTACACACAGAGGGATCTATTATATAGAGTCATTACACACAGAGGGATCTATTATATAGAGTCATTACACACAGAGGGATCTATTATATAGAGTCATTACACGCAGAGGGATCTATTATATAGAGTCATTACACACAGAGTGATCTATTATATAGAGCCATTACACACAGAGGGATCTATTATATAGAGTCATTACACACAGAGGGATCTATTATATAGAGTCATTACACACAGAGTGATCTATTATATAGAGACATTTCACGCAGAGGGATCTATTATATAGAGTCATTACACGCAGAGGGATCTATGGGATCTATTATATAGAGTCATTACATGCAGAGGGATCTATTATATAGAGACATTACACACAGAGTGATCTATTGTATAGAGTCATTACACACAGAGGTATCTATTATATAGAGTCATTACACACAGAGGGATCTATTATATAGAGTCATTACACGCAGAGGGATCTATTATATAGAGTCATTACACACAGAGGGATATATTATATAGACTCATTACACGGAGAGGGATCTATTTTATAGAGTCATTTCACACAGAGGGATCTATTATATAGAATCATTACACACAGAGGGATCTATTATATAGAGTCATTACACACAGAGGGATCTATTATATAGAGTCATTACACACAGAGAGATCTATTATATAGAGTCATTACACACAGAGGGATCTATTATATAGAGTCATTACACACAGAGGGATCTATTATATAGAGTCATTACACACAGAGGGATCTATTATATAGAGTCATTACACACAGAGGGATCTATTATGTAGAGTCATTACACACAGAGGGATCTATTATATAGAGTCATTACACACAGAGCGATCTATTATATAGAGTCATTACACACATAGGGATCTATTATATAGAGTCATTACACGCAGAGGGATCTATTATATAGAGTCATTACACGCAGAGCGATCTAATATATAGAGTCATTACACGCCGAGGAATCTATTATATAGAGTCATTACACGCAGAGAGATCTATTATATACAGTCATTACACGCAGAGGGATCTATTGTATAGAGCCATTACACGCAGAGGGATCTATTGTATAGAGTCATTACACGCAGAGGGATCTATTGTACAGAGCCATTACACGCAGAGGGATCTATTGTATAGAGTCATTACACGCAGAGGGATCTATTGTATAGAGCCATTACACGCAGAGGGATCTATTATATAGAGTCATTACATGCAGAGGGATCTATTATATAGAGCCATTACACACAAAGGGATCTATTATATAGAGTCATTACACGCAGAGGGATCTATTATTTAGAGTCTTTACACGCAGAGGGATCTATTGTATAGAGTCATTACACGCAGAGGGATCTATTATATAGAGTCATTACACGCAGAGGGATCTATTGTATAGAGCCATTACACGCAGAGGGATCTATTGTATAGAGTCATTACACGCAGAGGGATCTATTGTATAGAGCCATTACACGCAGAGGGATCTATTGTATAGAGTCATTACACGCAGAGGGATCTATTGTACAGAGCCATTACACGCAGAGGGATCTATTGTATAGAGTCATTACACGCAGAGGGATCTATTGTATAGAGCCATTACACGCAGAGGGATCTATTATATAGAGTCATTACATGCAGAGGGATCTATTATATAGAGCCATTACACACAGAGGGATCTATTATATAGAGTCATTACACGCAGAGGGATCTATTATATAGAGTCTTTACACGCAGAGGGATCTATTATATAGAGTCATTACACGCAGAGGGATCTATTATATAGAGTCATTACACGCAGAGGGATTTATTATATAGAGTCATTACACGCAGAGGGATCTATTATATAGAGTCATTACACGAAGACGGATCTATTATATAGAGTCATTACACGCAGAGGGATCTATTATATAGAGTCATTACACGCAGAGGGGTCTATTATATAGAGTCATTACATGCAGAGGGATCTATTATATAAAGTCATTACATGCAGAGGGATCTATTATATAGAATCATTACACGCAGAGGGATCTATTATATAGAGTCATTACACGCAGAGGGATCTATTATATAGAGTCATTACATGCAGAGAGATCTATTATATAGAGTCATTACACGCAGAGGGATCTATTATATAGAGTCATTACACGCAGAGGGATCTATTATATAGAGTCATTACACGCAGAGGGATCTATTACATAGAGTCATTACACGCAGAGGGATCTATTATATAAAGTCATTACACGCAGAAGGATCTATTATATAGAGTCATTACACGCAGAGGGATCTATTATATAGAGTCATTACACGCAGAGTGATCTATTATATACAGTCATTACACGTAGAGGGATCTATTATATAGAGTCATTACACGCAGAGCGATCTATTATATAGAGTCAATACATGCAGAGGGATCTATTATATAGAGTCATTACACGCAGAGGGATCTACTATATAGTCATTACACGCAGAGGGATCTATTATATAGAGTCGTTACACGCAGAGGGATCTATTATATAGAGTCATTGCACGCAGAGGGATCTATTATATAGAGTCATTACTCGCAGAGGGATCTATTATATAGAGTCATTACACGCAGAGGGATCTATTATATAGAGTCATTACTCGCAGAGGGATCTATTATATAGAGTCATTATACGCAGAGGGATCTATTATATAGAGTCATTACATGCAGAGGGATCTATTATATAGAGTCATTACTCGCAGAGGGATCTATTATATAGAGTCATTACACGCAGAGGGATCTATTATATAGAGTCATTACATGCAGAGGGATCTATTATATAGAGTCATTACACACAGACAGATCTATTATATAGAGTCATTACATGCAGAGGGATCTATTATATAGAGTCATTACACGCAGAGGGATCTATTATATAGAGTCATTACACGCAGAGGGATCTATTATATAGAGTCATTACACGCAGAGGGATCTATTATATAGAGTCATTACACGCAGAGGGATCTATTATATGGAGTCATTACACGCAGAGGGATCTATTATATAGAGTCATTACACGCAGAGGGATCTATTATATAGAGTCATTACACGCAGAGGGATCTTTTATATAGAGTCATTACACGCAGAGGGATCTATTATATAGAGTCATTACACACAGTGTGATCTATTATATAGAGTCATTACACACAGACTGATCTATTATATAGAGTCATTACACACAGAGGGATCTGTTATATAGAGTCATTACACACAGAGTGATCTATTATATAGAGACATTACACGCAGAGGGATCTATTATATAGCGTTATCACACGCAGAGGTAACTATGGGATCTATTATATAGAGTCATTACACGCAGAGGGATCTATTATATAGAGACATTGCACACAGAGTGATCTTTTGTATAGAGTCATTACACGCAGAGGGATCTATTATATAGAGTCATTACACACAGATGGATCTATTATATAGAGTCATTACACGCAGAGGGATCTATTATATAGAGTCATTACACACAGAGGGATCTATTATATAGACTCATTACACGCAGAGGGATCTATTTTATAGAGTCATTTCACACAGAGGGATCTATTATATAGAATCATTTCACACAGAGGGATCTATTATATAGAGTCATTACACACAGAGGGATCTATTATATAGAGTCATTACACACAGAGAGATCTATTGTATAGAGTCATTACACACAGAGGGATCTATTATATAGAGTCTTTACACACAGAGGGATCTATTATATAGAGTCAATACACACAGAGGGATCTATTATATAGAGTCATTACACACAGAGGGATCTATTATGTAGAGTCATTAAACACAGAGGGATCTATTATATAAAGTCATTACACGCAGAGGGATCTATTATATAGAGTCATTACACACAGAGGGATCTATTATATAGAGTCATTGCACGCAGAGGGATCTATTACATAGAGTGATTGCACGCAGAGGAATCTATTATATAGAGTCATTGCACGCAGAGGGATCTATTATATAGAGTCATTGCACGCAGAGGGATCCATTATATAGAGTCATTACATGCAGAGGGATCTATTATATAGAGTCATTACACACAGAGGGATCTATTATATAGAGTCATTACACGCAGAGGGATCTATTATATAGAGTCATTACACACAGAGGGATCTATTATATAGAGTCATTACACACAGAGGGATCTATTATATAGAGTCATTACACACAGAGGAATCTATTATATAGAGTCATTACACACAGAGGGATCTATTCTATAGAGTCATTACACACAGAGGGATCTATTCTATAGAGTCATTACACACAGAGGGATCTATTCTATAGAGTCATTACACGTAGAGGGATCTATTATATAGAGTCATTACACGCAGAGGGAACTATTATATAGAGTCATTACACACAGAGTGATCTATTGTATAGAGACATTACACACAGAGGGATCTATTATATAGAGACATTACACACAGAGTGATCTATTGTATAGAGTCATAACACACAGAGGGATTTATTATATAGAGTCATTACACGCAGAGGGATCTATTATATAGAGTCATTACACGCAGAGGGATCTATTATATAGAGACATTACATACAGAGTGATCTATTATATAGAGTCATTACACACAGAGGGATCTATTATATAGAGTCATTACACGCAGAGGGATCTATTATATAGAGTCATTACACACAGAGTGATCTATTATATAGAGCCATTACACACAGAGGGATCTATTATATAGAGTCATTACACACAGAGGGATCTATTATATAGAGTCATTACACACAGAGTGATCTATTATATAGAGACATTACACGCAGAGGGATCTATTATATAGAGTCATTACACGCAGAGGGATCTATAGGATCTATTATATAGAGTCATTACACGCAGAGGGATCTATTATATAGAGACATTACACACAGAGTGATCTATTGTATAGAGTCATTGCACGCAGAGGGATCTATTATATAGAGTCATTACACACAGAGGGATCTATTATATAGAGTCATTACACGCAGAGGGATCTATTATATAGAGTCATTACACGCAGTGGGATCTATTATATACAGTCATTACACGCAGAGGGATCTATTGTATAGAGTCATTGCACGCAGAGGGATCTATTATATAGAGTCATTACACGTAGAGGGATCTATTATATACAGTCATTCCACGCAGAGTGATCTATTGTATAGAGCCATTACACGCAGAGGGATCTATTATATAGAGTCATTACACGCAGAGGGATCTATTTTATAGAGTCATTACACGCAGTGGGATCTATTATATAGAGTCATTACACACAGAGTGATCTATTATATAGAGACATTACACACAGAGGGATCTATTATATAGAGACATTACACACAGAGTGATCTATTATATAGAGTCATAACACGCAGAGGGATCTATTATATAGAGTCATTACACGCAGAGGGATCTATTATATAGAGTCATTACACGCAGAGGGATCTATTATATAGAGTCATTACACGCAGAGGGATCTATTATATAGAGATATTACATACAGAGTGATCTATTATTTAGAGTCATTACACACAGAGGGATCTATTATATAGAGTCATTACACACAGAGGGATATATTACATAGAGTCATTACACGCAGAGGGATCTATTATATAGAGTCATTACACACAGAGTGATCTATTATATAGAGCCATTACACACAGAGGGATCTATTATATAGAGTCATTACACACAGAGGGATCTATTATATAGAGTCATTACACACAGAGTGATCTATTATATAGAGACATTTCACGCAGAGGGATCTATTATATAGAGTCATTACACGCAGAGGGATCTATGGGATCTATTATATAGAGTCATTACACGCAGAGGGATCTATTATATAGAGACATTACACACAGAGTGATCTATTGTATAGAGTCATTACACACAGAGGGATCTATTATATAGAGTCATTACACACAGAGGGATCTATTATATAGAGTCATTACACGCAGAGGGATCTATTATATAGAGTCATTACACACAGAGGGATCTATTATATAGGCTCATTACACACAGAGTGATCTATTATATAGAGACATTACACGCAGAGGGATCTATTATATAGAGTCATTACACGCAGAGGGATCTATAGGATCTATTATATAGAGTCATTACACGCAGAGGGATCTATTATATAGAGACATTACACACAGAGTGATCTATTGTATAGAGTCATTACACGCAGAGGGATCTATTATATAGAGTCATTACACACAGAGGGATCTATTATATAGAGTCATTACACGCAGAGGGATCTATTATATAGAGTCATTACACGCAGAGGGATCTATTATATACAGTCATTACATGCAGAGGGATCTATTGTATAGAGTCATTACACGCAGAGGGATCTATTATATAGAGTCATTACACGTAGAGGGATCTATTATATACAGTCATTACACGCAGAGGGATCTATTGTATAGAGCCATTACACGCAGAGGGATCTATTATATAGAGTCATTACACGCAGAGGGATCTATTATATAGAGTCATTACATGCAGTGGGATCTATTATATAGAGTCATTACACACAGAGTGATCTATTATATAGAGACATTACACACAGAGGGATCTATTATATAGAGACATTACACACAGAGTTATCTATTATATAGAGTCATAACACGCAGAGGGATCTATTATATAGAGTCATTACACGCAGAGGGATCTATTATATAGAGTCATTACACGCAGAGGGATCTATTATATAGAGACATTACATACAGAGTGATCTATTATATAGAGTCATTACACACAGAGGGATCTATTATATAGAATCATTACACACAGAGGGATCTATTACATAGAGTCATTACACACAGAGTGATCTATTATATAGAGCCATTACACACAGAGGGATCTATTATATAGAGTCATTACACACAGAGGGATCTATTATATAGAGTCATTACACACAGAGTGATCTATTATATAGAGACATTTCACGCAGAGGGATCTATTATATAGAGTCATTACACGCAGAAGGATCTATGGGATCTATTATATAGAGTCATTACACGCAGAGGGATCTATTATATAGAGACATTACACACAGAGTGATCTTTTGTATAGAGTCATTACACACAGAGGGAACTATTATATAGAGTCATTACACACAGAGGGATCTATTATATAGAGTCATTACACGCAGAGGGATCTATTAAATAGAGTCATTACACACAGAGGGATCTATTATATAGGCTCATTACACGGAGAGGGATCTATTTTATAGAGTCATTTCACACAGAGGGATCTATTATATAGAATCATTACACACAGAGGGATCTATTATATAGAGTCATTACACACAGAGGGATCTATTATATAGAGTCATTACACACAGAGAGATCTATTATATAGAGTCATTACACACAGAGGGATCTATTATATAGAGTCATTACACACAGAGGGATCTATTATATAGAGTCATTACACACAGAGGGATCTATTATATAGAGTCATTACACACAGGGGGATCTATTATGTAGAGTCATTACACACAGAGGGATCTATTATATAGAGTCATTACACACAGAGCGATCTATTATATAGAGTCATTACACACAGAGGGATCTATTATATAGAGTCATTACACGCAGAGGGATCTATTATATAGAGTCATTACACGCAGAGCGATCTATTATATAGAGTCATTACACGCAGAGGGATCTATTGTATAGAGTCATTACACGCAGAGGGATCTATTGTATAGAGCCATTACACGCAGAGGGATCTATTGTATAGAGTCATTACACACAGAGTGATCTATTATATAGAGACATTACACGCAGAGGGATCTATTATATAGAGTCATTACACGCAGAGGTAACTATGGGATCTATTATATAGAGTCATTACACGCAGAGGGATCTATTATATAGAAACATTACACACAGAGTGATCTATTGTATAGAGTCATTACACGCAGAGGGATCTATTATATAGAGTCATTACACACAGATGGATCTATTATATAGAGTCATTACACGCAGAGGGATCTATTATATAGAGTCATTACACACAGAGGGATCTATTATATAGACTCATTACACGCAGAGGGATCTACTATATAGAGTCATTACACACAGAGTGATCTATTATATAGAGCCATTACACACAGAGGGATCTATTACATAGAGTCATTACACGCTGAGGGATCTACTATATAGAGTCATTACACACAGAGTGATCTATTATATAGAGCCATTACACACAGAGGGATCTATTATATAGAGTCATTACACACAGAGGGATCTATTATATAGAGTCATTACACACAGAGTGATCTATTATATAGAGACATTTCACGCAGAGGGATCTATTATATAGAGTCATTACACGCAGAGGGATCTATGGGATCTATTATATAGAGTCATTACACACAGAGGATCTATTATATAGAGACATTACACACAGAGTGATCTATTGTATAGAGTCATTACACACAGAGGGATCTATTATATAGAGTCATTACACACAGAGGGATCTATTATATAGAGTCATTACACACAGAGGGATCTATTATATAGAGTCATTACACACAGAGGGATCTATTATATAGACTTATTACACGGAGAGGGATCTATTTTATAGAGTCATTTCACACAGAGGGATCTATTATATAGAATCATTACACACAGAGGGATCTATTATATAGAGTCATTACACACAGAGGGATCTATTATATAGAGTCATTACACACAGAGAGATCTATTATATAGAGTCATTACACACAGAGGGACCTATTATATAGAGTCATTACACACAGAGGGATCTATTATATAGAGTCATTACACACAGAGGGATCTATTATATAGAGTCATTACACACAGAGGGATCTATTATGTAGAGTCATTACACACAGAGGGATCTATTGTATAGAGCCATTACACGCAGAGGGATCTATTATATACAGTCATTACACGCAGAGGGATCTAATGTTTAGAGCCATTACACGCAGAGGGATCTATTGTATAGAGCCATTACACGCAGAGGGATCTATTGTATAGAGTCATTACATGCAGAGGGATCTATTATATACAGTCATTACACGCAGAGGGATCTATTGTATAGAGCCATTACACGCAGAGGGATCTATTGTATAGAGCCATTACACGCAGAGGGATCTATTGTATAGAGTCATTACACGCAGAGGGATCTATTGTATAGAGCCATTACATGCAGAGGGATCTATTGTATAGAGTCATTACACGCAGAGGGATCTATTGTATAGAGCCATTACACGCACAGGGATCTATTGTATAGAGTCATTACACGCAGAGGGATCTATTGCATAGAGCCATTACACGCAGAGGGATCTATTATATAGAGTCATTACACGCAGAGGGATCTATTATATAGAGCCATTACATGCAGAGGGATCTATTATATAGAGTCATTACACGCAGAGGGATCTATTATATAGAGTCATTACACGCAGAGGGATCTATTATATAGAGTCATTACACGCAGAGGGATCTATTATATAGAGTCATTACATGCAGAGGGATCTATTATATAGAGTCATTACACGCAGAGGGATCTATTATATAGAGTCATTACACGAAGAGGGATCTATTATATAGAGTCATTACACGCAGAGGGATCTATTATATAGAGTCATTACACGCAGAGGGGTCTATTATATAGAGTCATTACACGCAGAGGGATCTATTATATAAAGTCATTACATGCAGAGGGATCTATTATATAGCGTCATTACACGCAGAGGGATCTATTATATAGAGTCATTACACACAGAGGGATCTATTATATAGAGTCATTACACGCAGAGGGATCTATTATATAGAGTCATTACACGCAGAGGGATCTATTATATAGAGTCATTACACGCAGAGGGATCTATTATATAGAGTCATTACATGCAGAGGGATCTATTATATAGAGTCATTACTCGCAGAGGGATCTATTATAGAGAGTCATTACACGCAGAGGGATCTATTATATAGAGTCATTACACACAGAGGGATCTATTATATAGAGTCATTACACACAGAGGGATCTATTATATAGAGTAATTACACGCAGAGGGATCTATTATATAGAGTCATTACACGCAGAGGGATCTATTATATAGAGTCATTACACGCAGAGGGATCTATTATATAGAGTCATTACACGCAGAGGGATCTATTATATGGAGTCATTACACGCAGAGGGATCTATTATATAGAGTCATTACACGCAGAGGGATCTTTTATATAGAGTCGTTACACGCAGAGGGATCTATTATATAGAGTCATTACACAGAGTGATCTATTATATAGAGTCATTACACACAGAGGGATCTATTATATAGAGTCATTACACACAGAGGGATCTGTTATATAGAGTCATTACACACAGAGTGATCTATTATATAGAGACATTACACACAGAGGGATCTGTTATATAGAGTCATTACACACAGAGGGATCTATTATATAGAGTCATTACACGCAGAGGGATCTATTATACAGAAACATTACACACAGAGTGATCTATTGTATAGAGTCATTACACGCAGAGGGATCTATTATATAGAGTCATTACACACAGATGGATCTATTATATAGAGTCATTACACGCAGAGGGATCTATTATATAGAGTCATTACACACAGAGAGATCTATTATATAGACTCATTACACGCAGAGGGATCTATTTTATAGAGTCATTTCACACAGAGGGATCTATTATATAGAATCATTACACACAAAGGGATCTATTATATAGAGTCATTACACACAGAGGGATCTATTATATAGAGTCATTACACACAGAGAGATCTATTGTATAGAGTCATTACACACAGAGGGATCTATTATATAGAGTCATTACACACAGAGGGATCTATTATATAGAGTCATTACACACAGAGGGATCTATTATATAGAGTCATTACACACAGAGCGATCTATTATATAGAGTCATTACACACAGAGGGATCTATTATATAGAGTCATTACACGCAGAGGGATCTATTATATAGAGTCATTACACGCAGAGCTATCTATTATATAGAGTCATTACACGCAGAGGGATCTATTGTATAGAGTCATTACACTCAGCGGGATCTATTATATACAGTCATTACACGCAGAGGGATCTATTGTATAGAGCCATTACACGCAGAGGGATCTATTGTATATAGTCATTACACGCAGAGGGATCTATTGTATAGAGTCATTACACGCAGAGGGATCTATTGTATAGAGTCATTACACGCAGAGGGATCTATTGTATAGAGCCATTACACGCAGAGGGATCTATTGTATAGAGTCATTACACGCAGAGGGATCTATTGTATAGAGCCATTACACGCAGAGGGATCTATTATATAGAGTCATTACACGCAGAGGGATCTATTATATAGAGCCATTACACGCAGAGGGATCTATTATATAGAGTCATTACACGCAGAGGGATCTATTATATAGAGTCATTACACGCAGAGGGATCTATTATATAGAGTCATTACATGCAGAGGGATCTATTATATAGAGTCATTATACGTAGAGGGATCTATTACATAGAGTCATTACACGAAGAGGGATCTATTATATAGAGTCATTACACGCAGAGGGATCTATTATATAGAGTCATTACACGCAGAGGGGTCTATTATATAGAGTCATTACACGCAGAGGGATCTATTATATAAAGTCATTACACGCAGAGGGATCTATTGTATAGAGTCATTACACGCAGAGGGATCTATTATATAGAGTCATTACACGCAGAGGGATCTATTATATAGAGTCATTACACACAGAGGGATCTATTATATAGAGTCATTACACGCAGAGGGATCTATTATATAGAGTCATTACACGCAGAGGGATCTATTATATAGAGTCATTACATGCAGAGGGATCTATTATATAGAGTCATTACACACAGAGGGATCTATTATATAGAGTCATTACATGCAGAGGGATCTATTATATAGAGTCATTACACGCAGAGCGATCTATTATATAGAGTCATTACATGCAGAGGGATCTATTATATAGAGTCATTACACGCAGAGGGATCTATTATATAGTCATTACACGCAGAGGGATCTATTATATAGAGTCATTACACGCAGAGGGATCTATTATATAGTCATTACACGCAGAGGGATCTATTATATAGAGTCATTACACGCAGAGGGATCTATTATATAGAGTCATTACATGCAGAGGGATCTATTATATAGAGTCATTACACGCAGAGGGATCTATTATATAGAGTCATTACACACAGAGGGATCTATTATATAGAGTCATTACATGCAGAGGGATCTATTATATAGAGTCATTACACGCAGAAGGATCTATTATATAGAGTCATTACACGCAGAGGGATCTATTATATAGAGTCATTACACGCAGAGGGATCTATTATATAGAGTCATTACACGCAGAGGGATCTATTATATAGAGTCATTACACGCAGAGGGATCTTTTATATAGAGTCATTACACGCAGAGGGATCTATTATATAGAGTCATTACACACAGAGTGATCTATTATATAGAGTCATTACACACAGAGGGATCTATTATATAGAATCATTACACACAGAGTGTGCGTCCTCCAGCACTCGGCTCATTAGGTGGAGGGGACTGAGCGTGTGTGTCCTCCAGCACTCAGGTCATTAGGTGGAGGTGACTGAGGATGTGTGTCCTCCAGAACTTGGCTCATTAGGTGGAGGTGACTGAGGATGTGTGTCCTCCAGCACTCGGCTCATTAGGTTGAGGGGACTGAGCGTGTGTGTCCTCCAGTACTCGGCTCATTAGGTGGAGGGGACTGAGCATGTGTGTCCTCCAGCACTCGGCTCATTAGGTGGAGGGGACTGAGCGTGTGTGTCCTTCAGCACTCTGCGCATTAGGTGGAGGGGACTGAGCGTGTTTGTCCTCCAGCACTCGGCTCATTAAGTGGAGGTGACTGAGCGTGTGTGTCCTCCAGCACTCGGCTTATTAGGTGGAGGTGACTGAGCATGTGTGTCCTCCAGCACTCTGCTCTTTAGATGGAGGTGACTGAGCGTGTATGTCCTCCAGCACTCTGCTCATTAGGTGGAGGTGACTGAGCGTGTGTGTCTTCCAGCACTTGACTCATTAGGTGGAGGGGACTAAGCGTGTGAGTCCTCCAGCACTCGGCTCATTAGGTGAAGGTGACTGAGCGTGTGTGCCTCCAGCACTCGGCTTATTAGGTGGAGGTGACTGAGCGTGTGTGTCCTCCAGCACTCTGCTCATTAGGTGGAGGTAACTGAGCGTGTGTGTCCCCAAGTACTCTGCCCATTAGGTGGAGGTCACTGAGCAGGTGTGTCCTCCAGCACTCGGCTCATTAGGTGGAGGGGACTGAGCGTGTGTGTCCTCCAGCACTCAGGTCATTAGGTGGAGGTGACTGAGGATGTGTGTCCTCCAGAACTTGGCTCATTAGGTGCAGGTGACTGAGGATGTGTGTCCTGCAGCACTCGGCTCATTAGGTAGAGGGGATTGAGTGTGTGTGTCCTCCAGCACTCGGCTCGTTAGGGGAAGGTGAATGAGCGTGTGTGTCCTCCAGCACTCGGCTCATTAGGTGGAGGGGACTGAGCGTGTGTGTCCTCCAGCACTCGGCTCATTAGGTGGAGGTGACTGAGGATGTATGTCCTCCAACACTCGGCTCATTAGGTTGAGGGGACTGAGCGTGTGTGTCCTCCAGTACTCGGCTCAATAGGTGGAAGGGACTGAGCATGTGTGTCCTCCAGCACTTGGCTGATTAGGTGGAGGGGACTGAGCGTGTGTGTCCTTCAGCACTCGGCTCATTAGGTGGAGGGGACTGAGTGTGTGTATCCTCCAACATTCTGCGCATTAGGTGGAGGGGACTGAGCATGTGGATCCTCCAGCACTCGGCTCATTAAGTGGAGGTGACTTAGCGTGTGTGTCCTCCAGCACTCGGCTTATTAGGTGGAGGTGACTGAGCATGTGTGTCCTCCAGCACTCTGCTATTTAGATGGAGGTGACTGAGCGTGTGTGTCCTCCAGCACTCTGCTCATTAGGTGGAGGGGATTGAGCATGTGTGTCCTCCAGAAATCAGGTCATAAAGTGGAGGTGACTGAGCGTGTGTGTCCTCCAGCACTCTGCTCATTAGGTGGAGGTAACTGAGCATGTGTGTCCTCCAGCACTCGACTCATTAGGTGGAGGGGACTGAGCATGTGTGTCCTCCAACACTCGGCTCATTAGGTGGAGGGGACTGAGCGTGTGTGTCCTTCAGCACTCGGCTCATTAGGTGGAGGGGACTGAGTGTGTGTATCCTCCAGCACTCTGCGCATTAGGTGGAGGGGACTGAGCGTGTTTGTCCTCCAGCACTCGGCTCATTAAGTGGAGGTGACTGAGCGTGTGTGTCCTCCAGCACTCGGCTTATTAGGTGGAGGTGACTGAGCATGTGTGTCCTCCAGCACTCTGCTCTTTAGATGGAGGTAACTGAGCGTGTATGTCCTCCAGCACTCTGCTCATTAGGTGGAGGTGACTGAGCGTGTGTGTCTTCCAGCACTTGACTCATTAGGTGGAGGGGACTAAGCGTGTGAGTCCTCCAGCACTCGGCTCATTAGGTGAAGTTGACTGAGCGTGTGTGCTTCCAGCACTCGGCTTATTAGGTGGAGGTGACTGAGCGTGTGTGTCCTCCAGCACTCTGCTCATTAGGTGGAGGTAACTGAGCGTGTGTGTCCCCAAGCACTCTGCTCATTAGGTGGAGGTAACTGAGCAGGTGTGTCCTCCAGCACTCGGCTCATTAGGTGGAGGGGACTGAGCGTGTGTGTCCTCCAGCACTCAGGTCATTAGGTGGAGGTGACTGAGGATGTGTGTCCTCCAGAACTTGGCTCATTAGGTGGAGGTGACTGAGGATGTGTGTCCTCCAGCACTCGGCTCATTAGGTAGAGGGGAATGAGTGTGTGTGTCCTCCAGCACTCGGCTCGTTAGGGGAAGGTGAATGAACGTGTGTGTCCTCCAGTACTCGGCTCATTAGGTGGAGGGGACTGAGCGTGTGTGTCCTCCAGCACTCGGCTCATTAGGTGGAGGTGACTGAGGATGTATGTCCTCCAACACTCGGCTCATTAGGTTGAGGGGACTGAGCGTGTGTGTCCTCCAGTACTCGGCTCATTAGGTGGAGGGGAATGAGCATGTGTGTCCTCCAGCACTCGGCTGATTAGATGGAGGGGACTGAGCGTGTGTGTATCCTTCAACATTCTGCGTATTAGGTGGAGGGGACTGAGCGTGTTTGTCCTCCAGCACTCGGCTCATTAAGTGGAGGTGACTGAGCGTGTGTGTCCTCCAGCACTCGGCTTATTAGGTGGAGGTGACTGAGCATGTGTGTCCTCCAGCACTCTGCTCTTTAGATGGAGGTGACTGAGCGTGTGTGTCCTCCAGCACTCTGCTCATTAGGTGGAGGGGATTGAGCATGTGTGTCCTCCAGAAATCAGCTCATAAAGTGGATGTGACTGAGCGTGTGTGTCCTCCAGCACTCGGCTCATTAGGTGGAGGTGACTGAGCATGTGTGTCTTCCAGCACTTGACTCGTTAGGTGGAGGGGACTAAGCGTGTGAGTCCTCCAGCACTCGGCTCATTAGGTGAAGGTGACTGAGCGTGTGTGCCTCCAGCACTCGGCTTATTAGGTGGAGGTGACTGATCGTGTGTGTCCTCCAGCACTCTGCTCATTAGGTGGAGGTAACTGAGCGTGTGTGTCCTCCAGCACTCTGCTCATTAGGTGGAGGTAACTGAGCATGTGTGTCCTCCAGCACTCGGCTCATTAGGTGGAGGGGATTGAGCATGTGTGTCCTCCAGGAATCAGCTCATAAAGTGGAGGTGACTGAGTGTGTGTGCCTCCAGTACTCGGCTTATTTGGTGGAGGTGACTGAGCATGTGTGTCCTCCAGCACTCTGCTCATTAGGTGGAGGTGACTGAGCGTGTATGTCTTCCAGCACTCGACTCATTAGGTGGAGGGGACTAAGCGTGTGAGTCCTCCAGCACTCGGCTCATTAGGTGAAGGTGACTGAGCATGTGAGCCCTCCAGCACTTGGCTCATTATGGGGAGGGGACTGAGCATGTGTGTCCTCCAGCACTTGTCTCATTAGGCGGAGGGGACTGAGACTGTGTGCCCTCCAGCAATTAGCTAATTAGTTGAAGTTGACTGAGCGTGTGTGTCCTCCAGCACTCGGCTCATTAGGTAGAGGTGACTGAGTATGTGTGTCCTTCAGCACTCGTCTCATTAGAGGGAGTGGACTGAGCATGTGTGTCCTCCAGCACTCTGCGCATTAGGTGGAGGGGACTGAGCGTGTGTGTCCTCCAGTACTCGGCTCATTAAGTGGAGGTGACTGAGCGTGTGTGTCCTACAGCACTCGGCTTATTAGGTAGAGGTGACTGAGCGTGTGTGTCCTCCAGCACTCGGATCATTTGGTGGAGGTGACTGAGCATGTGTGTCCTCCAGAACTTGGCTCATCAGGTGGATGTGCTGAACATGTGCCCGCAAGTACTCAGCTCATTAGGTGGACCTAGACATAGGCATCACTGTAAACACCAGGTGATGTCACACTATGTAAGGAAATGTCATCCGGCTGCACTGTATGCAGGAAGCAGCAGATATCTGATCTGTACGACGCGTATGATCTTCGGTGGTGGGACAGCTCCTGTAACACATTACTTCTGAGATGTTTACAGACTGCTGTAAAAAGAAGAGGAGATGCTACACAATGGTGGACGCGGCCTCGAGACAACTTTTTTGAGACGTGTTGCTCATTTCTTAACTTATTCAAATTAAATGGAAAATATAGAATCACAAGGTAACAATGTGACGTTATTTACAGCCTATATCTGCAGTTATAGTGAGTTTAGTACCAATTTGCATCATTTAGAATTTTGCTAAATTCTATTTTCTTTCATCCATATTTTGTGGAATTAATTTCCTTTTTTCTTCTCAGTTTCTCCCCTGCTTCCCCGGATCGGCCTTTTGTCTGGTCTGGTCCATTGCCCGCCCTCATTATATCCCACCCTCTTGTCTGGGTCTGTAACTGTATCTGTGTACACCTGGACATTACGACAGACAGACAATGCGACTCTAATCCGGTCACCTCCTAATCATCCAGATTACCTGCCTATCCGCCAGGATACAAATACTCCCACGTTACCTCCTACCGCATTCTACTTTTTCTAAATTTTACGAAAACTTTACAAAAAGTTTTCACTAAACTTCCAGAGACGGGAATAGCTGGGCACAGAAATATAAAAAAAGGGATAAATTCATGTATCTGCGGTAATAAAAGCAATGAACCAATAGCAGCAAATCCATCGATGTTCATGTGGCGGGGGGGGCGCTGGGGTTGTAATTCTCTTTCCCCTGCTGTTTGTACATTGCTGCTGTAAATATTGGAGCTGAACACTGCAGGAAACCTGCACAAAGGAAGCTGAGCCTGGAGGGATGCAGCCTCCGCTGCTTTCTTGTTATGTTTTTCCCTGTAGTAGAAACTATTTACAAAACAGTGAATGAGTGCAACAATGTATCAAGGCATAGATCAATCCAAAGACACAATGTGATCCCTGCAGAAACAAATAGGAGGCAGAGGAAATACTGAAGACTGACGGTTTATTAATCTGAAAAATATTTCCATGCTTTCCATGCACAGGCGTCGCACGGGGGTGATACATTAGAGTAAAAGCTACTGCAATGTTATTAACAATAATTTACTACATTAAATCCCTAGACAAGTGCCCAATGCACCTAGAATTTCGCTTACATTTCTAACATTTTCCTGCAACAATTTTCCATCTGATCAAAATCACCATTAAAGTTACTTTGCAGAAAGTAAGAAAAAAACTTCTCCAGCAACTCCCAAATATAGGATCAGTGTATCATCCCCTGAAGGAGCATTTCTGATGAAATCAGCGAAACGCTGCTAATTGCCGCCTGTACTGTGCAGATGATCCTCATACTATAGATATCAGCCGCTCATAATGGCAGCTTGTACTGTGCAGATGATCCTCATACTATAGATATCAGCTGCTCATAATGGCAGCCTGTACTGTGCAGATGATCCTCATACTATAGATATCAGCTGCTCATAATGGCAGCCTGTACTGTGCAGATGATCCTCATACTATAGATATCAGCTGCTCATAATGGCAGCTTGTACTGTGCAGATGATCCTCATACTATAGATATCAGCTGCTCATAATGGCAGCCTGTACTGTGCAGATGATCCTCATACTATAGATATCAGCTGCTCATAATGGCAGCCTGTACTGTGCAGATGATCCTCATACTATAGATATCAGCTGCTCATAATGGCAGCCTGCACTGTGCAGATGATCCTCATACTATAGATATCAGCTGCTCATAATGGCAGCCTGTACTGTGCAGATGATCCTCATACTATAGATATCAGCTGCTCATAATGGCAGCCTGTACTGTGCAGATGATCCTCATACTATAGATATCAGCTGCTCATAATGGCAGCCTGTACTGTGCAGATGATCCTCATACTATAGATATCAGCTGCTCATAATGGCAGCCTGTACTGTGCAGATGATCCTCATACTATAGATATCAGCTGCTCATAATGGCAGCCTGTACTGTGCAGATGATCCTCATACTATAGATATCAGCCGCTCATAATGGCAGCCTGTACTGTGCAGATGATCCTCATACTATAGATATCAGCCGCTCATAATGGCAGCCTGTACTGTGCAGATGATCCTCATACTATAGATATCAGCTGCTCATAATGGCAGCCTGTACTGTGCAGATGATCCTCATACTATAGATATCAGCTGCTCATAATGGCAGCCTGTACTGTGCAGATGATCCTCATACTATAGATATCAGCCGCTCATAATGGCAGCTTGTACTGTGCAGATGATCCTCATACTATAGATATCAGCTGCTCATAATGGCAGCCTGTACTGCGCAGATGATCCTCATACTATAGATATCAGCTGCTCATAATGGCAGCCTGTACTGTGCAGATGATCCTCATACTATAGATATCAGCCGCTCATAATGGCAGCCTGTACTGTGCAGATGATCCTCATACTATAGATATCAGCCGCTCATAATGGCAGCCTGTACTGTGCAGATGATCCTCATACTATAGATATCAGCTGCTCATAATGGCAGCCTGTACTGTGCAGATCATCCTCATACTATAGATATCAGCTGCTCATAATGGCAGCCTGTACTGTGCAGATGATCCTCATACTATAGATATCAGCTGCTCATAATGGCAGCCTGTACTGTGCAGATGATCCTCATACTATAGATATCAGCTGCTCATAATGGCAGCCTGTACTGCGCAGATGATCCTCATACTATAGATATCAGCCGCTCATAATGGCAGCCTGTACTGTGCAGATGATCCTCATACTATAGATATCAGCTGCTCATAATGGCAGCCTGTACTGTGCAGATGATCCTCATACTATAGATATCAGCTGCTCATAATGGCAGCCTGTACTGTGCAGATGATCCTCATACTATAGATATCAGCCGCTCATAATGGCAGCCTGTACTGTGCAGATGATCCTCATACTATAGATATCAGCCGCTCATAATGGCAGCCTGTACTGCGCAGATGATCCTCATACTATAGATATCAGCTGCTCATAATGGCAGCCTGTACTGTGCAGATGATCCTCATACTATAGATATCAGCTGCTCATAATGGCAGCCTGCACTGTGCAGATGATCCTCATACTATAGATATCAGCTGCTCATAATGGCAGCCTGTACTGTGCAGATGATCCTCATACTATAGATATCAGCTGCTCATAATGGCAGCCTGTACTGAGCAGATGATCCTCATACTATAGATATCAGCTGCTCATAATGGCAGCCTGCACTGTGCAGATGATCCTCATACTATAGATATCAGCTGCTCATAATGGCAGCCTGTACTGTGCAGATGATCCTCATACTATAGATATCAGCTGCTCATAATGGCAGCCTGTACTGTGCAGATCATGCTCATACTATAGATATCAGCTGCTCATAATGGCAGCCTGTACTGTGCAGATGATCCTCATACTATAGATATCAGCTGCTCATAATGGCAGCTTGTACTGTGCAGATGATCCTCATACTATAGATATCAGCTGCTCATAATGGCAGCCTGTACTGTGCAGATCATCCTCATACTATAGATATCAGCTGCTCATAATGGCAGCCTGTACTGTGCAGATGATCCTCATACTATAGATATCAGCTGCTCATAATGGCAGCCTGTACTGCGCAGATGATCCTCATACTATAGATATCAGCTGCTCATAATGGCAGCCTGCACTGTGCAGATGATCCTCATACTATAGATATCAGCTGCTCATAATGGCAGCCTGTACTGAGCAGATGATCCTCATACTATAGATATCAGCTGCTCATAATGGCAGCCTGTACTGCGCAGATGATCCTCATACTATAGATATCAGCTGCTCATAATGGCAGCCTGTACTGTGCAGATGATCCTCATACTATAGATATCAGCTGCTCATAATGGCAGCCTGTACTGTGCAGATGATCCTCATACTATAGATATCAGCTGCTCATAATGGCAGCCTGTACTGTGCAGATGATCCTCATACTATAGATATCAGCTGCTCATAATGGCAGCCTGCACTGTGCAGATGATCCTCATACTATAGATATCAGCCGCTCATAATGGCAGCCTGTACTGTGCAGATGATCCTCATACTATAGATATCAGCCGCTCATAATGGCAGCCTGTACTGTGCAGATGATCCTCATACTATAGATATCAGCCGCTCATAATGGCAGCCTGTACTGTGCAGATGATCCTCATACTATAGATATCAGCTGCTCATAATGGCAGCCTGTACTGTGCAGATGATCCTCATACTATAGATATCAGCCGCTCATAATGGCAGCTTGTACTGTGCAGATGATCCTCATACTATAGATATCAGCCGCTCATAATGGCAGCCTGTACTGTGCAGATGATCCTCATACTATAGATATCAGCTGCTCATAATGGCAGCCTGTACTGTGCAGATGATCCTCATACTATAGATATCAGCTGCTCATAATGGCAGCCTGTACTGTGCAGATGATCCTCATACTATAGATATCAGCTGCTCATAATGGCAGCCTGTACTGTGCAGATGATCCTCATACTATAGATATCAGCCGCTCATAATGGCAGCTTGTACTGTGCAGATGATCCTCATACTATAGATATCAGCCGCTCATAATGGCAGCCTGTACTGTGCAGATGATCCTCATACTATAGATATCAGCTGCTCATAATGGCAGCCTGCACTGTGCAGATGATCCTCATACTATAGATATCAGCTGCTCATAATGGCAGCCTGTACTGTGCAGATGATCCTCATACTATAGATATCAGCTGCTCATAATGGCAGCCTGTAACCATTGCTTCTATTTAACAATATAGAATTCAACAAAAACAGTATCAGTCGTCTGTCCGGTCACAATGGACAATCACATGGTTAATATTTACTGCAAAATGTATGGATTTATAAGGACTGCTTTATTAAATATTCTCGATTATTAGATAGTCATATAAAAATGACCTAATGAAGGTAAAATCAGCTATAAACTATCCGACCCTCCCTGTTGGATTCCCTCCGCTCCATCTTCTGTACTAGAAGTAAAATGATGAATCGGAAGAAATTCTGGACTTTCGGACGCTGAATATGAAGCCGATTCATTTATAAGGCTTTATTCACTTTTTTTCTGTATTTTTTTAGGCTTTTAAATAACATTTTAATGACTTTTTTTTTATAATGCGTATTTTTGCTGTGCAAGAAATGTAGCATCTTACAAGTCCTTCTTTTTAATGCAGTGTAAACTCAGTTGAAAAGTTTTTGAAAAGTTTTATGCGCGGAATTTTCCCCATAGATGCAGATAAAAAAAAGACGCATGTAATCCGCACATGTCTGTGTCAATAAAGTTTTGTCACAAGAAGTATATAAAAAAAAAAGCTATTTAATTTAAAACATCACAAACCGAAAAGGCATGTAAAAAAATGATGCTTAAAACTCAATTAAAAAAAAACAAAAAAAAACGTAAGTAACCTAAATGAAGAACATCTGCAACTTAAAAACCTCATGAAAAATACTACTCATTATGTGAACATAGACTAAGATTCCATAAGTTTTTTTCAAACTTTTATTTTCAAGCATATTAATTTCTTACCTAAAGGAAAATGTGTGAATGGAAAAAGTGCCGTGCCCAGAGAATGTAGGGAAAACAAACAAAAACACTTTAAATTGAAAATAAAATATGAAATGAAAACACTTAAAAAATAATAAAAATACAAGTAAAAAAAAAAGCAATGTGAAATTAACCTTATTCCTCGTCTTAATGGGAAAGTGTTGCACTCTAATCTTCATTTTCAGATTAATTATATATCTCTTTTTTTTTTCAATGGTTTTCGGTCTATACTTTCTGATTCTCATTTCTTCTTTTCTTTTCTTCCAGCCGCTGTTAATTAACTTTGCCTCATTAGAGAAGATCTGGGAAGTTTCCATTTTTTTTTGCATTCTAGGAGTGGAAAAAACTAATTTCCCGATCCATGGTGTAATCCTTCCAGCGCTGCTAAGACCCGGACGACAGGAGAGCCACATTTATTATCTTCTAGATCCACTGCGATTGTCTATGTAATCTCATTTATTGCTTATTTTACCTGCACACAAAAAAAGCGTCCGGATTTAACTAAAATTCCTGGGAAACGTGATACTTTTGCACAACGACACTAAATAACTGCGTGCTTCACCGGTGTATATTATAGTTTCACATGTATTGATTGTTTTATCCTTATGTTACATTATATCTTTTATTTTTGTTGTATTTTCCTGAATTATCCTTTTTCATTTAACTGTTGATTTCTTTCTCATATTTTCCTGATATATAGTCTTCGCTATACAGCCATTATTCTAAAAAATAATTATGGTTTATATACTTTATATAGTCTTCGCTATACAGTCATTATTCTAAAAAATAATTATGGTTTATATACTTTATATAGTCTTCGCTATACAGTCATTATTCTAAAAAATAATTATGGTTTATATACTTTATATAGTCTTCGCTATACAGCCATTATTCTAAAAAATAATTATGGTTTATATACTTTATATAGTCTTCGCTATACAGTCATTATTCTAAAAAGTAATTATGGTTTATATACTTTATATAGTCTTCGCTATACAGCCATTATTCTAAAAAATAATTATGGTTTATATACTTTATATAGTCTTCGCTATACAGCCATTATTCTAAAAAATAATTATGGTTTATATACTTTATATAGTCTTCGCTATACAGCCATTATTCTAAAAAATAATTATGGTTTATATACTTTATATAGTCTTCGCTATACAGCCATTATTCTAAAAAATAATTATGATTTATATACTTTATATAATCTCATAACCTGAATGTCATTTTAGATATAATGTAACTTTCCTTCTTACTAGTTTTACACTGTTCCCGTTTTGATGTGTGTGAAATGCAGAGAAATTGTCACTAAAATACGGAATAATAAATGTATCTGGGGGATATTCTGCTGGATAATGGATGACATTTAATGAGATACATGTAGATGTTTGTGCGTGTGTATACTATGTATACACAGAAAGATGGTAAAGGTCAAGCAGATACATTCTGCATCGCTTTGCCATAAGTTTTGCAGATTTGTCTTAAATGAATCACGTGGAGTAAACTTGTATCATTAATAGGGTAAACAAAAAAGAACAAACTCCATCACCGGATACAATATTACATCCGACAAAAATATCAACCCCCCCATTTATGAAAGTGACCCCTGATCTGCGCCTTGGCTCTGGAGGAAGCCGTGTTTCCAGTCTGCCACTATATAAGTGTACGCTGTGGTTTACATGGCCGCTGTCCTCGGGCTCCGGTGTCTATAGGTACCAAACCTTATGGCTTTCATTACAAATGTGCTGAATTGCATTCTCCTCGGAAATGAGAAACTCTATTTTGTTGGATGAGCCCCATCAGGAGCAGAAGTGTCTCCTCCCAGTCATATATTGATGTCGGAGTCTTTGGCCCCAATTCCTTCTTGATGTTTCTCCAGTTTTCCGGAGTAATTTTCCTTTTATTAGTGGCTTTAGTATTTGTGCCTTATTTTCTTTAAGTTTTGCACCACATTTTTTTAGCTGTCTTTTTTTTTTTTTCCTTGATATTCTAGAAGAAGTGAAACTGCGGCACACAACTGTGCGTAAAAGTTCAAAAGACTATTCCAAGTAGATAAAAGTTACAGCGTAGTAGTGAAGGGCATACTTCAAGGTCAGGACCAGGAAGAAGCGTGAGCTCGGCAGAAAATAACTTGTCTGTATCGTGAAATATGCCGGTCACTACGCCGGTCACTACACCGGTCACTACACCGGTCACTACGCCGGTCACTACCACGCTGTAACTTTTA
The DNA here is from genome assembly GCF_046119375.1 of Phyllobates terribilis. Classification (NCBI taxonomy): domain Eukaryota; kingdom Metazoa; phylum Chordata; class Amphibia; order Anura; family Dendrobatidae; genus Phyllobates; species Phyllobates terribilis. Next base: position 95,154,656 of record NW_027362772.1, read on the forward strand.
TTTACTTGGAATAAAGTCTTTTGAACTTTTATTCACTACACTGGTCACTACGCCGGTCACTACCACACTGTAACTTTTATTTACTTGGAATAAAGTCTTTTGAACTTTTATTCACTACGCCGGTCACTACGCCGGTCACTACCACGCTGTAACTTTTATTTACTTGGAATAAAGTCTTTTGAACTTTTATTCACTACACTGGTCACTACGCCGGTCACTACCACACTGTAACTTTTATTTACTTGGAATAAAGTCTTTTGAACTTTTATTCACTACGCCGGTCACTACGCCGGTCACTACCACACTGTAACTTTTATTTACTTGGAATAAAGTCTTTTGAACTTTTATTCACTACGCCGGTCACTACGCCGGTCACTACGCCGGTCACTACCACGCTGCAACTTTTATTTACTTGGAATAAAGTCTTTTGAACTTTTATTCACTACGCCGGTCACTACGCCAGTCACTACGCCGGTCACTACCACGCTGTAACTTTTATTTACTTGGAATAAAGTCTTTTGAACTTTTATTCACTACGCTGGTCACTACGCCGGTCACTACGCCGGTCACTACCACGCTGTAACTTTTATTTACTTGGAATAAAGTCTTTTGAACTTTTATTCACTACGCTGGTCACTACGCCGGTCACTATGCCGGTCACTACCACGCTGTAACTTTTATTTACTTGGAATAAAGTCTTTTGAACTTTTATTCACTACACTGGTCACTACGCCGGTCACTACCACACTGTAACTTTTATTTACTTGGAATAAAGTCTTTTGAACTTTTATTCACTACGCCGGTCACTACGCCGGTCACTACGCCGGTCACTACCACGCTGTAACTTTTATTTACTTGGAATAAAGTCTTTTGAACTTTTATTCACTACGCTGGTCACTACGCCGGTCACTACGCCGGTCACTACCACGCTGTAACTTTTATTTACTTGGAATAAAGTCTTTTGAACTTTTATTCACTACACCGGTCACTACGCTGGTCACTACCACGCTGTAACTTTTATTTACTTGGAATAAAGTCTTTTGAACTTTTATTCACTACGCTGGTCACTACGCCGGTCACTACGCCGGTCACTACCACGCTGTAACTTTTATTTACTTGGAATAAAGTCTTTTGAACTTTTATTCACTACACCGGTCACTACGCCGGTCACTACCACACTGTAACTTTTATTTACTTGGAATAAAGTCTTTTGAACTTTTATTCACTACGCCGGTCACTACGCCGGTCACTACGCCGGTCACTACCACGCTGTAACTTTTATTTACTTGGAATAAAGTCTTTTGAACTTTTATTCACTACGCCGGTCACTACGCCGGTCACTACCACACTGTAACTTTTATTTACTTGGAATAAAGTCTTTTGAACTTTTATTCACTACGCCGGTCACTACGCCGGTCACTACGCCGGTCACTACCACGCTGCAACTTTTATTTACTTGGAATAAAGTCTTTTGAACTTTTATTCACTACACTGGTCACTACGCCGGTCACTACGCCGGTCACTACCACGCTGCAACTTTTATTTACTTGGAATAAAGTCTTTTGAACTTTTATTCACTACGCTGGTCACTACGCCGGTCACTACGCCGGTCACTACGCCGGTCACCACCACGCAGTCTTTTGAACTTTTATGCACAGTCTCATTTCTTCTACAATATTATTGAACTTTCTACAACATGTTTGCTGAGCACCATTCCAGAGGATGGGTAACATGTTTATGCGGAGTGTCGATATTCCTTCCTCTTATTGGTCTTTTTTTATTGCTCCTCGACAACTTTACTTACTCAGATGTTTTACACAGATTCATGAAATGCGACTTTTTTTAAATGTTTCTTCTCTTGGGCTCATCTCACTCCCGACTTTTGTCATTATTTTTTTTTATTAGTTTGGTGCAGTTGAAGTCTAATTTGCGTCATTTTAACGGATTACACAACTAGCTAAGCTAAAAAGTTGCAAAAATATTTAAAGACAAACGTAAACTTTTGCGTAAAAATTCATGAAGCTGCAGGAAATTTGCACATAGAGATAGCCGGACAAGTGAACGCTAATCAGGAGGACTGTTCTCTGCTCACTCTCATGTAGAGGTGCCTTTGCGTACAGCCGTGCAATAGTTAATAATGTGTTTCCTTTCCCCCAGATTAATAATACAGATATGGAACGGGGCCGATCACAGAGCAGACATGATATGATCCGTGTTAAATGTGACAGGGCTGGACCGAAAATGAACGAGAAAAGTTGCGCGTTGTTTTTTGTTTGGAATCAGATGAAAGAAATGTCTGACGAAGCCCCCCGCGGACTCCGCGCACGTGAGACAATTATAAGGGGGCGTTGAAATCAGAAATTAAAAAAGAGTTTTTGCAAAGGAATCAAAAAAGTGTCCCGACGTCGCCCTGACCCTGCGCGCGTCTGTGAGCAGAGACCAAGTATTAGGAAAGCAATTCACTGTATCTGTGACTCAGAACCATGGAAGAAATGCCACTCCGTCAGAAGGTTTATAGGGGTCCCGAAGAGTGGCCGAATGATTCAGCAACCATTGCAAGAAAAGACCCTCGCTAAAGAGCTGAAATCTCCCGAGTGTCTGGAGGGTCCTTCCTCCTCCGGTGATTGCAATCTGGTCTCTGTACATGAACCTGCTGCAGGAATAGCTAACTGCCAGGGCAGCACTGTGGCTCAGTGGTTAGCACTATATACAGAGGCTCAGTGGTTAGCACTATATACAGTGGCTCAGTGGTTAGCACTATATACAGAGGCTCAGTGGTTAGCACTATATACGGTGGCTCAGTGGTTAGCACTGTATACAGTGGCTGAGTGGTTAGCACTATATATGGAGGCTCAGTGGTTAGCACTATATACAGAGGCTCAGTGGTTAGCACTATATACGGAGGCTCAGTGGTTAGCACTATATATGGAGGCTCAGTGGTTAGCACTATATACGGAGGCTCAGTGGTTAGCACTATATACAGAGGCTCAGTGGTTAGCACTATATACGGAGGCTCAGTGGTTAGCACTATATACGGTGGCTCAGTGGTTAGCACTATATACGGAGGCTCAGTGGTTAGCACTATATACAGTGGCTGAGTGGTTAGCACTATATATGGAGGCTCAGTGGTTACCACTATATACAGAGGCTCAGTGGTTAGCACTATATACGGAGGCTCAGTGGTTAGCACTATATATGGAGGCTCAGTGGTTAGCACTATATACGGCGGCTTAGTGGTTAGCACTATAAACGGAGGCTCAGTGGTTAGCACTATATATGGAGGCTCAGTGGTTAGCACTATATACGGAGGCTCAATGGTTAGCACTATATACAGAGGCTCAGTGGTTAGCACTATATACGGAGGCTCAGTGGTTAGCACTCTATACGGTAGCTCTGTCGTTAGCACTATATACAGTGGCTCGGTGGTTAGCACTATATACGGTGGCTTAGTGCTTAGCACTATATAAGCTGGCTCAGTGGTTAGCACTATATACGGTGGCTTAGTGGTTAGCACTATATACGGAGGCTCAGTGGTTAGCACTCTATGCGATAGCTCAGTCGTTAGCACTATATACAGTGGCTCAGTGGTTAGCACTATATACGGTAGCTCAGTCGTTAGCACTATATACAGTGGCTCAGTGGTTAGCACTATATACGGTGACTTAGTGGTTGACACTATATAAGGTGGCTCAGTGGTTAGCACTATATATGGTGGCTTAGTGGTTAGTACTATATACGGTGGCTCAAAGGTTAGCACTATATACGGTAGCTCAGTCGTTAGCACTATATACAGTGGCTCATTGGTTAGCACTCTATATGGTAGCTCAGTCGTTAGCACTATATAGAGTGGCTCAGTGGTTAGCACTATATACTGTGGCTTAGTGGTTAGCACTAGATAAGGTGGCTCAGTGGTTAGCACTATATACGGTGGCTTAGTGGTTAGCACTATATACTGTGGCTCAGTGGTTAGCACTCTATATGGTAGCTCAGTCTTTAGCACTATATACAGTGGCTCAGTGGTTAGCACTATATACGGTGGCTTAGTGGTTAGCACTATATAAGGTGGCTCAGTGGTTAGCACTATATACGGTGGCTTAGTGGTTAGCACTATATACGGAGGCTCAGTGGTTAGCACTCTATGCGGTAGCTCAGTCGTTAGCACTATATACAGTGGCTCAGTGGTTAGCACTATATACGGTAGCTCAGTCGTTAGCACTATATACAGTGGCTCAGTGGTTAGCACTATATACGGTAGCTCAGTCGTTAGCACTATATACAGTGGTTCAGTGGTTAGCACTATATAAGGTGGCTCAGTGGTTAGCACTATATACGGTGGCTTAGTGGTTAGCGCTATATACGGAGGCTCAGTGGTTAGCACTATATATGGAGGCTCAGCGGTTAGCACTCTATACGGTAGCTCAGTCGTTAGCACTATATACAGTGGCTCAGTGGTTAGCACTATATACGGTGGCTTAGTGGTTAGAACTATATACGGAGGCTCAGTGCTTAGCACTATATACAGAGGCTCAGTGGTTAGCACTATATACGGAGGCTCAGTGGTTAGCACTCTATACGGTAGCTCAGTCGTTAGCACTATATACGGAGGTTCAGTGGTTAGCACTCTATACGGTAGCTCAGTCGTTAGCACTATATACAGTGGCTCAGTGGTTAGCACTATATACGGTGGCTTAGTGGTTAGCACTATATAAGGTGGCTCAGTGGTTAGCACTATATACGGTGGCTTAGTAGTTAGCACTATATTAGGTGGCTCAGTGGTTAGCACTATATACGGTGGCTTAGTGGTTAGCACTATATACTGTGGCTCAGTGGTTAGCACTCTATACGGTAGCTCAGTCGTTAGCACTATATATGGAGGCTCAGTGGTTAGCACTATATATGGAGGCTCAGTGGTTAGCACTATATACGGAGGCTCAGTGGTTAGCACTATATACAGAGGCTCAGTGGTTAGCACTATATATGGAGGCTCAGTGGTTAGCACTATATACAGAGGCTCAGTGGTTAGCACTATATACAGAGGCTCAGTGGTTAGCACTATACATGGAGGCTCAGTGGTTAGCACTATATACAGAGGCTCAGTGGTTAGCACAATATACAGAGGCTCAGTGCTTAGCACTATATATGGAGGCTCAGTGGTTAGCACTATATATGGAGGCTCAGTGGTTAGCACTATATACAGAGGGTCAGTGGTTAGCACTATATATGGAGGCTCAGTGGTTAGCACTATATACAGAGGCTCAGTGGTTAGCACTATATACAGAGGCTCAGTGGTTAGCACTCTATGCGGTAGCTCAGTCGTTAGCACTATATACAGTGGCTCAGTGGTTAGCACTATATACGGTAGCTCAGTCGTTAGCACTATATACGGTGGCTTAGTGGTTAGCACTATATACGGAGGCTCAGTGGTTAGCACTATATACTGTAGCTCAGTCGTTAGCACTATATACAGTGGCTCAGTGGTTAGCACTATATACAGTAGCTCAGTTGTTAGCACTATATACAGTGGCTCAGTGGTTAGCACTATATAACGTGGCTCAGTGGTTAGCACTATATACGGTGGCTTAGTGGTTAGCACTATATACGGAGGCTCAGTGGTTAGCACTATATACGGAGGCTCAGTGGTTAGCACTATATACAGAGGCTCAGTGGTTAGCACTATATACGGAGGCTCAGTGGTTAGCACTATATACAGAGGCTCAGTGGTTAGCACTCTATACGGTAGCTCAGTCGTTAGCACTATATACAGTGGCTCAGTGGTTAGCATTATATACGGTGGCTTAGTGGTTAGCACTATATACTGTGGCTTAGTGGTTATCACTATATACGGAGGCTCAGTGGTTAGCACTCTATGTGGTAGCTCAATCGTTAGCACTATATACAGTGGCTCAGTGGTTAGCACTATATACGGTAGCTCAGTCATTAGCACTATATACAGTGGCTCAGTGGTTAGCACTATATACGGTAGCTCAGTCGTTAGCACTATATACAGTGGCTCAGTGGTTAGCACTATATAACGTGGCTCAGTGGTTAGCACTATATACAGTGGCTTAGTGGTTAGCACTATATACGGAGGCTCAGTGGTTAGCACTATTTACGGAGGCTCAGCGGTTAGCACTATATACGGAGGCTCAGTGCTTAGCACTATATACAGAGGCTCAGTGGTTAGCACTATATACAGAGGCTCAGTGGTTAGCACTCTATATGGTAGCTCAGTCGTTAGCACTATATACAGTGGCTCAGTGGTTAGCACTATATACGGTGGCTTAGTGGTTAGCACTATATAAGGTGGCTCAGTGGTTAGCACTATATATGGTGGCTTAGTGGTTAGTACTATATACGGTGGCTCAAAGGTTAGCACTATATACGGTAGCTCAGTCGTTAGCACTTTATATAGTGGCTCAGTGGTTAGCACTCTATACGGTAGCTCAGTTGTTAGCACTATATAGAGTGGCTCAGTGGTTAGCACTATATACGGTGGCTTAGTGGTTAGCACTATATAAGGTGGCTCAGTGGTTAGCACTATGTACGGTGGCTTAGTGGTTAGCACTATATAAGGTGGCTCAGTGGTTAGCACTATATACGGTGGCTTAGTGATTAGCACTATATACTGTGGCTCAGTGGTTAGCACTCTATAGGGTAGCTCAGTCGTTAGCACTATATACAGTGGCTCAGTGGTTAGCACTATATACGGTGGCTTAGTGGTTAGCACTATATAAGTTGGCTCAGTGGTTTGCACTATATACGGTGGCTTAGTGGTTAGCACTATATACGGAGGCTCAGTGGTTAGCACTCTATGCGGTAGCTCAGTCGTTAGCACTATATACAGTGGCTCAGTGGTTAGCACTATATACGGTAGCTCAGTCGTTAGCACTATATACAGTGGCTCAGTGGTTAGCACTATATACGGTAGCTCAGTCGTTAGCACTATATACAGTGGTTCAGTGGTTAGCACTATATAAGGTGGCTCAGTGGTTAGCACTATATACGGTGGCTTAGTGGTTAGCACTATATACGGAGGCTCAGTGCTTAGCACTATATACGGAGGCTCAGCGGTTAGCACTGTATTCGGAGGCTCAGTGCTTAGCACTATATACAGAGGCTCAGTGGTTAGCATTATATACAGAGGCTCAGTGGTTAGCACTCTATACGGTAGCTCAGTCGTTAGCACTATATACAGTGGCTCAGTGGTTAGCACTATATACGGTGGCTTAGTGGTTAGCACTATATAAGGTGGCTCAGTGGTTACCACTATATATGATGGCTTAGTGGTTAGTACTATATACGGTGGCTCAAAGGTTAGCACTATATACGGTAGCTCAGTCGCTAGCACTATATACAGTGGCTCATTGGTTAGCACTCTATACGGTAGCTCAGTCGTTAGCACTATGTAGAGTGGCTCAGTGGTTAGCACTATATGCGGTGGCTTAGTGGTTAGCACTATATAAGGTGGCTCAGTGGTTAGCACTATATACGGTGGCTTAGTGGTTAGCACTATATACGGTGGCTCAGTGGTTAGCACTATATACGGTGGCTTAGTGGTTAGCACTATATACGGAGGCTCAGTGGTTAGCACTCTATGCGGTAGCTCAGTCGTTAGCACTATATACAGTGGCTCAGTGGTTAGCACTATATACGGTAGCTCAGTCGTTAGCACTATATACGGAGGCTCAGTGGTTAGCACTATATACGGTAGCTCAGTCGTTAGCACTATATACAGTGGCTCAGTGGTTAGCACTATATACGGTAGCTCAGTCGTTAGCACTATATACAGTGGCTCAGTGGTTAGCACTATATACGGTAGCTCAGTCGTTAGCACTATATACGGAGGCTCAGTGGTTAGCACTATATACGGTAGCTCAGTCGTTAGCACTATATACAGTGGCTCAGTGGTTAGCACTATATACGGTAGCTTAGTGGTTAGCACTATATACGGAGGCTCAGTGGTTAGCACTATATACGGTAGCTCAGTCGTTAGCACTATATACAGTGGTTCAGTGGTTAACACTATATAAGGTGGCTCAGTGGTTAGCACTATATACGGTGGCTTAGTGGTTAGCACTATATACGGAGGCTCAGTGGTTAGCACTATATACGGAGGCTCAGTGGTTAGCACTATATACAGTGGTTCAGTGGTTAGCACTATATAAGGTGGCTCAGTGGTTAGCACTATATACGGTGGCTTAGTGGTTAGCACTATATACGGAGGCTCAGTGGTTAGCACTTTATACAGAGGCTCAGTGGTTAGCACTATATATGGAGGCTCAGTGGTTAGCACTATATACAGAGGCTCAGTGGTTAGCACTATATACAGAGGCTCAGTGGTTAGCACTATATATGGAGGCTCAGTGGTTAGCACTATATACGGTGGCTTAGTGGTTAACACTATATACTGAGGCTCAGTGTTTAGCACTATATACAGTGGCTCAGTGGTTAGCACTATATACGGTAGCTCAGTCGTTAGCACTATATACAGTGGCTCAGTGGTTAGCACTGTATACGGTGGCTCAGTGGTTAACACTATATACAGTGGCTCAGTCGTTAGCACTATATACAGTGGCTCAGTGGTTAGCACTATATACAGTGGCTCAGTGGTTAGCACTGTTGCCTTGCAGCGCTGGCGTCCTGGGTTCAAATCCCACCAAGGACGACATCTGCCAGGAGCCTGTATGTTCTCCCCGTGTTTGCCTGGGTTTCCTCCCACACCCCAAACACTGATAGGTAAGCTAGATTGTGAGCCCCACCGGAGTATGACAGCAATGCAGCATAATAATGGTAACTGCCCTGCGCTTTACAGGGATTCACATCAGCCGTTTAGTCTACAAGCTTGCTGACTGTTTCCAAAATTATCCAGCAGAATTGTGATTGCAGCTCTGAAATAACAATAAAGATGTAACTTAAAGTATGTAAAAGTAGCGCAAAGTATCTAAAAAGTAAAGCTGAGGAAAGTGACCATTGGTGGATCAAGACCATTTCATGCGTGTGATCAACACATATCAGATCCCCCCCAAGTGAAGCCAGATCTGCTGCCATTGGTCTGTAGATGATGTTTATCATGCTGCTGCTCTGTTCCTCCACCTTGCTTTACACTGCAGTTCTACTTGTTTAGATTAACCTTGATGTTCATCACATGGTGAGCAGGAATTCAGTATAATAAGTGCAGGATATTATAATGGGCGTTTATTGTCCTGCGTTAGTCGCCCTCCTGCTCCTATCCGCTGCCTGACACCAGCGCTGTCTACATCTTGTCCGTGTTTAGGAGGCAGCGAGCATGTCTAATATGGCTCCACCAGTCCGCAGTGTCCTGAGGCGCCGGCCCAGGAATCTGCTACGTTTTCATCTGGAACCAAAGTTATGTTCCATTTTCCTCATTTAAGCAGAAGTTTATTGTTTCCCGGATTCTGTGGTGGAGCAGCGGATTCTATAGGGGCCGAATGTGGAGGAGAATGCAAAGCGGGGGACACGTAACGCCCACGGCACGCCATGGTGAACTCTCATCAGACCCCTACATTGTTAGATGAAGAGGCGTGCAGCGACCACCACCACCACGGCGACACCGCGCCAGCAGGGGGAGTGAACATGGCAACAACAGCGAGTGAACTGATCCGCGGCAAGGCCCAGGGTCGTGGGGGCTTTACCTGGTAATGTGGGGTCATTGGAGCACCTGGATCGCTCCTCCTTCTGGTGCAGGGTCGTAGCAATGCTGGACGATGCACAGAGCTGCACCTAACAGATTTCAGACCACTCCATAACCTCAATTTTGTTAGACTGGAACCAACATTTTGCACGTGTGTTTAGGGTCATTGTCTTGGTGAAACACCCATTTCAAGGGCATATCCTCTTCAGCGTAAGGCAACATGACGTCTTCAAGTACTTTAATATATGCAAACTGCTCCATGATCCCTGGTATGCGGTAAATACGTCCGGCACCATAGTAAGAGAAACATGCCCATATCATGATGCTTCCACCATGCTTCACTGTCTGCAGGGTGTACTGTGGCTGAATGCAGAGTTTGGGGGTCATCTGATGGTCTGCGGCCCTTGGACATAAAAATAACAATTTTACTTTCATCCGTCCACAAAATGTTTCTCCATTTCTCTTTAGGCCAGTTGATGTGTTCTTTTGCAAATTGTATCCGCTTCAGTACAAGTCTTTTTTGGACTTTACGGGGACTTCTTGTTCAGAGATTAGCTTCACACAGGCGTCTTCTAACTGTCGCAGTCCTCACAGGTAACTGGAGACTGTCTGTGATCATCCTGGAGCCGATCATCGGCTGAGGCTTTGCCATTCTGGCTATTCTTCCATCTATTCGGATGGTAGTCTTCCGTTTTCTTCCACGTCTCTCTGGTTTTGCTTTCCATTATAAAGCATTGGGGATCATTTTAGCTGAACAGCCGATCATTGTCTGCACTTCTTTATAAGTTTTACCCTCTCCAATCAACTTTTTAATCACAGTACGCTGTTCTTCTGAGCAATGTCTGGAACGACCCATATTTCTCAGGCTTTCAAGGAGAAATGCAGGTACAACATGTGCTGCTTCACATACACAGAGTCAGAAACCTGCAGATGATGAATGCGGAGTCTGGTGGTTTCTTACAATCTACTGCACCGACTGGTAAATTGTGTGACATGTGATGATAGAATTTATACCAAAAACAGCGATTAATCTGGTCATATTGGACTGCTAGAATTTTGAACACTACTGTAAGTCACAATGGAAACATTTTGCCAAATATTATATGGTGCACAATGCCGAGATCTTTACTATGAACATTAAGGGGGGAGTTGACTTTTGTAACCATTTTTCAGATCTCCAATGCAACTAAAATAAAAAAATGCAAACATTCCAAATAGAATTAGAAAAACAAAGCTGCTTTGTTGCAAGCTCCGCGCCGCAGGTGCCCATCGGTGCTATCCGATATTACCGCTCGGCTTATGCTGTTTTCTAAAACCCGGACAACCTTTAATGATGTAAATAAAACTCTGCAGGACCAGCCACAAGCCAGAAAAAAAAAACTCTACAATTTGCTTATTGCATGATTGTTATTCCTCTCTGCAGCCTGCACTGATCCGCGGTGATGATGGAGCCGCAGAAACAGCGAAACGTCTTCTTCGCAATCATGTAATACCAATTGAATCAAATATTGCAGAAATTGAGCCGCGGTGACCTTGCGCTCTGCATTCAGCTCTCATCATGTCTCACAAGCTGCAGATAACGGCGACATGGCTACAGATGATGGGACGACATTAGAAATGGAGAACAGCGTGTTAAGAAGTCGCGGTGTCAGGGTCGGGTCAAGTGGTCCTCAGGTGCGTCTGACCCTTGGAAAATGGGTCATGGTGGCTGCAGATAAACAATGAAACAGTTTATTTACTACCTAAATACTCCTGCGGCTCACTGCCGGGTCAGGGGGAGAATGGAGTCACTTTAATATCGTCACAATAAATATTTACAAAGAATCTGCTAAAACTTGTAGATAAAATGGACACAAAGCTGCACCATCAGGGTAAGAACTGAGCCACCTCTGTACAGTGCAGGCGCCGGCTGTATTACACAGCCAGCACCCGAGAGTAGCTGATATCCCAAGATGAATGCCGGAACGAAAAGAAAAAAAAATTCCCCCAAGTAAAAGCAATAAAAAAGCGATCAAATCGTATGTACCTCAAAACGATATCACTTTAAAAGTCACCTCGCGAGTCCATTGATGGAAACATATAAAAGTTATGGGTCTCAGAAAATGGCGACACAACTCAAATGTTAGTCAACAAAGTTCTGAATTATTTTTAACCGTTAAAATATTGTATAATACTATAGGTATTGCTATATACTATATGGTATTGCTATAATTGTACTGATCTGGAGAATCACGTTGCAAGGTGAACGGCGTAAAAAACAAAACCCCAAAAACAATGTTGCAAGTTGAACGCCGTAAAAAAAAAAAAACCCAAAAACGATGTTGCAAGGTGAACGCCGTAAAAACAAAACCCCAAAAACAATGTTGCAAGGTGAACGCCGTAAAAAACAAAACCCCAAAAACGATGTTGCAAGGTGAACGCCGTAAAAACAAAACCCCAAAAACAATGTTACAAGGTGAACGCCGTAAAAACAAAACCCCAAAAACGATGTTGCAAGGTGAACGCCGTAAAAACAAAACCCCAAAAACGATGTTGCAAGGTGAACGCCGTAAAAACAAAACCCCAAAAATGATGTTGCAAGGTGAACGCCGTAAAAAACAAAACCCCAAAAACAATGTTGCAAGGTGAACGCCGTAAAAAACAAAACCCCAAAAACGATGTTGCAAGGTGAACGCCGTAAAAAACAAATCCCCAAAAACAATGTTGCAAGGTGAACGCCGTAAAAACAAAACCCCAAAAACAATGTTGCAAGGTGAACGCCGTAAAAACAAAACCCCAAAAACAATGTTACAAGGTGAACGCCGTAAAAAACAAAACCCCAAAAACGATGTTGCAAGGTGAACGCCGTAAAAAAACAAAACCCCAAAAACAATGTTGCAAGGTGAACGCCGTAAAAAAACAAAACCCCAAAAACGATGTTGCAAGGTGAACGCCGTAAAAACAAAACCCCAAAAACAATGTTGCAAGGTGAACGCCGTAAAAACAAAACCCCAAAAAACAATTTTGCAAGGTGAACGCCGTAAAAACAAAACCCCAAAAAACAATTTTGCAAGGTGAACGCCGTAAAAAAACAAAACCCCAAAAACAATGTTGCAAGGTGAACGCCGTAAAAAACAAAACCCCAAAAACGATGTTGCAAGGTGAACGCCGTAAAAAACAAAACCCCAAAAACGATGTTGCAAGGTGAACGCCGTAAAAAACAAAACCCCAAAAACGATGTTGCAAGGTGAACACCGTAAAAACAAAACCCCAAAAACAATGTTACAAGGTGAACGCCGTAAAAAACAAAACCCCAAAAACGATGTTGCAAGGTGAACGCCGTAAAAAACAAAACCCCAAAAACGATGTTGCAAGGTGAACGCCGTAAAAACAAAACCCCAAAAACGATGTTGCAAGGTGAACGCCGTAAAAAACAAAACCCCAAAAATGATGTTGCAAGGTGAACGCCGTAAAAAACAAAACCCCAAAAACGATGTTGCAAGGTGAACGCCGTAAAAACAAAACCCCAAAAACGATGTTGCAAGGTGAACGCCGTAAAAACAAAACCCCAAAAACAATGTTGCAAGGTGAACGCCGTAAAAAACAAAACCCCAAAAACGATGTTGCAAGGTGAACGCCGTAAAAAACAAAACCCCAAAAACAATGTTGCAAGGTGAACGCCGTAAAAAACAAAACCCCAAAAACGATGTTGCAAGGTGAACGCCGTAAAAACAAAACCCCAAAAACGATGTTGCAAGGTGAACGCCGTAAAAACAAAACCCCAAAAACAATGTTGCAAGGTGAACGCCGTAAAAAACAAAACCCCAAAAACGATGTTGCAAGGTGAACGCCGTAAAAAACAAAACCCCAAAAACAATGTTGCAAGGTGAACGCCGTAAAAAACAAAACCCCAAAAACAATGTTGCAAGGTGAACGCCGTAAAAAACAAAACCCCAAAAACGATGTTGCAAGGTGAACGCCGTAAAAAACAAATCCCCAAAAACAATGTTGCAAGGTGAACGCCGTAAAAAACAAATCCCCAAAAACAATGTTGCAAGGTGAACGCCGTAAAAAACAAAACCCCAAAAACGATGTTGCAAGGTGAACGCCGTAAAAAACAAATCCCCAAAAACAATGTTACAAGGTGAACGCCGTAAAAAACAAATCCCCAAAAACAATGTTGCAAGGTGAACCCCGTAAAAACAAAACCCCAAAAACAATGTTGCAAGGTGAACGCCGTAAAAAACAAAACCCCAAAAATGATGTTGCAAGGTGAACGCCGTAAAAAACAAAACCCCAAAAACGATGTTGCAAGGTGAACGCCGTAAAAACAAAACCCCAAAAACGATGTTGCAAGGTGAACGCCGTAAAAACAAAACCCCAAAAACAATGTTGCAAGGTGAACGCCGTAAAAAACAAAACCCCAAAAACGATGTTGCAAGGTGAACGCCGTAAAAAACAAAACCCCAAAAACAATGGCTAGAAGACTAAATAGGAGCACTCCGTATAATATATATGTGATCTTTCATTTCTTTATTTGTATCGTGATTATAAATGATTCATATGTTGCTCTCTTGTCTCCGGGTTTTGATAGTCACTTGTCATTTCCTTGGATTCCTTTATAAGTTGTTTTATCTACTTCTTTGTAGGAAGACATCAGATCGATTGTGAAACGCGTCGCTGTCTTTTAATAAATGTTTATTTACACCATCTTATCTTTGTTTTCATCGTGACAGCGACACTACAACGTTTGGGGTCACCCTGTAAGAAATCTTTCCCCTCCCACACACACACACTTGTTCTAATTGCACCTTCCGATCATTGACACTTTGTAATTCCTCATTCATTGACCGGTTGCTGTCTTGTGTATACGTCCTGCAGCATTGCTGCGTATATTGTATACAGTAAGTGCATCTGTATCCTCCACACAGATAATTGCCGCCTTCCCCTTTAATGTAGAGGAGCAGAGGACCTGATATCATTCTCCGTGCCGACATGGACGATACATGGGAATTAGTGTAACGCGCACATAAATCAGGACTTTAAAGTCACTTCCGAGGGGCGAGGTATTAATAGCGTAATGCATGTGAATGTGGAACATGAAATTCTAGATGTAGGGTTGTTGTTCGTAGTCCCGCTGCCCGCAGCTCCTCACAGAAAATGTCTAATAAGAGATAGATCAGACGGGAGCGTGAACGGTGGGGTGGGGTGTCCCATAGCAAACCATTCTGCAATCACTCCACCCCGAAAACATAATATCCCCATTACTATATAACCTGCAGTTCACTCGTACAGCGTCCGAACCTCTGATACTATACCGACAACCATAATACTACTAATCATTTATATTTCTATGGCACCAGCATATTCTGCAGCGTCGTACATTGCAAAGGAACATGTACAAACAAAATCTGTCATTACATTAAATTAGGAAATGGGACTTTTAGGGCAGGATGTTAGATAGGAATCGTATTATCTGGGATAGAGCATTCCAGAGAACTGGTGCAACATGAGAAAAGTCTTGGAGATGGGATTGGAAGGTTCGGATTATGGAAGATTTTAGTCTTAGATTGTTAGGAGAACAGAGAACACGGATTGGGTGGTAGACAGAGATGTGGGGGAGATGTAGGGCGGTGCATAACTGTGGAGAGGATGGTTAGGTGGTAGACAGATGAGGGAGGAGATGTAGGGCAGTGCAGCACTGTGGAGAGGACAGGTATGGTGGTAGAGAGGTGAGGAGGAGATGTAGGGCAGTGCAACTCTGTGGAGAGGATGGGTAGGGTGGTAGACAGAGATGAGGAGGAGATGTAGGGCAGTGCAGCACTGTGGAGAGGACAGGTATGGTGGTAGAGAGGTGAGGAGGAGATGTAGGGCGGTGCAGCACTTTGGAGAGGACAGGTAGGGTGGTAGACAGAGATGAGGAGGTGATGTAGGGCAGTGCAGCACTGTGGAGAGGACAGGTATGGTGGTAGAGAGGTGAGGAGGAGATGTAGGGCAGTGCAGCACTGTGGAGAGGACGGGTAGGTGGTAGACAGAGATGAGGAGGTGATGTAGGGCAGTGCAGCACTGTGGAGAGGACGGGTAGATGGTAGACAGAGATGAGGAGGTGATGTAGGGCAGTGCAGCACTGTGGAGAGGACAGGTATGGTGGTAGAGAGGTGAGGAGGAGATGTAGGGCAGTGCAGCACTGTGGAGAGGACGGGTAGGTGGTAGACAGAGATGAGGAGGTGATGTAGGGCAATGCAGCACTGTGGAGAGGACAGGTATGGTGGTAGAGAGGTGAGGAGGAGATGTAGGGCAGTGCAACACTGTGGAGAGGATGGGTAGGGTGGTAGACAGAGATGAGGAGGAGATGTAGGGCAGTGCAGCACTGTGGAGAGGACAGGTATGGTGGTAGAGAGGTGAGGAGGAGATGTAGGGCAGTGCAGCACTGTGGAGAGGACGGGTAGGTGGTAGACAGAGATGAGGAGGTGATGTAGGGCAGTGCAGCACTGTGGAGAGGACAGGTATGGTGGGAGAGAGGTGAGGAGGAGATGCAGGGCAGTGCAACACTGTGGAGAGGATGGGTAGGGTGGTAGACAGAGATGAGGAGGAGATGTAGGGCAGTACAGCACTGTGGCGAGGACAGGTAAGGTGGTAGACAGAGGTGAGGAGATGTAGAGCAGTGCAGCACTGTGGAGCGGACGGATAGATGGTAGACAGAGATGAGGAGGAGATGTAGGGCAGTGCAGCACTGGAGAGAGTATGGGTAGGTGGTAGACAGCTGAGAAGGAGATGTAGGGCGAGGCAGCACTGGAGAGAGTATGGGTAGGTGGTAGACAGCTGAGAAGGAGATGTAGGGCAGTGCAGCACTGGAGAGAGGATGGGTTGGTGGTAGACAACTGAGAAGGAGATGTAGGGCGAGGCAGCACTGGAGAGAGGATGGGTAGGTGGTAGACAGCTGAGAAGGAGATGTAGGGCGAGGCAGCACTGGGGACTGCTTTGTGGCTGAGAGTGATCATTTTAGATTGGATTCTACGGTGGATGGGCAACTGTTCCAATGACTGGGACAGGGTAAGGAAAGTCCAGTGTCCGGCATAGAGTGAGGACAGTGCAGTGACTGGCACAGAGTAGTGGAAGTACATTGACTGGCACAGGGTGAGGGTAGCACCACAGGCACAGGGTTGGGAAAAGACAGTGACTGTCACAAGTTTAGGGAAGTGCAGTAGCAGGCACAGGGTTGGGGAAGTTCAGTGGCTAGCACAGCGTGGAGGCAGTTCAGTGCAGGTCTCAGGTTGGGCCAGTGCAAGGACTGGCACGGGATAGAGACAGCACTGTAAAAATGTACTCTTTCATTTCTCTTGTGGTGATGCTGCAGGGAAATTAAACATTTGTTGCCAGAGTCTAGCTGATCATTAAGATCCTATCTGTGGCCAAAATATTTGTTCAAATAAAGCTGTATAATCCAAACTAGGTGCTTCTACGTCTATATTATAATAGATGCCTAAAACTGCACAAGAAATCAAAATTCACAAATATTCTACCTAACCTCCATCAGGGCAGAGCTGTGATCTGTGCCTACAGGAAGTCTGCAGTAGTCTGAGCCACGCCTCCTGTCTCACCATTGGTTCAGGCTGGTGCTCCCTCCCACCTCCATTCAGCTCTGCTTCCTCTGTATGGCTGCTGTGAATAATCACCTGCCCAGCACCGGCTCCAGTGCCTAGAGAGTGGGTTTCCATTTAAGAGAGGGCAGAATAATTATAATGTACAGTGGCGTGTAAAAGTCTGGGCGCCCCTGGTCACAATTACTATTACTGTGAACAGTTAAGCAAGTTGAGGATAAAATTATCTCTAAAAGGCCTGAAGTTACAGATGACACATTTCCTTTGTATTTTAGGCAAAAAAAAGAAATATATATTTTCAAAAATTACAAAAAAAAAAAAGGGCCTATGCAAAAGTTTGGATACCCTTGGAGATTTGTGTGTTCACATAACTATGATCAAGGTTTCAGAACTTAATTAGCCTGTTAGGGTTATGGCTTGTTCACTATCATCGTTTGGAAAGGCCGGTGATGGAGATTTCCCAGGTTTATAAAAACCTCCCCTAACCTTGTGCCAAAAACCAGCAGCCATGGGATCTACTAAGCAGCTGCCGGGCACTGACAATGGCCACAAAGCTGGAGAAGCTATAAGAAGATAGCAAAGAGTTTTCAAGTTGCCCTTTCCTCAGTTCAAAATGTAATTAAGAAATGGAAGTTACCAGGAACAGTGGAGGTCAAGATAAGGTCTGGAAAACCAAGCAAAATTTCAGTGAGAGCTGCTTGTAGGATTGCTAGAGAGGCAAATCAGAACCCCCCGCTTGACTGCAGAAGACCTTCAGAAATATTTAGCAGACTCTGGAGTTGTGGTCCATTGTTCTACTGTTCAGAGACATCTGCACAAATATGGCCTTCATGGAAGAGTCATCAGAAGAAAACCTCTCCTGCGTCATCACCATAAAATTCAGCATCAGAAGTGGAAAAGAACATCTAAACAAGCTGATGTATCCTGGAAACAAGTCCTGTGGACTGATGAGGAAAAATAGAAGTCTTTGGCCACAATGAGGAGAAAATGTGTGGCGAAAAAGGGCGCAGAATTTCAGGAAAAGAACATCCCGCCAACCATTAAGCATGGGGGAGGATCAATCATGCTTTGGGGTTGTGTTACAGCAAATGACACTGCGAACATTTCACAGGTAGAGGGAAGAATGGATTCAATGAAATTTCAACAAATTCTTGATGCAAACCTAACACCATCTGTAAAAAGCTGAAGGTGAAAAGAGGATGATCCTACATATGGATAATGATCCTAAACATACGTCATAATCCACAATAGACGACCTCAAAAGGCGCAAGCTGAAGCTTTTACAATGGCCCTCACAGTCCCCTGATCTGAACATGATTGAAAATCAGTGGCGAGACCTCAAAATAGCAGAGGAGGCAAGACGCCCCAGGAATCTCACAGAACTGGAGGAATTCTCCAAGGAAGAATCGAGGAAAATCCCTCAAACAAGAACTGAAAGACTCTTGTCTGGCTACAAAAAGCGTTTACAAGCTGTGATACTTTCCAAAGGGGGCGCTACTAGGTACTGACCATGCAGGGCGCACAAACTTTTGCATCGGCCCATTTTCCTTTTTGTAATTTTTAACATGTAAAATAGAAAATACGTTTTTTTTTTTTCTCTAAAATTCAAAGGAAATGTGACATCTGTAACTTTAGGCCTTTTAGATCATTTCATCCTCAACTTGCTGAACTGTTCACAATAACAGTCCATTCTGACCAGGGGTGCACAAACTTTTGCATCGGCCCATTTTCCTTTTTGTAATTTTTAAAATGTAAAATTGAAAATACGTTTTCTTTTTTCTCTAAAATTCAAAGGAATTGTGTCATCTGTAACTTTAGGCCTTTTAGATCATTTCATCTTCAACTTGCTTAACGGTTCACAATAACAGGAATTTTGACCTGGGGTGCACAAACTTTTACATGTCACTGTATGGGTTACTAAACCACAAATGAGCAAAAGAATATTACCAGGTAATTGCTGCACATATACTGAGGGGGTCTGGGGAAGCCACTTATATATTGTTATATAATGAAAGTCAATGTAGCACTAAGCATATGGTGTAACATTTCTGATAAATTCATCACAACATGCACTTTTGACATGCGGTTACATCTCTTCTTATATGTCTTTTACATAAAGCCCCCTTGAATAAAGCAGCACTGGGGTAGGGGGGCTGCAGCTGAGACCTGGGACTGAAGATGAAGCTGTTATTCTGCAGACATAGGGCAGAGCGCCTGATGATCCCCTCCTTGTTCTGCCCAAAGAAGGCCTTTGTTTTTCCCTGGTCCCGGTGCCAAAAAGTCCTGGCAGGGACTTGGAAAAAAAAAAAAACTCATTTGGACAAGTAGAAAAAAAACTACCCTAAAAGTGGAGGGGTCTGCGGAGCGGAGGGGGAATACACCAAACCTCTATTCTACCAAACCTGGGAGGACCGGGGCGGGGGGAGCTCAACTTTTCAAAGCCGACTTTAATATATGTAAAGAAACCTTTTGAGAGTCATCACTGGTTAATCAGCTGTCAGCGGCTGTACAGTGACACCGAGGCGTCCTGTAGTGGGCCGGGGGGCTCCTTTCAGTGCCAGCAATGAGGGGAAAAATGGAGGACACTCATGTCTATGTCTCGTCATTGTGGACTGCGATAAAATGATTGTGCAGAAGCTGCTGAGACCATTGCAGGTGTGAACTGCACCCAAAGGATGAAATAAAACCTGGGACCGAACGAAGACGTACAGTGTTGGCCCTTATTGAGTATCATTTTTTTGCCTGATACAAAGAATCACAAAGCGTTAATGTGACGTTACAAGACCAACCTGGTTCAACTAATGCATAAACTATACTGTAGTTAATCTATAGGATCAGTTCTGGTCAGGGGCGTAACTACAAGGCTATGTTCACACTATGCGTTTTTTGACTGCATAAGGTTTTTGCTTGATTTTTTTGCGGCGTTTTTTTTTGTTGCGTTTTTTTTTTTCACTCTCCTTTTATCTCTCTTATACCTAAAGTTCAGTGGAAAAAAAAATAAATCGTATTCTATTTCATCAGGTTTTGACACTTTTTGGTGTGTTTTTTCATCCCCCATTAAAAAAAAAAAAAGAAGTGCCATGCTCTATTGTGCAACATACTGATCAAACAAAAACCAAGGTGTGAACAGAGATTTCTGGACTTTGCTAGTGCTTGGAAAACGCAGCTGAAAATTTGCAGAAAAATGCATAAAAGAAAACCACTAAAAAAATGCAATGTGTGAACATAGCCTAATAGGTGCAGGGGTTGCAATTGCACAAAAAAAAAGGTCCCATTAGACTGCAGACTACAGGCTGCTGCAGCAGAAGACCCCTGAAATGTGCAGTAGATTTGGATGATTGCAAAAGTTTATTAGAAATGTTCTGATTCCATTGTGTTATCATCTTGTTATGTAGCAATTCCCGAACCTTTTTCTACAAAGTATCCATTCATTTTACAGAAATGTAAAGAAGAGGATGTGTCTGAGGGACATATAATCCATATCTTCTTGGTATTTTATTACAGACGCATGCAGAAGAAGAAAAAATAAAAAACCCAGCCATCTCTTTGAGTCGTACTTGTGATCCTTTTTTAACAGCTGTTAGAGGAAGAATTGAGGGGATTTCTTTTTTTATGGTTAGGGAATTAATAGAGGTTTGGAGAATTGGGTTCACAGGGACTCTGAAAATCCGGAGAATGGAATTATATAGTGACAGTCATTATATGATGATAAAAGAGGACCATTTTACACCTGTAAAGTCAATGCACCCTGTGGCAACGACACCCAATGTGGCGAGCGGCGAAGCCTGCGCTGCCCCCCTTCCTTCTCCGCATGGGATAATGAATTATCCCCCAATAGTTTAGAGGTAACGATAGAAAGAGCAATTTACATCCGAAACTTCCATACATTCCATTAAAAAGAAACTCTCGGATCAGTAGAATTATTAGCAAAATCCAAAGGCAGAGGCCAGAATTCAGGAAAATAATACCTCCCGGTCGCAGCAAATGTATGACCGCGTCTACATTGTAACACTGGAGCTGCAGTTACCGGATGTTGTATCGATCACAGCACAATAGCGCTGATTTCTTGCTCCCCTCTATATTGATTTGCAAGAGTAAAGCCACGTTCACACGTTGAGTATTTGATCAGTATTTTACATCAGTATTTGTAGCCAAAACCAAGAATGGAACAGTCAGAGGAAAAGTATAATAGTAACACGTGATCCAGTTCTAAATGGCTTCCAAATACTGATGTAAAATACTGACCAAATACTGAACGTGTGAACGAGACCTAAGGGCTTGAGTATAATTGTTCCGTGCACTGCAAAACGTAGCAAACGCACCAATAAAATGTGCTAATTACACATGATAAAAAAT
The DNA here is from genome assembly GCF_046119375.1 of Phyllobates terribilis. Lineage (NCBI taxonomy): Eukaryota > Metazoa > Chordata > Amphibia > Anura > Dendrobatidae > Phyllobates > Phyllobates terribilis. The sequence continues at coordinate 95,176,244 of NW_027362772.1, forward strand.
CTGGTAAAAAAAAAAAATCACAGCATGCACGATCAATGGGTGCAAAAATCATATTACATACGTGTAACCATCTGTGAGGCTTTCATGGTTTATGGATTCATTGCAATTATTAAAAAAACAGGAAACTGTATTTGGCCTTTTATTATTTACTAAATTGTTTAAGTAAAATCCGGCGCCATATGGAAGTGACACGGACGGCACGCGGGAGAAATTGTCCTTTTTTTTTTCTTTATAAATAAATGACCTTTTTGCTAAGACTCACATGAACCCGGCTAAACCCAGGACCCCAGAGATATAAGGTTACAGTGTTAACCACTGAGCCGCCGTGCTGCCCTGTATATAAAACAGTGCTAACCACTGAGCCGCCGTGCAGATGGCTTAACTTTTAGACAGTGCAAACTTAGAGAAGACCGTCTTAAATCATTCCAAATTTATCAAAAGTGAGAAGCTGTGGAGGGGGAGAGCAGTGCCCAAAATAGGGCGATACCGTCTGTTAAAGGATACCCCTTGACAAAGGTTGATCGCCAAAACGCGCGTTGGGGTTACTCTGATTCAGAGGCAATAGCTTCCCCCTGATAGATTGACTATGTTAGATTTACATGCTTCTATAAGCAATATATATGTATCAGATACTTGTCATGCTAATGATATTTTAGGTGATCACATATACTATGTCAATTGTGCTTTCTATGGAGCTTTCTCCACTGTGCGCGCTATTTTAACATACTGTGTGTTCTTCATGTATGTGCATTCACCCCTAATTGTAATTTTTGCAATAAAATTGATATTATTTGCCATAATATTTGTGATGGATCATCAATTTTGAGCTTCGGCTCCTTCCCCCCCCTGTTAAAGGCTAGGTATAAGCGATGGTAGCGCTCCCCTAGAGGTGATGTATGCAGGTACAACACCTAGAAAAGCTTGGAAAGCCACTGCTGCTGCTGTCCACCGGCTGGAGGAAAAGGTTCTTCTAGATGTATAATGGCAAAAATGGAAGCTGTCACATTTAGGCGGAATGAAGAGCCTTGGGATTCCAAATTGCTTTTTTATTAATACCAACGCGTTTCTGCATCGGACCGGCGCTATAAAAAAAAACAAGTTTGCCACAGTGTCACATCTCGATTCATTACCCCTTTTCCAACATCGCCTTCGCCTTGCTGAGGAAATGAGTCCAAAACGCTTAAGAAATGTGATGTAAAGCGAGTGGGACAGCTGTTATTTGGGCACAAGTTCATATATAATAAATAGTAAATGAATTTCCACAAATCAGACTTGGTTAGAGCATGCTGACATTAATTTTTTTCCAATGTCATACCTTGGTCTGTGTGTAATCCGGCGTGCGCAGACAGCACAACAACTGCTTTTTTATATGGAATCCTTTTTGTATCAATAAATATTTTGCACTTTATGGAAGCTGGAAGGTTTTTTCTCCTTATATTACATACACACATATTTATTCATATCTGCAGATTTTGCTGCAGATCAGCAGTTAATCCCAGCAAAATCCACAATGTCCTTTTTGATTTGAGGATTTGATTGCGGATTTCTTCTTCTTTCCTCACTGAATTCTATGAGGATAGCCCACCACAAGTACATCCCCCATAGGTTTTTATACAGATCTCATCTACATGGGCAGGTCCTGTCATCCACTGTACAAGATCGCAGGTAAAAATCTGCAATGTGTGAATTCACTTTACTAATTAAAATGTTATGATTAATTCACAAAAGAAACAAACAAAAAAAAAAACGATCCGGATGAATTCCGTTATAGACCATGATGGAAATAGCGAAGATCAATGATGCGATTTTGTCCCATTTAGTAAAGTTCGTTTTTATAAGTGGAAAACATATCGCAGAACAGTGTGAACAGAGCCTGCGCAGGACGTGCGGCCCGCCGGCATCGTCACCTAATGTCTGGGGGTCACAAGCACAAAGTTTGAACTTTTATCAGAGTTTTTTTTTTTTTTCCTTGGGTGTCTGGTCCAGGCTGGACAATAAGGATAGGAAAGTGTTCTGACATTTTCAATTATATAAAAAAAAAATATTGACTGATGCTAAATGCAATAACGATATAAATAATAAAAACTATCCCCTATATTTCTCTATCTCACTGTATTGGTTAGAAGTTTCCTTTATTTTACTTTTTTTTTTTTTTCAATATAAATAAAGTAATGCAAAGTATCGAATGGGAAATAAACTGACAAAAAAAAGCGCATCTGTCTGCACAAGTCCGTTTTTATAGCTTTCACAAAAATTATTTAAAAAAATGATTAATCTACATCAATATCCAGATTGCATCAACTTCACTAAACAGAAAAGTATCCAGCAATGACTGCTGCTGACCGCCGCATCTGCGCCTTGGTTCAGGTTAAAAGACGCATGGATTTTTTGTGTGACCTGTAGCATAAATTACCTGTGATGAAAAGATTGGTTGAGACTGATAGAAATCTTGTGAATTATTTTAATAAAATTGATCTGATGCGCTTAGAAATCAACACAGTGTAATCGTGATAGATGTCCCCAGATTCCACCTTTTACTATTGAATCTGAGTGGACGATCGTATTTGTCTTCAGATCGTTTCATCTGTGACCAGAGTCTGATCATCTGCCTCCAGAAGGTCATAGATGAAATGGAAGGGGAAAGAGCAGACCCTGGATCAGCAGCTCCACAGAGAGAGAAGACCCTGGATCAGTAGCTCCACAGAGGGAGAAGACCCTACATCAGCAGCTACACAGAGGGAGAAGACCCTGGATCAGCAGCTCCACAGAGGGAGAAGACCCTGGATCAGTAGCTCCACAGAGGGAGAAGACCCTACATCAGCAGCTACACAGAGGGAGAAGACCCTGGATCAGCAGCTCCACAGAGGGAGAAGACCCTGGAGCAGCAGCTACACAGAGGGAGAAGACCCTGGAGCAGCAGCTACACAGAGGGAGAAGACCCTGGAGCAGCAGCTACACAGAGGGAGAAGACCCTGGATCAGTAGCTCCACAGAGGGAGAAGACCCTACATCAGCAGCTACACAGAGGGAGAAGACCCTGAATCAGCAGCTCCACAGAGGGAGAAGACCCTGGATCAGCAGCTACACAGAGGGAGAAGACCCTGGAGCAGCAGCTACACAGAGGGAGAAGACCCTGGAGCAGCAGCTACACAGAGGGAGAAGACCCTGGAGCAGCAGCTACACAGAGGGAGAAGACTCTGAAGCAGCAGCTACACAGAGGGAGCAGACCCTGAAGCAGCAGCTACACAGAGGGAGCAGACCCTGGAACAGCAGCTCCATAGAGGGAGCAGACCCTGGAGCAGCTGCTCCACAGAGGGGACAGACCCTGGAGCAGCAGGTCCACAGAGGGGGCAGACCCTGGAACAGCAGCTCCATAGAGGGAGCAGACCCTGGAGCAGCTGCTCCACAGAGGGGACAGACCCTGGAGCAGCAGGTCCACAGAGGGGGCAGACCCTGGAGCAGCAGGTCCACAGAGGGGGCAGACCCTGGAGCAGCAGGTCCACAGAGGGAGCAGACCCTGGATCAGCAGGTCCACAGAGGGGGCAGACCCTGGAGCAGCAGCTCCACAGAGGGGGCAGACCCTGGGCTGTAGCTCCACAGAGGGGGCAGACCCTGGATCAGCAGCTCCACAGAAGGGGCAGACCCTTGAGCAGCAAGTCCACAGAGGGGGCAGACCCTGGAGCAGCAGGTCCACAGAGGGGGCAGACCCTGGAGCAGCAGCTCGCTAGAGGGGGCAGACCCTGGAGCAGTTGCTCTACAGAGGGAGCAGACCCTGGAGCAGTTGCTCTACAGAGGGAGCAGACCCTGGAGCAGTTGCTCTACAGAGGGGGCAGACCCTGGAACAGCAGGTCCACAGAGGGGGCAGACCGTGGAGCAGCAGCTCTACAGAGGGAGCAGACCTTGGAGCAGCAGCTCTACAGAGGGAGCAGACCCTGGCGCAGCAGCTCTACAGAGGGAGCAGACCTTGGAGCAGCAGCTCTACAGAGGGAGCAGACCCTGGAGCAGTTGCTCTACAGAGGGAGCAGACCCTGAAGCAGCAGCTCTACAGAGGGGGCAGACCCTGGAGCAGCAGCTCTACAGAGGGAGCAGACCCTTGAGCAGCAGCTCTACAGAGGGAGCAGACCCTGGAGCAGCAGCTCTACAGAGGGAGCAGACCCTGGAGCAGTTGCTCTACAGAGGGAGCAGACCCTGGAGCAGTTGCTCTACAGAGGGGGCAGACCCTGGAGCAGCAGCTCTACAGAGGGAGCAGACCCTGGAGCAGCAGCTCTACAGAGGGAGCAGACCCTGGAGCAGCAGCTCTACAGAGGGGGCAGACCCTGGAGCAGCAGCTCTACAGAGGGAGCAGACCCTGGAGCAGCAGCTCTACAGAGGGAGCAGACCCTGGAGCAGCAGCTCTACAGAGGGAGCAGACCCTGGAGAAGTTGCTCTACAGAGGGAGCAGACCCTGGAGCAGCAGCTCTACAGAGGGAGAAGACCCTGGAGCAGCAGCTCTACAGAGGGAGCAGACCCTGGAGCAGCAGCTCTACAGAGGGGGCAGACCCTGGATCAGCAGCTCCACAGAAGGGGCAGACCCTTGAGCAGCAAGTCCACAGAGGGGGCAGACCCTGGAGCAGCAGGTCCACAGAGGGGGCAGACCCTGGAGCAGCAGCTCGCTAGAGGGGGCAGACCCTGGAGCAGTTGCTCTACAGAGGGAGCAGACCCTGGAGCAGTTGCTCTACAGAGGGAGCAGACCCTGGAGCAGTTGCTCTACAGAGGGGGCAGACCCTGGAACAGCAGGTCCACAGAGGGGGCAGACCGTGGAGCAGCAGCTCTACAGAGGGAGCAGACCTTGGAGCAGCAGCTCTACAGAGGGAGCAGACCCTGGCGCAGCAGCTCTACAGAGGGAGCAGACCTTGGAGCAGCAGCTCTACAGAGGGAGCAGACCCTGGAGCAGTTGCTCTACAGAGGGAGCAGACCCTGAAGCAGCAGCTCTACAGAGGGGGCAGACCCTGGAGCAGCAGCTCTACAGAGGGAGCAGACCCTTGAGCAGCAGCTCTACAGAGGGAGCAGACCCTGGAGCAGCAGCTCTACAGAGGGAGCAGACCCTGGAGCAGTTGCTCTACAGAGGGAGCAGACCCTGGAGCAGTTGCTCTACAGAGGGGGCAGACCCTGGAGCAGCAGCTCTACAGAGGGAGCAGACCCTGGAGCAGCAGCTCTACAGAGGGAGCAGACCCTGGAGCAGCAGCTCTACAGAGGGGGCAGACCCTGGAGCAGCAGCTCTACAGAGGGAGCAGACCCTGGAGCAGCAGCTCTACAGAGGGAGCAGACCCTGGAGCAGCAGCTCTACAGAGGGAGCAGACCCTGGAGAAGTTGCTCTACAGAGGGAGCAGACCCTGGAGCAGCAGCTCTACAGAGGGAGAAGACCCTGGAGCAGCAGCTCTACAGAGGGAGCAGACCCTGGAGCAGCAGCTCTACAGAGGGGGCAGACCCTGGATCAGCAGCTCCACAGAAGGGGCAGACCCTTGAGCAGCAAGTCCACAGAGGGGCAGACCCTGGAGCAGCAGGTCCACAGAGGGGGCAGACCCTGGAGCAGCAGCTCGCTAGAGGGGGCAGACCCTGGAGCAGTTGCTCTACAGAGGGAGCAGACCCTGGAGCAGTTGCTCTACAGAGGGAGCAGACCCTGGAGCAGTTGCTCTACAGAGGGGGCAGACCCTGGAACAGCAGGTCCACAGAGGGGGCAGACCGTGGAGCAGCAGCTCTACAGAGGGAGCAGACCTTGGAGCAGCAGCTCTACAGAGGGAGCAGACCCTGGCGCAGCAGCTCTACAGAGGGAGCAGACCTTGGAGCAGCAGCTCTACAGAGGGAGCAGACCCTGGAGCAGTTGCTCTACAGAGGGAGCAGACCCTGAAGCAGCAGCTCTACAGAGGGGGCAGACCCTGGAGCAGCAGCTCTACAGAGGGAGCAGACCCTTGAGCAGCAGCTCTACAGAGGGAGCAGACCCTGGAGCAGCAGCTCTACAGAGGGAGCAGACCCTGGAGCAGTTGCTCTACAGAGGGAGCAGACCCTGGAGCAGTTGCTCTACAGAGGGGGCAGACCCTGGAGCAGCAGCTCTACAGAGGGAGCAGACCCTGGAGCAGCAGCTCTACAGAGGGAGCAGACCCTGGAGCAGCAGCTCTACAGAGGGGGCAGACCCTGGAGCAGCAGCTCTACAGAGGGAGCAGACCCTGGAGCAGCAGCTCTACAGAGGGAGCGGACCCTGGAGCAGCAGCTCTACAGAGGGAGCGGACCCTGGAGCAGCAGCTCTACAGAGGGAGCAGACCCTGGAGCAGCAGCTCTACAGAGGGAGCAGACCCTGGAGCAGCAGCTCTACAGAGGGAGCGGACCCTGGAGCAGCAGCTCTACAGAGGGAGCGGACCCTGGAGCAGCAGCTCTACAGAGGGAGCAGACCCTGGAGCAGTTGCTCTACAGAGGGAGCAGACCCTGGAGCAGCAGCTCTACAGAGGGAGCAGACCCTGGAGCAGCAGCTCTACAGAGGGAGCAGACCCTGGAGCAGTTGCTCTACAGAGGGAGCAGACCCTGGAGCAGCAGCTCTACAGAGGGGACACCTTTGCTCCTTTGTCCGCTCCCCCAGCAGAGCGCAGACCTTTCGCTTATGATTGTTTTCTGCCTGCTTTCCCAGGAGAGGATCCCTGTGAACATAAATTAATTCTCATTACACACAAATTAAAAGCCTCTCTGGCTGGACTGCTGGCATGACGATGATGATGATGAGCCAGGGAGGGTCCTGCAATATACACAGTACACAGCCCATCTGCCATTATTACCTGTGCAGCCCCCTTCCTCCATGTACAGGTGCCTATTATCCTCATCTTCCTGTAATGTCCTTTTATTTTTCTTTCTGTCTCCTGCTGATGAATGACCCTTTAATAGCATTATATAGGAAGTGACAGGAGCAATCTGCCTCTGTAATAACTGCTCTAATGAGAGGCTACAATGTGACACTGATGGCCACGACTGACACTGTTACTGAGAAGTATTAATGGAGACAAAGGGATATATAATATCCACTGAGGATTTACATTATAATGTTTAGTTCGATTCTCAGTTCTTCTAGGTAAAGAATTTTGTGTAAACAATGTAGAGGATAAAGAAACAAAAAGTAATAATACCAATACGCATAACAATATTACTAAACGATACTACAAATATTAATTATTGTAAAATTAATTAATAATTAGCAATAGTTCTAGATATACTCCCTCATCATCCTCCATAAATCGCAGATTCACTCTGCAGCTATTTTCCCCCCAACAATATTTTGTTAATGACATAAGCAGACATTTCCACTTGGAATATTTAATAATAATAAAAAAAAACCTCTTTAATCCAATATTATAGTTGCTAATAAAATTATTACTTTTTCTTTTTTTCATGCAAAACCTTGAAATAAATTCGAGATAATAAAAGGGTTAATTCGGTGGGTTTTTTTTAACCCCTTAAAGTCCGCTATTTTGCACTTGCGATCTGATTATTTTCGTTTGCACTGTAATAAAATTCATTAATTAATTACCATATGAGGGTAAAGTGAAGAACAGCACCCCCTTTCCCTACACAGATTAATAAGGCTGCGAGGTGTGTAAGGGTCGCCATCACTGCAAGCAGCGGCTGGGGGGGGATGTTGCCCCAGTCCTCTCAGGCAGGTAACCCCCCACATCTACTTGTGAAATTGCCATTTCACCCCTCCACACTGTTTAATTGTTGGAAAGATGATTTGTGAAATTGCTCTCCACCAGGACATCAGTGCACGCCTGTCGTGGCTGCAAAGAGATCCTGGGGAGCTGACAACTCTCTGCAGCCCCAAATTACAGGGGGCAATTAAAAGGTTCATTAAGATGCCTGCACAGGGCACACTGGGGGGCTGAGATTAATGGCAGCATTCAGGGAACCCTGATTAATAATAATAAATGCTGCACATTATTTATTACATTATTTATTGCATTATTTATTGCATTATTTATTACATTATTTATTACATTATTTATTGCATTATTTATTACATTATTTATTACATTATTTATTGCATTATTACATTATTTATTACATTATTTATTGCATTATTTATTACATTATTTATTGCATTATTACATTATTTATTGCATTATTTATTACATTATTTATTGCATTATTACATTATTTATTGCATTATTTATTACATTATTTATTGCATTATTTATTACATTATTTAATACACTTGTTGGATGCAGCAGAGTTGGGCACCGAGTACAGGAAATTGTGGGGGGAAGAATGAAGATGATCGAGTCGATCACCCCTCTATAAACTTATGTGATAGGTGGTCTTCATTACCCACATAAACTCAGCTGTTAACAGTATCACAGATAGGAGCCCCCTAAATAAGGATCCCACAAGGACCCTGCATGTGAATATCAGATGGAATGTTCGTTACAATGTATCATGTGAGCTGTATAACGTTCTCATCCCTTCTGTCGCAGCACACAGCCTTCTTTCTCTCCTCTGCTCTTTGTATCTAGTTCACACATCTACTGATATTCTTTGGAATCGTCAGTGATCTGGGGGGACAATGTAGGATAAATCCAGGACAGAATGAAAAAGTTTCCTCTGAATATTAAGAACCCCCTCATTTTACATATGAAAAACATTGATTGTGAAGTTTGGCGTCATCCCCTGCTGAGAAGGATTTTCAGCTCTGCTCGGCCCCCCCAAAAAACGTGCACCCCCTGTCTGCCCAGGGACAGCCATTGTCCTGTGACTGCCCAGTGTCTGCACCTGGAGCTCTGCATAAGATGGAATTAAGACAGGTAGTGCCAAGGACTAGGGGCAGCAAGACAAAATCTTCCTAGAAATTCAGCCCTGCTTATGATATTCCTGACACTGTACCTGGGCACCTGGCAGAAAGCAGAGCAGCCTCACCATAGCGATTCATTAAGATTTGCTCCCACATCATCTCCCCCCCCCCCCCCTCACCAGCAATATTGAGCACATTTTTAAAGAAACTGTAAAAGAAAAAGTCTATTTTTTTTTCCCCCTATGATATCTGAGAGAGAATGAGGCCGGGTGTAAAGTAGTGACAATCCTCCCAGCCTGTGCATTGTGCCTTCTGCTTGCCATTGGTCCAGGAGCCCAGTCCACTGCCCCAACCCTCTTCATGAATAAAAGAACCAGGGAAGAGCCTATCATCAGTGATCACAGCCTCTCCTCCTCCACAGTGCGCCAAACTTCAGGCCACTTTACCAACTTGCAAAGCTCTCAGCTGACATTGTGCTGCCCCCCCCAAAACATCCTGCACCTCACCAGAAGTCAAGCGCAAGACCCCTGCTATCCTCCTACTGCGGTGCCAGGCTCCTAGTTTTGCAGCAGGGAACCTATTTTCCCAACTTTCTGGGGACCACCACTCTGTATCTTTTTTTTTTTATTATTCCAAAAGACTGGGGGCTACACAGACTTGTCATTCCATTGGACATTTAACTGGGCTCCACTGAGAACCAGGAGTCTATTCCAGCCGCCCAACTGCGAATGGCTGCCCTGCCTGGCACTGTCCCAAGAATGATGCGGCCGGCTCCAGGTCAGAACTACCCCCGGACAGGATTCCCCCTGGAAGGTAAGTGCCCCCCTGCAATGCTGGCCTCTGCCTGGCTGTCACTAGGAAGGGAGATAATACACATTCTATAATATAGGGAATGTATTCCAAAGCACACATCCTTTATTTAGATTCGTTTCCTTGTAGCATTTTGGGGAATACAGATAATACAGATGCATATAAATATATATATATTATATTTATATAATATATAAATATATATTATATATATATATATTTATTTATTTATTATTTCTTTATAAGTTTGCACGCTAGTCTTTGCTTTATTTGTAGCTCTTATGTTAGACCCTTGGGAAAATCCTGTAGAAAGAGTCGCTTTCTTTTTTTTTTTTTGTACCTGTAACTTTCTCAGCTCAGATGTGTCGCAGTGTCCAGTGAATGCGCCTTCGGTGCGGTTTAGTCGTTAATTGTCGCAGCTGTCAGGCTCAGTGTGTGACTGTCCCACTTCTCCAAAATCCATCTCCATCTATTCCGTGATCAAGTGGCCGCAATAAAACTGTGAAAAGCCACGAAAACTGCAAAACACACAATCCGCGGGGATTTACTGGAGAGCCGAAAGAAAGGAAAACAGGCGCAAAGAGACAGATCAACGGATTACTGCGATGTTTGCTCAACATGACTGCGAATAATGAGTGCGGCTTGTCGGGGCCACTTCACGGTGAGATGGGCCCTCAGAGTGGCCCCTCACCTGCAATCACCGCTGCAGGGTGTAGGAGCCAAGTGACCGGGGAATTAACGGCGCATGATTGTCATTAAATCTCCAAATATCTGCGTCCTCCCCGGCGAGCTAAATTATGCAGCTCCCATGCCGGAAAATCGCCCTAATCTGCTCCATCTGAATGAGACGATATTAAACAAATTGCCGATCTCTCTGCCGGATTATCAGAGCCCAGCAGCCCTTTAATAGCTCCAGCGGAAAATCGGCGCAGTTCTTTCCATCAGTTTATATGATATAAGAGCCCCCCTCCTATAGAGAGCAGATATGTCCATCTTCTAATCATTTAATAATATTTACTACATATTACTGCAAAGGTTTTATAATCAATCCTGATAATTAATAGCAGGAAAAAGTAACAAAAAAAAAAAAATCATACAAGGTCCTGAGATTTCAGGGGGAAAAATAAGAACAAAACAAAACGAGATAATAAAGATATTCCTTAATTTAACTATGAATAAAGACTAAAGTCACCCACTTTGTATATAGATCCATTATGTAATATATTATATTCATACAGATGCTTTTTTGCTGTGTAAAATAAATATAATGTTAGAATGTATAAGTGTTATATGTACATTGATATTAGAAATATGGAATATATAATATATATATATATATATATATATATATATATATATATATAATGAGTATTAATATTCCAGCAGTCGATATTATGTGTCTGGGTTTAGCATATGTACATTAATACATGGGATATGATATATATATATATATATATATATATATATATATATATATATATCATGAGTATTAATATTCCAGCAGTCGATATTATGTGTCTGGGTTTAGCATATGTACATTAATACATGGGATATGATATATATATATATATATATATATATATATATATATATATATATATATACCATGAGCATTAATATTCGAGCAGTCGATACTATGTATCTGGGCTTAGCATATGTACATTAATACATGGGATATTATATATATATATATATATATATATATATATATATATATATATATCAAGAGTATTAATATTCCAGCAGTCGATACTATGTATCTGGGTTTAGCATATGTACATTAATACATGGGATATGATATATATATATATATATATATATATATATATATATATATATATATATATATATATATATATATATGTATATATATCATGAGTATTAATATTCGAGCAGTCGATACTATGTATCTGGGTTTAGCATATGTACATTAATACATGGGATATTATATATATATATATATATATATATATATATATATATATATATATATATATATATATATATATATATATATATATCATGAGTATTAATATTCCAGCAGTCGATACTATGTATCTGGGTTTAGAATATGTACATTGATACATTCATATTATTAGAGTGAAATACATAGAACACACGTGGGAATATTCTCGCCGTGGATACAATGTATCAGGGTGTAATACATAATTTGTATTAGAATATCCTGGCATAGTATAACATGTACATATTATGGATCAGGAGGATATAATTTGTGCTTTTGCCTAGTGTATTTGTGGGTAGTATTTCTATAAACTGATGTGGAAACGAATATTTCAGGCAGTCTTATTATATTTAATATTAGTTAACGAATACTTCAGTAATAGCACTTAATACTTTATCCAGTGTACAGTATGAGAGGGTAGTAAATATAAAAGTATTAATCAGTGCGTGTATCACTTATGTAAAGTTCTAGAATGTTAATAGCGCATCCAATGTATGGAAATGTACAGGAGTGCCCATTATACAAGACCAGCTGATGGTTATTGATATAATTAATAGTCGTTAATGATCAGTATAATTAGTAGATATTAATATTCCAGTCTCAGCAGTTTAGTGAATGTGTGAGGACAGTTATATTAACACAATAAATCTTGTAGTATTGTGCAATGAATGATCAGACACAATGTAGCAGCGCTGGGAGCAGATCTTTGCAGGTAGCCATCATCCAGTGAAGGTGGTGCACAGTCCAGGATCCAGTGAAGGTGGTGCACAGTCCAGGATCCAGTGAAGGTGGTGCACAGTCCATACCCTTATCCCTGCTGCTGGTAGTTTGTGGGGGCTGCACTCACTCTGCAGGGTGGTCGGCTTATTGTATAGGAATGTGATAAGTTTGTATTTTCTTCTCTCCTCCAGTGTCCACTCCTCTGGGCCAAGGTCGAGTAAACCAACTCGGAGGAGTCTTCATCAATGGCAGACCCCTGCCCAACCACATCAGACACAAGATTGTAGAGATGGCCCACCATGGGATCCGGCCATGTGTCATCTCCAGGCAGCTCCGGGTCTCTCATGGCTGCGTGTCCAAAATCCTGTGCAGATACCAAGAGACTGGCTCCATCAGGCCCGGGGCCATCGGGGGCAGCAAGCCCAGGGTGAGTGGAGACATTGTATATCACAGGCCACTGCTACATGATAACTAGCCATACAGTAAATGTGGCTATAACGGCAAAACACGGGAAATCAGCACATATATATATATGTAAAGGCGTCCTCTGCCCCTCCATACTGACCTGCTGCCCCCCATGTGTTCACCATTAAAGCAGGTGGCCACTCCCGATGTTGAGAAGAAGATCGAGGAATACAAGAGGGAGAACCCCGGGATGTTCAGCTGGGAGATCCGGGACCGGCTGCTGAAGGACGGGCACTGTGACCGGAGCTCGGTCCCCTCAGGTGAGCGCAGGGGCCGCAGTCCCAGGACCCAAAACTACCAGCTCCCTGTACACAAGACCCTGAGTGTGTGCTCCACTGTATGAGTGTGCACTGAGATAATGAGTGTGTGCTCAGCAGTGTGAGTGTGCACAGAGGTAATGAGTGTGTACTCAGATGTATGAGTGTGCACAGAGGTAATGAGTGTGTACTCAGATGTATGAGTGTGCACAGAGGTAATGAGTGTGTACTCAGCAGTGTGAGTGTGCACAGAGATAATGAGTGTGTACTCAGATGTATGAGTGTGCACAGAGGTAATGAGTGTGTGCTCAGCAGTGTGAGTGTGCACAGAGGTAATGAGTGTGTACTCAGATGTATGAGTGTGCACAGAGGTAATGAGTGTGTGCTCAGCAGTGTGAGTGGTGAGTGTGCACAGAGATAATGAGTGTGTGCTCAGATGTATGAGTGTGCACAGAGATAATGAGTGTGTGGTCAGCAGTGTGAGTGTACATACACTGCACAGGCACAGAGATAATGTGTGTTCTCCCTTGTACATGTGTGCACAATGTATATTATGGGATATATAGGATGAGTGTTCTAACTTGTATATATATGTGCGCAATGTATATTATGGGATATACAGGATGTGTTCTCACTTGTATATATGTGTGTGCACAATGTATATTATGGGATATACAGGATGTGTTCTCACTTGTATATATGTGTGTGCACAATGTATATTATGGGATATATAGGATGAGCGTTCTCCCCTAGGTGTGCTTTTCCTGTATATTCCAAGATGTGTGTGCCCTCTGTATGTGTGTGCTGTACTCTGAATATTATAGTATATATTGAACAGTTGTTCTCACTTGTATAAGTATGTATGTTGTATTTTATATAAGTTTGCTTTTTGGTACTTTAAGAAATCGTTTTTCCCCCTGCTTATATTTTGGATGCTCACAACTAGGAAAGACTTTTTTCTCTTGTTTATTATAGGATTATGCATGTTCTCAATATATATTTTAAATGTATTAAATTATAGGATTAGTTTGCGCCTTAATGTAGTATAGGATGGTGCTAACAAAGTAAGGGTGAAAGTGCCTGATATAGTGTAAGTGCACATACTGTGTATTATATATGTGTACACCATATAAATGGTATTATTGGTTGTGTGTGTGCACCTTGTGTATATTAGGATAAGTATAGAATTATTCATATCCACAATATTATATTACAAATGTATCTGCTTCTTAATATAATTGTGCACTTTGCATATGATATGAGTATAAACGTGGGCAATGTACATTTTAGAAGTGTGAATGATGATGAATGTGCACATTGTATAAGTTTATATAATGTTATATTATAGTAACTTTCTATTATATGTTATACTAGATAAGGATGATACTAGATAGGTGTTTAACTTATTATTATTTTGGGGGGTGGGGGGGATCAGTGTGTTCTCCTATATATTTTATTTTTTTGTGTTTCCAGTGTATTGATCTGTAAAGTTAAATGTTTTTGGTGTATATTGGAAGTATAAAGGTCTTAAGTATACTTTTTTATTTTTATTATTATTATTATTAATTTATAATGTTCACATTTTCATTCTACACTATTGGTTGAGTGCTGCACCCATAGTACAGGATGTATACTATGTATACTGAGTATATACTGTGAGTTCGGACATCATTATATTATATGAGTTTATTTTTATAGGACCTGTGTACAATGATAATATATATATATATATATATATATATATATATATAGATATAGATATATAGAGAGAGAGAGAGAGAGATATATAGATATATATATATATATATATATAGATATATATATAGATATAATATGTGTATATAATGCATTTGCTCCTAGCTGCACACTATATATCATGTATATTTAAGCCTATTAAGGGCCACAATTTTTTTTTCTGTAACCCAAATTTATATCCCCTCCCGTCTCTTTCCATTTCTGAGGTTTAGTGAGTTCGATTAGCCGGGTCCTGAGAATAAAGTTCGGGAAAAAAGAGGAAGATGATGATTGTGACAAGAAAGATGAAGATGGGGAGAAAAAGACCAAGCACAGCATCGATGGCATCCTGGGCGACAAAGGTCGGTGCAATGCAGTCCTGGGGGTCAGGGGGTGATATAAGGAGCCCTGCACTGATGATATAACGCTGCATGCATGTGTGCATTATTTGTGGAAGATGATTATGACGTCATGGGTAGTTGTTCTGGTTGACATTGGTTTATTGCATGTGACATAGGAGGATGAGGCTGCAAAGTGTCAGGACCGAGGGTTTGGTAGTTTTTGTCACCAGAGGGGAAAAGTGGGCAAAAGGCTTAAATATGAGGGGGGAGTGATCTGGAGATGAATAATGGAGCTGTGATGTAGGAAGTGTCAGGAATGTCCCCCCATGGGGCTGAGAATGAAAGCGTCAATGTAAGAAATGTCCGGAAGAATCACATCCCCTCCAGACCAGCCTGATCTCCCCCGACCCTCCAGCATGGGACCCCCAGATCTGGGGCAAGGTGGGTGCTCCTGCTGCTGCTGCAGCCACAGGTGACCGCACATATGGGGGCTCTGGACCCTCAGCGATTATTTATCGGCCGCTGCGGGGCTTTTGCTTTTAGGTCATTTGTTGCGATTTCTATAAACGCTCCCTAGAAAGCAGCGATCAGCAGCAATTAGCGAGCGGCGACAGTCGCAGGGAGGAGGGACGATGAGCAGTGACAGGAGGGTGCACGGAGGAGCAGCTGCGCTTCCTTTACAAGCGCATTTTATCCTTTGGGTTATTTGTGGTGCTAGTAATAATAATAATATAACCCATAAAACGAATAATGGCACATGGTGTCCACGATTATTGCTTTACCTGTGCACTTTACATTGCTGATATTCACAGAAACCTTGTACATTTGTTCTGCGACTTTCCTGAGAATAAATTACTTTTACTGTTTAACCATCACTATCCCTAACTGCTGATGTATTATTGGTTGTAGATTTATATTTGTTGTGAAGTGTAATGGTTTTTATGGTTTTGATTAAAATGTGCAAGTTTAATTCGTTTGTAACGAAATTTGGTGGCAATTATCCAGCATTTTATTATTATATATTTATAGAGAGTGAAAGGATGCATTATATATATAACAACATATATATGACCAGATAGATATTTTGATAGATTATATAGAGACATGTGGATATATTTTATATAGAGATATGGTTAGATTATATATAGATATATGGATAGATAATATATAGATATATGGATAGATAATATATAGATATATGGATAGATAATATATAGATATATGGATATATTATATATAGATATATGGATAGATTATATATAGACATATGGTTTGATTATATATAGATATATGGTTAGATTATATATAGATATATGGATAGATTATATATAGACATATGGTTTGATTATATATAGATATATGGTTAGATTATATATAGATATATGGATAGATTATATATAGATAGATGGATAGATTGTATATAGACATATAGATAGACTGCATATAGATATATAGATAAATTACACACATATATATATATATATATATATATATATATATGACTATATGACTAGATAGATCTATTGATATATTATATATAGATCTATGGATAGATTGTATGTGGATAGATTGTATATATATATATAAATATATATATATATATATATATATATATATATATATATATATATATATATATATATATATAAAATAGTAGAGACAGCACTCCAAAATAGATGATTTATTAGCTCAAAAAGAGCTGCAGCGACGTTTCGGCTAGATATAACCTTTTTCAAGCAGATATCTGGATAGATTGTATATAGATATATGATATATATATATATATATATATATATATATATATATATGTCACTCCTATATATATGACTAGATAGATCTATGGATAGATTGTATATAGATGTATGGACAGATTGTATATAGATGTATGGATAGATTATATATAGATGTATGGACAGATTGTATATAGATATATGGATAGATTATATATAGGTAGATGGATAGATTGTATATAGATATATGGATAGATTGTATATAGATATATGGATAGATTATATATAGATCTATGGATAGATTGTATATAGATGTATGGATAGATTGTATATAGATGTATGGATAGATTGTATATAGATGTATGGATAGATTGTATATAGATATATGGATAGATTGTATATAGATGTATGGATAGATTGTATATAGATGTATGGATAGATTGTATATAGATGTATGGATACATTGTATATAGATGTATGGACAGATTGTATATAGATGTATGGATAGATTGTATATAGATCTATGGATAGATTGTATATAGATGTATGGATAGATTGTATATAGATGTATGGATAGATTGTATATAGATGTATGGACAGATTGTATATAGATGTATGGATAGATTGTATATAGATCTATGGATAGATTGTATATAGATGTATGGATAGATTGTATATAGATGTATGGATAGATTATATATAGATATATGGATAGATTGTATATAGATGTATGGACAGATTGTATATAGATGTATGGATAGATTGTATATAGATGTATGGATAGATTGTATATAGATGTATGGATAGATTATATATAGATATATGGATAGATTGTATATAGATGTATGGATAGATTGTATATAGATGTACGGACAGATTGTATATAGATGTATGGATAGATTGTATATAGATATATGGATAGATTGTATATAGATGTATGGATAGATTATATATAGATATATGGATAGATTGTATATAGATGTATGGATAGATTGTATATAGATGTACGGACAGATTGTATATAGATGTATGGATAGATTGTATATAGATATATGGATAGATTGTATATAGATGTATGGATACATTGTTTATAGATATATGGATAGATTGTATATAGATGTATGGATAGATTGTATATAGATGTATGGATAGATTATATATAGATATATGGATAGATTGTATATAGATGTATGGACAGATTGTATATAGATGTATGGATAGATTGTATATAGATGTATGGATAGATTATATATAGATCTATGGACAGATTGTATATAGATGTATGGATAGATTGTATATAGATGTACGGACAGATTGTATATAGATGTATGGATAGATTGTATATAGATATATGGATAGATTGTATATAGATCTATGGATAGATTGTATATAGATGTATGGATAGATTGTATATAGATCTATGGATACATTGTATATAGATGTATGGACAGATTGTATATAGATGTATGGATAGATTGTATATAGATGTATGGATAGATTATATATAGATATATGGATAGATTGTATATAGATCTATGGACAGATTGTATATAGATGTATGGATAGATTGTATATAGATGTACGGACAGATTGTATATAGATGTATGGATAGATTGTATATAGATATATGGATAGATTGTATATAGATCTATGGATAGATTGTATATAGATGTATGGACAGATTGTATATAGATATATGGATAGATTGTATATAGATATATGGATAGATTGTATATAGATCTATGGATAGATTGTATATAGATGTATGGACAGATTGTATATAGATATATGGATAGATTGTATATAGATATATGGATAGATTGTATATAGATCTATGGATACATTGTATATAGATGTATGGACAGATTGTATATAGATATATGGATAGATTGTATATAGATATATGGATAGATTGTATATAGATCTATGGATAGATTGTATATAGATGTATGGACAGATTGTATATAGATGTATGGATAGATTGTATATAGATGTATGGATAGATTGTATATAGATGTATGGATAGATAATATATAGATATATGGATAGATTGTATATAGATCTATGGATAGATTGTATATAGATGTATGGATAGATTGTATATAGATGTATGGATAGATAATATATAGATATATGGATAGATTGTATATAGATGTATGGATAGATTGTATATAGATGTATGGATAGATAATATATAGATCTATGGATAGATTGTATATAGATGTATGGATAGATTGTATATAGATGTATGGATAGATTGTATATAGATGTATGGATAGATTGTATATAGATGTATGGATAGATAATATATAGATATATGGATAGATTGTATATAGATCTATGGATAGATTGTATATAGATGTATGGATAGATTGTATATAGATGTATGGATAGATAATATATAGATATATGGATAGATTGTATATAGATCTATGGATAGATTGTATATAGATGTATGGATAGATTGTATATAGATGTATGGATAGATAATATATAGATATATGGATAGATTGTATATAGATGTATGGATAGATTGTATATAGATGTATGGATAGATAATATATAGATATATGGATAGATTGTATATAGATCTATGGATAGATTGTATATAGATGTATGGATAGATTGTATATAGATGTATGGATAGATAATATATAGATCTATGGATAGATTGTATATAGATGTATGGATAGATTGTATATAGATGTATGGATAGATTGTATATAGATGTATGGATAGATAATATATAGATATATGGATAGATTGTATATAGATATATGGATAGATTGTATATAGATGTATGGATAGATTGTATATAGACCTATGGATAGATTGTATATAGATATATGGATAAATTGTATATAGATGTATGGATAGATTGTATATAGATGTATGGATAGAATGTATATAGATGTATGGATAGATAATATATAGATATATGGATAGATTGTATATAGATATATGGATAGATTATATATAAATATATGGATAGATTATATATAGACATATGGTTAGATTGTATATAGATGTATGGACAGATTGTATATAGATGTATGGATAGATTGTATATAGATGTATGGACAGATTGTATATAGATGTATGGACAGATTGTATATAGATGTATGGATAGATTGTATATAGATGTATGGACAGATTGTATATAGATGTATGGATAGATTGTATATAGATGTATGGATACATTGTATATAGATGTATGGATAGATTGTATATAGATGTATGGATAGATTGTATATAGATGTATGGACAGATTGTATATAGATGTATGGACAGATTGTATATAGATGTATGGATAGATTGTATATAGATGTATGGATAGATTGTATATAGATGTATGGACAGATTGTATATAGATGTATGGTTAGATTATATATAGATGTATGGACAGATTGTATATAGATGTATGGATACATTGTATATAGATGTATGGATAGATTGTATATAGATGTATGGACAGATTGTATATAGATGTATGGATAGATTGTATATAGATGTATGGATAGATTGTATATAGATGTATGGATACATTGTATATAGATGTATGGACAGATTGTATATAGATGTATGGACAGATTGTATATAGATATATGGATAGATTGTATATAGATATATGGATAGATTGTATATAGATGTATGGACGGATTGTATATAGATGTATGGACAGATTGTATATAGATGTATGGATAGATTGTATATAGATGTATTGATACATTGTATATAGATGTATGGATACATTGTATATAGATGTATGGACGGATTGTATATAGATGTATGGACAGATTGTATATAGATGTATGGATAGATTGTATATAGATGTATGGATACATTGTATATAGATCTATGGACAGATTGTATATAGATGTATGGATAGATTGTATATAGCTGTATTGATACATTGTATATAGATGTATGGACAGATTATATATAGATGTATGGACAGATTGTATATAGATGTATGGATAGATTGTATATAGATGTATTGATATATTGTATATAGATGTATTGATACATTGTATATAGACGTATGGACAGATTGTATATAGATGTATGGACAGATTGTATATAGATGTATGGATAGATTGTATATAGATGTATGGATACATTGTATATAGATCTATGGACAGATTGTATATAGATATATGGATAGATTGTATATAGATGTATGGATAGATTGTATATAGATGTATGGACAGATTGTATATAGATGTATGGACGGATTGTATATAGATGTATGGACAGATTGTATATAGATGTATGGATAGATTGTATATAGATGTATTGATACATTGTATATAGATGTATGGATACATTGTATATAGATGTATGGACGGATTGTATATAGATGTATGGACAGATTGTATATAGATGTATGGATAGATTGTATATAGATGTATGGATACATTGTATATAGATCTATGGACAGATTGTATATAGATGTATGGATAGATTGTATATAGCTGTATTGATACATTGTATATAGATGTATGGACAGATTATATATAGATGTATGGACAGATTGTATATAGATGTATGGATAGATTGTATATAGATGTATTGATATATTGTATATAGATGTATTGATACATTGTATATAGACGTATGGACAGATTGTATATAGATGTATGGACAGATTGTATATAGATGTATGGATAGATTGTATATAGATGTATGGATACATTGTATATAGATCTATGGACAGATTGTATATAGATATATGGATAGATTGTATATAGATGTATGGATAGATTGTATATAGATGTATGGACAGATTGTATATAGATGTATGGACGGATTGTATATAGATGTATGGATAGATTGTATATAGATATATGGATAGATTGTATATAGATGTATGGATAGATTGTATATAGATGTATGGACAGATTGTATATAGATGTATGGATAGATTGTATATAGCTGTATTGATACATTGTATATAGATGTATGGACAGATTATATATAGATGTATGGACAGATTGTATATAGATGTATGGATAGATTGTATATAGATGTATGGATAGATTGTATATAGATGTATTGATACATTGTATATAGATGTATGGACAGATTGTATATAGATGTATGGACAGATTGTATATAGATGTATGGATAGATTGTATATAGATGTATGGATAGATTGTATATAGATATATGGACAGATTGTATATAGATATATGGATAGATTATATATAGATGTATGGATAGATTGTATATAGATGTATGGACAGATTATATATAGATATATGGATAGATTGTATATAGATATATGGATAGATTATATATAGATGTATGGATAGATTATATATAGATGTATGGATAGATTGTATATAGATGTATGGACAGATTGTATATAGATATATGGATAGATTGTATATAGATATATGGATAGATTGTATATAGATATATGGATAGATTATATATAGATGTATGGATAGATTGTATATAGATGTATGGACAGATTGTATATAGATATATGGATAGATTGTATATAGATGTATGAATAGATTGTATATAGATCTATGGATAGATTGTATATAGATGTATGGATAGAATGTATATAGATGTATGGATAGATTGTATATAGATGTATGGATAGATTGTATATAGATGTATGGATAGATTGTATATAGATGTATGGATAGATTGTATATAGATATATGGATAGATTGTATATAGATATATGGATAGATTGTATATAGATCTATGGATAGATTATATATAGATGTATGGATAGATTATATATAGATGTATGGATAGATTGTATATAGATGTATGGATAGATTGTATATAGATGTATGGATAGATTGTATATAGATGTATGGATAGATTGTATATAGATATATGGATAGATTGTATATAGATATATGGATAGATTATATATAGATGTATGGATAGATTATATATAGATGTATGGATAGATTGTATATAGATGTATGGACAGATTGTATATAGATATATGGATAGATTGTATATAGATATATGGATAGATTGTATATAGATATATGGATAGATTATATATAGATGTATGGATAGATTGTATATAGATGTATGGACAGATTGTATATAGATATATGGATAGATTGTATATAGATGTATGAATAGATTGTATATAGATCTATGGATAGATTGTATATAGATGTATGGATAGAATGTATATAGATATATGGATAGATTGTATATAGATGTATGGACAGATTGTATATAGATGTATGGATACATTGTATATAGATATATGGATAGATTGTATATAGATGTATGGATAGATTGTATATAGATGTATGGACAGATTGTATATAGATATATGGATAGATTGTATATAGATGTATGGATAGATTGTATATAGATGTATGGATAGATTGTATATAGATGTATGGATAGATTGTATATAGATGTATGGATAGATTGTATATAGATGTATGGGTAGATTGTATATAGATGTATGGACAGATTGTATATAGATGTATGGACAGATTGTATATAGATGTATGGATAGATTGTATATAGATGTATGGGTAGATTGTATATAGATGTATGGATAGATTGTATATAGATGTATGGATAGATTGTATATAGATGTATGGACAGATTGTATATAGATGTATGGATAGATTGTATATAGATATATGGATAGATTGTATATAGATGTATGGATAGATTGTATATAGATGTATGGATAGATTGTATATAGATGTATGGACAGATTGTATATAGATGTATGGATAGATTGTATATAGATGTATGGACAGATTGTATATAGATGTATGGATAGATTGTATATAGATGTATGGATAGATTGTATATAGATATATGGATAGATTGTATATAGATGTATGGATAGATTGTATATAGATGTATGGATAGATTATATATAGATCTATGGATAGATTGTATATAGATGTATGGATAGATTGTATATAGATGTATGGATACATTGTATATAGATGTATGGATAGATTGTATATAGATGTATGGGTAGATTGTATATAGATGTATGGATAGATTGTATATAGATGTATGGATAGATTGTATATAGATATATGGATAGATTGTATATAGATGTATGGACAGATTGTATATAGATGTATGGATAGATTGTATATAGATGTATGGATAGATTGTATATAGATGTATGGACAGATTGTATATAGATGTATGGATAGATTGTATATAGATGTATGGATAGATTGTATATAGATCTATGGATAGATTGTATATAGATGTATGGATAGATTGTATATAGATGTATGGATAGATTGTATATAGATATATGGATAGATTGTATATAGATGTATGGATAGATTGTATATAGATATATGGATAGATTGTATATAGATGTATGGATAGATTGTATATAGATGTATGGATAGATTGTATATAGATGTATGGATAGATTGTATATAGATGTATGGATAGATTGTATATAGATGTATGGATAGATTGTATATAGATATATGGATAGATTGTATATAGATGTATGGACAGATTGTATATAGATGTATGGATAGATTGTATATAGATGTATGGATACATTGTATATAGATGTATGGACAGATTGTATATAGATGTATGGATAGATTGTATATAGATGTATGGACAGATTGTATATAGATGTATGGATAGATTGTATATAGATGTATGGACAGATTGTATATAGATATATGGATAGATTGTATATAGATGTATGGATACATTGTATATAGATGTATGGACAGATTGTATATAGATGTATGGATAGATTGTATATAGATGTATGGATAGATTGTATATAGATGTATGGACAGATTGTATATAGATGTATGGATACATTGTATATAGATGTATGGACAGATTGTATATAGATGTATGGATAGATTGTATATAGATGTATGGATAGATTGTATATAGATATATGGATAGATTGTATATAGATATATGGATAGATTGTATATAGATGTATGGATAGATTGTATATAGATGTATGGATAGATTGTATATAGATATATGGATAGATTGTATATAGATATATGGATAGATTGTATATAGATGTATGGATAGATTGTATATAGATGTATGGATAGATTGTATATAGATGTATGGATACATTGTATATAGATGTATGGACAGATTGTATATAGATGTATGGATAGATTGTATATAGATGTATGGATAGATTGTATATAGATGTATGGATAGATTGTATATAGATATATGGATAGATTGTATATAGATATATGGATAGATTGTATATAGATGTATGGATAGATTGTATATAGATGTATGGATAGATTGTATATAGATATATGGATAGATTGTATATAGATGTATGGATAGATTGTATATAGATATATGGATAGATTGTATATAGATGTATGGACAGATTGTATATAGATGTATGGATAGATTGTATATAGATGTATGGATACATTGTATATAGGTGTATGGACAGATTGTATATAGATGTATGGATAGATTGTATATAGATGTATGGATACATTGTATATAGATGTATGGATAGATTGTATATAGATGTATGGATACATTGTATATAGATGTATGGACAGATTGTATATAGATGTATGGATAGATTGTATATAGATGTATGGATAGATTGTATATAGATGTATGGATACATTGTATATAGATGTATGGACAGATTGTATATAGATGTATGGATAGATTGTATATAGATATATGGATAGATTGTATATAGATATATGGATAGATTGTATATAGATGTATGGATAGATTGTATATAGATGTATGGATAGATTGTATATAGATGTATGGATACATTGTATATAGATGTATGGACAGATTGTATATAGATGTATGGATAGATTGTATATAGATGTATGGACAGATTGTATATAGATGTATGGATAGAATGTATATAGATATATGGATAGATTGTATATAGATGTATGGATAGATTGTATATAGATGTATGGATAGATTGTATATAGATGTATGGATAGATTGTATATAGATGTATGGATAGATTGTATATAGATGTATGGACAGATTGTATATAGATGTATGGATAGATTGTATATAGATGTATGGATAGATTGTATATAGATGTATGGATAGATTGTATATAGATGTATGGATAGATTGTATATAGATACATATCTGCACATGATACAATATTTCCTCTGTAGTTTGGGCACAATGGCGAATCCTTCTCTTCTCTTTCCCCTTTTATCTCAAACTTGAGGATGAACTTGAGGCTGATAAAAGGCCGCGCTGTATAGAGGCATCAGGAGGAGCCGAGTCCCACCACAAAGCCGAGATCTCCCCCCATATACAGGGGGACGAGGGGGGCGAGGGTCCATTCTGCGCGGAGCACAATGCGCCGAGCCCCCCGCTGATCTCTCCTCACTCTGTGTAATGTAATATTAGGGCTTTGTCCTGGGGGGGGGAGCAGAGACCCCCATTTACATCGCTCAGAAGAGGATCGGCAGCAGCAGTGCTCGGCCTCCGGGGCTCGGTGCTGCTGATCACTGCCCGGTAATTAGTCGGCGGCTCCCGGTGCTGCCGATCACTGGCGAGAAACTAAACGCTGCTCCCCTCCTGCCGGGGGGGGGGGGGCAAACTGCTGAAGTGCCGGGTTCACAAGGGTTAATGGGGGGCCGCCGAGGACAGCAGTAATCTGTCTGCGCCGATCACCTCCACACATTGTCACAGATTAATCTTCTGCCAGATCTCAACCTTAAATTATTATTGTGCATTTTATTTTACTTTTCCAGTAACATTTAATAGGGGCTTTTTTTTTCCCCCCTTATTCTTTTTTTATGTAGTGATAAATGCATGAAATCGTCTCGATTTTGCTAAATTGGGGGGGGGGGGGGTCGATACCATATAATAAAAATAAAGTAATAACGAAAAATATTGATCATATTCGTTCTACGATGTAACAACATTGCGGATAATTCTATGTAGCAGGAAGAGTGAGATTGATACAATGTATAACGGCATCTGACGATCGCGGGGGGCGATGTGATCGCTGGGGGGCTGTCGGTAAGATTCCCATTTATCCCCCCCATCAGAGCTCACTCTCCGGGTGTTTTAAGTTGAAGGGTTTTAAGGCAGATTAAATTGAGTCTTTATTTCTCCACTTTCATCTTTAAACGGCTGAGCCGAGCTCGCCCGAGGGCGCAGGCTGCCAGTCGCCCACATCTCCCTCTGGAGCAGACGCCCGATTTATCAGCACTAATTGCGGAGAGGATTTATCGCCCTCTTACACACTCTGCAGTGTAGATGAGGCCATAGAGGAGGGTACCTGCCAGGATCAGGGAGGGGGGTATATGTGCCAGGCCTGGCTCTGTGCTGCACCATGGTCTGCACATATACAGGAAAAACCTATTCCTAAATAATGGAAACCCTGCAATGCAGAGACCCACCACAGGGGGCGCCACAAATCTCCTGCAATATTGCAAGTATTTAGTCATATCCACAAAGAGATCTATCAGGCTGTCCATATTGGGGTTAAAGTGGTGCAAATATTCTGAAGGTCAAGTGCGTGACCTTGAGTTTGTCCCCCCCCCCCCTGGTCCTGATACCTTGTGTGCATCCTCTGCTCCATGTATAGAAAACATCTTCCACATTGACATACAGAAGTCTACAGGGTGGGCACGGATAGAAAAGGGCCAGTCTATAAATCCTACTCAAAAGAAAAGTGAATAAACGCTCAAAATATTCAATATACAATATATATATACATAAGGATAAAAAAAAACAATCAACCAGACGGAGAATATATATATATATATTCTTTATTTTTATATAGCGCTAACATATTCCGCAGCGCTTTACATACATTATCGTCGCTGTCCCCATCGGGGCTCACAATCTAGATTCCCTATCAGTATGTCTTTGGAGTGTGGGAGGAAACCGGAGAACCCGGAGGAAACCCACGCAATACATAGAGGGGATAGATACATGGGGAAAGTATAATAATCCCAGAAAAGTGTATGGGGAGTAGGGTCATTTCTCTGGATAAGTATAATATATCCAGATATAATATATAGACAGACTTGAAATAAATAAATCAAAGTGGATAGTTTGAATAAATAATCATATAAACATACTGCAATAGGTATATCACGTAATAAATATAATATGACTAAAACATCAAAACACAGGGAAAAGAAAAATACCATGTAAAGACACCCCAGGACTCCAACGCGCGTTTCGCCGGGTGGCTTTCTCAAGGAGTATAAGCTGCTTGCTTTTTTGGACGTGGAGGTGACCTCCTGACCTCTTGGGTCCCTGCACCAATGACATGTCCGCTCCTGAATCCACCCTCAAAACAACTCCCGAAGTTGGATAACACTGATGTGACCCCAGTGTTGCACATTCATTTATTTATTCTTCTTACTTAATTCCGCAACGCTTTACAGACATCATCGTCGCTGTCCCCATTGGGGCTCACAATCTACATTCCCTATTAGTATATCCTTGGAGTGTGCACACCGGTGTAGAACGAGACATTTTCCAATAGACTGGCTGGAGCTCACAGCCGAATCCATTTGATATTTATATCGTGTGTATTATGATCCACTGGGCACTTGTACTATATTCTGGGCCCGATGTGTTTGGCCATGTTTTGGGTGACAGTTCTGGTACTCAACCCTTTAACTCTGGGCCCGCTGTGTTTGGCCATGTTCTGGGTGACAGTTCTGGTACTCAACCCTTTAACTCTGGGCCCGCTGTGTTTGGCCATGTTCTGGGTGACAGTTCTGGTACTTAACCCTTTAACTCTGTCTCGTATGGATGAACTGGGGACCATCATTTACAATGTTCTGGGCATTCACCCTGTAATATTTTGAGTACCCCCACATACTAGCATTCATCCTCTCGACCTCGTGTACTCAGTGTTGACTATGTTTTGGGTCTAGTCTCTGTCATCCTTATCTTGAATCTGTTCCAGGTCCATGTAGGGTATTTACTTTGCTTTGTTCCTTGTCCATCCCTGCACTGATTACATTCTGGGGTCTTCAGACTCTTCATTATGAACTTGTATTTACCACGTTGGCTGCTGTATATTTTGCTACTTCTCCATTTCCTGTGGATCCATTTAGGATCATGTTCCTGGACCATCCATGTACTGGTCTCTACCACACGGCTAGGTCCTGGGTTCTTCCACACACTACTCCTAATTTTGGCCATGTTCTAGGTGCATCTATAAACTTGTATTTACCATGTAACTGTTTTTGGTTTAATTACCATTTTCAGTTCTTTTGTGGATTAATTTATATTCACCTTGCTATGTTCCTGGTCCATCCTTGTACCGGTACATGGACTAGGTCCTGGGTTCTTCCACACACTAGCAGTCACAATCTATATTTTGTTCTAGGTGCACTCATGAACTAGTACTTACAATGTAGCTTTGCTGTGGGTCTTATTATGGGTCCATTTCATCCCTCACATTGTCCAGGTTCTTCCGCACTCTTGTAGTCACCGTGTTATGCCCTAGTTACCATGTTGGCTTTATTCTTGCTCTACATAGTTGTAGTCCTCTTATCAGTCATCTCTTGTTCTCCTATAGGAAGTAGCAATCCTAAAAGTCAATATCGACCCTTTAACAAGCCTTGTCACATGACTTAGGATAAAAGCCAGAATCCCAGCTGGCAAAGACAGTGTTTCAGGGTAACTGCCCCTCATCAGTGCAAAGAGTAAGATCTGGTTTGGCTGTGTGAGAGGTGTAAAAATAATGATGAGAAAGTAATGCCCGGACTTGGGGAAAACAATAAACGATTAGTAACCAAAAAAATAAGAAGGTGGATTCACACTTATCAAGTGGCAGCTTCCAGACTCCACCACCTGTATCTATGTAGGTTTTGGGATATAAATCATATTTGAAGTCGGAAAGGAATTTTTGGCAACTACCATCTACATTATTGGGTTTTTGGCTTCTTCACGACCTGAGTGTAACCTTTACAACTATGACGTACTGTTCTTATACCTGATAGGATATCTAGGAGATGATCTATGCACATGTTCTCTTTCAGCCATTGTACAAGAGATATCATATATTTTGGATAATTTGTTACATGTCTGACCACCTTTAATAGTCACCGATAGTCATGATCGTCTGGGATGCATTGAGCTGGGGGTTGGACACGAGGACCCTGGAGGTTCCCTCCGACTCTAACAGGGGTGAAAGGGGTGAAAGTCATGGAAGGACACCAGTCGTAGAATGTTCCTCTCCCCTTCCTCGGCATCTAGCCTTATTTCACCTGCCGTGTAATGTAACAGGAGTTGCCATTAACCTCCCCTACCATTTATCACAACCAATCTGCATTCATTAAACCAACAAGCCCCTGTGTGTGTGAGTAGGGTATGTTCACTTCATTAAGTCAGGGGGATTACTCAAGGTTGCCAATGTAATCAAACACGACACAGCCTGGGATTTGTGAGTGGGATCAGTTTAAATAATGGGGGGCACGGAAAGGCATAAGAGAAGTGTCAAGCAATTCCCTGGCTCCGTGCGCGCATATTGAGAGACACAAACCCAGGGATATCCTCTCGGTGCTGATGAAGCTTACATGTCACAAGGCATCCTGAAACAAATGAGCAACAACAAGAACACCACAAAGATAACAATTACAAAGACAAACATTGGCTTTTGGGAACGAGTAGCCGGGAGAAGAAGACGGTCTACATGAACAAAGTAGGCGAATGTTTGCAAGATAAACTCTGCCTAAATCAAGTGTGACGGGAGGAGAGGGAGCGACAGAGTCAGGAGGAGAGCGGCGCAGATAAGGCCGCATATTATTATTATTATTATTATTACACTGGGAATTTAATAACGCCGCTCACGCTTTCTCTTTCCAGCAAACAGCTGCTCTAGATATTTTTTTTTTTAATGTTTTATCCCGATTTATTTGCTCGGAGTGAAATTATCTATCCTTCCTTGCACTAAGATAAAGTATGGCGAGAATGGGATACGAGACCCTGAATGATATGTCATCACTTATGGCAATTTAGGGGGGGGGCATAAAAGAAGTGATGATCATTAATAATCCAGCCATAAACAATGATTATATTTTTGCCAAGGGTACAAAACGATCAGTCCTGAGTGATGACTATCACAGCGGAGACCTCCAACCCAGTAACTGATCGCACCTGGGCACTAGGGGGGCACAAAAAAGTCCCTTTTGCCTATATAAAAAGATCAATGCTATTAAATATTTGCAATAATAGGGGCCCCGTTGGAGCTTTTGCATTGGAAAAGGTTCAGAATGTATTAGCCTGTGGTAAGCGCTAACATTTTCTTTGCTCGGATGCATTGTACGTAATAAAACATCTACCTCCATATCATATTCCGAGATCAATATATTGTCTTTCTCTTGATAATAAATGTATGGCCTAGTCAGATGTATTCGGCTTTAGTAACAAGTTCTCGTATTGCTATGACCAATACATGGAGAGCCACATGCATAAGGCTCCGGAGTCGCATGGGGCTCCGGAGTCACTGGTCAAGCAGCGATGAACATGATGTCACGGGTGTATCAAGTGTGACAGACAGTCGCTCTGGATCCGACTGTAGAAGGTCACTGCGCTTGGCATTGCAGACGCCTTCTTGATCCTCTCATCTCTGTATTGTAGTCTTCCTTTAGGACCCAGCAGCGACCCCCACCTTTTGCTGCTAATTGACACACCCTTGCTTGGTAGTTAAAAACTCTGTGTCTTCAGAGAGGCGCCGGTGATAGTTCTTTGTTCCTCTCTCCATGCCTAGAGTACTAGTAGGTGGCTAGTTTCTTCTTGGACTTCCCTTGGAGGACAGTTGGTGTTATCTCTCTGGTGTCTTCTCAAGTCAAGTGTATCCCCTTTGTTTGTTTACCTGTTTGTCTTTAGTTTGTAGTGGGGCCTGACCAGTGTTCTTCCCATTCCATCCCTACCTAGGGCCTACCTCTAGGGGCAGTCAGGGATTAGGTTTCCTACTCGGCAATATGTGCAGAACCTATATAGGGACATTAGGGGAGTCAGAGTGTGGTCAGAGTGGCCTAGGGGGTCTCCAGTTCCCCTTTCCCCCTCGTCTTCTCAAGCTAAGTGTATCCCGTTTGTTTACCTGTTTGTCTTTAGTTTGTAGTGGGGCCTGACCAGTGTTCACCCCATTCCATCCCTACCTAGGGCCTAGCTCTAGGGGCAGTCAGGGATTAGGTTTCCTGCTCGGCAATAGGTGCAGAACCTATATAGGGACATTAGGGGAGTCAGAGTGTTGTCAGAGCGGCCTAGGGGGTCTCCACTCCCCCTTTCCCCTCTTCCCGTCGTTGTACACTTAGTCTTTCCCTCACCTTGCGTGACACATGAGCAATATTTGTAACAGGAGGAGTGATTGTCCTTGTGAAATATGTCTTTATACTTGACCCTAAGGCATTATTTGCATTCAGGGTGAATCTTCTAACTATGACTAGCCCAACAGTGTATAGTTCAGGAACTTAATAGGCATGATACTGATATTGTGATACAACAACTAACAGCTAATTTACAGAAACATTAAAGAAAGTGTCCAAAAAGTTTACCAGCTCCCCGGGTATAGACAGGCCTAATCCAAGGCACGGCACATGCTCCTGTGTAACACGCCAATGAGGATCCAAAAATGCATCTGTAGTCCAGCGGCCTGGGTAAAGCATAGCATCTTCTTTACTACCGAAAAATACTGAAGAGTTAGGAGCCACATCGGACTGCCGAAAAATACTGAAGAGTTAGGAGCCACATCGGACTACCGAAAATACTGAAGAGTTAGGAGCCACATCGGACTACCGAAAAATACTGAAGAGTTAGGAGCCACATCGGACTGCCGAAAAATACTGAAGAGTTAGGAGCCACATCGGACTGCCGAAAAATACTGAAGAGTTAGGAGCCACATCGGACTACCGAAAAATACTGAAGAGTTAGGAGCCACATCGGACTACCGAAAATACTGAAGAGTTAGGAGCCACATCGGACTACCGAAAAATACTGAAGAGTTAGGAGCCACATCGGACTACCGAAAAATACTGAAGAGTTAGGAGCCACATCGGACTACCGAAAAATACTGAAGAGTTAGGAGCCACATCGGACTGCCGAAAAATACTGAAGAGTTAGGAGCCACATCGGACTACCGAAAATACTGAAGAGTTAGGAGCCACATCGGACTACCGAAAATACTGAAGAGTTAGGAGCCACATCGGACTACCGAAAAATACTGAAGAGTTAGGAGCCACATCGGACTGCCGAAAAATACTGAAGAGTTAGGAGCCACATCGGACTACCGAAAATACTGAAGAGTTAGGAGCCACATCGGACTACCGAAAATACTGAAGAGTTAGGAGCCACATCGGACTACCGAAAAATACTGAAGAGTTAGGAGCCACATCGGACTACCGAAAATACTGAAGAGTTAGGAGCCACATCGGACTACCGAAAAATACTGAAGAGTTAGGAGCCACATCGGACTACCGAAAAATACTGAAGAGTTAGGAGCCACATCGGACTACCGAAAAATACTGAAGAGGTAGGAGCCACATCGGACTACCGAAAAATACTGAAGAGTTAGGAGCCACATCGGACTACCGAAAAATACTGAAGAGGTAGGAGCCACATCGGACTACCGAAAAATACTGAAGAGTTAGGAGCCACATCGGACTGCCGAAAAATACTGAAGAGTTAGGAGCCACATCGGACTGCCGAAAAATACTGAAGAGTTAGGAGGGTATAAAACACCAGAGAAAAGAATGGGGAAGATCCCAGGATAAAAAGTGCAGCTGACCAAGCACCATTAGTTAGGAAAAGTTACTTTATTGTGGCATCAGCTTTTGGACTAGTGTCTTTGTCAGCGTCGAAAACTAGGTGAAAAAGTTCAAAACTTCTTTTATTCTGTTTCAATCAGCCATAGGTCAATGAAATTGAAAAAGACCTATGGCCGGGCGAAACGTTGCATCTATGAAGAAGCTTTGACGTTTTTTTTCGCCTGATTTTGGACACCGTCTCTTTTCATTTATTAATGTGGGCTCCTTGGGACTTCTTTAAATCTTCCCTATACCTACACCTGGAGTGCTGCGAGCAACCTTTTCTTTATATAGTGTCTTCGTTAGGTCATCGTGCCAGTATAAAGTATGAAAATTGGATGCGTCTTCAACACCGCAGAATTAATGTTTTTTTTTTTTTTTGATGATTTTTAGCTTCGGTTTTTATGGATTTGTTCAACTGAATGGTTGGTCCTATAACACATGATCTTCGCTTGATAGACAGTGAAAAAAAAAAATCTGTAACAAAAAGCAAAATGTAACATTAGTCACTGATTACAAATGAAAAATATTTAGATTTGAGAGTCCTCAGTGGTTGATACATCTTAATGGCTAACTGAAAAGATGGTAACAAATTGCAAGCTTTCCAGACTACTCAGGTCTCTTCATCAGGCATAGTATACCAAATGAACACTTTGTATCCAGATGTGGGTGAAAATGTAACTTTAGTCACTGATTGCAAATGAACACTTTGTATCCAGATGTGGGTGACTTTGGCTACATATAGGTTTTGTTGCCTGATGGAAGGAGCAGGGCTATTGGCTACGAAGCAAAAGTTAAAAGTCTGAGGAAGCCATTAAGGAATCTTGTGTGAAAACTATTCTTGTAAAGTTCTTAATGATAAAGTCATTTACTTAAAAAAAAAAAAAAAAATTACATTTTTTTGTTTTTAAGAGAAGAGGGAATTAACAGGGCTTCCTAATTGGAGTATATGGGGATAAACTTGGCCGTGTGCATCTGTGTTGCTCTCTTCAGAAAGGGATAGGGGGGGGATCAGTGTGAGTGGGGCTTTGGTTTAAGGAATTAGATGTTTACCGGTCTGAAATAAGCCTAGTTTAAAAAAAAAAAAAAGAGAGACATTGAAGAGATGAGACAGGGTACAACTTCAAAGAATTCATCTGGACTGGTGAAGGGGAGATTTAGAGACAGTATTGGGAAGTTATTTAGATATTAATAACACATTTTCCTGAGGCGCTAGGATTGCCTCCATCCGCACTTTTCTTCAAGCTATTTGGCTGGGTGAAATATGGGGAACTGAAATGTTGGGAAGAGATAACAGAATCAGCAGCCCCGGTCCTGTGACTGCATCATTGCATTAAACTGGGATTAACCTCCTAGTTCCCCCCCACCCCCTCACAGCTATCCAAATTTTTCATAGAAATTTACATGGCAGGATTTGAAATCACATATCCCAGCGTCCTTACAGCGGGGAGATACCTGACTATGGCACAGAGCCTTTAAAGTTACTTTTGTCAGGCACAAATAGAGTCTAATGGTAATAACTTGACCTGTATTAATTTTTCTCTTCTATCTCCGGAATTCTGCAACCTGCCTGTGATCGGATTCCCCGCCTGCCTCCGTCCGATCCCCATTATCACTTAGTAGAGACTCTTATTGAATTTATCTTAGTACAGTGGGTGAGAGGAAGCTTTACCGGTAGATAAAGGGAATAGACTGGATTGTGGAAGAAAAGAAAGAAGTAGGAACAGTATAGTTCTCCGCCATTCTCCCATGGAATGCAATGATCACATGGATACAATGTACACATCCTCATTTATAAGCGTCAAATTATCCACATTTCATCCAGAAAACTGGTGTTTTTTTAATCTGTTTTCATACATCTACATTCAAAAAACGGTTCCGCAGGTTAATAATCGGAAATACACGTGTAAAGATCGGATGCTACGCGGATGTTTTATAGGAGATCCGATTATTTTTTTTACGCGCTGAAATGCACTTGAGATATGAAAGAGAATAGCGAATGCTGTGAATTTTTTTTTTTCCGAGCCTCGCGGGCAGGGTCCTCGCTCCTCCTGTACCTGTCGGCGACTTGTATTGTTTAAGATTATTTTAAAGTGGCATGGAATAAATGGCGCTATAATAATAAATAATACATTTGAACAGCGCTGTCGAGTTACATTGGTCAGCGTGCAGTATGATTTTTTGGTCGTCTGAACGAGCCCTTAACCAAAGAGACAGGTAGGACGCAAACGACTTGTAATATAACGGTTAATATTGGGAATTTAGTAAGAGGCGTGCTCCCTGATTGCAGAAATCTGAGATGATGTCGTCTATCAACGCTCGTAGTCTCGATGATATGTGTCGCGCACACGGTGGGGATGTTTGATGATCTGCGTTACATTGATTAGGGACGTTTTGTCAGGACACCCTTAGTATGTCATTACTCTACTCGGTTGGACTTGTTGAGCGCTTGGTTGGGGGAGATCTAGTTAATGTAATTACATGGGAGTAATTGCTCTCTGGAGCTGGTTTCTTTGGCAGTATGGAGAATAATCAGCCCTGCCTGGGAGCGAGAAGGAAGAGGGTTTGGAGGGGTCTTCTCTGCCGGGGCCAAAATATCAACTCTGACGTGAGAGGCAATTAGGTCAGCTTGCAACATTTAGAGACAATTGAATGGGGTTATAGCCATTCCTGATATTATGTAACAGTAGTCATAAAACATAGAGGAGTGGGGCCTCAAGGTAGATTTAATTTGTTTTGTTCACTTGTATGGCGCCATTATATCTCACAGTGTGAAACCCACACAAACATGGGAGGAACATGCAAACCCCTTGTAGATGTCGTCCTTGGTGGGATTTGAACCCAGGACCCCAGCGCTGCAAGGCAAAAGTGTTAACCTCTGAGCCACAGTATATAGTGCTAACCACTGAGCCACCGTATCTAATGCTAACCACTGACCCATCATGTATAGTGTTAACCACTGAGCCACCATATATAGTGCTAACCACTGAGCCATCATGTATAGTGTTAACCACTGAGCCACCATATATAGTGCTAACCACTGACCCATCATGTATAGTGTAAACCACTGAGCCACCATATATAGTGCTAACCACAGAGCCACCGTTTATAGTTCTAACCACTGAGCCACCATATACAGTGCTAACCTCTGAGCCACAGTATATAGTGCAAACCACTGAGCCACCGTATCTAATGCTAACCACTGAGCCATCATGTATAGTGTTAACCACTGAGCCACCATATATAGTGCTAACCATTGAGCCACCCTATATAGTTCTAACCACTGAGCCACCATATATAGTGCTAACCACTGAGCCACCGTATATAATGATAACCACTGAGCCACCTTATAGTGTTAAACACTGAGCCACTGTATATAGTGCTAACCACAGAGCAACCATATATAGTGCTAACCACTGAGCCACCGTATATAGTGCTAACAACTGAGCCACCATATAGTGCTAACCACTGAGCCGCCGTATATAGTGCTAACCACTGAGCCATCATGTATAGTGTTAACCACTGAGCCACCATATATAGTGCTAACCATTGAGCCACCCTATATAGTTCTAACCACTGAGCCACCATATATAGTGCTAACCACTGAGCCACCGTATATAATGATAACCACTGAGCCACCATATAGTGTTAAACACTGAGCCACTGTATATAGTGCTAACCACAGAGCAACCATATATAGTGCTAACCACTGAGCCACCGTATATAGTGCTAACAACTGAGCCACCATATAGTGCTAACCACTGAGCCGCCGTATATAGTGCTAACCACTGAGCCATCATGTATAGTGTTAACCACTGAGCCACCATATATAGTGCTAACCATTGAGCCACCCTATATAGTTCTAACCACTGAGCCACCATATATAGTGCTAACCACTGAGCCACCGTATATAATGATAACCACTGAGCCACCTTATAGTGTTAAACACTGAGCCACTGTATATAGTGCTAACCACAGAGCAACCATATATAGTGCTAACCACTGAGCCACCGTATATAGTGCTAACAACTGAGCCACCATATAGTGCTAACCACTGAGCCGCCGTATATAGTGCTAACCACTGAGCCATCATGTATAGTGTTAACCACTGAGCCACCATATATAGTGCTAACCATTGAGCCACCCTATATAGTTCTAACCACTGAGCCACCATATATAGTGCTAACCACTGAGCCACCGTATATAATGATAACCACTGAGCCACCATATAGTGTTAAACACTGAGCCACTGTATATAGTGCTAACCACAGAGCAACCATATATAGTGCTAACCACTGAGCCACCGTATATAGTGCTAACAACTGAGCCACCATATAGTGCTAACCACTGAGCCGCCGTATATAGTGCTAACCACTGAGCCATCATGTATAGTGTTAACCACTGAGCCACCATATATAGTGCTAACCATTGAGCCACCCTATATAGTTCTAACCACTGAGCCACCATATATAGTGCTAACCACTGAGCCACCGTATATAATGATAACCACTGAGCCACCATATAGTGTTAAACACTGAGCCACTGTATATAGTGCTAACCACAGAGCAACCATATATAGTGCTAACCACTGAGCCACCGTATATAGTGCTAACAACTGAGCCACCATATAGTGCTAACCACTGAGCTGCCGTTTATAGTGCTAACCACTGAGCCGCCGTATACAGTGCTAACCACTGAGCCAACGTATATAGTGCTAACCACTGAGCCACCATATATAGTGCTAACCACTGAGCCACCGTATATAGTGCTAACCACTGAGCCACCATATAGTGTTAACCACTGAGCCATCGTGCTGACCGGGTGAACTGAATAAGAAAGTTTTTATTGATTAATGATAAATGGTATCGATCTGTGTCGCTCCATATCTATCTATAAAGTATATGGTGTCCTCAGCGGGTCCCTGCTCCTTGGCTTGGAGCCTTTGTAGGTTAATAGACTCCCTTTCCTTCCCTGGAGCTTTGTAGTGACCCTTTACAGCTTGCTGCATGTTTGAGTCTATCAATAGGCACTTTAGCAATACAAACATCTTAAAGATAAAGTAACCAAACTCGAATGGGTCTTTGAATGGGGAGGATAGCTGTCTTACTTTTGCCATGGAGTGTGCAGCGGGGTCTGCCTAATCCGGCTTTCATTCCCCCCCCCACAAATGCCAAGAATCTGTATCTGTCTCCTAGCCCATCAGGGGCCTGATTACACAACAAAAGCCCCCCATTATCCACAGAAGCCAAATGGGAGGGGGCAGGGGTCTCTGCTCTATGTGCTGGGAGCATCTCCTAACCATTGACTTGTGGAGTCAAGAGCAAACACAGGCGAAAGTGCAGCTGTAACCCTTTCCCTGCCTCCCTTCACCCCAAACAAAACCGCAACATTGTATCACCCCCAGGAACAAATATTTAGCATTGTGTCTTCTGTTACTAAACGTTAGAAATAACTTCCAGAATCCTATCTGCTAAAGCCAATTAATTGCAATTAATTTATTTATTACCACTAATGATGATTATTACAGTCTCTAATTATTTTTATTATTATTAATATGCAGGATTTGCCTCCTTAAGAACTAAAATTTGTGAAATATAAAAAGCTACAAGCTTTCAAATAGTGCTGTCATTTTTCAAGTTTGTCTACTTTGTTCCCAAGCATTAAGTTTTACATAGAAATCGATGCACTTCGTGGTCAAATCTGAGAATACTAAAATGTAACCGTGTGTTTTTTTTTTTTTTAATTTCGTACCTATTAAAAGCATGCAATAAAATGACTAATTAGTAAATGCAATCAATCCGTATTATTGTGGCATAAACGCTCAACCACCTCCGCCATTACTTCCAAGAGGGCTACTGAAATGCAACTGTTTCCTGCTCGGAGGTGGAGGGGGGGGATTTTATTTCCAACATACCAATCTAAAGAAAATATTATGAATAGCTATGAGGTAGTGCCGAAATTCCAGGGCGGACAATGGCGCTTGGTCTGCTTGTCAGAGGGGGACCTATTCTTCAGCACTTCTCCAGGGCAGGAGCTCGGCTTTTGGGAAATCTGGGCTTTTTTTTTTTAATTGTCCTTAGAGGGTTGTGGGCTGTAACTGATAGTATAACGTAGGGAAGGCGCCTGGGGGGCTCCATTGCCCTCGTGCAATTCATGCTATATCTGAGATTTGGACCTCGGTTTGCAAAAAAACTATGATGAATTACTAAGCAATGAACAACACGTTGTCAATCTACATAGATCTAGATCTGGTTGGACATGGCCTGAAATGAGAGCAGGCTTCATAGTCCTTCTGAGAGTCGAGAAGGGATGCGTTCTGCTTTATTAGGTTTTTAACTTGATTCATTCTTAAGCATCAGGGTAATATTGACTCCTAACTATAAATGGGGTTTCCCGGTTCTGTAGTTCTATAAATGTTTGCATCCATTTTGCTTCTGGAAGTACTTATCCTTATTTTCTTTTTACACATTATTGTGGTTTCGAAAGTACTCTTTCCTCTATGTATTTGTCCTGTTTCCTCTATGCATTTGTCCTTTTTCCTCTATGCATTTGTCCCTTTTCCTCTATGTATTTGTCCTGTTTCCTCTATGCAGTTGTCCTGTTTCCTCTATGCATTTGTCCTGTTTCCTCTATGTATTTGTCCTGTTTCCTCTATGCATTTGTCCTTTTTTCTCTATGCATTCTTTTTCCTCTATGCATTTGTACTATTTCCTCTATGCATTTGTCCCTTTTCCTCTATGTATTTGCCCTTTTTCCTTTATGCATTTGTCCTGTTTCCGTTATGCATCTGTTCTTATTCCTTTATGCATTTGTCCTTTTTCCTCTATGCATTTGTCCCTTTTCCTCTATGTATTTGTCCTGTTTCCTCTATGCATTTGTCCTGTTTCCGTTATGCATCTGTTCTTATTCCTTTATGCATTTGTCCTTTTTCCTCTATGCATTTGTCCTGTTTCCTTTACGCCTCTGTTCTTATTCCTCTATGCATTTGTCCTTTTTCCTCTATGCAGTTGTCCTGTTTCCTCTATGCATTTGTCCTGTTTCCTCTATGCATTTGTCCTGTTTCCTCTGTGCATTTATCCTGTTTCCTCTATGCCTTTGTCCTTTTGACTCTATACATTTGTCCATTTTCCTCTATGTATTTGTTCTATTTCCTCTATGCAGTTGTCCTGTTTCCTCTATGCATTTGTCCTGTTTCCTCTATGTATTTGTACTCTTTCCTCTATGTATTTGTCCTGTTTCCTCTATGCATTTGTACTATTTCCTCTATGCATTTGTCCCTTTTCCTCTATGTATTTGTCCTTTTTCCTTTATGCATTTGTCCTGTTTCCGTTATGAATCTGTTCTTATTCCTCTATGTATTTTTCCTGTTTCCTCAATGCATTCTTTTTCCTCTATGCATTTGTCCTATTTCATCTATGCATTTGTCCCTTTTCCTCTATGTATTTGTTCTATTTCCTCTATGCATTTGTCCCTTTTCCTCTATGTATTTGTTCTATTTCCTCTATGCAGTTGTCCTGTTTCCTCTATGTATTTGTCCTGTTTCCTCTATGCATTTGTCCTGTTTCCTCTATGCATTTGTCCTATTTCCTCTATGCATTTGTCCCTTTTCCTCCATGTATTTGTTCTATTTCCTCTATGCTATTGTCCTGTTTCCTCTATGCTATTGTCCTGTTTCCTCTATGTATTTGTCCTGTTTCCTCTATGCATTTGTCCTTTTTCCTCTATGCATTCTTTTTCCTCTATGCATTTGTACTATTTCATCTATGCATTTGTCCTGTTTCCGTTATGCATCTGTTCTTATTCCTCTATGTATTTGTCCTGTTTCCTCTATGCATTCTTTTTCCTCTATGTATTTGTCCTTTTTCCTCTATGCATTTGTCCTTTTTCCTCTATGTATTTGTCCTGTTTCCTCTATGCATTTGTCCTGTTTCCGTTATGCATCTGTTTTTATTCCTCTATGCATTTGTCCTGTTTCCGCTATGCATTTGTCCTTTTTCCTTTATGCCTCTGTTCGTATTCCTCTATGCATTTGTCCTGTTTCCTCTATGTATTTGTCCTTTTTCCTTTATGCAATTGTCCTTTTTCCTTTATGCCTACGTTCTTATTCCTCTGTGCATTTGTCCTTTTTCCTCTATGCATTTGTCCTTTTTCCTCTATGCATTTGTCCCGTTTCCTCTATGCATTTGTCCTTTTTCCTCTATGCATTTGTCTTGGTTCCTCTTTGCATTTGTCCTTTTTCCTCTATGCATTTGTCCTTTTTCCTTCATGCATTTGTTATTTTTTTCTCTATGAAGTTGTCCTGTTTCCTCGGTGCATTTTTCCTGTTTCCTCTATGCATTTGTCCTGTTTCCGTTATGCATCTGTTCTTATTCCTCTATGCAGTTGTCCTGTTTCCTCTATGCATTTGTCCTGTTTCCTCTATGCATTTGTCCTGTTTCCTCTGTGCATTTGTCCTGTTTCCTCTATGCATTTGTCCTGTTTCCTCTATGCATTTGTCCTGTTTCCTCTATGCATTTGTCCTGTTTCCTCTGTGCATTTATCCTGTTTCCTCTATGCCTTTGTCCTTTTGACTCTATACATTCTTTTTCCTCTATGCATTTGTCCTATTTCCTCTATGCATTTGTCCCTTTTCCTCTATGTATTTGTTCTATTTCCTCTATGCAGTTGTCCTGTTTCCTCTATGTATTTGTCCTGTTTCCTCTATGCATTTGTCCTTTTTCCTCTATGCATTCTTTTTCCTCTATGCAGTTGTTCCTTTTCCTCTATGTATTTGTCCTTTTTCCTTTATGCATTTGTCCTGTTTCCGTTATGCATCTGTTCTTATTCCTCTATGCATTTGTCATTTTTCCTCTATGCATTTGTCCTATTTCCTCTATGCATTTGTCCTATTTCCTCTATGCATTTGTCCTGTTTCCTCTATGTATTTGTCCTTTTTCCTTTATGCCTCCGTTCTTATTCCTCTGTGCATTTGTCCTTTTTCCTCTGTGCATTTGTCCTTTTTCCTTTATGCATTTGGTTTTTTTTCTCTATGCATTCGTCCTGTTTCCTCTGTGCATTTGTCCTGTTTCCTCTATGCATTTGTCCTTTTTCCTCTATGCATTTGTCTTGGTTCCTCTTTGCATTTGTCCTTTTTCCTCTATGCATTTGTCCTTTTTCCTTCATGCATTTGTTCTTTTTTTCTCTATGCAGTTGTCCTGTTTCCTCTGTGCATT
The DNA here is from genome assembly GCF_046119375.1 of Phyllobates terribilis. Lineage (NCBI taxonomy): Eukaryota > Metazoa > Chordata > Amphibia > Anura > Dendrobatidae > Phyllobates > Phyllobates terribilis. The sequence goes on from NW_027362772.1 coordinate 95,219,053, forward strand.
TTTCCTGTTTCCTCTATGCATTTGTCCTGTTTCCGTTATGCATCTGTTCTTATTCCTCTATGCAGTTGTCCTGTTTCCTCTATGCATTTGTCCTGTTTCCTCCGTGCATTTGTCCTGTTTCCTCTATGCATTTGTCCTGTTTCCTCCGTGCATTTGTCCTGTTTCCTCTATGCATTTGTCCTGTTTCCTCTGTGCATTTATCCTGTTTCCTCTATGCCTTTGTCCTTTTGACTCTATACATTCTTTTTCCTCTATGCATTTGTCCTATTTCCTCTATGCATTTGTCCCTTTTCCTCTATGTATTTGTTCTATTTCCTCTATGCATTTGTCCCTTTTCCTCTATGCATTTGTCCCTTTTCCTCTATACAGTTGTCCTGTTTCCTCTATGCATTTGTCCTTTTTCCTCTATGCATTCTTTTTCCTCTATGCATTTGTACTATTTCCTCTATGCATTTGTCCCTTTTCCTCTATGCAGTTGTCCTGTTTCCTCTATGCATTTGTCCTTTTTCCTCTATGCATTCTTTTTCCTCTATGCATTTGTACTATTTCCTCTATGCATTTGTTCCTTTTCCTCTATGTATTTGTCCTTTTTCCTTTATGCATTTGTCCTGTTTCCGTTATGCATTTGTCCTTTTTCCTCTATGTATTTGTCCTGTTTCCTCTATGCATTTGTCCTGTTTCCTCTATGCATTTGTCCTTTTTCCTTTATGCCTCCGTTCTTATTCCTCTATGCATTCTTTTTCCTCTATGCATTTGTCCTATTTCCTCTATGCATTTGTCCTTTTTCCTCTATGTATTTGTCCTGTTTCCTCTATGCATTTGTCCTGTTTCCACTATGCATTTGTCCTGTTTCCTCTATGTATTTGTCCTTTTTCCTTTATGCCTCCGTTCTTATTCCTCTGTGCATTTGTCCTTTTTCCTCTATGCATTTGTCCTGTTTCCTCTGTACATTTGTCCTGTTTCCTCTATGCATTTGTCCTTTTTCCTCTATGCATTTGTCTTGGTTCCTCTTTGCATTTGTCCTTTTTCCTCTATGCATTTGTCCTTTTTCCTTCATGCATTTGTTCTTTTTTTCTCTATGCAGTTGTCCTGTTTCCGCTATGCATTTGTCCTGTTTCCTCTGTGCATTTTTCCTGTTTCCTCTATGCATTTGTCCTGTTTCCTCTGTGCATTTGTCCTGTTTCCTCTGTGCATTTGTCCTGTTTCCTCTATGCATTTGTCCTGTTTCCTCTGTGCATTTGTCCTGTTTCCTCTATGCATTTGTCCTTTTTCTTCTATGCATTTGTCCTATTTCCTCTATGCATTTGTCCTTTTTCCTTTGTGCATTTACGCTTTTTCCTCTATGCATTTGTCCTTTTTCCTCTATGCATTTGTCCTTTTTCCTCTATGCATCTGTCCTGTTTCCTCTATGCATTTGTCCTTTTTTCTCTATGCATTTCTTTCTTTTCCTCTCTGTATTTGTTTCTTTTCCTCTATGCATTTGTCCTTTCTCTATGCATTTGTCCTTTTTCCTCTATGCATTTGTCCTTTTTTCTCTACGCATTTGTTCTATTTCTGCTATGCATGTGATTTTACTGTATGCATTTGTTCTTTTTCCTCTATGCATTTGTCCTTTTAACTCTATACATTTGTCCTATTTCCTCTATGCATTTGTCCTTTTTCCTTTGTGCATTTATGCTTTTTCCTCTATGCATTTGTCCTTTTTCCTCTATGCATTTGCCCCTTTTCCTCTATACATTTGTCCTATTTGCTCTATGCATTTGTCCTTTTTCCTCTATGCATTTGTCCTTTTTACTCTATGCATTTGCCCTTTTTCCTCTATACATTTGTCCTATTTCCTCTATGCATTTGTCCTTTTTCCTTTGTGCATTTATGCTTTTTCCTCTATGCATTTGTCCTTTTTCCTCTATGCATTTGCCCTTTTTCCTCTATACATTTGTCCTATTTCCTCTATGCATTTGCCCTTTTTCCTCTATACATTTGTCCTATTTCCTCTATGCATTTGTCCTTTTTCCTCTATGCATTTGTTTATTTTCCTCTATGCATTTGTCCTTTTTTCCTCTATGCATTTGTCCTTTTTCCTCTTTGCATTTGTCCTTTTTCCTCTATGTATTTGTCCTTTTTCCTCTATGCATTTGTCCTTCATCCTCTATGCATTTGTCCTTTTTCCTCTTTGCATTTGTCCTTTTTCCTCTTTGCATTTGTCCTTTTTCCTCTTTGGATTTGTCCTTTTTCCTCTTTGCATTTGTCCTTTTTCCTCTATGCATTTGTTCTATTTCCTCTATGCATTTGTCCTTATTCCTCTATGCATTTGTCCTTTTTCCTCTATGCATTTGTCTTGGTTCCTCTTTGCATTTGTCCTTTTTCCTTCATGCATTTGTTCTTTTTTTCTCTATGCAGTTGTCCTGTTTCCGCTATGCATTTGTCCTCTTTCCTCTATGCATTTTTCCTGTTTCCTCTATGCCTTTGTCCTGTTTCCTCTGTGCATTTGTCCTGTTTCCTCTGTGCATTTGTCCTTTTTCCTCTATGCATTTGTTCTATTTCCTCTATGCATTTGTCCTTTTTCCTCTGTGCATTTGTTCTATTTCCTCTATGCATTTGTCCTTTTTCCTCTATGCATTTGTCTTGGTTCCTCTTTGCATTTGTCCTTTTTCCTTCATGCATTTGTTCTTTTTTTCTCTATGCAGTTGTCCTGTTTCCGCTATGCATTTGTCCTGTTTCCTCTATGCATTTTTCCTGTTTCCTCTATGCCTTTGTCCTGTTTCCTCTGTGCATTTGTCCTGTTTCCTCTGTGCATTTGTCCTTTTTCCTCTATGCATTTGTTCTATTTCCTCTATGCATTTGTCCTTTTTCCTGTGTGCATTTGTTCTATTTCCTCTATGCATTTGTCCTTTTTCCTCTGTGCATTTGTTCTATTTCCTCTATGCATTTGTTCTATTTCCTCTGTGCATTTGTCCTTTTTCCTCTGTGCATTTGTTCTATTTCCTCTATGCCTTTGTCCTGTTTCCTCTATGCATGTGTTTTTTCCTGTATGCATTTGTCCTTTTTCTTCTTTCTGGGCTTCTATTGCCTTTATTTCAAATATATTTAAGCCTGACGAGTGCAGAATTAACCAGCTTTTGATGATTACCAAAATATTCCACAAATGGAACAAGAAATGGTGAAGTGCTTCCCTTCCCGCAGTCACTTGTTACATAAAACTTTCCAGCGCTGTGAATCTGCTAAAGGATCTGAGAGTCCTCCGGGAACGTTAAGAGGGTAAAGAATAAAAAAAAAAAATGTAGGAGACTAGTCTATTTGACTGAGGGAAGCGCTGCCCGAGCTGGTGCTGAAGGGGTTAATGAGCCCTCCGGCAGGAGAGACCTTAACCTCTTATAAATAGATTCCTTCCATTCAAACATGTCAATTAAATAATCTGCGGGATGACACATTTTTGTCAAGGTGCTGCCGCAGCTTAAGAGAGCGGAGTTGTGGGGAATATAATACATTCTAGACCCTGGCGGCAGCCAAATCTCTAAGTGCACAATTCCCCTTGTTAACGCTGCTTGTGGAATTGCTTTTTGTAAGGCTGATCTGAGAAGGCTTCCCCCGGCCAGGGAATTAATTAAATTAACTGAATCTTCCAATACTTGTAAGACTGCAATAATATCCTCTCCCTTCAAATAGAGGCCGGCTGGTTAGATGATCGGGGTAAGAATCTTCCCTGCCCTCTCCTGCTGGGTGTCTCCCAGTGCAAAGAATGTCGCTTACAATATGGCTGAATTGTTCCTTTGAAATTTAATGCGTCCCGAGCATTATAACCTGTATCTGATTTTTTTCCCCCCTCTTTTCCTACACCTCCCCCCACCCCCCTTCTTTCTTCCATTCTTTTTGGATGACTGTTTAAAGCAGATTAGACTGATGCGGGTGACAACACTCCTCCCCGAGATTAAATCACCGCAGAAAAGCTGTCATTGCTCAGGCTGCTATCCTTATTTCAGGAGTTCCTATAATTTGTGAGATCTAACGCAGAATTCATCGGCCTCCTTTATTTTTTGTACAAGGGAAGAGGGCGAATCACCTAGAAGATATGTGGTCATAGTCTGAATCAGAGAAATCAAAAAAGTCTTTAGGCACATGAAAGCGGATACAAGTCAGCGCAAGCATCACAGGAGTAATTCTCCTTACTCCTCCATCACTATCTCAACTTATCTGAAATCTACTCAAGTAAAAAACAACAAGAGCTCACACTTCTTCTTTACATGAGAGGACACTCCAATACTCAATATCTAAGATACATAATGACCGCATGGCAGGGGAGGTTTACCACCTCAGTAATGGATTGTTTAGTGTTCATCCATACAGGACTTATCTGTTGCAGATTTTGCTGCACATTCACCATAGATTACACCCTTTGCATTGTTAAAACATGATTAAAAAGGTCTATAAAAATAAGCTTTGCGAACAAAAATTGTGCGCTGCTCCTGTATCAGATCAGGGGGCGCAACCTGTGGACTGTCTGTGCCCAACAAAATCTTTCTTTCGGAACTTATACAACGCGCATGCCTAAGTTTCAGAAAGACATGGCGGTCAAAAAAGCTGTCACCGTTATGGTGGGTACTATGGGGTATTATGGGGTCGCATGAGTAGAACTTTTGAAGTTAGTCTTGTTTGTGTCTGTTCTTTATTTTATAATGCACAATGTTTGATACATTTGTGGCTTCTGTAGCCATAAGACTGTTCTTTATTTGTGCCAAATTTTCCAAAATATTGCACGATGTTTGATACATTTGTGGCATCTGTAGCCATAAGACTTCTATCTAGAACTGACTTTTCACTATTTACTCCACCTCAGTTACTTTGTGTCTTTTAGGACACTTTTTGCAATTTATAAGTCTGGCTTAAACCCTATATGTATAGCTAGCCTTGGTACGACTAATTTTTTTAAAAGGGGAAAGAGCAAAGTAAAATAGCAAAGAGTCGCAAATCTGTGAGCAAAGTACAACAAAATGTGACTTTTACAACCATAAAAAAATTGGAGGAAAAAAACCTTGATAGACTCTCCCCTATGTGTTTTGCGTTACTAGAAGCCAATACAGATATAGATCCAAAATACATCAGTAACAACAAGTAGAAAAACGTTACATACAGTATTTATTAATAGATAAAGGTATTCTCAATGCTGCCAACATAATCAGGCTTACCATAACTACATTAAGAGTTAACCATAATGTAAATCAATACAGATCATGTGACACAGTGCTGAACCACACTGCCCACTACCCCAACGCGCGTTTCATCAGGGAACACCAACGCGCGTTTCACATGTAGCTTCGTCAGGGAACACCAGCTGGTTATACCTGGAATATTTTTATTTCACAGATATCCATGCAGCGTGTTGTATTGTACCACAGGTTTTATGGTTGGGTAGAAATTTGGAGTGCAGGGGAGAGAGACATGTTGAGTCTTACATGACAATCTCCAACCTAGTAATTCCAAATCAATAAATGCAAAGCAAAAAAAAATATTGACACTTTTTACTGAAGTGTCAATAATCCTTTTTATAAGTTATATGAGCAAAGTGTGACCTCTACCGTGTATTGTCTGATGACCTGGTGAGATGTTGGCTTCCCTGTTACCTGACTCACCGCTGATCCTGACCACCTGGACCTGGGGGGATTACAGGCCGCTCATCAGCAATGCCTTAATTACTGCTCAGATCACAGGAAGGATTTAACCTGACGACAATTGTGTGGACTGGAAATGGTTTGAAGTGAGGAAAAGAAAGTGACATTTGAAAGTTCTAATTAGGTGCAGATAAGAATAGAGAAGGGTAACTGGATTGTTAGGGGATTAACACCTAACTAAAGACATAAAGGCCAGGGCTCAGCTGATAAGTACTTGTTGCTGGCCCGGAATGGCTTCACATAACACAGCGCCAAGTGTTAATAGTCAGGAATCTGTCGGGATCATCTGCAATGTGCGTAGCAATCTCAATACCGCCCATGCCCGAGACAGTGCCACCGCTGCCAACCGCCATCAGCTCACATAGCAGATCATACATCCTGTCGCCATGAAATAATCCGTGATCTGCAGAAAGTAGATAGAAATTGGGAGAACAGCTGAGTAGAATGGCATAGAAAAACTTCATTGTATAAATATTAAAAGACAGTGCATCACTTTAATAACAATGACATATAGATAGGACAAGCGGAGATATAATCCCTCATATTGCATATAAATAGGTCTAAACAGAAGGTTCACCCCGAGGGTCAGGACATGGTGCTAAAATTAAGACAGGGAGAGGGACATGTAGTTGAAATAATTAGGAATCAACTCCCATGTGGGTTGTATACTCCCAAAAGTCCCAAAAATCATGTTGCACCAGACTCACCCGGATAGAGAGGGACCCCAGACCTGCAAAAGGGATAGGACGCAGGGTTAGAAAAAGCCTCGACGCGCGTTTCGCCGGTGTTAGGACCTGGCTTTCTCAAGAATATGCAGACTACAGATTGCTGCAAAGAGTCAGAATTTTATGATTTAATAAGTATCAATGATTACGTGACCAGTAAAGATTCCCATCTGGTGCAGGGACCGCCTGCCGACAGGTGAATGCGTAAAGTCATGTCTCAGAAGGTCAGACCGTCAGACCTCCATAAACGCTTGGCTGCTGAGCTCCTGATAAACAAGTGGTTGCCATTTTTGCAAAATTGTTTTGTTTTTTTTATCACTTTTAGAGGTACATCGTCCTGTGTAAACGGGACTCGCGCTGCCGAGAATGATGGCAGCCTGTGTGCACAGAGCGATCTAGTATAGATCTAGTATAGATCTAGGCAGGGGTGGATTAAGAGTAGCCAGGGCCCCGGGCAGTTTAGAAGGTGTGGGCCCCCCCACAGGTACCCGATGTATCACGTGACATGCGGCCGGCCGGCGTCTAATGGTAATGTGCGGTCCCCCTACCCCTGCCTCTCCAGAAAACATTATAATGAGGGCGATCTGGCCGTGGGCCCTGCTGGAGCCTCGGGCCCTGGGCGGTAGCCCAGATTGTCCTCATTATAATCCGCCTATGGATCTAGGATAGATCTAGTATAGATCTAGGATAGATCTAGTATAGATCGCTCAGGGCGCATCGTTTACTTTGGTAAACTGGTATTCAAACAACCGCCGATCAATAAACGTTTACCAATCGGGGAGCGTCACGGCTTTTCGGAGGGAGTTTAGGTTTATTTTCTGTGTGATTTTCATAACTTTCTGCGTGTCTGGATTGTGACTTAGATCTACCTGCGAGCAGCAGAGTCACACTGAGTTGAATGAAGCGCTTTCTTGGTTATTTTTTCGCCTGATCTCAGTGGTCACCTTACCCCACCGGCGCTGCTAATATCCAACACTCTGGGGTGTGAATATTTCTTCCTTCTGATTGCAAATAGCCAAAAGATTAGTAGCAGCAGCTGCTTGGAAGGGGAACAATAGAGAGACCTAGGAAGTAGAGAAATTGAAAAACGAGAAACCCCTAATCAGAGAGTCTGAAAGTTCAGGCACTGGGAATCCGCGGCTCAGCGTGACCTCGGACGCCGCTGCCGGGAAAAGCTGTTTACATAGATGAAAAAGCAGAACGTTTAATGAAACTCTTTAGAGACGCAAATAGTTCGTCCTAATAGCCGCCCTCCCTGAACCTGACCTTTCACAAATACACAATCAAGCGCGCCTATAGAGACACGGAAAAACATTGCTGCCGTCTTGACAATCCATCCGTCAGCGTGCCCCCCTGCGATCACCATTTATTATCCTACTAGGTGGCGGAGGGCCAGAAATGACTATCGGAATGGCCACCATTATACTAGACCGTCATTGCGGCAGGTTCACTACGACTACCTGGCCAAAATAGAAAAGGTGGGTAAAATATCTATGAAGATTTTAGGGACTCCTTCTGTACATTTGGCAAAAGAATACGACTGAGAAATGCTGCCGCCATGACGTGCCGGAGCCATTTATTGTCATGGGCAGAAGTAAGTCTCCATTCACACATCCAGTTTTCAACCCAAGTATTTAAAAAAAAAAAATGGATACCTTCCAAACAGAAGCCACAATGGAAACTAAAATATCCGTTCCCGTAAAATAAAAAAAGGATCCATTTAATAACACTCACTTTGATTTTAGTTTTGCCTCCATTTTTGTTCCGTTTTTACTAAAGGTGTCTAGTCTCCTGAAAAAAAACAACTGGTGACCGCACGATATTATCCGCTTCCCATAGACCTTAATGTTACAAAAACGGACCCGTTTGCCGTTGCTTTTTTGGGTGGCCAGAGTTGTGCAGACTCCTTAGGAGGTAAAGATATTTCACGACATTAAAGTTCCCATTCAAATGAGCGGGTCATGTACTGGATCACTTTCTGTTTTGCTTTTTTTTTCCAAAGTGGATTCAAAAACAGAAATAATGTTTTTGTTCAGCATTTTTTGATGCATTTTTTAATGCAAAGTCTATGAGATTTCAGAAATCCCATGCACACAACTTGTTGTTTTTTCTTGTCCTCAGTATTTTGTGCAAAACCTTGGTTTTTGCAAAATGCAGCATGTCACTTCTTTTAGCGTTTTTGCAGTGTTTTTCACCTTTGGTAGGGGAAAAAATGCTGAAAGAAAAGAAGGTATTAGGTTTTGCCGCGTTTTTGGTCGAATTAGGTTATTTTTTTGGGCATCGGCATGCACAAGAGACAAATGGACAGTGACAAAACGGCTGTAAAAACAGCACCAAAAACGCAGTAAAATCTCATGGAAAATCTGCTTTTTTTTGAGGCAGTAACTTCACTGCCATGAGAACAGGTTTCACTGCAGGAAAAAAAAATGCAGCAAAAACGCAACGTGTGAACATAGCCTTAGACATGTGAACAGAGACTAAAACTACCTCAATTAGCAAACTGTAGGCAATAGGAAGCACCTCCACCCCCATGCATTATACTGACGGATGCTTGGGTTAAACATATATCTTTGCTGACACTAAGGAAAAAATGAAATAACATACGGCTATGACAGATGGACCATGCAGACTTTTCTGCAGTCAATGTTTAGTATTTTCTGCAGTCAATATTTAGTATTTTCTGCAGTCAATATTTAGTATTTTTTGCAGTCAATGTTTAGTATTTTCTGCAGTCAATGTTTAGTATTTTTTGCAGTCAATATTTAGTATTTTCTGCAGTCAATATTTAGTATTTTCTGCAATCAATATTTAGTATTTTCTGCAGTCAGTGTTTAGTATTTTCTGCAGTCAATATTTAGTCTTTTCTGCAGTCAATATTTAGTATTTTCAGCAATCAATCTTCAGTATTTTCTGCAGTCAATATTTAGTATTTTCTGCAGTCAGTGTTTAGTATTTTTTGCAGTCAATATTTAGTATTTTCTGCAATCAATATTTAGTATTTTCTGCAGTCAATATTTAATATTTTCTGCAGTCAATATTTAGTCTTTTCTGCAATCAATATTTAGTATTTTCTGCAGTCAGTGTTTAGTATTTTCTGCAGTCAATATTTAGTCTTTTCTGCAGTCAATATTTAGTATTTTCTGCAATCAATATTTAGTATTTTCTGCAGTCAATATTTAGTCTTTTCTGCAGTCAATATTTAGTATTTTCTGCAATCAATATTTAGTATTTTCTGCAGTCAATATTTAGTCTTTTCTGCAGTCAATATTTAGTATTTTCAGCAATCAATATTCAGTATTTTCTGCAGTCAATATTTAGTATTTTCTGCAGTCAATATTTAGTATTTTCTGCAATCAATATTTAGTATTTTCTGCAGTCAATATTTAGTCTTTTCTGCAGTCAATATTTAGTATTTTCTGCAATCAATATTTAGTATTTTCTGCAGTCAATATTTAGTCTTTTCTGCAGTCAATATTTAGTATTTTCAGCAATCAATATTCAGTATTTTCTGCAGTCAATATTTAGTATTTTCTGCAATCAATATTTAGTATTTTCTGCAGTCAATATTTAGTATTTTCTGCAGTCAATGTTTAGTATTTTCTGCAATCAATATTTAGTGTTTTCTGCAGTCAATATTTAGTATTTTCTGCAATCAATATTTAGTATTTTCTGCAGTCAATATTTAGTATTTTCTGCAGTCAATATTTAGTATTTTCTGCAGTCAATATTTATTATTTTCTGCAGTCAATATTTAGTATTTTCTGCAGTCAATATTTAGACATGTGAACAGAGACTAAAACTACCTCAATTAGCAAACTGTAGGCAATAGGAAGCACCTCCACCCCCATGCATTATACTGACGGATGCTTGGGTTAAACATATATCTTTGCTGACACTAAGGAAAAAATGAAATAACATACGGCTATGACAGATGGACCATGCAGACTTTTCTGCAGTCAATGTTTAGTATTTTCTGCAGTCAATGTTTAGTATTTTCTGCAGTCAATATTTAGTATTTTCTGCAGTCAATGTTTAGTATTTTCTGCAGTCAATATTTAGTATTTTCTGCAGTCAATATTTAGTATTTTCTGCAGTCAATATTTAGTGTTTTCTGCAGTCAATATTTAGTATTTTTTGCAGTCAATATTTAGTATTCTCTGCAGTCAATATTTTGTATTTTCTGCAATCAATATTTAGTATTTTCTGCATGCAACAAATAAGGCAGAAAGGTAACAGATAGGAGCGTAAAGTAATATATTTCAGGAAAATAAACTCCAATACAAGTGCCCTGGACTCTTCCTAAAGCTCCCGCCTATATCTACATGTGCAGAATTAATGACGGAGAGACAGATGCGGACAAGAAGACGTCTCTGCGGCGCAGCCTAAAATCTGATGCATTGTTACATCAAAGTAGACGGAGTTTTCTTTATTTTTCTATCTATCCCACACTAAAAAAAAAAGAGAAAAAGAAAAGTATACAATGTGTTTGATGGTGGGTCGTATGAAAGCCCCCATCCACTAAAACACTTTTTTTTTTTTTTTCTCCTCTCGGTTCTTACAAATGAGAACATCACCTATTCAAGCGGATTGATGAACTCGACCAAAAAGTTTATTAAGAGCGAGAGAAGACAAAGGCTGTAAAGGGCTTCTGCAACTGCAGGCCAGTATATAAACTTGGTGCCATTGTCCTATTAAGGCGGATGCATGAATACCCCTGAATGGCCTTCTTTAGAGTGACAAGATCAAGCTAGACAACAGCATGTTAAAAGGAGTGTTGTTTTCTCTCTCCAGCCAAAGATCTGTCCGTTCTCCGGGTCTGCATTAATGTACATCTGCAGTGGGAGGAATAAATACGGGGGGGATTTGTGTCTGCAGACCCCTTCGTCGCCACCAATACCCTGATTTCTTACACCATATGCCACAAAATGAGAAAGATCTTTAGTAAACCAACAACAGCCGGAGGACACGGGTAATCTCACATGTCTGCGCTAAGAGGGTCAATGAGAACCGCGTGGTATTAGGATCTGGCAATCCTTCATAAAGGTAACTATTTACAGAATTCTGTTCCTTCCACAAAACTTGGGAGTTCTAGAACCAGGAAAGCACAGTCCCATGTAAAGCCTGAGACGACCAGATGACAAATCTCAGACGATCTGTGAATCAATTATATTGGATCCAACATCCGGCTACAAAAACTCTGCAGATGAACGGGATCAGATCAAGTCAGAGCAAAAGTATCATAAAACAAAAAATATCCCTCCGTATCCAATAGTCTTTACAGCAGTGATACAAATATATCCGCCAGCACATCCGTCACACCAGGTCCGATTCTAGGCGGATGAGGAGTCTCAGACCTTGGTGGGATACCCCCCCCCCCCCCCAAAAAAAAAAAAAAAAAAAATCCCCCTCACTAGTCCTGGTGAAACAAAAGAACAACACTAATAATAATGTATATAATAAATCCTGAAGTGAGCAAGCTTTAATTTCTAATTTTCAGTTGTTTCTGAGCTAGTGGGTGCAGAAATAGCAGCTATGTCTCCCATACACAGCACAAACAGAGACAAGCAGCAGCAGGGAGGAAGTTATACAGGACTAGTGATCATTGTAGCTGGGAATCCAGAAGAGAGGTGAAAGACTTGTCAGAAAGCTCCCTCTGCCTGTTTACTCCTGTCACATGACTCCTCATTGAGCTGGCAGTCCGACAAGCCTGAGCAAGAGGGATTGAGCTGTTTTGTTTTTTTTCTAAAGAAGGTAAATTCAGTAGGCGGAGAGAGGATAGCACGTCCTATTAGTGGGGAGGGAAGCAGATTTCTCTGATAAGATATATATTTGCATGTACTATACTAAAAAAAAATGCAAAAATCAATTGTATAACAATAATAATAATACTATTGATTTATGCAATTTTTTTTTTTTAAAGTACAGTTCCCATTTAGTTAGTTATTCCGCACAATCTCAGTCCAAATTGCAGGATGAAGCTGTGGGTAAATGTACTGTATTTATATTTGATTGTGTATCTAGTATAAGCCAGCGAAGTATTGGAAATTATGTAGCTAAAAGAGCTCACTGACTGATTGCTTTTTAGCTCAGCTACAATGCTCAGTGACTATGATATAGTGCTGTGTCTTCATGGAGTCAGTGGTGGTCTGAGCCACGCCTCCTGGCTCTTCATTGGTTCAGGCTGCTGCTCTCTCCCGCCCCCTTGCGGCTCTTCCTCCTCTGATTGGCTGCTATGTATAAGCAGAACCCCAGCACAGTCTCATATTGAAGTCAGTGAGTTACAGCAAGGACAGACTAATAGTAATGTCTGGATTACTAAACCTCCAGTGAGGTTATATTTTTTGGTTAAAGCAATTATTACAATATCATTAGAGGTAACAATGTACTGTGCAATGTATAGAGGTGCGCTGCCTCGCACGTGTCTGTGGGTCTGGTACGGAGAGTTATCTCTATGGAAGGGTTAGCACTAAAGTGATAATGTTAATTAATATTGTCCATTGTAACCATAAGGCTATGTTCACACGTCGCGTTTTTTTTTTTTCTGCAGCAAAACCTGCTCTCTTGTCAGTAATGGTTCTGCCTCAAAAAAAGCTGCTTTTTGGTGCTTTTTTTGCAGAGTTTTTGTCACTGTTCATATGTCTTGGTGCATGCTGATAAAGTTTAGTGACAAAAAAAAATATTACCTAATTCAACTTCCCCAGCAAAACCTGATCCCTGCGTTTTTGCAGCATTTTTGGCACTGCCCGTTACTTTCAATGGGTTAAAAACGCTGCAAGAAGTGACACGCTGCAAAAGCTGCATGCCCAAAGTTTTGCACAAAATACTGAGGACAAAAAAAAAACAAAAACCCCAAGGTGTGTGCATGAGATTTCTGAAATCTTATAGACTTTGCTGGTACTGTAAAGCACAGCTGAAAATTTGCATAAAAAAAAAGACGAACCAAAAAATGCAGCGTGTGAACATAGCCTTACGCAACGGTGACAGAAATTCTGCATTTTTCCATTTCTGATGACTTTTAGAAAGTGGGACCAGCACTTTCCAGCTCATCTCTGACTCATCCATTAAGCGGAGCAATTACACTCGAAAGGTCGAATCGTTTACAGATATATTTGCATCGTTAAAACCAGTTGGATTTTTTGTGCTCGTCATCATTGGGCCCTGAAATGAAGTGTAACAATATAGAATGCGGAATGTTGATACAATGTAGCAAGGCTGATGGCAGAAGAATGCTTCCTGCCTAGCAGCAGATCCCCACTTGTGAAATGATTAGTGATCATCATCAGATGGCGGGTAAAGCTAATGGATGATAATCTGCCATGCACAAAGGGTTAATGCCATGCCTTCACTTCTATCACAGCCATGCAAAGGCCAGATGCCCTAGTGGGAGTGAGGGGATGGGTAGGAGGTCAAGTGGTAATCAAAAAGGCAAAAAAAACAAAACAGAGAAAGGCGTCCAGACCCCTCCTCTGCTGAATGGAACAGTTGCTATTTCACGGCTGAGTAAAGTCTGACTCCCCCTCTGGGGGTCTTCTCTGACTTGTGACCCCTGCAGGCACTACTTAACACTTTCAAAGGATGAGGGAGACCCAGAGAGATGACCTGGGCAGGAACCTGACTCCCAAACCTGCACCCAGGAGCGGGAGCGTGAGAGGGACAGGATAGGGCGAAAAGTGGAAAAAAACGGAGCGGATCCGGGCAACATGAGTAGTGAGGTGGCGCAGCGCTTCCAAGGCCATTACTCCACAGGACTTGACTTTTTTATTCTGCGTTTTTGGAGCATAAAATCAAAGTTTTTTGAGGCGTTTTGAGATTTGTTTTGTTCAAGATTATTGTAATTGTTTTTGCTATGTATACCCCCTTTTTCACAATGGCGCCATAATAATAATAATAATAATAATAATAATAAATAATAATAATTTGGAGAGTTTACGCTCAGTTTTCTATCATTTTTTTTTCGGAGCAGATCCTCTCTGAAATCCTCCTCCAATACTGCTTTAAAACTCTTCCAATTCATTTCTATAGGAAAGTCATTTTGCTCTTCAGGAGTTTTTTATTTTTTTTTTATTTTTTTTTATTTGTGAAACACTTGGTGGAAAGAACGGATCACTTCTAGGGAGCAGATCGTGGAGGAAATCTCTCCAGACCATGCACCGTCCAATCAAAAAGGCTGCAAATAATGTTGCGAGAAAGAAATTCTTCCAAAACCCCTCAGAAAAAAAAAAAGAAAATCTATCCAAAAGAGATGTCTTCTTTTGAAGTGGTTTCCGCTTGAAAAACTCACGGCTTTTGAATGGCGCAAAAAAAAAAAAAAACTGTGTGTGCACGCAGCCTTATTGTCATGGTATCACCTAGGAAAAGTGCTGGAACTATGTACAACCTATAGAAAAGCCCTTAAAGGGGGTCACCAATCTGATTTTTTTTTTATTTAACCATAAAACAATGAAAGCAATTCTCCTCTCTTTACTCGTTGGCCAGGACCTGATGCTGAGGGCTTCAATGAAGGAGACCCCCAGTCCAAAATAAACTTTTTTCTGGACGATAACTTTTGTGGGAATTATACACAGTGGATCGTGGGCACACAACTTTATGAATGTTTCTTTTGCACAAAGTCTCAATTCTTTTCTCGTTACTCGCTTGGTCTCCACTGTTCCACTTTCCTCCACCATCACCCAGCTCAGTACGTCCAGTTATCGAGAGTCCTATCCTCTTTCCCCTTAAGGGAACTATGCTGAAAGTTATGGCCGGTCCTTACCTTCTCTGTCTCCTACGTTCTGGAACTCCCACCCGGGGCACTCTCTTCATCTCACGTTCGCTGGCCCGTTACCTTTCTGGGCCGTACTGCTCTCCCCGGACCGGTCTCCGATTGTTCACTCCGTCCTCCTGTCAGTTTTCCTTTTCTCTGGTTCACGCTAACCACCATCTCGGTCTCTCCTCACTTCGGGTCACCCACGTCATGCGGCAATGCCTATTATCCAGATCTTAGGTCTGCTTCAAAAGCACGCTCAACCCGATCTCACTTCCTGAAAGGAAACTGTTTCTGTCCCTTTACCTTATCCCCTCCCACTCTAGGCTAGTCCCAAACATTAACTCTAACTTTCCCTATTGTTGAGCAGAACACAACAATATTACCAATAACACCGGTCACAATACACGTGTCTTGAAGGGGGAACGTGGGCAGTACGTCCATCTCCTTATAGAATCACCATGTATTGATGACCGTGCATGGTCGGCCTCACAACAGAAAACACCAGATAATGGAGGCTCCCCGCTAATCAGATTGTCAGAGTGATAATAAATAATTCCGGTAATTCTTTTCTCAAAGCTCTTTATTGTCCGTGTATTAGAACTCCTGGCATTCATGTGATTCCAAATCATCCAAACATTTCCATGAGGAGTAACAGAGGAACAACGCAAACAGCCATGTCAGGAGAGCTGCAAGGTCCTTTCGCTCAATCGGCAATTATCATTTATCCAATGGAGGCTTGGTAAATGTCTGATGGCTGCAGCGGTAGAATGCATGCTGTACTGCTACGTCTGTGCATGCGGGAAGAACAGGGGTCATGGGTTCCCCTTTCTTTAAAACTTTTTTTTTAAAGTTGCAAAAGACTTTAAATTTGGTGTAAATTGCTTTATATCTGTTATGGTCGAAGAAGTTTCGAGGCATTTTTCAGAGTGGACCAGCTCCCAAAACCTTACTTGTGCACATGCCCTAAAAAGTTATGAGAACTTCTGAGAACTTCTGAGAACTTCTGCACCTTGTCTACTCTGACCCCCCACAGTGACCAGGAACCTGGACCCCTCCTTCCATTGATGGTTATCAGGATTCACTCCTGGTCTTTCACTTGTAGACCACTTGACCTGAGACCTAATGAGGCCGAGGTGCACAAGTCCCACAGTCCAGGACCCCTCACTTCTTGTAAAGCTGAGAGCTGCACTTTATTGGCTTTTATAAAAGAACATGTGCACGTTATCAGCCCTGGGAATAATCCGGGCAGCGTTTATTGAGGATTGTCGTGCCGGGAGGAAGTATAAAGTATTCAGTGAGAATATATCCTACAAATACACTCACATTTATCTCTCGCAGATACGGTTACATGCCCCCCAGCCGGCAGCGGGAGACCTCATGTCAGAGATAGAAGCGCACATGTTACACAGGGATACAATTAGCATCTTGAACCATTCCTTTTACTACAACATGTTACAATGTGTTTATCTCCATTGTTTACAAGCAGGAAACTGCACTGCAGAATAGGTAGGTGCTATATACAGTGGCATGCAAAAGTTTGTGCACCCCTGGTCAAAATTACTGTTATTATGAACCGTTGAAGATGAAATGATCTAAAAGGCCTAAAGTTAAAGATGACACATTTCCTTTGTGTTTTAGGCAAAAAAATATATATTGTCATTTTATTTTATTTTTTTTCATTTTAAAAAATTACAAAAAGGAAAATGGGCCAATGCAAAAGTTTGTGCACCCCTGGTCAAAATTACTGTTATTGTGAACCGTTGAAGATGAAATGATCTAAAAGGCCTAAAGTTAAAGATGACACATTTCCTTTGTGTTTTAGGCAAAAAAAATATATATTGTCATTTTATTTTTATTTTTTTCATTTTAAAAAATTACAAAAAGGAAAATGGGCCAATGCAAAAGTTTGTGCACCCTTGGAGATTTGTGTGCTCACATAACTTTGACCAAGGTTTAGCCTTTTAGAGTTATGGCTTGTTCACTTTCATCGTTAGGAAAGGCCAGGTGATGCAAATCTACTGTTCAGAGACACCTGCACAAATACGGCCTTCATGGAAGAGTCATCAGAAGAAAACCTCTCCTGCGTCCTCACCATAAAATTCAGCATCAGAAGTCTGAGAAGAACATATAAACAAGCTTGATTCTGTGGACCGATGAGATAAAATAGAAGTCTGCGGCCAAAATGATCACAGGTATGTGTGGAGAAAAAAGGGCTCAGACTTTCAGGAAAAGAACATCCCGCCAACCATTAAGTATGGTGGTGGATCAATCATACTTTGAGGTTGTGTTGTAGCCAATGGCACGGGGAACATTTCACAGGTAGAAGGAAGAATGGATTCAATGAAATTTCAACAAATTCTTGATGCAAACATAACACCATCTGAAGGTGAAAAGAGGATGATTCTACAAATGGATAATGATCCTAAACACACGTCATAATCCACAATAGACGACCTCAAAAGGTGCAAGCTGAAGGTTTTACAATGGCCCTCACAGTCCCCTGATCTGAACATCATTGAAAATCTGTGGCTGGACCTCAAAATAGCAGAGGATGCAAGACACTCCAGGAATCTCACAGAACTGGAGGAATTCTCCAAGGAAGAATGGAGGAAAATCCCTCAAATAAGAAGTGAAAGACTCTTGTCTGGCTACAAAAAGCGTTTACAAGCTGTGATACTTGCAAAAGGGGGCGCTACTAGGTACTGACCATGCAGGGTGTGCAAACTTTTGCATTGACCCATTTTCCTTTTTGTAATGTTTTAAAATGTAAAAGATGAATATATATATATATTTTGCCTAAAATACAAAAGGAAATGTGTCATCTGTAACTTTAGGCCTTTTAGATCATTTCATCTTCAACTTGCTGAACTGTGCACAATAACAGGAGTTTTGACCATGGGTGCACAAACTTTTACATGCCACTGTAATCGCTCACATCGCATCAATGTCTCCAGGAGCTCGCAATCTAATATCCTATCTTATATTAAGCTAATTAACCAGTCATTATGTATTTAGAGTGAGGAAATAAATCCATTTGTTTCCCACCAAAACAATCCTCTTCAAATGTATGGAAAAGACTGTCAGTGGCTAAATCACCTGTGTAATAAATGTAATAAATGTAAGTTCTTTGGTCAAGTTGTAAATAGAAGCTCAGATGATTATTATTATAAGACATCATAATGAATAGTAGCAGAGAATAAATGTTCACAGGAAAAAAAATCCAGCGTGACTTCTCTGTTGCGGAAATGCTGTGGAATTTCACTGAGGATTTTGATGATTGCAATGCGCCAAAACCTGAGGCTAAATCCAATGGGATTTACATCCGGACTCGTTGCTGCCACTTCAGATCTCTCCAGCGCTTTGTTTCCATCCATTACCCATTACCCATTACCAGAGGCAGCAAAACATCTTTGATCCTCCACCATGTTTGACTGTAGGTACTGTGTTATTTTCTTTGTAGGCCTCATTCCATTTTTGGTAAACAGTAGAATGATGTAATTTACCAAAAAGCTCTATCTTGGTCTCATCTGTCCATAAGACGCTTTCCCAGAAGGATATTGGCTTACATGCATTTTGGCAAACTGCAGTGTAGCTTTTTTATGTCTCTATGTCAGTACTGGGGTCCTCCGGGGTCTCCTGCCATAGCGTTTCATTTCATTCACATGTTGACAGATATTTCGCGCTGACACTGATGCACTCTGAACCTGCAGGACAGCTTGGATTTTTTTGGCACTTGATTGGGGCTTATCCACCATCCAGACTATCCTGCATTGCAACCTTTCATCAATTTTTCTCTGCCGTCCACGTCCAGGGAGACTAGCGCCATGGGTTGTAAGCGGGTTATGTTGCACACCGCAGACAAAGGAACATCGAGATCTCTGGAGATAGACTTGTAACCTTGAGATTGTGGATATTGTTCAACAATTTTGGTTTTCAAGTCCTCAGACAGTTCTCTTCTCCTCTTTCTGTTCTCCATGCTCAGTGTGGCACACACAGACACACAATGCAGAGATTGAGGCAACTTCTCCTGGTTTCAGGTGTGATTTTCATATTGCCCACACCTGTTACTTGCCACAGGTGAGTGCGAACGAGCATCACATGCTGTAAACAAAAATTTTGGAAAAGTGCCAACAATTTTCTCCGGCCCATTTTGGGGGGTTTTGTGTGAAATTATGTCCAATTTGCCTTTTTTCTCTGTTTTTTTTGTGTTGTTCCAATATACACAAAGGCAATAAATATGTGTATAACAAATCATGTGGAATTGTGATAATTGTCTGGGAGAAATACTTCACTTTCTGGAACAATTTCAAGGATGCCAACACTTTTGACCATGAATGTGTATATATATATATATATATATATATATATATATATATAGTATTTTATATGTTATGACTATCATGAAGCATATGGCTACCGTATTTTTTAGGAAAAAATGCAGCAAAAAAAACCCCCCACATTTTTCTTTCTAGAAGCATCCAATATGCCATATACAGCCCATGGTTTTTTACCCATTGTCTCCAGATGTTAATACAGATGTGGCTGGTGCATTGTGATTACAGCTCTGTGGCTGAAGGAAAGCTTCCCTGAAAGGTTAAGGAAATGAGAGATTCTCCTGAGACAGATGAGGCTATCTAGAGCCTGACCTTACGCACTGACAGGGGCTTTAGAGACCCTCCGAGCACATGTACTATATAAGAGAGAACAAGAATGTCAGCCCGGGGCAGTCAGTGAGGATCGCCCCTGTACTTATATCAAGTAACCTCCCGACTCTTCCTCTCAGGAATAAAATGATATAAGACGGCATCTATGACTGATTGCAATATTCATTTGACTCCGGGCCGGATTCTGACTATTCACTTACTCATCTGCGGAAACACTTAGTCAGTGCTGCTCTCCGTCATGAGCCGAATCAAATCATTCCCTGATTGTTATTTTTACTTGTTTTTTTGGGGGGTCAAATTCTTTTAAAAGAAATGTTGTGAAAAATCAAGGATTATCTTGTTTTTTTTTTTAAAAAATATTCGTTTAACATGTTACTTATCGACAGCACGAAAGTAAATTTAGGCAGAGTTTGTACTCCGGTAGGGAAGTGGGGTACAATAGCACAAAAATTTTGCAATATTTCGAAAAGTCAGATGTAAAGTAAAAATCTGACTAAGGAAGTGAAGAATAACAGACAAACTAAGTAACACGCTACTTATCGACAGCACGAAAATAAATTTAGGCAGAGTTTGTACTCCGGTAGGGAAGTGGGGTACAATAGCACAAAAATTTTGCAATATTTCGAAAAGTCAGATGTAAAGTAAAAATCTGAATAAGGAAGTGAAGAATCACAGACAAACTAAGTAACACGCTACTTATCGACAGCACGAAAATAAATTTAGGCAGAGTTTGTACTCTGGTAGGGAAGTGGGCACAATAGCACAAAAATTTTGCAATATTTCGAAAAGTCAGATGTAAAGTAAAAATCTGAATAAGGAAGTGAAAAATAACAGACAAACTAAGTAGCATGCTACTTATCGACAGCACGAAAATAAATTTAGGCAGAGTTTGTACTCCGGTAGGGAAGTGGGGTACAATAGCCCAAAAATTTTGCACTATTTCGAAAAGTCAAATGTAAAGTAAAAATCTGAATAAGGAAGTGAAGAATAACAGACAAACTAAGTAACACGCTACTTATCGACAGCACGAAAATAAATTTAGGCAGAGTTTGTACTCCGGTATGGAAGTGGGGTACAATAGCACAAAAATTTTGCAATATTTCGAAAAGTCAGATGTAAAGTAAAAATCTGAATAAGGAAGTGAAGAATAACAGACAAACTAAGTAACACGCTACTTATAGACAGCACGAAAATAAATTTAGGCAGAGTTTGTACTCTGGTAGGGAAGTGGGGTGCAACAGCACAAAAAATTAGCAATATTTCGAAAAGTCAGATGTAACTAAAAATCTGAATAAGGAAGTGAAAAATAACAGACAAACTAAGTAACACGCTACTTATTGACAGCATGAAAATAAATTTAGGCAGATTTTGTACTCCGGTAGGGAAGTGGGGTACAATAGCACAAAAATTTTGCAATATTTCGAAAAGTCAGATGTAAAGTAAAATTCTGAATAAGGAAGTGAAGAATAACAGACAAACTAAGTAACACGCTACTTATAGACAGCATGAAAATACATTTAGGCAGAGTTTGTACTCCGGTAGGGAAGTGGGGTGCAATAGCACAAAAAATTAGCAATATTTCGAAAAGTCAGATGTAACTAAAAATCTGAATAAGGAAGTGAAAAATAACAGACAAACTAAGTAACACGCTACTTATTGACAGCATGAAAATAAATTTAGGCAGAGTTTGTACTTCGGTAGGAAAGTGGGGTACAATAGCACAAAAATTTTGCAATATTTTGAAAAGTCAGATGTAAAGTAAAAATCTGAATAAGGAAGTGAAGAATAACAGACAAACTAAGTAACACGCTACTTATCGACAGCACGAAAATAAATTTAGGCAGAGTTTGTACTCCGGTAGGGAAGTGGGGTACAATAGCACAAAAATTTTGCAATATTTCGAAAAGTCAGATGTAAAGTAAAATTCTGAATAAGGAAGTGGAGAATAACAGACAAACTAAGTAAAGGTGAAAATCGAATAATGAAAAGGTCACAAACATAAAAGTCACTAATAGAACCAGGTTTACTCCAGAAATAAAGCGCGATGATGAAGCCTTTGTAGTCCTTATAACCTCCATCCCTTCCAGAAGGTGCGGAGCCGATGAGAGGATCTCGGAGGTTGTATGTATTTCAGTTCATCACGTGGTAGCGCTGCGTATGGAAAATCGTCGGCTTGTTTCTCCCTGTGAGAATATAGATTGTGTATCGATTTGTGATGTGAGACGCTACGGCTAATGAAAGCGAAATGACAAAAGATATGGAACATCTTTTAAATGACAAGCCTGAATTTTACAAATGATGTAAACCATTTCATGTCACATTGTATTCTTAGAAGTGATTTTTGCCAACATTAAGCAATCACGACGCTTTATTGATGGATAATCTTTCTGAAAACGGAATTTCATGCACACGGGCCGTAGCTGACCGTGGATCTCGGAGGGTTTATTGCTATATTTTTTTTTTTATTATTTTCATGATCTCTGGACATTAAAGACCAGGTATGACGTATATACTGTATCAGTCCAGAAATTCAGATAATCAACCTCTCCTTTATAATTGCACAAGATCAGATCTTTCTGGTGTTGTCATTTTTGGAGTTTCTTTACCTTCACTTGTAAGTTTTTCGTTCTAGTCTACACCTGTCCGGTAATCCAGAGCAATTCATGACCAGGCAGACATCAATCTCCACTAATGCCAGATTAGAAGAATTTTACTGTAAGCTTTCTTCTAGGACACAGGTCATTGCAAGTTCCCTAAAAAAGTCAGATTTAATTAGGGAAGAATCCAGATATAATTGCTTTGCCATGCAGAAAGTTGGGGTGGTGTAAAGTTAACGAACCACAGGAGGTAGAAGAAACTTTGACCACTGTTAAGAACATCAGCAGATGTTGGATTGTAGGAATTGACCAAAGGACAGAAGCCGTCGGAAAAGGAGAATAGTGACCATTTGTTTGCAATTTATGCACAATATACTGGAGCGGGTCCAGTCCTCTGCAGGCATCAGCTAAGTGTACATAACCTGATTCTGGGACAGCAGCCAGCCGCCTGGAAGAAGTGGGGCGATCACTGGGAGCAGCACCCCTGCACTTCCCTCACCACTACAAATCTGCTGGAAAATGAACTCGCTTCTATTAAAACCAGGAATTTTCCATTTGCAGATCTGCATTTTGCCCCATAGCTTTTATATCAAAGTTCTTTTGCGAACTTGTGACATTGTTTAAAAGGAAATGGGGAGTTCTCGACCGGAAAGAATTGGATCGGTCTGTGGGATTTCATCCCTAAATTGTGCATTGCTCAACATACAAGAGATGATCTGTAATGTGTTCTTTATTTATTTATATTTTTTTTGCCACGTGTTTGGGTAGTAATGCCAAATATTATGTGACCCTTGCAGCGGTAGCTTCAATCTGTGCAGTTTTGGCATGCACGCGGCCGTCTCGTCGGCCATGATGGGTCCATTTCACAGGCTGGCTGTCTTTTATAATGTCTTGGCTATCTCTGCGGCTGGGAGAGTGCCTGAGAGTGTTAGCTTGACACAATGTGTAACAGTAATTAAGAAATAAGCCTCTTGCCCAGTTTCACAGTAATCAATGTGCTAAGTAACTTCCATGGTCCAATGCCTCAAAAATCACCATTAGCCTACGCCACTTACGGCCAGAAAATTTCTTATTTTCTGCTTTTCAACGGCTGCGGCCTGGAATCTTCGCATTGCTGTATTTATACATTTTGCACTTAAACAATGACAATAAACACGTTCTCGGAGTGTTACGAATCAGAAATTTGTCCCATTTTCTCCACCGTCTTCCAGGGAGAGCAAAGCTGCTTGATTTGAGGGGCTCAGTGGCCAAAATCTTCAGCTCGAGGCGGTGGGCCAGAAAAGGAGGATTGTGTCTATGATATCATGAAGAGTTTGCAGTTACCTTCGCCATAAGTACTTGAGATCTAAGCTTCAATACATGCATTATCGATAGCGCTCTAAAGATAACTGCCTATGTTATTCCACTGTATACTGCGTTCATCACACAGCACTATGAATGAGGCAATACTAGTAATATGCAATGGTGCATTGACCATAGCGGCAGCAAGTGGCACATACTGGTCAGTGACCACCCGATGTTCATATGTCCAGCAGGACAGGTCACAGGGTGGGCAGAGATTACAGGGCCGGTAATACCCCTGGGGCCGCACATCCTCGTCAGCAGGAGGCCGAGAACACTTGCATGAAATGACTCGGGGCTCCGATTCCTGCAGTCTTCCACCTCATTTTATGAGTTCCTGACCGAAACTACAGGAGGAGAGGAATCTGTGCAGAGGGTACAAGGTAGTATTATTTTTACAAGGGTGGCAATTACTTGAGTAGATTTTTGTTTCATCTGCCGGCATTTTTTTCTTCCAGGAGAATTGGTGGAAAAAAACAATTCCACAAGAGGCTTGAAACCAATGTCCAAGCCGGACAACTTCTGAGTAATTGTAAACTTCTGTGTGCGATAGACTAGATATAGAATATAGATAGATGTATAGAGTGACCGAGAGACGTACTCGACTAAACGGAGAATGACCGAGAGCTGCACTCGACTAAACGGAGAATGACCGAGAGCTGCACTCGACTAAACGGAGAATGACCGAGAGACGTACTCGACTAAACGGAGAATGACCGAGAGACGTACTCGACTAAACGGAGAATGACCGAGAGTCGTACTCGACTAAACGGAGAATGACCGAGAGACGTACTCGACTAAACGGAGAATGACTGAGTGATGTACTCGACTAAACGGAGAATGACCGAGAGCCGTACTCGACTAAACGGAGAATGACCGAGAGACGTACTCGACTAAACGGAGAATGACCGAGAGCTGTACTCGACTAAACGGAGAATGACCGAGAGCTGCACTCGACTAAACGGAGAATGACCGAGAGACGTACTCGACTAAACGGAGAATGACCGAGAGTCGTACTCGACTAAACGGAGAATGACCGAGAGACGTACTCGACTAAACGGAGAATGACCGAGAGACGTACTCGACTAAACGGAGAATGACCGAGAGTCGTACTCGACTAAACGGAGAATGACCGAGAGACGTACTCGACTAAACGGAGAATGACCGAGAGACGTACTCGACTAAACGGAGAATGACTGAGAGCCGTACTCGACTAAACGGAGAATGACCGAGAGCCGTACTCGACTAAACGGAGAATGACCGAGAGACGTACTCGACTAAACGGAGAATGACCGAGAGACGTACTCGACTAAACGGAGAATGACCGAGAGACGTACTCGACTAAACGGAGAATGACTGAGAGCCGTACTCGACTAAACGGAGAATGACTGAGAGCCGTACTCGACTAAACGGAGAATGACCGAGAGACGTACTCGACTAAACGGAGAATGACTGAGAGCCGTACTTGACTAAACGGAGAATGACCGAGAGACGTACTCGACTAAACGGAGAATGACCGAGAGACGTACTCGACTAAACGGAGAATGACCGAGAGTCGTACTCGACTAAACGGAGAATAACTGAGAGCCGTACTCGACTAAACGGAGAATGACCGAGAGACGTACTCGACTAAACGGAGAATGACCGAGAGACGTACTCGACTAAACAGATAAGAGAAAGAGAGCTGTATGGGATTATAAGTCCGGGTTCACACTTTACGTTACAAAACAAAAGCGGTGCAGGAGTAGAAAACATTGGATGCTCTGATACGTGGTAAGAAGACCTCAGCAGATAGCTGCACAACAAATTACAATTGTTATTTTTTAATTTTGGTGCAGATTTAACCAGGTGTACTGTGCGCCAGATTTATTATTTGCTTTAAGCCTCATTCAAATGTCCGTGAAACACGGTCTCAGTACGGACGGGCAGTGATTCTCCTGATCCGACTCAACAGCCTACTATATGCCATTGAGGCTGCCACGCTCGGCACAGGAGACCTGCGGCCAGTCCGTACTTGGACAACTTCCAGAAGGTTTATAAGATGGTGCGAGGCTTAGAGGAGTATAATACATCTGATTTACTATGGTCTATGTTTCTACTAGGGGTTCAGTCTCTCTGCCCTTATCCATATGTATGTCACTTGACAAATGGTAAGGTTTTAATA
The DNA here is from genome assembly GCF_046119375.1 of Phyllobates terribilis. Classification (NCBI taxonomy): domain Eukaryota; kingdom Metazoa; phylum Chordata; class Amphibia; order Anura; family Dendrobatidae; genus Phyllobates; species Phyllobates terribilis. The sequence continues at coordinate 95,244,956 of NW_027362772.1, forward strand.
TTAGAGTTAGGACTGTCCCATAAGGGTTACCGTGACGTGGTGAGATGGCTTTTACATTATTTTGATCAAAATTATGTTGACTAAATACCCTTTATTATTTAATCATTATTTTTGCACTGTGCGATTTATCCATTTACTTCCAGTTATCTGGGTATTTTGCTTGTCTTTGGTTTTTCTCTGTCTAGTGAACATGCATTTACATTTTGCATGCATATCAATTTACGTTTCAGTTCAGACTCCCAGGTTTTTTTTATCTGATTTACTAGCAGCATCTACCGTTATTTTTGGCGAAAAGTGGGTTATAAGGTCTAATAATATCAGACCACTCATGGTACAATATCTGATCCTGCACCTCCTGTCCTGGGTTTTGCATCCACACTGCACCCCCCATGGTTGGAGATGACTCTTTATAGTGTCCATTCGTCACAGAACTGAAGGGGTAAAAACACAACAACCCACTGAGGCTCCTGAAGTGATCATTTGTCTATGGCCCCATCCCAGAAGCCCCCCTCCTGCTCCGATTCCACCCCCCCCCCAAGCCTGTAGGTATTAATATGCAGAGCGCAGCATCCCCAGCAGCAGGGCAGTGTTCACACGTCTGGGTTTATTGATATCACATTGGACTGTTCAGGGCTGTCACTGAGACATTCAGTAGTAGCGGCCCCCTAAGGTGCAGGCTTGACCACCAAAAAAGAAACCGTGCAAGGTGAGACAATGAAAGACATCTCACAGCGTTGGACATGCTTCAGAAAAAGCCCAAAGATGCCCGGCTCCCCCCCCAACGCTGCTGTCAATCAGCGCCTTCGCTCCCTTACCACCATTCATTCCTTATCTAAGGCAGAAAAGAAACTCTTAAGCCGCCCATAGACGTTAGAAGAAAGTCGCCTCATGGACGGACAGTGTTAGGCTTGAAGCCTTGGACGCCCTAAACAAGGTCACCCAGAAAGTCCCATGCTCCTCCGTAGGTAGAAGTGTCAGCCTGGCCGCACAACTGACTGCGCGCATCTGAGGTCGTGCGCCTCCTAGAGGTCAATAATGAAGACAGTCCGGGTCACGATCTCTCCTTCCCAACTCATCACCCCTATCGTGTCTTCATCGCCTTTCCATACGTGGAATATTTAAGTTCACTTTCCCAACTACATCTGAACTGTAGCGTACGATGTGGTTAATTGTCACAGGACCCTTTAAGACTTTTAAGTCCAAGGCTGATCCTTGCAGCTGGGAACAGCAGGTGGAAAATGCACATTTATTCATTAACGGGTTCCTACATGGGAAAAAGACAGGAGCACAGGAAATCCCAGCAATCCAGGGATACCCAGATGCCCTATAGATCAGGGATATCAAGCTCAAATACAGAGAGGGACAAAATAAAAAACTTGGACAACAGTATAATGACCCCACATAGTCCTCCATACAGTATAATGGCCCCACATAGTCCTCCATATAGTATAATGGCCCCACATAGTCCTCCATACAGTAAAATGACCCCCACATAGTCCTCCATACAGTATAATGGCCCCACATAGCCCTCCATACAGTATAATGGCCCCACATAGTCCTCCATACAGTAAAATGACCCCCACATAGTCCTCCATACAGTATAATGAACCCACATAGTCCTCCATACAGTATAATGACCCCCACATAGTCCTCCATACAGTATAATGGCCCCACATAGTCCTCCATACAGTATAATGGACCCACATAGTCCTCCATACAGTATAATGACCCCCACATAGTCCTCCATACAGAATAATGGGCCCCACATAGTCCTCCATACAGTATAATGGCCCCACATAGTCCTCCATACAGTATAATGGACCCACATAGTCCTCCATACAGTATAATGGCCCCATATAGTCCTCCATACAGTATAATAGACCCACATAGTCCTCCATACAGTATAATGACCCCCACATAGTCCTCCATACAGAATAATGGGCCCCACATAGTCCTCCATACAGTATAATGGCCCCACATAGTCCTCCATACAGTATAATGGACCCACATAGTCCTCCATACAGTATAATGGCCCCACATAGTCCTCCATACAGAATAATGGCCCCACATAGTCCTCCATACAGTATAATGGCCCCACATAGTTCTCCATACAGAATAATGGCCCCACATAGTCCTCCATACAGTATAATGGCCCCACATAGTCCTCCATACAGTATAATGGACCCACATAGTCCTCGATACAGTATAATGGCCGCACATAGTAGTCCATACAGAATAATGGCCCCACATAGTCCTCCATACAGTATAATGGCCCCACATAGTTCTCCATACAGTATAATGGCCCCACATAGTCCTCCATACAGTATAATGGACACACATAGTCCTCCATACAGTATAATGACCCCCACATAGTCCTCCATACAGAATAATGGGCCCCACATAGTCCTCCATACAGTATAATGGCCCCACATAGTCCTCCATACAGTATAATGGACCCACATAGTCCTCCATACAGTATAATGGCCCCACATAGTCCTCCATACAGAATAATGGCCCCACATAGTCCTCCATACAGTATAATGGCCCACATAGTCCTCCATACAGTATAATGGCCCCACATAGTCCTCCATACAGAATAATGGCCCCACATAGTCCTCCATACAGTATAATGGCCCCACATAGTTCTCCATACAGTATAATGGCCCCACATAGTCCTCCATACAGAATAAGGGGCCCACATAGTCCTCCATACAGAATAATGGCCCCACATAGTCCTCCATACAGAATAATGGCCCCACATAGTCCTCCATACAGTATAATGGCCCCACATAGTCCTCCATACAGAATAATGGCACCACATAGTCCTCTATACAGTATAATGGCCCACATAGTCCTCCATACAGTATAATGGCCCCACATAGTCCTCCATACAGAATAATGGCCCCACATAGTCCTCCATACAGTATAATGGCCCCACATAGTTCTCCATACAGTATAATGGCCCCACATAGTCCTCCATACAGAATAAGGGGCCCACATAGTCCTCCATACAGAATAATGGCCCCACATAGTCCTCCATACAGAATAATGGCCCCACATCGTCCTCCATACAGTATAATGGCCCCACATAGTCCTCCATACAGAATAATGGCACCACATAGTCCTCTATACAGTATAATGGCCCCACATAGTCCTCCATACAGTATAATGGGTCCCACATACTCCTCCATACAGTGTAATGGCCCCACATAGTCTTCCATACAGTATAATGACCCCACATAATCCTCCATACAGTATAATGACCCCACATAGTCCTCCATACAGTATAATGACCCCACATAGTCCTCCAAACAGTATAATGGGCCCCACATAGTCCTCCATACAGTGTAATGGGTCACACATAGTCCTCCATACAGTATAATGGGCCCCACATAGTCCTCCATACAGTATAATGGCCCCACATAGTCCTCCATACAGTATAATGGGCCCCACATAGTCCTCCATACAGTGTAATGGGTCCCACATAGTCCTCCATACAGTATAATGGGCCCCACATAGTCCTCCATACAGTATAATGGCCCCAGATAGTCATCCATACAGTATACTGGGCCCCACATAGTCCTCCATACAGTATAATGGCCCCACATAGTCCTCCATACAGTTTAATGGCCCCACATAGTCCTCCATACAGTATAATGAGTCCACATAGATCTCCATACAGAATAATGGCTCCACATAGTCTTCCATACAGAATAATGGCTTCACATAGTCCTCCATACAGTATAATGGGCCCCACATAGTCCTACATACAGTATAATGGGCCCCACGTACTCCTCCATACAGTTTAAAGGCCTCACATAGTCCTCCATATAGTATAATGGCCCCACATACTCCTCCATACAGAATAATGGGCCCAACATAGTCCTCCATACAGTATAATGGGCCCCACATAGTCCTCCATACAGTATAATGGGCCCCACATAGTCCTCCATACAGTATAATGGGTCCCACATAGTCCTCCATACAGAATAATGGCCCCACATAGTCCTCCGTGCAGTATAATGGCCCCACATAGTCCTCCATACAGTATAATGGCTCCACATAGTCCTCCATACAGTATAATGGCCCCACATAGTCCTCCATACAGTATAATGGCTCCACATAGTCCTCCATACAGTATAATGGGCCCCACATAGTCCTCCATACAGAATAATGTCCTCACATAGTCCTCCATACAGAATAATGGCCCCACATAGTCCTTCATACAGTATAATGGCTCCACATAGTCCTCCATACAGTATAATGGGCCCCCACATAGTCCTCCATACTGTATAATGGGCCCACATAGTCCTCCATACAGTATAATGGCCCCACATAGTTCTCCATACAGAATAATGGCCCCACATAGTCCTCCATACAGTATAATGGCCCCACATACTCCTCCATACAGTATAATGGCTCCACATAGTCCTCCATACAGAATAATGGCCCCACATAGTCCTCCATGCAGTATAATGGCCTCACACAGTCCTCCATACAGTATAACGGCCCCACATAGTCCTCTATACAGTATAATGGGCCCACATAGTCCTTCATACAGTATAATGGCCCCACATAGTCCTCCATACAGTATAATGGCTCCACATAGTCTTCCATACAGAATAATGGCTTCACATAGTCCTCCATACAGTATAATGACCCCCACATAGTCCTCCATACAGTAAAATGGGCCCAACATAGTCCTCCACACAGTATAATGGGTCCCACATAGTCCTCCATACAGTATAATGGCCCCACATAGTCCTCCATACAGAATAATGGCCCCACATAGTTCTCCATGCAGTATAATGGGCCCACATAGTCCTCCATACAGTATAATGGGCCCCACATAGTCCTCCATACAGTATAATGGGTCCACATAGTCATACATACAGTATAATGGGCCCAACATAGTCCTCCATACAGTATAATGACCCCACATAGCCCTCCATACAGTATAATGGCCCCACATAGTCCTCCATAGAGTATAATGGCCCCACATAGCCCTCCATGCAGTATAATGACCCCACATAGTCCTCCATACAGTATAATGGCTCCACATAGTCCTCCATACAGTATAATGGGCCCCACATAGTCCTCCATACAGTGTAATGGGTCACACATAGTCCTCCATACAGTATAATGGGCCCCACATAGTCTTCCATACAGTGTAATGGGTCCCACATAGTCCTCCATACAGTATAATGGGCCCCACATAGTCCTCCATACAGTATAATGGGCCCCACATAGTCATCCATACAGTATACTGGGCCCCACAAAGTCCTCAATACAGTATAATGGCCCCACATAGTCCTCCATACAGTATAATGGCCCCACATAGTCCTCCATACAGTATAATGGGTCCACATAGTTCTCCATACAGTATAATGGCTCCACATAGTCCTCCATACAGTATAATTGGCCCCACATAGTCCTCCATACAGTATAATGGGCCCCACGTACTCCTCCATACAGTTTAAAGGCCTCACATAGTCCTCCATATAGTATAATGGCCCCACATACTCCTCCATACAGAATAATGGGCCCAACATAGTCCTCCATACAGTATAATGGGCCCCACATAGTCCTCCATACAGTATAATGGGCCCCACATAGTCCTCCATACAGTATAATGGGTCCCACATAGTCCTCCATACAGAATAATGGCCCCACATAGTCCTCCGTGCAGTATAATGGCCCCACATAGTCCTCCATACAGTATAATGGCTCCACATAGTCCTCCATACAGTATAATGGCCCCACATAGTCCTCCATACTGTATAATGGCTCCACATAGTCCTCCATACAGTATAATGGGCCCCACATAGTCCTCCATACAGAATAATGTCCTCACATAGTCATCCATACAGAATAATGGCCCCACATAGTCCTTCATACAGTATAATGGCTCCACATAATCCTCCATACAGTATAATGGGCCCCCACATAGTCCTCCATACAGTATAATGGGCCCACATAGTCCTCCATACAATATAATGGCCCCACATAGTTCGCCATACAGAATAATGGCCCCACATTGTCCTCCATCCAGTATAATGGCCCCACATAGTCCTCCATACAGTATAATGGCTCCACATAGTCCTCCATACAGAATAATGGCCCCACATAGTCCTCCATGCAGTATAATGGCCTCACACAGTCCTCCATACAGTATTATGGCCCCACATAGTCCTCTATACAGTATAATGGGCCCACATAGTCATCCATACAGTATAATGGCCCCACATAGTCCTCCATACAGTATAAAGGCCTCACATATTCCTCCATATAGTATAATGGCCCCACATAGTCCTCCATACAGTATAATGGGCCCAACATAGTCCTCCACACAGTATAATGGCCCCCACATAGTCCTCCATACAGTTTAATGGCCCCACATAGTCCTCCATACAGAACAATGGCCCCACATAGTCCTCCATGCAGTATAATGGGCCCACATAGTCCTCCATACAGTATAATGGGCCCCACATAGTCCTCCATACAGTGTAATGGGTCCACATAGTCATCCATACAGTATAATGGGCCCCACATAGTCCTCCATACAGTATAATGACCCCACATAGCCCTCCATACAGTATAATGGCCCCACATAGTCCTCCAGAGAGTATAATGGCCCCACATAGCCCTCCATGCAGTATAATGGCCCCACATAGTCCTCCATACAGTATAATGGCTCCACATAGTCCTCCATACAGTATAATGGCCCCACATAGTCCTCCATACAGCATAATGGCTCCACATAGTCCTCCATACAGAATAATGGCTCCACATAGTCCTCCATACAGTATAATGGGCCCCACATAGTCCTCCATATGGTATAATAGGCCCCACATAGTCCTCCATACAGTACAAAGGCCTCACATAGTCCTCCATATAGTATAATGGCCCCACATAGTCCTCCGTACAGTATAATGGGCCCAACATAGTCCTTTATACAGTATAATGGCCCCACATAGTCCTCCATACAGAATAATGGCCCCACCTAGTCCTCCATGCAGTATAATGGCCCCACATAGTCCTCCATACAGTATAATGGCTCCACATAGTCCTCCATACAGTATAATGGCCCCACATAGTCCTCCATACAGTATAATGGCTCCACATAGTCCTCCATACAGTATAATGGGCCCCACATAGTCCTCCATACAGAATAATGTCCTCACATAGTCCTCCATACAGAATAATAGCCCCACATAGTCCTCCATGCAGTATAATGGCCCCACATAGTCCTCCATACAGTATAATGGCTCCACATAGTCCTCCATACAGTATAATGGCCCCACATAGTCCTCCATACAGTATAATGGTCTCACACAGTCCTCCATACAGTATAATGATCCCACATAGTCCTCTATACAGTATAATGGGCCCACATAGTCCTCGATAAAGTATAAGGGCCCCACATAGTCCTCCATACAGTATAAAGGCCTCACATAGTCCTCCATATAGTATAATGGCCCCACATAGTCCTCCACACAGTATAATGGGCCCAACATAGTCCTCCATACAGTATAATGGCCCCCACACAGTCCTCCATACAGTATAATGGCCCCACATAGTCCTCCATACAGAATAATGGCCCCACCTAGTCCTCCATTCAGTATAATGGCCCCACATAGTCCTCCATACAGTATAATGGCTCCACATAGTCCTCCATACAGTATAATGGCCCCACATAGTCCTCCATACAGTATGATGGCTCCACATAGTCCTCCGTACAGTATAATGGGCCCCACATAGTCCTCCATACAGAATAATGTCCTCACATAGTCCTCCATACAGAATAATGGCCCCACATAGTCCTTCATACAGTATAATGGCTCCACATAGTCCTCCATACAGTATAATGGGCCCCCACATAGTTCTCAATACAGTATAATGGCTCCACATAGTCCTCCATACAGTAAAATGGCCCCACATAGTTCTCCATACAGAATAATGGCCCCACATAGTCCTCCATGCAGTATAATGGCCCCACATAGTCCTCCATACAGTATAATGGCTCCACAGAGTCCTCCATACAGAATAATGGCCCCACATAGTCCTCCATGCAGTATAATGGCCTCACACAGTCCTCCATACAGTATAATGGCCCCACATAGTCCTCTATACAGTAAATGGGCCCACATAGTCCTCCATGCAGTATAATGGCCCACATGGTCCTCCATACAGAATAATGGATCCACATAGTCCTCCATACAGTATAATGGGCCCCACATAGTCCTCCATGCAGTATAATGACCCCACAGAGTCCTCCATACAGTATAATGGGCCCCACATAGTCCTCCATACAGTATAATGGCCCCACATAGCCCTCCATACAGTATAATGGCCCACATAGTCCTCCATACAGTATAATGGCCCCACATAGTCCTCCGTACAGAATAATGGCCCCACATAGTCCTTCATAAAGTATAATGGGCCCCACATAGTCCTCCATACAGTATAATGACCCCACATAGCCCTCCATACAGTATAATGGCCCCACATAGTCCTCCATAGAGTATAATGGCCTCACATAGCCCTCCACGCAGTATAATGGCCCCACATAGTCCTCCATACATTACAATGGCTCCACATAGTCCTCCATACAGTATAATGGCCCCACATAGTCCTCCATACAGTATAATGGCTCCACATAGTCCTCCATACAGAATAATGTCTCCACATAGTCCTCCATACAGTATAATGGGCCCCACATAGTTCTCCATACAGTATAATGGGCCCAGCATAGTCCTCTATACAGTATAATGGCCCCCACATAGTTCTCCATACAGTATAATGGCCCCACATAGTAATAATCCATACAGAATAATGGCCCCACATAGTCCTCCATGCAGTATAATGGCCCCACATAGTCCTCCATACAGTATAATGGCTCCACATAGTCCTCCATACAGTATAATGGCCCCACATAGTCCTCCATACAGTATAATGGCTTCACATAGTCCTCCATACAGTATAATGGGCCCTACATAGTCCTCCATACAGAATAATGTCCTCACATAGTCCTCCATACAGAATAATTGCCCCACATAGTCCTTCATACAGTATAATGGCTCCACATAGTCCTCCATACAGTATAATGGGCCCCCACATAGTCCTCCATACAGTATAATGGCCCCACATAGTTCTCCATACAGAATAATGGCCCCACATAGTCCTCCATGCAGTATAATGGCCCCACATAGTCCTCCATACAGTATAATGGCCCCACATACTCCTCCATACAGTATAATGGGCCCACATAGTCCTCCATACAGTATAATGGCCCTACATAGTCCTCCATACAGAATAATGGCTCCACATAGTCCTCCATGCAGTATAATGACCCCACATAGTCCTTCATACAGTATAATCTGCCCACATAGTCCTCCATAAAGTATAATGGCCCCACATAGTCCTCCGTACAGAATAATGGCCCCACATAGTCCTCCATACAGTATAATGGACCCCACATAGTCCTCCATGAAGTATAATGACCCCACATAGTCCTCCATACAGTATAATGGACCCCACATAGTCCTCCATACAATATAAATAATGGCCCCACATAGCCCTCCATACAGTTTAATGGCCCCACATAGTCCTCCATAGAGTATAATGGGCCCACATAGTCCTCCATACAGTATAATGGCCCCACATAGTCCTCTATACAGTAAATGGGCCCACATAGTCCTCCATGCAGTATAATGGCCCACATGGTCCTCCATACAGAATAATGGATCCACATAGTCCTCCATACAGTATAATGGGCCCCACATAGTCCTCCATGCAGTATAATGACCCCACAGAGTCCTCCATACAGTATAATGGGCCCCACATAGTCCTCCATACAGTATAATGGCCCCACATAGCCCTCCATACAGTATAATGGCCCACATAGTCCTCCATACAGTATAATGGCCCCACATAGTCCTCCGTACAGAATAATGGCCCCACATAGTCCTTCATAAAGTATAATGGGCCCCACATAGTCCTCCATACAGTATAATGACCCCACATAGCCCTCCATACAGTATAATGGCCCCACATAGTCCTCCATAGAGTATAATGGCCTCACATAGCCCTCCACGCAGTATAATGGCCCCACATAGTCCTCCATACATTACAATGGCTCCACATAGTCCTCCATACAGTATAATGGCCCCACATAGTCCTCCATACAGTATAATGGCTCCACATAGTCCTCCATACAGAATAATGTCTCCACATAGTCCTCCATACAGTATAATGGGCCCCACATAGTTCTCCATACAGTATAATGGGCCCAGCATAGTCCTCTATACAGTATAATGGCCCCCACATAGTTCTCCATACAGTATAATGGCCCCACATAGTAATAATCCATACAGAATAATGGCCCCACATAGTCCTCCATGCAGTATAATGGCCCCACATAGTCCTCCATACAGTATAATGGCTCCACATAGTCCTCCATACAGTATAATGGCCCCACATAGTCCTCCATACAGTATAATGGCTTCACATAGTCCTCCATACAGTATAATGGGCCCTACATAGTCCTCCATACAGAATAATGTCCTCACATAGTCCTCCATACAGAATAATTGCCCCACATAGTCCTTCATACAGTATAATGGCTCCACATAGTCCTCCATACAGTATAATGGGCCCCCACATAGTCCTCCATACAGTATAATGGCCCCACATAGTTCTCCATACAGAATAATGGCCCCACATAGTCCTCCATGCAGTATAATGGCCCCACATAGTCCTCCATACAGTATAATGGCCCCACATACTCCTCCATACAGTATAATGGGCCCACATAGTCCTCCATACAGTATAATGGCCCTACATAGTCCTCCATACAGAATAATGGCTCCACATAGTCCTCCATGCAGTATAATGACCCCACATAGTCCTTCATACAGTATAATCTGCCCACATAGTCCTCCATAAAGTATAATGGCCCCACATAGTCCTCCGTACAGAATAATGGCCCCACATAGTCCTCCATACAGTATAATGGACCCCACATAGTCCTCCATGAAGTATAATGACCCCACATAGTCCTCCATACAGTATAATGGACCCCACATAGTCCTCCATACAATATAAATAATGGCCCCACATAGCCCTCCATACAGTTTAATGGCCCCACATAGTCCTCCATAGAGTATAATGGGCCCACATAGTCCTCCATACAGTATAAAGGCCCCACATATTCCACCATACAGAATAATGGCTCCACATAGTCCTCCATACAGTACAATGGGCCCCACATAGTCCTCCATGCAGTATAATGGGCCCCACGTAGTCCTCCATACAGTATAATGGGCCCCACATAGTCCTACATACAGTATAATGGGTCCACATAGTCATCCCTACAGTATATTGGGCCCCACGTAGTCCTCCATTCAGTATAATGACCCCACATACTCCTCCATACAGTATAATGGTCCCACATAGTCCTCCATACAGTATAATGGCCCCACATACTCCTCCATACAGTATAATGGTCCCACATAGTCCTCCATACAGTATTTTGGGCCCACATAGTCCTCCATAAAGTATAATCGGCCCACATAGACCTCCATACAGTATTATGGGCCCACATAGTCCTCCATAAAGTATAATGGGCCCACATAGTCCTCCATACAGTATAATGGTTCCACATAGTCCTCCATACAGTACAATGGCCCCACATAGTCCTTCATACAGTATTTTGGGCCCACATAGTCCTCCATAAAGTATAATGGGCCCACATAGTCCTCCATACAGTATAATGGTTCCACATAGTCCTCCATACAGTACAATGGCCCCACATAGTCCTTCATACAGTATAATGGCCCCACATAGTCCTCCATACAGTATAATGGGCCCCACATAGTCCTCCATACAGTATAATGGGCCCCACATAGTCCTTCATACAGTATAATGGGCCCCACATAGTCCTCCATACAGTATAATGGCCCCACCTAGTCCTCGATACAGTATAATGGGCCCCACATAGTCCTCCATACAGAATAATGGCCCCACATAGTCCTCCATACAGTATAATGGGCCCACATCGTCCTCCATACAGTATAATGGCCCCACATAGTCCTCCATACAGTATAATGGGCCCCACATAGTCCTCCTTACAGTATAATGGCCCCACATAGTCCTCTATACAGTATAATGGGCCCCACATAGTCCTCCATACAGTATAATGGGCCCCACATAGTCCTCCATACAGTATAATGGCCCCACACAGTCCTCCATACAGAATAATGGCCCCACATAGTCCTCTATACAGTATAATGGCCCCACATGGTCCTCCATACAGTATAATGGGCCCACATAGTCCTCCATACAGTATAATGGGTCCACATAGTCCTCCATACAGTATAATGGGCCCACATAGTCATCCATACAGTATAATGGGCCCCACAAAGTCCTCCATACAGTATAATGGGCCCCACATAGTCCTCCATACACTATAATGGGCCACATAGTCCTCCATACAGTATAATGGCCCCACATAGTCCTCCATACAGTATAATGGAACCACATAGTCCTCCATACAGTGTAATGGGTCCCACATAGTCCTCCATACAGTATAATGGGCCCACATAGTCCTCCATACTGTATAATGGCCCCACATAGTCCTCCATACAGAATAATGGCCCCACATAGTCCTCTATTTAGTATAATGGCCCCACATAGTCCTTTATACAGTATAATGGCCCCACATGGTCCTCCATACAGTATAATGGGCCCACATAGTCCTCCATACAGTATAATGGGTCCACATAGTCCTCCATACAGTATAATGGGCCCATATAGTCCTCCATACAGTATAATGGGCCCACATAGTCCTCCATACACTATAATGGGCCCCACATAGTCCTCCATACAGTATAATGGGTCACATAGTCCTCAATACAGAATAATGGGACCACATAGCCCTCCATACAGTATAATGGCCCCACATAGTCCTCCATACAGTATAATGGCCCCACATAGTCCTCCATACAGTATAATGGCCCCACATAGTCCTCCATACAGAATAATGGCCCCACATAGTCCTCTATACAGTACAATGGCCCCACATGGTCCTCCATACAGTATAATGGGCCCACATAGTCCTCCATACAGTATAATGGGTCCACATAGTCCTCCATACAGTATAATGGGCCCACATAGTCATCCATACAGTATAATGGGCCCCACAAAGTCCTCCATACAGTATAATGGGCCCCACATAGTCCTCCATACACTATAATGGGCCACATAGTCCTCCATACAGTATAATGGCCCCACATAGTCCTCCATACAGTATAATGGAACCACATAGTCCTCCATACAGTGTAATGGGTCCCACATAGTCCTCCATACAGTGTAATGGGCCCACATAGTCCTCCATACTGTATAATGGCCCCACATAGTCCTCCATACAGAATAATGGCCCCACATAGTCCTCTATTTAGTATAATGGCCCCACATAGTCCTTTATACAGTATAATGGCCCCACATGGTCCTCCATACAGTATAATGGGCCCACATAGTCCTCCATACAGTATAATGGGTCCACATAGTCCTCCATACAGTATAATGGGCCCACATAGTCCTCCATACAGTATAATGGGCCCCACATAGTCCTCCATACACTATAATGGGCCCCACATAGTCCTCCATACAGTATAATGGGTCACATAGTCCTCAATACAGAATAATGGGACCACATAGCCCTCCATACAGTATAATGGCCCCACATAGTCCTCCATACAGTATAATGGCCCCACATAGTCCTCCATACAGAATAATGGCCCCACATAGTCCTCCATACAGTATAATGGCCCCACATAGTCCTCCATACAGTATAATGGAACCACATAGTCCTCCGTACAGTATAATGGGTCCCACATAGTCCTCCATACAGTATAATGACCCCCACATAGTCCTCCATACAGTATAATGGCCCCACATAGTCCTCCATACAGTATAATGGCCCCACATAGTCCTCTATACAGTATAATGGCCCCACATTGTCCTCCATACAGTATAATGGGCCCACATAGTCCTCCATACAGTATAATGACCCCCACATAGTCCTCCATACAGTATAATGGCCCCACATAGTCCTCCATACAGTATAATGGGGGCGGGGCAGTGCCGGTGTTGCGGGCCTAATATAATCACCGTGTGGGCCAGATTTGTCCCGCGGACCGGAGTCTGACATGTGTGCTCTAGATATAGTAGATAGAGTAGCGTCGTAACCCCTATATAGCACATGCCTCCCAACACTAACGGCCTGACCCTGTCGGAGAAGCGGTTCGATCTGTGGATCAGACTGAATTTAGTCCTTAAATATGTGCTTGCATTAAATGTAATTCCTGGGGCTTTAGGGTATAATAGTTAAAGTAGTTCAGAAAGTAGCCTGGAAGAATAATCTGATTCCTGAGCTAAGAGACGACAGTCTAATTGGACTTAGAAATAAAAGCTGCCAACTCCATTAGGAATGTGTGCTGCTATTCACAAACCTCATTAGTTGATCAGATCACAAGCTTTTGTGTTCCAGAATGTCAGATTCAACGGTATCAAGTGAAAATCCCCATTGAAATCAATATAAAACCAGATTTCACTCCTGACTGGGGCTTCTCCATACAGATTCCAGACCGGCCAGAAAAGCATCGTTTGGGCAGAAATCTACGACTTCGATGTTCCTTGTGTCACACTTGGCTGGTTTAGCTTTGGTTAAAAATAAGAAATAAGCCTCCGGAGCCCCCCCATAATACAGCTCTGCAGCTTGGTGGACTCCAGCTGAGCTGTAAATCACTTTTTTCATTTTCCGAACTCTGCTCCCCAGTCTGTTTGGTATTCAAGGGCACCACACCGACCCGGAGTGTCATTCTGCTTTGGCCGAATTACTTGATTAAAACGCATATAAACTATTACTGGCTTCATTTTCTTTCTATCGCTGCACGCCATGGATTCTAAGATGCATTAAACTGTAATAAAGTTTTTTTTGGGGGGGGGGAGGAGTGCAGGGATGTCGCGGTGCCCCTCACATTCTGCAAAGGATTGTTTGCAACCTTTATGAATTTACTTGAGTCCATTTCTATTTATTAGTATGGGAGCCGCTGCAATATGTGCCCAGCTGTTTGCAAGTTTGGGGTCTCCGTGCATAGGATTTGGATGTTTTTCGGCACCCTATATCCCCCCCCCCCCTTTCTCCATTGGACCTGTCATAACTGCAAAAGAAAAGAGCAGCTGGGAATCTTAATATTTGTGTTTCTTCTCTTACAAAGTGAAGCAGAGGTCACCAAGAGATTAAGTGCGGATTGCAGCCGTCTACCAAGCTCTCTCCATCTTCCATATTCACGATATGGAAAGAATTTGATTCTGATACTTCCCAGGAAAAAAAAAAAATCACACCTAAAAATAAAAGAATGCAACATCAAAACCTAATATAGACAAAGTAACAAACAAAAAAAAAAATCACACCTAAAAATAAAAGAATGCAACATCAAAACCTAATATAGACAAAGTAACAAACAAAAAAAAAAATCACACCTAAAAATAAAAGAATGCAACATCAAAACCTAATATAGACAAAGTAACAAACAAAAAAAAAATCACACCTAAAAATAAAAGAATGGAGCATCAAAACCTAATATAGACAAAGTAACAAACAAAAAAAAAAATCACACCTAAAAATAAAAGAATGCAACATCAAAACCTAATATAGACAAAGTAACAAACAAAAAAAAAATCACACCTAAAAATAAAAGAATGGAGCATCAAAACCTAATATAGACAAAGTAACAAACAAACAAAAAATCACACCTAAAAATAAAAGAATGGAGCATCAAAACCTAATATAGACAAAGTAACAAACAAAAAAAAATCACACCTAAAAATAAAAGAATGGAGCATCAAAACCTAATATAGACAAAGTAACAAACAAAAAAAAATCACACCTAAAAATAAAAGAATGGAGCATCAAAACCTAATATAGACAAAGTAACAAACAAAAATAAAATCACACCTAAAAATAAAAGAATGGAGCATCAAAACCTAATATAGACAAAGTAGCAAACAAAAAAAAATCACACCTAAAAATAAAAGAATGGAACATCAAAACCTAATATAGACAAAGTAACAAACAAACAAAAAATCACACCTAAAAATAAAAGAATGGAACATCAAAACCTAATATAGACAAAGTAACAAACAAACAAAAAATACGTTTCTGGGTTATTTCTGTGCATTTCATGTCCTAAACTGGTAAAACCAGGCGGATTTGCCCATCACTTTCCTCCGGACTCAAACATTTTCATTAAAAGTCGGCTAACCTGAGAACGATAAAGTCACATCCCCACTTATTCTGTTGCCTTCCCTGCTAAGAGGATTATGTGAAATTACTGAGCAGCAAATATATAGACAAGGTGGGCATATTTCCAGAGATTATCTGGGTACGTGTCCGCGGCTCAGAGCCGGGGAACATTAATGGTTCGGAGATGGGGGCTGTTAATTGTATCATTATGAAATAATAAGGATGAAAGGCATTAAGCAAGTTCTCCAATATCTTTACTTCTAAACTCATTTATACCTTGAGATGTGCGCGGTTACACTGACTCCAGCTCACAGCCGGAGGGCGCTCACTTTGGTTCTGTACAGAAGCCCAGAGCGTACTCTTTTTTTTTTTGGTCTTTTTAGGGAATTTATAATTCAATTTTTGCAAATATGAGATGTCGTAGCAAGATCTAACTCACTTGTATCCTTCAGAATTTGGTAAATTAATCCAAATCCCAATGTATCCGCAACACATGGAGTGTCTTATGTCCACTTCTATGAGTAGCAGAACGGTCTTCCCAAAAATTTGCATTAGAAGATGCCTTTTTTTGGAAGGTGTAACCTGCAATAAGAATGAGAACGTTCCTTCAATAAAAAAAATGTATATATATTCTCATACGCAGACAATTTTGGGTGTAGCATTTACATTCTCATATTTCTTCAATTATATAAGCTTTTTTTTTTTTTTTGCAAAAAAATTAATTAAGCATTTTTTGCAATGTAATTTGTGTTTTAGACCCTCACCATTATAAATAAACTGTGAGGGAATAAGAACATTATTACCAGGAAAGCCGTATAGGAAGCATCGACGCCTTCACATGCACAGGTGTACGGCTTCTGCAGCTTTCAAAACAGTACACCTCAATAGAAATAAAGGCATTTACTCAATGACAGCAAAGGTGGACAGTGATTGTACTTTACAGACCGAAAAAAAGGGAATGGATTTGGAAACAGATGATAATAAACCAGTATTGTTCTTCCATCAGGGAATCGTTTGGATGAAGGGTCAGATGTGGAGTCAGAACCGGACCTTCCTCTGAAGAGGAAACAGCGCCGCAGCCGCACAACCTTCACCGCCGAGCAACTAGAAGAGCTGGAGAAAGCCTTCGAAAGGACACATTACCCAGATATATACACCAGGGAAGAGCTAGCACAGAGGACCAAGCTCACCGAGGCCAGGGTGCAGGTATGCATCGCGGGGTCCCTGCTCAATGGCGTCTACTTTATTACTTTTTTTTTTTAGTAATTGTAACTTTTACTGAAAGATTCAACAAGAAACAGGCTTGAAAAAAAGTAATAAAGATTACTTTGTGATATAGATGTAACATATTATGCTATCCAAATTCCTTATAAAACTAAAAAACAAAGCAGGATAGGTAAAAGACATACAAACAAAAGGGAAAGGAGAGGAGTAAAGGTATTAGGGACTAGAGGGGGGACGGAGCTATATGACCTAATGAATATAAGTGATGCAAGCTGTTGATATGACCATACAAAGTTCTACCCAAATAACTTTCCTACTTTATTAGTTTTCTTTTAAAAAAAAAGAGCAATTAGCTGTTATTTTTTTTTTTATCTAAATGGATATAAATCCTAATGTGAATGTATGAATAAGGCAAACATGCTGGGCACTGTGTCTGTGTACATAGATACAGAGCAGGTGCTACAGAACTTGTGGGAATTCTTGGACAAAGGACTGTATTTGACGGCGTAACTTCAGGTCAGATATGGACACAGGCATCCAAGGGGTGAAGGGTGTGAACAGATTTGTGAATATAATAGGGTCTCTGGAGGATGGGGGGGTGGGGGTCGGGTGGGGAGGGATTGAGCATGGGGTACAGTGAACTATAGACAGAAGTACGAGGATTGGGTTACAGGCTGCCTGCAGAAGAGAAACAATATACAGAATGTATATGGAAATATCTTGTCTCATGAGCTAACTCTCTAATTGTGTGAGATAATCACAGCCTCTGATACCCTGGGGTTAAGTCTATGGTGCAATATGCCCCATCGGTAGAGTCACCAGAAAGCACGATGGTGCAGAGGTCCTATGGAGGGTCTGTGAAGTGAAATCACCTTCTCAGCTGGGCTTCTGGGAAGACGTTCTTGCATATTTCTCTTCCACATGAGCCGATTAGCCCCGGCCTCTGGCAGCTTGTCCAGCGGACCTGCCAGTGTTCCTGCAGCAGCTGTTTGGCGCATTCCTGTCCCTTTCCTCACGCTAACATCCTGGCAGCTGAAGAGCGTTCCCATCGTGTTCGGCCCGACCACCCCACTGCAATGTCTTCAGATACAACACAGCACTTTAATAAAATTGTACTCTGGACGCCATTATTCATCTCCTTGTCTTGAATCTGCAGTAAATTAGGATGTCGCCATTTATATATTTGCATCTGTAATTATTAAAGTTACTACTTTTTTTTTGCTAATCCTACTAGTTTTATCTCTGCCCACTACAGGTCTGGTTCAGTAACCGAAGAGCAAGGTGGCGCAAACAAGCAGGAGCCAACCAGCTGGCCGCCTTTAACCACTTACTGCCTGGTGGTTTTCCTCCCACAGGAATGCCTTCATTGCCCCCATACCAGCTCTCCGAGGCGTCGTACCCAATGGCCAGCCTCTCTCAAGGTCAGGACCGTCACTCTTATGTTTTGGCTTTGGATTATAAAGCTCTTCCACGTTGTCGAGTAGATTTGTTTGTGAACTTTTGCTGTGGTTCCGTCACACTCACATATATATTGCCACACGTATTACATCTGTATAGGTGAACGTACCTAAAGCATGGGTCATACTCATCATATCATGGGTTATACTCATCATATCATGGGTCATAATCATATCATGGGTAATACTCATCATATCATGGGCCATACTCATCATATCATGGGTAATACTCATCATATCATGGGTCATACTCATCATATCATGGGTTATACTTATCATATCATGGGTTATACTCATCATATCATGGATCATACTCATCATGTCATGGGCCATACTCATCATATCTTGGGTTATACTCATTATATCATGGGCCATACTCATCATATCATGGGTCATACTCATCATATCATGGGTTATACTCATTATATCATGGGCCATACTCATCATATCATGGGTAATACTCATCATATCATGGGTCATACTCATCATATCATGGGTTATACTTATCATATCATGGGTTATACTCATCATATCATGGATCATACTCATCATGTCATGGGCCATACTCATCATATCATGGGTTATACTCATCATATCATGGGTCAAACTCATCATATCATGGGCCATACTCATCATATCATGGGCCATACTCATCATATCATGGGCCATACTCATCATATCATGGGTCATACTCATCATATCATGGGCCATACTCATCATATCAAGGGACATACTCATCATATCATGGGCCATACTCATCATATCATGGGTTATACTCATCATATCATGGGTCAAACTCATCATATCATGGGCCATACTCATCATATCATGGGTCATACTCATCATATCATGGGTCATACTCATCATATCATGGGTTATATTCATTATATCATGGGCCATACTCATCATATCATGGGTAATACTCATCATATCATGGGTCATACTCATCATATCATGGGTTATACTCATCATATCTTGGGTCAAACTCATCATATCATGGGCCATACTCATCATATCATGGGTTATACTCATCATATCATGGGTCATACTCATCATATAATGGGTTATACTCATTATATCATGGGCCATACTCATCATATCATGGGTCATACTCATCATATCATGGGCCATAATCATCATATCATGGGTCATACTCATCATATCATGGGCCATACTCATCATATCATGGGCCATACTCATCATATCATGGGTTATACTCATCATATCATGGATCATGCTCATCATGTCATGGGCCATACTCATCATACCATGGGCCATACTCATCATATCATGGGCCATACTCATCATATCATGGGTTATACTCATCATATCATGGGTCAAACTCATCATATCATGGGCCATACTCATCATATCATGGGTCATACTCATCATATCATGGGTTATACTCATCATATCATGGGTTATACTCATCATATCATGGGTCAAACTCATCATATCATGGGCCATACTCATCATATCATGGGTCATACTCATCATATCATGGGCCACACTCATCATATCATGGGTCATACTCATCATATCATTGGTTATACTCATCATATCATGGGTCATACTCATCATATCATGGGCCATACTCATCATATCATGGGCCATAATCATATCATGGGTAATACTCATCATATCATGGATCATGCTCATCATATCATGGGTTATACTCATCATATCATGGGTCATACTCATCATATCATGGGCCATACTCATCATATCATGGGTAATATTCATCATATCATGGGTCATACTCATCATATCATGGGTGATACTCATCATATCATGGGCCATACTCATCATATCATGGGCCATACTCATCATATCATGGGTCATACTCATCATATCATGGGTCATACTCATCATATCATGGGCCATACTCATCATATCATGGGCCATACTCATATCATGGGCCATACTCATCATATCATGGGACATGCTCATCATATCATGAGTCATACTCATCATATCATGGGCCATACTCATCATATCATGGGTCATACTCATCATATCATGGGTCAGGGCCTAGTCCCAATCACCACATTTAGGATATCACCCAACGTTCATGTCTCTGTACCCATAGATGGAGGGAGCACGCTCCACAGACCTCAGCCTCTTCCCCCGTCATCCATGCATCAAGGAGGTTTATCTGCAGCAACTGCAGATACAGGAGCCACCTATGGAGCCAGGCATAGCTTCTCCACCTACTCCGACAGCTTTATCAATCCAGGAGGTCCATCCAACCATATGAATCCGGTCGGTAACAGCCTCTCCCCACAGGTAAGCAGCGGTAGATCCATTAATCCTTCTGGAAAGCAGAAGCGGTAAATGTCCACTCCCCAGTCATCTATCCCTCCAGACTCTTGTATCACAGTCAGGTGTTCAGATGACACATTACGTAACAGGACAATAATTGGGGTTCTTGCAGTCATTGTAGTCCCATAAATATCTGTAGCGTATTACCCTTTTAATATCCTATTTTTGGTATGGTTGCATAGATGGTGCAATTAGCTTTGAAAAGGGTGCACGTATTTTTGCAAAGTCAGTTATTAGTGCAGTGTTGAGTAAAGTCGGAAAGCAAGCAACTTGTATTAAACATCATCTAGAGCAGGAATCCTTACGTCAGGGTACATTGGGAGTTGTAGCTTTGCAGGAACTGGAACGCTAATGTTTGCGCAGGATGCTCTGCGAAGTATATACCAAGAGATACTTAAGTCAGGTGAAAGATGTAGATAATGTCATCAGCACATGTGCACGATATCAGGAGCACTGTACATTATACTGGACACTGGAGGAATAGAAACTAATTATCAGGAGCACTGTGTATTATACTGGACACTGGAGGAATAGAAACTAATTATCAGGAGCACTGTATATTATACTGGACACTGGAGGAATAGAAACTAATTATCAGGAGCACTGTACATTATACTGGACACTGGAGGAATATAAACTAATTATCAGGAGCACTGTATATTATACTGGACACTATGAGGAGTAGAAACTAAATATCAGGAGCACTGTATATTATACTGGACACTGGAGGAATAGAAACTAATTATCAGGAGCACTGTACATTATACTGGACACTGGAGGAATATAAACTAATTATCAGGAGCACTGTATATTATACTGGACACTATGAGGAGTAGAAACTAAATATCAGGAGCACTGTATATTATAGTGGACACTGAGGAATAGAAACTAATTATCAGGAGCACTGTATATTATAGTGGACACTGAGGAATAGAAACTAATTATCGGGAGCACTGTACATTAGACTGGACACTGAGAAATATAAACTAATTATCAGGAGCACTGTACATTATACTGGACACTGAGAAATAGAAAGTAATTATCAGGAGCACTGTACATTATACTGGACACTGGAGGAATAGAAAGTAATTATCAGGAGCACTGTATAATATACTGGACACTGTGAGGAATAGAAACTAATGATCAGGAGCACTGTATATTATACTGGACACTGTGAGGAATAGAAACTAATTATCAGGAGCACTGTACATTATACTGGACACTGTGGGGAATAGAAACTAATTATCAGGAGCACTGTACATTATACTGGACACTGAGAAAAAGAAAGTAATTATCAGGAGCACTGTACATTATACTGGACACTGAGAAATAGAAAGTAATTATCAGGAGCACTGTACATTATACTGGACACTGGAGGAATAGAAAGTAATTATCAGGAGCACTGTATAATATACTGGACACTGTGAGGAATAGAAACTAATGATCAGGAGCACTGTATATTATACTGGACACTGTGAGGAATAGAAACTAATTATCAGGAGCACTGTACATTATACTGGACACTGAGAAAAAGAAAGTAATTATCAGGAGCACTGTACATTATACTGGACACTGAGAAATAGAAAGTAATTATCAGGAGCACTGTACATTATACTGGACACTGGAGGAATAGAAAGTAATTATCAGGAGCACTGTATAATATACTGGACACTGTGAGGAATAGAAACTAATTATCAGGAGCACTGTATATTATACTGGACACTGAAGGAATAGAAACTAATTATCAGGAGCACTGTACATTATACTGGACACTGAGAAAAAGAAAGTAATTATCAGGAGCACTGTACATTATACTGGACACTGAGAGGAATAGAAAGTAATTATCAGGAGCACTGTATATTATACTGGACACTGGAGGAATAGAAACTAATTATCAGGAGCACTGTATATTATACTGGACACTGAGGAATAGAAACTAATTATCAGGAGCACTGTATATTATACTGGACACTGAGAGGAATAGAAACTAATTATCAGGAGCACTGTATATTATACTGGACACTGAGAGGAATAAAAACTAATTATCAGGAGCACTGTATATTATAGTGGACACTGTGAGGACTGAGATCAATGTCGGGGAGTATTGGCAGTCGCAGATACTGAGCTTTTTACAGATGGAATACATTAGGGACTATAGGAGTTAAGGCCATGCTCATTAAAGAACAGAAAATTACTTTTTCCACCCTTTTTTTTTTCTTGGAAAATATTCTAGATATCCAATATCTCATTATCTTGATCTAGAATGTCATGCATTTAATCTAGTGTAGTTAATTGCCAGCACTGTGTGGCATATCGGCCACACAAGAATAAAGCAGGGTTAAAACTGGGATTGCACAGCGCCTCGTAAAAGTCAAGTCTGCACCGCGATGGAACCTTAGAAATGCATCGGCAATGGTCGAGGTTGTAACCGGAGATACATTTGCAGCCTTATTTTTGCTACATCGCTCCGGACGCAGAAATAATTACCAGTCTGTAAATAGATCAGTTTTAGAAATATAAATGATGGAACGCACACAGATCTGCTCTCGCTCGTCCCCCCGATTCTGTCCTAATCTTCTGATCCAGCCCACAGCACTCTCGCTTAGTTATGGCGGAAAGCTGAAGAACGGACAGAAAGAGATAATCTATAATATATTAGGCGGCGTGATTTCCAGTCGTTGATTTTATGTTTGTTGCGTTTATGTTAAACACCAATGTAATTGTCTTTATAGAGGAATAGTTGCAGTTGACAAATTCTGGAACATTAGCATCACAATTGTCGATTATTAGACTGTAAACCCGCACGGCGTTTCTATAACATGGCGCGGTGCTGTAACCTGCTTGTGCGCTCGGCGATAATCACATGGGCCTCTTGTACGTTCTCCCCCTTTCTTCCTATCGCGCCCGGCTTCTTTTCTTTTCCAAGGCGCCACGCTTATAATAGGCATTTAAAATGAGACTTGCCGGGCGCGGGAAGGGGTGTTAAATACTACAAAATTAGAAAAAAAAAAAAAAACTGATGCAAATCATTGGTAAAGAGAAAATTATGTGCAATTACCCGGCGATATTGGGCAGCTCGGCCCACCCTCGACCAACAAGATCTCATTAACAAGCAGAAAATAAGATTGTAATGGTGTGTAAAAGAGCTGAAAAAATGAATTTCAATGCTGCATTTGTCCACAATTACCCCCTCGTTCACACATATTTTATTGCAATTTTTTTTTATTCTTCTTAATCTTTCCATCCCTCAAAGCAGATTGGCGACATCCTAGCATTACAGAGGCTGAGGGAGCGAGCATTAAGGATTTTTTCCTCTCTGAAACTCAACCCTGCTCCCTGTTTCTTGCCGGCTGCTCTGTGTGGATAAGGCAGTGGTAGTCAGACAGAGACGACAGGGCTCAATCCCGTCCATTATTAATATATAGATGTCAGAGACGACAGGGCAGAGGAACGCTCTGTGCTGCTGTGATTGTTCAGAGTCCGATAAAACAGAGCTGCGTCCCTGAAATCCAAGGGGCTCAATCCCGTCCGTTATTAATATATAGATGTGTCCGTCATTATCTTTCTTCTTGGTTGAGTTATAGATGAAGAGCATGAAATGACCAGAAACAAAACAAAAAAAACTTTTGCACTATTGTGTCGAGTGCAGGGAGTAACGTCAACTTTTTTTTTCTAAGCAGATCATCTCTTAAAACATATAAACCTATCGAGATATGGGATGCAAATGTATCCAAATGTATTGACAAATACTTAATAAACAAATAGAAATGTATCATAATGTATAGACACTGTTTATCTTGTTCTTTCTGCTTACTATGTATACATTATATAGACACACTTCTATTTGTCAATACATTTTGATACATTTGCATCCCATATTATTTGCACTTGATAAGTTTTGATACCCTTCTATTTTTCAATAAATTTTGATACATTTGCATCCCATATTATTTGCACTTGATAAGTTTTGATACCCTTCTATTTTTCAATAAATTTTGATACATTTGCATCCCATATTATTTGCACTTGATAAGTTTTGATACCCTTCTATTTTTCAATAAATTTTGATATATTTGCATCCCATATTATTTGCACTCGATAAGTTTTGATACCCTTCTATTTTTCAATAAATTTTGATACATTTGCATCCCATATTATTTGCACTTGATAAGTTTTGATACCCTTCTATTTTTCAATAAATTTTGATACATTTGCATCCCATATTATTTGCACTTGATAAGTTTTGATACCCTTCTATTTTTCAATAAATTTTGATACATTTGCATCCCATATTATTTGCACTTGATAAGTTTTGATACCCTTCTATTTTTCAATAAATTTTGATATATTTGCATCCCATATTATTTGCACTCGATAAGTTTTGATACCCTTCTATTTTTCAATAAATTTTGATACATTTGCATCCCATATTATTTGCACTCGATAAGTTTTGATACCCTTCTATTTTTCAATAAATTTTGATACATTTGCATCCCATATTATTTGCACTCGATAAGTTTTGATACCCTTCTATTTTTCAATAAATTTTGATACATTTGCATCCCATATTATTTGCACTCGATAAGTTTTGATACCCTTCTATTTTTCAATAAATTTTGATACATTTGCATCCCATATTATTTGCACTCGATAAGTTTTGATACCCTTCTATTTTTCAATAAATTTTGATACATTTGCATCCCATATTATTTGCACTCGATAAGTTTTGATACCCTTCCATTTGTCAATAAATTTTGATACATTTGCATCCCATATTATTTGCACTCGATAAGTTTTGATACCCTTCCATTTGTCAATAAACTTTGATACATTTGCATCCCATATTACTCGTACTCGATAAGTTTATATGTTCTGCTGAAAGAGGGGATTACATTTATATAGAGGAATATATGCTCCATCTCTTAAAATATGCTGATAAGTAGTAGTAGTACTATGCAAGTAGTGCTGGAAGGGTTAAGCAAACTTTTAGTAAAGTTTTAATCACTTTTCTCACTTTTATGTTTCGCTGTAACACAGTAGCCATGGTTAGTTAAAAGTACATGGTAACATCTGCATTCACAGCAATTGCTTTGTAGTGTTATGGGGATCAATAAGGTATCGATTTATTCCACAGTGGCCACTAATTCCATATGTTTGGAACACAATAAAAGAAAAAAAAAACTCTTCAATCTACAGAAGTTTTTATATTACAACACTCCTACTAAAACTCAGTGTGAACACAAGAATAAGGTCTAATGAATACACCTGAAGTCCGATATGGTCCAATGGTCATCAGCCTGACACTCAGCAAACGCTGGTATTGCATCTGGATGGGGGGCGATACATTGTGGCATTTTCTGTCTGTATCAGGACGTGGGCATCTATCCGGTATTTTATTGCAGGGTTTTACACTCCACACTAACATCACATGGAGGAATCTGCGATGCTGGGTGATGGGAAGCCACCTGCTGCCGTCACTCAGGGTATTAAAAGCTGCACATTCCTTTACACATGAGAAAAAATATATTTTCTGAGGCCATAGCTGGGATTTCCTCGTGTCCCCAGAGAAGGAAGATTTCTAGTTGGGCTTTTTGCTTACTTAGAAAAAAAATGCACAATATAATTTATTGAGTGCGGAGTTTGTCTGTAGAAAAAAAGCGTTCATTAACAGCTCATAGTCGTTCCATGCAGACACGTCAGCATCATGCCGCACATTTACTACAATCATTAGTGGAACAAGTGTCCAAAAGTCACAAAACAGATCAGGAACTATTTGTAGCTGCAAATCAGTGGAGGTCTAGATAAGGTCCAGAAGACCAAGCAAAATTTTAGTGAGAACCGCTTGTAGGATTTCTAGAGAGGCAAATCAGAACCCCACGCTTGACTGCAGAAGACCTTCAGAAAGATTTAGCAGACTCTGGAGTTGTGGTCCATTGTTCTACTGTTCAGAGACATCTGCACAAATATGGCCTTCATGGAAGAGTCATCAGAAGAAAACCTCTCCTGTGTCATCACCATAAAATTCAGCGTCAGAAGTGTAAAAGAACATCTAAACAAGCTGATGCATTTTGGAAACAAGTCCTGTGGACCGATGAGGGTAATATACATATCTTTGGCCACAATGTTCGAAGGTATGTGTGAAGAAAAAAGAGCAAAGAATTTCAGGACAAGAACATCCTGCCAGCCATTAAGCATGGGGGAGGATCAATTATGCTTTGGGGTTGTGTTGCAGTCAATGGCACGGGGAACATTTCACGGGTAGAGGGAAGAATGGATTCAATGACATGTCAACAAATTCTTGATACAAACATAACAGCATCTGTAAAAAACGGAGGTTGAGAAGAGGATGGCTTCTACATATGGATAATGATCCTACACACGTCACAATCCACAATAGACGACCTCAAAAGGTGCAAGTTGTAGGTTTTACAACGGCCCTCACAGTCCCCTGATCTGAACATCATTGAAAATCTGTGGCTAGATCTCAAAATAGGAGAGGAAAGCAAGACGCCCCAGGAATCTCACAGAACTGGAGGAATTCTCCAAGGAAGAAAGGAGGAAAATCCCTCAAACAAGAACTGAAAGACTCTTGTCTGGCTACAAAAAGCGTTTACAAGCTGTGATACTTTCCAAAGGGGGCGCTACTAGGTACTAACCACGCAGGGGGCACAAACTTTTGTATCGGCCCATTTTCCTTTTTGTAATTTTTAAAATGTAAAAGATGAAAAAATTTTTTTTTTTTTGCTTAAAATATAAAGGAAATTACATTTCCTCTATTATAAGCAATTTTTTAAAAATCCCCGTTGGAAGAGTCCATGGACTTATAGAAGGCACCATAGTGAAGTGAAGGGGGCGCTGTGATCAGAAAGTTGCCGCAAGTTTGACCTGTCTGATATCTATCTATCATCTATCGCTGCCCAAACTTACAGGGATTTTCCAATATTAAAAAAGGCTTCCCCAAATGATTGAATACTTGTAAAAAAACATATGCAGCAGGTACTCACCCTATCCCGGTACAGCAATAGCGCTCCGATATGGTCTCTGTGTTTTGGCTGCATTAGTGACGTCCCGTCAACAGCGAATATCCCTGCTGCAGCCAATCACTAAGCTCAGTAGCTAATGCTGGCTACATCCGCAGTGTTGCTGAGCTTAGTGACTGGCTGCAGAGCTGACGTGTGCTTTACTCATAACATCACTGCTGCAGCCAATCACTACGCTCAGTAGCTAATGCTGTCTACATCCGCAGCGCCGCTGAGCTTAGTGACTGGCTGCAGAGCTGACGTGTGCTTTACTCATAATATCACTGCTGCAGCCAATCACTAAGCTCAGTAGCTAATGCTGTCTACATCCGCAGCGCCGCTGAGCTTAGTGACTGGCTGCAGAGCTGACGTGTGCTTTACTCATAACATCACTGCTGCAGCCAATCACTAAGCTCAGTAGCTAATGCTGTCTACATCCGCAGCGCCGCTGAGCTTAGTGACTGGCTGCAGAGCTGACGTCCGCTTTACTCATAATATCCCTGCTGCAGCCAATCACTAAGCTCAGTAGCTAATGCTGTCTACATCCGCAGCACCGCTGAGCTTAGTGACTGGCTGCAGAGCTGACGTGTGCTTTACTCATAACATCACTGCTGCAGCCAATCACTAAGCTCAGTAGCTAATGCTGTCTACATCCGCAGCGCCGCTGAGCTTAGTGACTGGCTGCAGAGCTGACGTCCGCTTTACTCATAATATCCCTGCTGCAGCCAATCACTAAGCTCAGTAGCTAATGCTGTCTACATCCGCAGCACCGCTGAGCTTAGTGACTGGCTGCAGAGCTGACGTGTGCTTTACTCATAATATCACTGCTGCAGCCAATCACTAAGCTCAGTAGCTAATGCTGGCTACATCCGCAGCGCTGCTGAGCTTAGTGACTGGCTGCAGAGCTGACGTGTGCTTTACTCATATCATCACTGCTGCAGCCAATCACTAAGC
Organism: Phyllobates terribilis; assembly: GCF_046119375.1. Taxonomy (NCBI): domain Eukaryota; kingdom Metazoa; phylum Chordata; class Amphibia; order Anura; family Dendrobatidae; genus Phyllobates; species Phyllobates terribilis. Next base: position 95,274,241 of record NW_027362772.1, read on the forward strand.
TCAGTAGCTAATGCTGTCTACATCCGCAGCGCCGCTGAGCTTAGTGACTGGCTGCAGAGCTGACGTGTGCTTTACTCATAACATCACTGCTGCAGCCAATCACTAAGCTCAGTAGCTAATGCTGTCTACATCCGCAGCGCCGCTGAGCTTAGTGACTGGCTGCAGAGCTGACAATGAGATCGAAGCAGCGGCTCCACACTGTACCTGCTGTTTTTTTTTAAGAGGAAAACCCATTTATTACTGGCGAAGAACTGGAAGCTGTAAAGGACTTCAACCTACTCGGATCAATGATCCCTGAAGATGCAGCGACGACACCGGACGTCAATAAGAGGAGAGCTGTGGGCAAATAAGCAATGAAGTCACCGGACAAGGTCTTCAAATCCAGGAACATTTCACTGGTGAAGACGACACGGCTCGTACATAGTCCGGTCTGTTCTGTAGTAATATATAGATACAAAACCTGGATGATAAAGAAACAAGACAGAAGAGCAATCGACAGCTTTGAAATGTGGTGGAGAAGGACCTTATCAATACCATCGATGGCAAGAAGAACAAACCAAGCCAGAAATGTCACTGAGAGCAAGGATCACCAAGCCAAGCATGTCACTGAGAGGAAGGATCACCAAGCCAGACATGTCACTGAGAGGAAGGATCACCAAGCCAGACATGTCACTGAGAGGAAGGATCACCAAGCCAAGCATGTCACTGGAAGGATCACCAAGCCAGACATGTCACTGAGAGGAAGGATCACCAAGCCAGGCATGTCACTGGAAGGAAGGATCACCAAGCCAGGCATGTCACTGAGAGCAAGGATCACCAAGCCAAGCATGTCACTGAGAGGAAGGATCACCAAGCCAGGCATGTCACTGAGAGGAAGGATCACCAAGCCAGACATGTCACTGAAAGGAAGGATCACCAAGCCAGACATGTCACTGAGAGGAAGGATCACCAAGCCAAGCATGTCACTGGAAGGATCACCAAGCCAGACATGTCACTGAGAGGAAGGATCACCAAGCCAGGCATGTCACTGGAAGGAAGGATCACCAAGCCAGACATGTCACTGAGAGGAAGGATTACCAAGCCAGACATGTCACTGAGAGGAAGGATTACCAAGCCAGACATGTCACTGGAAGGATCACCAAGCCAGACATGTCACTGAGAGGAAGGATCACCAAGCCAGGCATGTCACTGGAAGGATCACCAAGCCAGACGTGTCACTGAGAGGAAGGATTACCAAGCCAGACATGTCACTGGAAGGATCACCAAGCCAGACATGTCACTGAGAGGAAGGATCACCAAGCCAGGCATGTCACTGGAAGGATCACCAAGCCAGACATGTCACTGAGAGGAAGGATCACCAAGCCAGGCATGTCACTGGAAGGATCACCAAGCCAGGCATGTCACTGAGAGCAAGGATCACCAAGCCAGACATGTCACTGAGAGCAAGGATCACCAAGCAAGGCATGTCACTGAGAGCAAGGATCACCAAGCAAGGCATGTCACTGAGAGCAAGGATCACCAAGCCAGGCATGTCACTGAGAGGAAGGATAACCAAGCCAAGCATGTCACTGAGAGCAAGGATCACCAAGCCAGGCATGTCACTGAGAGCAAGGATCACCAAGCCAGGCATGTCACTGAGAGCAAGGATCACCAAGCCAGACATGCCACTGATAGCAAGGATCACCAAGACAGACATGTCACTGAGAGGAAGGATAACCAAGCCAGACATGTCACTGAGAGCAAGGATCACCAAGCCAGGCATGTCACTGAGAGGAAGGATCACCAAGCCAGGCATGTCACGGAGAGCAAGGATCACCAAGCCAGGCATGTCACTGAGAGCAAGGATCACCAAGCCAGACATGCCACTGAGAGCAAGGATCACCAAGCCAGACATGTCACTGAGAGCAAGGATCACCAAGCCAGGCATGTCACTGATAGCAAGGATCACCAAGCCAGACATGTCACTGAGGGAAAGGATCACCAAGCCAGGCATGTCACTGAGAGCAAGGATCAACAAGTCAGGTATGTCACTGAGAGGAAGGATAACCAAGCCAGGCATGTCACTAGAAGGATCACAAAGCCAGGCATGTCACTGGAAGGAAGGATCACCAAGCCAGACATGTCACTGGCAGGAAGGATCACCAAGCCAGGCATGTCACTGGAAGGAAGGATCACCAAGCCAGGCATGTTACTGGAAGCATCACCAAGCCAGGCATTTCACTGGAAGCAAGGATCACCAAGCGAGGCACGTCACTGGAAGGAAGGATCACTAAGCCAGGCATTTCACTGGAAGGAAGGATCACCAAGCCACACATGTCACTGGAAGGATCACCAAGCCAGGCATATCACTGGAAGGATCACCAAGCCAGGCATATCACTGGAAGGAACACCAAGCCAGGCATATCACTGGAAGGATCACCAAGCCAGGCATGTCACTGGAAGGATCACCAAGCCAGGCATGTCACTGGAAGGATCACCCAGCCAGACATGTCACTGGAAGGATCACCAAGCCAGGCATGTCACTGAGAGCAAGGATCACCAAGCCAGACATGTCACTGAGAGCAAGGATCACCAAGTCAGGCATGTCACTGAGAGCAAGGATCACCAAGTCAGGCATGTCACTGAGAGCAAGGATCACCAAGCCAGGCATGTCACTGAGAGCAAGGATCACCAAGCCAGACATGTCACTGAGAGCAAGGTTCACCAAGCCAAGCATGTCACTGAGAGCAAGGATCACCAAGCCAGGCATGTCACTGGAAGGATCACCAAGCCAGGCATGTCACTGAGAGCAAGGATCACCAAGCCAGGCATGTCACTGAGAGCAAGGATCACCAAGCCAGGCATGTCACTGAAAGCAAGGATAACCAAGTCAGGCATGTCACTGAGAGCAAGGATCACCAAGCGAGGCATGTCACTGAGAGCAAGGATCACCAAGCCAGGCATGTCACTGAGAGCAAGGATCACCAAGCCAGGCATGTCACTGAGAGCAAGGATCACCAAGCCAGGCATGTCACTGGAAGGATCACCAAGCCAGGCATGTCACTGAGAGCAAGGATAACCAAGCCAGGCATGTCACTGAGAGCAAGGATCACCAAGCCAGGCATGTCACTGAGAGCAAGGATCACCAAGCCAGGCATGTCACAGGAAGCAAGGATCACCAAGCCAGGCATGTCACTGAGAGGAAGGATAACCAAGCCAAGCATTTCACTGAGAGCAAGGATCGCCAAGCCAGGCATGTCACTAAGAGCAAGGATCACCAAGCCAGACATGTCACTGAGAGCAAGGATCACCAAGCCAGGCATGTCACTGGAAGCAAGGTTCACCAAGCCATGCATGTCACTGAAAGCAAGGTTCACCAAGCCAATCATGTCACTGACAGCAAGGATCACCAAGCCAGGCATGTCACTGACAGCAAGGATCACCAAGCCAGGCATGTCACTGGAAGCAAGGATCACCAAGCCATGCATATCACTGGAAGGATCACCAAGCCAGACATGTCACTGAGAGCAAGGATCACCAAGCCAGGCATGTCACTGAGAGCAAGGATCACCAAGCCAGGCATGTCACTGGAAGCAAGGATCACCAAGCCATGCATGTCACTGAAAGCAAGGATCACCAAGCCAGGCATGTCACTGAGAGCAAGGATCACCGAACCAGACATGTCACTGAGAGCAAGGATCACCAAGCCATGCATGTCACTGAGAGCAAGGATCACCAAGCCATGCATGTCACTGAGAGCAAGGATCACCAAGCCAGACATGTCACTGAGAGCAAGGATCACCAAGCCAGGCATGTCACTGAGAGCAAGGATCACCAAGCCAGGCATGTCACTGGAAGCAAGGATCACCAAGCCATGCATGTCACTGAAAGCAAGAATCACCAAGCCAGGCATGTCACTGAGAGCAAGGATCACCGAGCCAGACATGTCACTGAGAGCAAGGATCACCAAGCCAGGCATGTCACTGGAAGGATTACCAAGCCAGACATGTCACTGAGAGGAAGGATCACAAAGCCAGGCATGTCACTGAAAGCAAGGATCACCAAGCCAGGCATGTCACTGAGAGCAATGATCACCAAGCCAGGTATGTCACTGAGAGCAAGGATCACCAAGCGAGGCATGTCACTGAGAGGAAGGATAACCAAGCCAAGCATGTCACTGAGAGCAAGGATCACCAAGCCAGACATGTCACTGAGAGCAAGGATCACCAAGCCAAGCATGTCACTGAGAGCAAAGATCACCAAGCCAGGCATGTCACTGGAAGTAAGGATCACCGAGCCAGACATGTCACTGAGAGCAAGGATCACCGAGCCAGACATGTCACTGGAAGCAAGGATCACCAAGCCAGACATGTCACTGAGAGGAAGGATCACCAAGCCAGACTTGTCACTGGAAGCAAGGATCACCAAGCCAGACATGTCACTGGAAGCAAGGATCACCAAGCCAGGCATGTCACTGAGAGCAAGGATCACCGAGCCAGACATGTCACTGAGGGGAAGGATCACCACGCCAGATATGTCACTGAGGGGAAGGATCACCAAGCCAGGCATGTCACTGAGAGCAAGGATCACTAAGCCAGACATGTCACTGGAAGGATCACCAAGCCAGGCATGTCACTGAGAGCAAGGATCACCAAGCCAGGCATGTCACTGAGAGCAAGGATCACCAAGCCAAGCATGTCACTGGAAGCAAGGATCACCAAGCCAGACATGTCACTGGAAGCAAGGATCACCAAGCCAGGCATGTCACTGAGAGAAAGGATCACCAAGCCAGGCATGTCACTGAGAGCAAGGATCACCAAGCCAGGCACGTCACTGAGAGCAAGGATCACCAAGCCAGGCACGTCACTGAGAGCAAGGATCACCAAGCCAGGCATGTCACTGAGAGCAAGGATCACCAAGCCAGGCATGTCACTGAGAGCAGGGATCACCAAGCCAGGCATGTCACTGAGAGTAAGGATCACCAAGCCACACATTTCACTGGAAGGATCACCAAGCCAGGCATATCACTGGAAGGATCACCAAGCCAGGCATATCACCTGAAGGATCACCAAGCCAGGCGTGTCACTGAGAGCAAGGATCACCAAGCCAGACCTGTCACTGAGAGCAAGGATCACCAAGCCAGGCATGTCACTGAAAGTAAGGATCACCAAGCCAGACATGTCACTGAGAGCCAGGATCACCAAGCCAGGCATGTCACTGGAAGGATCACCAAGCCAGGCATGTCACTGAAAGTAAGGATCACCAAGCCAGACATGTCACTGAGAGCCAGGATCACCAAGCCAGGCATGTCACTGAGAGCAAGGATCACCAAGCCAGGCATGTCACTGGAAGGATCACCAAGCCAGGCATGTCACTGAAAGTAAGGATCACCAAGCCAGACATGTCACTGAGAGCCAGGATCACCAAGCCAGGCATGTCACTGAGAGCAAGGATCACCAAGCCAGGCATGTCACTGAGAGGAAGGATCACCAAGCCAGACATGTCACTGAGAGCAAGGATCACCAAGCCAGGCATGTCACTGGAAGCAAGGATCACCAAGCCAGGCATGTCACCGGAAGGATCACCGAGCTACGACTGTGGACACATCATAGGAAGAGAGCGATCACTGGAGAAGAAAATCATGGAAGAATAGGAGGAACAAGGAGAAGAGGAAGACCGGCAACCTGATGGCCTGATACTATGAAGATAACGGTGGAGAAGACCCTGGTGACCTCTCCAGGCTGCACGAGATCCATCCTCCTACAGAGCGTTCATCCATCAAGTCATCATGTCTCGAGATCGAGCTGAAGGATGTTAAAAAACATAGTGCCGCTGCTTCTGTAGAGGATAGACGTGAACATGTCCACCGTGCGCTCAATGCCGGACTAGGTGAGTTCATGGGGAATTCATTATTAATATTTTAACCTGTCAACATCACAAAAGTTGCAAAGTAGTAACAAAAATGGGTCCAATGAAAAGTTTGTGAGTCTGAGCCATGGGAGCGTTGGGCATCCTCATCCGCACTCGGCGGCGCTCATGTTATCCGCTCCCCTACGCATCCCCCTGTTCCCTCCCTTATAATATTTTAACCCGTCAACATCACAAAAGTTGCAATGTAGTAACAAAAATTGGTTAATGGGTCCAATGAAAAGTTTGTGAGTCTGAGCCATGGGAGCGTTGGGCATCCTCATCCGCACTCGGCGGCGCTCATGTTATCTGCTCCCCTACGCATCCCCCTGTTCCCTCCCTTATAATATTTTAACCAGTCAACATCACAAAAGCTGCAAAGTAGTAACAAAAATGGGTCCAATGAAAAGTTTGTGAGTCTGAGCCATGGGAGCGTTGGGCATCCTCATCCGCACTCGGCGGCGCTCATGTTATCTGCTCCCCTACGCATTCCCCTGTTCCCTCCCTTATAATATTTTAACCAGTCAGCATCACAAAAGCTGCAAAGTAGTAACAAAAATGGGTCCAATGAAAAGTTTGTGAGTCTGAGCCATTGGGAGCGTTGGGCATCCTCATCCGCACTCGGCGGCGCTCATGTTATCCGCTCCCCTACGCATCCCCCTGTTCCCTCCCTTATAATATTTTAACCCGTCAACATCACAAAAGTTGCAAAGTAGTAACAAAAATGGGTTAATGGGTGCGATGAAAAGTTTGTGAGTCTGAGCCATGGGAACGTTGGGCATCCTCATCCGCACTCGGCGGCGCTCATGTTATCTGCTCCCCTACGCATCCCCCTGTTCCCTCCCTTATAATATTTTAACCAGTCAACATCACAAAAGCTGCAAAGTAGTAACAAAAATGGGTCCAATGAAAAGTTTGTGAGTCTGAGCCATGGGAGCGTTGGGCATCCTCATCCGCACTCGGCGGCGCTCATGTTATCTGCTCCCCTACACATTCCCCTGTTCCCTCCCTTATAATATTTTAACCAGTCAGCATCACAAAAGCTGCAAAGTAGTAACAAAAATGGGTCCAATGAAAAGTTTGTGAGTCTGAGCCATTGGGAGCGTTGGGCATCCTCATCCGCACTCGGCGGCGCTCATGTTATCCGCTCCCCTACGCATCCCCCTGTTCCCTCCCTTATAATATTTTAACCCGTCAACATCACAAAAGTTGCAAAGTAGTAACAAAAATGGGTTAATGGGTGCGATGAAAAGTTTGTGAGTCTGAGCCATGGGAACGTTGGGCATCCTCATCCGCACTCAGCGGCGCTCATGTTATCTGCTCCCCTACGCATCCCCCTGTTCCCTCCCTTATAATATTTTAACCAGTCAACATCACAAAAGCTGCAAAGTAGTAACAAAAATGGGTCCAATGAAAAGTTTGTGAGTCTGAGCCATGGGAGCGTTGGGCATCCTCATCCGCACTCGGCGGCGCTCATGTTATCTGCTCCCCTACACATTCCCCTGTTCCCTCCCTTATAATATTTTAACCAGTCAGCATCACAAAAGCTGCAAAGTAGTAACAAAAATGGGTCCAATGAAAAGTTTGTGAGTCTGAGCCATTGGGAGCGTTGGGCATCCTCATCCGCACTCGGCGGCGCTCATGTTATCCGCTCCCCTACGCATCCCCCTGTTCCCTCCCTTATAATATTTTAACCCGTCAACATCACAAAAGTTGCAAAGTAGTAACAAAAATGGGTTAATGGGTGCGATGAAAAGTTTGTGAGTCTGAGCCATGGGAACGTTGGGCATCCTCATCCGCACTCAGCGGCGCTCATGTTATCCGCTCCCCTACGCATCCCCCTGTTCCCTCCCTCCATCCCTATCACTTTCTCTCTCCAGCATTTGATGTGGAGCACAGCCTCTCTGTCGCTTGCTTCTTCTGAACTGAGGGGATCAGTAGCGTCAGCAGAGCTCGTCTCTCTCCTTTGATCCATGTCCTGAGGCCGGCTTGACAGCAAAGCAGCATGGAGACAAAACGATTCAGCCAAAGTGATTCCTGACAACTGTCTCCCAGAGATAAGCGAGCCTCTTTCTTCCTGGGATTTTTTTTTTTTTTATTTAATACCTCCTCTCCGTTTCTATATGAAGGAGAGTCTCTTTAAACGAGAGGCGGCAGCCAAGACATGTTGTATGGGAATGATACACGGAAGCTGTATCTCTAAGCTCACTGTGGCCGCCTTTTTTTACTAGCCTCCTGGCTCAGAAGTAGCAGAAATACAGACATGCATGGACCCGCGGTCCAACATGGTCGACTGCTGCTTGGATACAAGATCTGTGCCTAGGAGCCTGTGAGGATAGTACCCGGGGTGCACATATACCAGCATCATGAATATATATTGAATATATCTCCACTACATGCAAAAATGCTAAACCCTTGTCTATACCTGCCTGTGTGGAAAAACAGATTGTGCACGGACAGCACATGTCCACGCGCATCGGGGCGGGAAAAAATGGCAGCATGCACAAGCCTCTTCTGTTTTTTCGGATAAGACTTAGTAACTGGCTTCAATCCGTGATGATATAAGTAAAGAAGTAAAAAATATACTGACATCATCCATTTTTAAAAGATCTGTTGCTAAAATGACATAGAAAACAAAACACTCAGTGGTTGATACCTTTTAATGGCGAACTGAAAAGATGGTAACAAATTGCAAGCTTTCGAGACTACGCAGGTCTCTTCATCAGGCATCTATGGAATCGATGATGAAGAGACCTTAGTAGTCTCGAAAGCTTACAATTTGTTACCATCTTTTCAGTTAGACATTAAAAGGTATCAACCACTGAGGACTCTCAAATTGTAATATTTTTCTAACTACTGGATAACCCGGTACAAAGATATCGATTTTTCCTGTATAGAAAACTAAGTTATTTATCTCAAGGTTTTAACCTTTTAGGCTTCCCCTACTGTATCATAATGTCACGTTGGACTTTGGGCACTAACAAGGTCCCTAGAACTAGGGGCGCCATAGTCTATCCCTATCCCCCGGAATACTCCTCAAGGTGGAGACGCCAGGTTCATTTGCCTTGCTATGCTTCTATATCTACCCTGATCTTTCCCCTTCCCCACCCAGGGTAGTAGGAAGCTGAAGTGTATAGGAACACACTAAACAGAGAAACAAGTTAAAGAAGTTGTCCGCTACTTTATATGAACTTTATATGAACCAGAAGTGCTTTTGTAAATAACTTGCGGTACCTTTTCTGCCTCTGAACGGCGCTATCGCTGGCGAGCGAGGTGTGACATCAGTGACGCGCTCCCCGCGGTGGGCGCTGGGCGGGGTTACCCCGCGTGTCATACCCAGCATCCACCGCGCACTTTCCTAATGAATGGGGATAGGGATAGTGCGTCCACAACCCAGCAGCCACCAGTGGAACGTGGAAGAGGGACCCTCAGCTGCAGCCTGGACTTGTCGTGACATCAGCGGATGTCAGAGCCGGCTGCAGCCGGGGGTCACGTGATGAATGTGAGTGGCCACCGATAGCGCTGCTCACAGGCAGAAAACGCACCACAAGGTATTTAGAGAAACACTTATGGGACCTGGGAGAATACATTGGGGGATCATATAAAGTAGTGGACAACCCCTTTAAGATGGACAGGAATAAATGAAAATACCAACCATACAAAATACACACACCAAACAACAGAGTGGGACACAGAGGAGTTAAAGTTAGGATAAGCCAAATAGGAGAAAATAAAGATGTGCACACAGACAAAACTCCAAGCAACAATCTCCAGAATAAATCTCCGAACGCCAACTCCAACCACAGACAACACTTCCAACTCCAGAACCAGGCAGTAAGAACTAACACTGGCAGTCCCTAAGTGCCAGAGGCGAGTATATATATAGCACCAAGCAGAAAGAACTAACACTGGCAATCCCTAAGTGCCAGAGGCGAGTATATATATAGCACCAAGCAGTAAGAACTAACACTGGCAATCCCTAAGTGCCAGAGGCGAGTATATATAGCACCAAGCAGTAAGAACTAACACTGGCAATCCCTAAGTGCCAGAGGCAAGTATATATAGCACCAAGCAGTAAGAACTAACACTGGCAATCCTTAAGTGCCAGAGGCGAGTATATATAGCACCAGGGAGTAAGACCTAACACTGGCAATCCCTAAGTGCCAGAGGCTTGTATATATAGCACCAAGCAGTAAGAACTAACACTGGCAATCCCTAAGTGCCAGAGGCGAGTATATATAGCACCAAGCAGTAAGAACTAACACTGGCAATCCCTAAGTGCCAGAGGCGAGTATATATAGCACCAAGCAGTAAGAACTAACACTGGCAATCCTTAAGTGCCAGAGGCAAGTATATATAGCACCAGGGAGTAAGAACTAACACTGGCAATCCCTAAGTGCCAGAGGCTAGTATATATAGCACCAAGCAGTAAGAACTAACACTGGCAATCCCTAAGTGCCAGAGGCGAGTATATATAGCACCAAGCAGTAAGAACTAACACTGGCAATCCTTAAGTGCCAGAGGCGAGTATATATAGCACCAGGGAGTAAGAACTAACACTGGCAATCCCTAAGTGCCAGAGGCTAGTATATATAGCACCAAGCAGTAAGAACTAACACTGGCAATCCCTAAGTGCCAGAGGCGAGTATATATAGCACCAAGCAGTAAGAACTAACACTGGCAATCCTTAAGTGCCAGAGGCGAGTATATATAGCACCAGGGAGTAAGAACTAACACTGGCAATCCCTAAGTGCCAGAGGCTAGTATATATAGCACCAAGCAGTAAGAACTAACACTGGCAATCCCTAAGTGCCAGAGGCTAGTATATATAGCACCAAGCAGTAAGAACTAACACTGGCAATCCCTAAGTCCCAGAGGCGAGTATATATAGAACCAGGGCTGTGGAGTTGGAGTCGTGGAGTTGATATAAAATGGCCCGACTCCGACTCCTAAAATATATAATAAATTGGGTACAGGAGTTCAATGCAGTTTGTGGGGAATATTTTTCCGTAAGAATTTGGGAAAGTTATGAAATGTCCTATAAATGTTCGTCCTATTCCTGATCTAAGGGTCTGGACTTAGCAGAGATGAATCTGTGGTACAGTAAATTTATCACTTAAATATGAGCCGTGTATGAGGGAGTCGGAGTCGTGGAGTCAGTGTCATGGAAATTGAGGAGTCGGATGTTTGGCTTACTGACTTCACAGCCCCGTATAAAACCAGGTAGTAAGAACTAACACTGGCAATCCCAGAGGAGAATGGTCAACACTGAACAGCTGAGAAAATCCAAGTAGGAAAGTAGACTTAGTGTTTTGATTCCTCCACAGCAGTGGGACATCCTGATTTTATTTTCTTGTCCCACTTAAAGGGGTTTTCCAGGTTTGAGCTAATTTTCTGCACTCTACACCACTGCAGATTTGTGAATCCTGGCAAAGTGCATCACTGTGTACAGTATCAGGCAGATGTATGTTATTGAGCTCGCAGCTCCATATGTCATTAATATGCATATAAAATTCACCTATCTCGCTTAAGTGTGTGAACTGAATACACAATTTACCATATTCATTAATACATGTTGGTCTTTCATGCAGTTGATGTGAAAAACATACACCAGTAATACGTCTCTTCCTACAAGTAGTAATGATGGGTCCTCCAACCTCCTGGAGGTGAAGGGTCGCCTGACAGCAAGTGTTTCCACTTAGTTCCAGATTCCGATGTGACAGGTGTGAGCCAGTGATACATTCCCCACTAGCTGCCCGCTATCCCATCCTGTGTGTGACACCGGGGTCCGACAGGGACCAAGTCATCAGAGATTCACTCCAGTTCCCAGGAACAAAATAATGAGCCACTAACCCCAAGACAGGTTCTCAGACAAGCCGAAAAGTCTCATGAATCGGTGCAGAACTGGATGGAATCATACGTGAAAGTTGTGATGCTTTCAGAATGACTATTCTACCCAATCGCGTCCATATAATAATGAGAAGATGACTTCTAGCATAACTGTACAGATATACTCATTAGAAAGCTAAAACGTCACTTTTAATAACGGCATTAAAGAATAGAAATATCAAAAACCACTAATAGATTAAATAAGGCCGATGGAAGAAAGTGCAAGGCACGAAAAAAAAGGATACAATCAAATTTTAAAAAAGACACAAGACAATCAAAGCTGATGAGAAAGTAGGAATCATGATACAAATTTCCAAGGTAGATTCATATAAAAGTGCAATACGGTGATTACACAAATAAATATAGAGGTATGGTCCAAATATTACGGACGGATACCAATGCAGAGGGAGTATCAAGGAAAAAACTTTTCATGCAGAGAAGCCATAATTAGAGTAACCATGAAGTGAAGAGACCATACAACAGAGAGTAGAAGCACAGTGGCCGAAGAAAAAGGATCTCACCAGACCATGAGGACAACCGCACCCGACGCGCGTTAAGGGGTCTTGATGAAGCTTATTGCGAAACGCGTTTTTAAATGTACCAATCATACATGGAATAGGTGCAAGAAGTGACACATCCCACTTAGTAGTTACACAGAAATATAAGACAACATCACACATGCATAATGCAACGTGACCCCAAATACTCAATCGCATATATGCGGTCACGTGACTGCCCACCCATACAGGGAATACAGGAGAATCATGACAGTGTGCGCAGTGGATACTGTCACAATCCAGCCATCTGTAGTCATACATATATAGTTTTACTGTACACTTTTCATTTCCCCTTAAGTGGTGAAAATAAATTCCGAATTTTGTAAAAAAAAGAAAACATCATAATATTCTGAGACCCAGAGCCTTTTTGATTTTGTATCGATTTTTTTTTTTGTGGCAAGCTGACATTTTTTATTTGTTCCTTTATTTGGTAGATAACTTATTTTGATTGCACTTTTTTTTAAGAGGGTGCGGCAATGCGATTCTTGTGTTTTGATTTTCTCTTTTCGTTACAGTGTTTATCGTTCGGGTTGATTAATCTTACATTTTGATAGGCCAGACTCTTACAGATACAGCAGTATCAATTTCTTTTGGTTTTGTTTTAAAAACTTTTATTCTACTTTATTTTTAAGTTCTCTTAGATGACATGAACCTATGATCGTCTCATCGCTTGTAGTATATAGTACATAGCTAAGATAACATTCTCCTGTGAAGTGCAGCCATAGGGTGCGATTAACAGTGATGTACATGAGCGCTATGGTGGTCACAGAAGGTCCCTGGCTGCTATAAGAACCCATTGGCTCCCCCGCAGCAATTGTGTCATTTAAATCCCGCTGTCAGTGATCGACATTAAATGGTTAAACTGCAACGTAAGGAGCCCGCTGCAGTAGCTAGCTATGTAATACAGCTGGCATCTTCCTGGCATGGTGTGGGCTCAACTGCATGTAGTCCTCCATATAGTATAATGCACCCCATAGTCCTCCATACAGTATAATGCACTCTAAATAGGCCAAATAGGACTGTGGGGAGTGCATTATACTATATGGAGGACTATGGGGAGTGCATTATACTGTATGGAGAACTATGGGGAGTGCATTATACCATATGCAGGACTATGAGGGTGCATGTTACTATATGGAGGACTAAGGGAAATGTATTATACTATATGGATGACTATGGGGAGTGCATTATACTATATGGAGGACTATGGGGAATGTATTATACTATATGGAGGACTATGGGGAGTCCATTATACTATATGGAGGACTATGGGGAGTGCATTATACTATATGGAGGACTATGGGGAGTGCATTATACTGTATGAAGGACTATGAGGAGTGCACTGTACTATATGGAGGACTATAGGGACTGCATTATACTATATGGAGGACTATGAGGGTGCATGTTACTATATGGAGAACTATGGGGAGTGCATTATACTATATGGAAGACTATAGGAAGTGCATTATACTATATGGAGGACTATGAGGGTGCATGTTACTATATGTAGGACTATGGGGAGTGCATTATACTATATGGAAGACTATAAGGAGTGCATTATACTATATAGAGGACTATGGGGGCACATTATACTACATGGAAGCCTATGGTTAGTGCATTATACTCTATGAAGGACTAAGGGTAGTGCATTATACTATATGGAGGACTATGGGGAGTGCATTATACTATATGGAGGACTATGGGGAGTGCATTATACTATATGCAGGACTATGAGGGCACATTATACTACATGGAGGACTATGGGGGTGCATTATACTATATGGAGGCCTATGGGGAGTGCATTATACTGTATGAAGGACTATGGGAAGTGTATTATACTATATGGAAGACTATGGGAAGTGCATTATTCTATATGGAGAACTATGGTGGTGCATTATACTATATGAAGGACTATGGTGAGTGCAGAATACTATATGGAGGCCTATAGGGAGTGCCGTATACTGTATGAAAAACTAAGGGGAGTGCATTATACTATATGGAGGACTATGGGAAGTGTATTATACTATATGGAGGCCTATGGGGAGTGCATTATACTGTATGAAGGACTATGGGAAGTGTATTATACTATATGGAGGTCTATGGGGAGTGCATTATACTATATGAAGGACTATGGGAAGTGCATTATACTATATGGAGGCCTATGGGGAGTGCATTATACTATATGGAGGCCTATGGGGAGTGCATTATACTGTATGAAAAACTAAGGGGAGTGCATTATACTATATGGAGGACTATGGGGAGTGCATTATACTATATGGAGGACTATGGTGTGCATTATACTACTTGGAAGCCTATGGTTAGTGCATTATACTGTATGGAGGACTATGGGAAGTGTATTATACTATATGGAGGACTGTGGGAAGTGTATTATACTATATGGAGGACTATGGGAAGTGTATTATACTATATGGAGGACTATGGGAAGTGTATTATACTATATGGAGGACTATGGGGAGTGCATTATACTATATGGAGGACTATGGTGTGCATTATACTACATGGAAGCCTATGGTTAGTGCATTATACTGTATGAAGGACTATGGGAAGTGTATTATACTACATGGATGACTATGGGAAGTGTATTATACTATATGAAGGACTATGGGCTGTGCATTATTCTATATGGAGAACTATGGCGGTGCATTATACCATATGGAGGCCTATAGGGAGTGCATTATACTGTATGAGAAACTAAGGGGAGTGCATTATACTATATGGACGCCTATAGAAAGTGCATTATACTGTATGAAAAACTAAGGGGAGTGCATTATACTATATGGAGGACTATGGGGAGTGCATTATACTATATGGAGGACTATGGTGTGCATTATACTACATGGAAGCCTATGGTTAGTGGACTATGGGGAGTGCAGTATACAATATGGAGGACTATGGAGACTGCATTATAATATATGGAGGACTATGGGGAGTGCATTATACTATATGGAGGACTATGGGGAGTGCATTATACTATATGGAGGACTATGGGGAGTGCATTATACTATATGGAGTACTATGGGGAGTGCATTATACTATAAGAGGACTATGGGGGCACATTATACTATATGGAAGACTATGGGAGTGCATTCAACTATATGGAGGCCTATGGGGAGTGCATTATACTATATGGAGGCCTATGGGGAGTGCATTATACTATATGGAGGTCTATGGGGAGTGCATTATACTATATGGAGGCCTATGGGGAGTGCATTATACTCTATGGAGGCCTATGGGGAGTGAACTTAATGTATATTAAGCAGTCATGAAGGGGCTATGCACTCCTTTTTTGCGCAGTTTGTAACGGAGCCAGTATTTTTTAACATATGGATCTGTTACAAATGGCTGACAACTGGACAGAGCCTAATATAGCAATAGTTTCCAGTGCAGATTTCCCCACAGGCAGGATGATAGGAGCTACTTGTTTGTTTAGTTTCTTGGTAGTGAAAGGGGTTTTTATCTCTGTGAAGCTCATCACTTACTTAGGTTTAATAACTGCTCCTTATCAACTTGGAGCATCTCCCATCTTCTGTTCTTGGGGTAAAATAAAGAAAATAGAAAACTAAATAAAAAGTGTTTCTTGTTGTTATCTGAGGGAGAGATCAGCACTGGGCTCAGAGGAAAGTGTCTGTGCTGAAGCTGATGTATTTCCCCTTGTGTGTTTGTTATGTGGCAGAAGCCAGGGGCGGAATTCTGCTAATTTTCTATCAGCTTTTATCCGGCTCCTTCTCACCGGCGGCTTTCTGCTCAGATAAGGGGATTAGTTAGGAAGCTGAACAAGAAGGTGTTAGACAAGGAAGGAGCTGGAAGGAAGATATTTGTTTCCCAAATAATGGAGCCATGTTTGTATGTCAATGTACACCCAGGATCCTCTTGTTCGGAAGCTTTGGGAGCCTGCAGGTCTCATTCCTTGTAGGAAGGTACACAACAAGCCACTAGGTCAATTCCAAAGCCACAACACTCATGGGAACAAGTTCTTTACCGAAAAAGATGCCTAAACTTTGGAGATGAAGCTTTTAATACAACTGAGGGCAACCTGTGGCTCACAAGTCTCGCCTGTGGCTCACAAGTCTCGCCTGTGGCTTTCAAGCCTCTTTGAGCTCACAAGTCTCGCCTGTGGCTCACAAGTCTCGCCTGCGGCTTTCAAGCCTCTTTGGGCTCACAAGTCTTGCCTGTGGCTTGCAGGGCAGGCTTGGACGTTTAACTGTCAGCTACGGAATCTTGGGGTTTATTTTTTGTGTTCTGTAACAAAAAATGTATTTTCTCTATATAAACTAAGTCTATCTAATTATATTCAGCGGCTCTTAATCCTGACCTAAGGGCGTTAATAGTTTTTGATAGTCCTGACTTTCTCAATAATGAGTTCTAGGGAGCAGGTTGTGATTCCATAATTTTTTATTGAATTTTTAAGATAAATATGGGGATTGGAAGGGAAAAAAAGGAATAAGGAGAAAAATATTTATTAAGACGGAATAAGGAAGAAAAGGGAGAACTTGGTTTATATAGCTGAGATAATTACAGTGAACATAATGCAACATATTAGGAACAACAATAAATGTTTGTAAATAAGCACAAACAATACAATATACATTTCACAAAGAAGAGTTCAGGTTGTAAGGTAGGAGCAGGTTGTGAATTACTACATCAAAGACGCTTCTCTTCTACAGGTCTTCTAAATACCTCTTGGTTTGATCTCACGATCTCATATATAATAATATGATAAATAATATTATCATACTTTCAAAATAGTCATTGGAAGGTTGTGATTTGTTAGCTACGTTTCCCACAGTTTTTGGTGAGGTTTTTACGCTCCATTTGTGTTTTACTTAATGAGTGCAGAAAATCTGCAACATCAAAAGCTCATTGTGTGAATGAAGCCTAAAAACGACATACAGTAACTATCAATTATTCTGGTGAATACATACATGATAGCAGGTCCTGATCATGTTCAATCTCCTAATGCTGCGTATAGAAGATGGATAAAGTGTGATGGTATATGTGTCTTCACAATAACTACAGACACTTTAATAAGTAATATTCTTTTAATGATTAATTCCCTTATACAATGTATCATTAAAAGAATATTACTATTCTATCAGTAGCATAAAAATAGTAGGAGCTCATTGCAGAAATTTCACGTCTTTTCTGTACCATGAACACATCTTTTTCGTTATAAACACAGTTCTTGTAGAGAGTGGAACCTGCAAAGGTTTTCAACACCGAGTAGGAATAAATAAATAAATCAAAAAATACATAAAACTCAACATACTTTACAAATAAATGTAGAATGGCCTCCAATAATTCTATAGCATCAGTCAAGTAGGTACGTAATGGCCTCATAGGTGCAATACCAAGAAAAGCACATAATGTACAATGCAAACCGGGTATATAATAAAGAGGCTGCTGCGCTCACGCCTTCTGAGACCCCCTTCAAGCAGCTGATGGGCAGAGGTGCAGAGTCGGACCCCCACGGATCTAATATTGATGGCATTTTTTGCAAATGTGTCATCACTTTATGTGTAAAGCGCTGCGGAATATGTTAGCGCTATATAAAAATAAAGATTATTATCACTTTTTAAATACCTGGAAAACCCAATAGAAGTAGTACATTTTCCATCAGATATAGTAAACCAAAACAACTAGTGGGTCCAGCTTGCCGAAAAGATTAAATCTTTACATTAGACCTTTTTTTTTTGCTTAGGTTCGACGGTTTTGGTTTATAAATACTGATGTAAAATCCAGTGGACGTCAGTAATAGAGGTGCCTGCAGGTGTCACTGTTGCTTATCCTTAAAGGTTCCGTGGATTCGCCACATAATATAAAGAAGGAAACAAACCATCTCTTAATCACTACCATATCTGTATATATCATCACACCATCCTACACATAGTGAACACAATGAACACCTCATGAATTGGACACTGGAATAATACTTGCGACAGTGGCTTGCATAAGTATTCACCCCCTTAGCTTTTTTACCTATTTTGTTACATTACAACCTTTGTGTAAATATTTTTGTAATCCCATTTGTGTGTGATGCATCAGCGCTAAGTAGTCTAAGTTGGTGAAGTGAGAAAAAATATAGGGTTAAATTAAATTTATGGGATGAAATAGCTAAAAAAAATTGGCATGTGCATATATATTCACCCCTTTGCTATGAAGCCGCTAAATAATTCTGGTGGTGCAAGCAGTTCCCTTCAAAAGTCCCATGCTTAGTGACAGGACGTCCACCTGTGTGCAATCTAATGTCACATGTCTGTCAGTATATACACTTTACCTTCTCTGAAAGGCCACAGAGGCTGCAACACCATTAACAGGAGGCAAAACTAACCAAACACCATGAAGACCAAGGAGATCTCCAAACAACACCATGAAGACCAAGGAGATCTCCAAACAATGCCATGAAAGCCAAGGAGATCTCCAAACAATACCATGAAGACCGAGGAGATCTCCAAACACCACCATGGAGACCAAGGAGATCTCCAAACAACACCATGAAGACCAAGGAGATCTCCAAACAATACAATGAAGACCAAGGAGATCTCCAGACAACACCATGAAGACCAAGGAAATCTCCAAACAACACCATGAAGACCAAGGGATCTCCAAACAACACCATGAAGACCAAGGAGATCTCCAAACAACACCATGAAGACCAAGGAGATCTCCAAACAACACCATGAAGACCAAGGAGAGCTCCAAACAACACCATGAAGACAAGGAGATCTCCAAACAACATCATGAAGACAAGGAGATCTCCAAACAACACCATGAAGACCAAGAAGACCAAGGACATCTCCAAACAATACAATGAAGACCAAGGAGATCTCCAGACAACACCATGAAGACCAAGGAGATCTCCAAACAACACCATGAAGACCAAGGAGATCTCCAAATAACACCATGAAGACCAAGGAGATCTCCAAACAACACCATGAAGACCAAGGAGATCTCCAAACAACACCATGAAGACCAAGGAGAGCTCCAAACAACACCATAAAGACAAGGAGATCTCCAAACAACATCATGAAGACAAGGAGATCTCCAAACAACACCATGAAGACCAAGAAGATCTCCAAACAACACCATGAAGACCAAGGAGAGCTCCAAACAATACAATGAAGACCAAGGAGATCTCCAAACAACACCATCAAGACCCAGGAGATCTCCAAACAACACCATGAAGACCAAGGAAATCTCCAAACAATACAATGAAGACCAAGGAGATCTCCAAACAACACCATGAAGACCAAGGAGATCTCCAAACAAGTCAGGGACAAAGTTGTTGAGAAGAACAAGTCAGGGTTGGGTTCTAAAAAAAAATCTCTCTGTTGATCCCCCGAAGCACCATCAAATCCATTATCATCAAATGGAAAGAACATGGCACCACAACAAACCTGCCAAGAGAGGGCGCCCACCAAAACTCTCAGCCCAGGCAAGGAGGGCATTAAACAGAGAGACAGCACAGAGACCAAAGGTGATCCTGAAGCAGCTGCAGAGTTCCAAAGCAGAGACTGGAGTATCTGTCCATACGACCACAATAAGCCGTACACTCCATAGAGGTGGCCTTTATGGAAGAGTGGGCAGAAAAAAGCCTTTTCTTACACAAATTGTAAGGCTCGTTTTCAGTTTACCAAAAGACATGTGGGAGACTCCTCAAATGTATAGAGGAAGGGGCTGTGGTCAGATGACACCAAAATTGAACTTTTTGGCCACCAAGGTAAACGCTATGTCTGGCACCAAACCAGCACAGCTCATCACCCCAAGAACACCATCCCCACAGTGAAACATGGTGGTGGCAGCATCATGCTGTGGGGATGGTTTTCAGCAACAGGGACAGGGAAAATGGTCCGAGCCGAGGGAAAGATGGATGGTGCGAATACAGGGATATTCTTGAGCAAAACCTGTTTCAGTCTGTCAGTGATTTGAGACTGGGACGGAGGTTCAGCTTCCAACAAGACAATGACCCAAAGTTACTGCTAAAGCAACACTCGAGTGGTGTAAGGGGAAACGTGGAAATGTTCTGGAGCGGCCGAGTCACAGCCCAGACCTTAATCCAATGGAGAACCTGTGGTCAGAAGTGAAGATCGCTGTTCACCAGAGGAAACCATCGAACCTGAAGGAGCTGGAGCAGTTTTTCCTTGAGGAACGGGCAAAAATCCCAGTGGCCAGATGTGGAAAGATCATAGAGACTTATCCAAAGCGACTGCAGCTGTAATTGCTGCAAAAGGAGGCTCCACAAAGTACTGACTGTAGGGGGGTGAATAGTTATGCACACTGAAGTTTTCACTTATTTTGTTCTATTTGTTGTTTGCTTCAGAATAAAGAGAAAACCAAATATTTACAGTTGTCGGCATCTTCTCTACATGAACTGAAGGAAACTATGTGAAATTCAAGATTGTGAGGTAGCAAAACACGAGAAATGCCAAGGGGGTGAATAGATTTGCAAGCCAGTGTTTATGGTAATCACCAATAAAATGAGTAACAGTACAGGGCGAGCAGATCAAAAACTATCACTGGCAATAAATAATTAGCATTTGAGCACAATGATCTCTGTCTGGTATCATCCCCTACCTGATTCGCCAGTCATCCTCTCACACCTTTTACCTTTGCAATGGCCACTTATTAACTCCTCGCTCTTTTTCCCAATGAAGGATTCTCAGCCTCCTTTAGAAACGTATTATAACCCAGTTTTGTTCTGGAACGTTATCGTTTTTCCTTTCAGTGAAGTATAAGGATCGCTGCTCCTCTAGAGATATCCCCAAAAACCGAGTACAAGAATTCATAATGGATTTATCCTCCAGTACTAGGGAGGCAGCTTACTAACTTATCAGGATGAAAAAGCGTTCTCTATCTCTTCTTTGTAAAAGGAGGAAAAATAACATGCAAGCCGATCAGGTTTTAAACACTAATTCAGGCTTATCTTTTTGTAACAGAAAAATACAGATTTACGGAGAAAGAAATAAATAAAAGCACAAAGTATCTTTTTTTTTCTGTTAACTCCGCATCAGATAATCGGTAATGATTCGCTTTGGGTATTTTTTGAGCGGTTCAGAACCCCTCGGTTATTTTTGCTGACGTTAGCAGACTCCTATCCAAAAAAAAAAAAAAAATGCAAAACAGTCAGAAAATTGGGTAGTGAAAGGGTGAATGCCCCCAGTAAGGAGGAGTGTGGAGGAGTGGGAGATCTCTGGAGGTGCTCAGTAAAGAGGACAGCAGCCCCAGCTGGTAGGAGAGGCAGCTCCAGCTGAGAGACACTTCACTGCTTATTTACATGTAATTACTGCTAGGAGGTGCAGATATTAACACTGTCAAGAGTAATTTGCCCTGACATTTCCAGTGCAGCAGCAGCAGCAGCAGCAGCAGCAGCTCCCTCCTCCCTCCTCAGACTGGAGAAAGTGACTCACTCTTTGCATATGAGGAGACTGAGGACGTATTTGGCTCAATGGTTAAGAATTAATAAATGTAAGAGTATAATATGAGACTGATTTTAATCTTATAATGATCTTGCTGCTCAACAATTGTCATTATTCCTACTAATCATGTTGTTACAATTCCATATGTTGTTAATGATAAATGATAATAAAAAAAAATGCAACCCTCTATGTTTCACATGTAACCTGCTGTTTATCGGAGCCTTTATAGTGACCTATAAATAACATTTGTTACTCAATAACAAGTGATCAGCACCATATCGTGGCCATGTGACTGCTCTACTCTGTAGACGTATGGCAGAACAGATATCTAGCCAACGCTACATTTTTCATCATGTGCAACAAAAAGTCTGGAGAATAACTTTTTTTAGTGGGTTTCCCACTATGGCAGATCTGAACGTCGCCCATGATCTTTGCTAAAAGCACTTGATCTCTTCTCCTAAAACTTTTGACGCTAAGAATAAAGAAGTTACTTTACCAAACGCCTTATAGAATCTCTCCGCTTATATTTTAACATTTAATTGTTTTTGAAAACAAAAGTGGTGTAGACAGCACTAATCATTACGCATCTTTAAAGATGATACTGGAAAATGTCTTCATTATTGTTCATGCCATCACTTTACAATTTATATATAGAAATGCTCTTTGATATTCAATATGTACATACATTACATTACTTGTAGAGTCCTGATTCAGAATTACATAATGTATTATACTCCAGAGCTGCACTCACTATTCTGCTGGTGCAGTCACTGTGTACATTTATTACTTTACTGATCCTGAGTTACATCCTGTATTATACCCCAGAGCTGCACTCACTATTCTGCTGGTGTAGTCACTGTGTACATACATTACATTACTGATCCTGAGTTACCTCCTGTATTATACTCCAGAGCTGCACTCACTATTCTGCTGGTGCAGTCACTGTGTACATACATTACATTACTGATCCTGAGTTACCTCCTGTATTATACTCCAGAGCTGCACTCACTATTCTGCTGGTGCAGTCACTGTGTACATACATTACATTACTGATCCTGAGTTACCTCCTGTATTATCCTCCAGAGCTGCACTCACTATTCTGCTGGTGCAGTCACTGTGTACATACATTACATTACTGATCCTGAGTTACATCCTGTATTATACTCCAGAGCTGCACTCACTATTCTGCTGGTACAGTCACTGTGTACATACATTACATTACTGATCCTGAGTTACATCCTGTATTATACCCCAGAGCTGCACTCACTATTCTGCTGGTGCAGTCACTGTGTACATACATTACATTACTGATCCTGAGTTACCTCCTGTATTATACTCCAGAGCTGCACTCACTATTCTGCTGGTGCAGTCACTGTGTACATACACTACATTACTGATCCTGAGTTACCTTCTGTATTATCCTCCAGAGCTGCACTCACTATTCTGCTGGTGCAGTCACTGTGTACATACATTACATTACTGATCCTGAGTTACATCCTGCATTATACTCCAGAGCTGCACTCACTTTTCTGCTGGTGCAGTCACTGTGTACATACATTACATTACTGATCCTGAGTTACCTCCTGTATTATACTCCAGAGCTGCACTCACTATTCTGCTGGTGCAGTCACTGTGTACATACATTACATTACTGATCCTGAGTTACATCCTGTATTATACTCCAGAGCTGCACTCACTATTCTGCTAGTACAGTCACTGTGTACATACATTACATTACTGATCCTGAGTTACCTCCTGTATTATCCTCCAGAGCTGCACTCACTATTCTGCTGGTGCAGTCACTGTGTACATACACTACATTACTGATCCTGAGTTACCTCCTGTATTATACTCCAGAGCTGCACTCACTATTCTGCTGGTGGAGTCACTGTGTACATACATTACATTACTGATCCTGAGTTACCTCCTGTATTATCCTCCAGAGCTGCACTCACTATTCTGCTGGTGCAGTCACTGTGTACATACATTACATTACTGATCCTGAGTTACATCCTGTATTATACTCCAGAGCTGCACTCACTATTCTGCTGGTGCAGTCACTGTGCACATACATTACATTACTGATCCTGAGTTACATCCTGTATTATACTCCAGAGCTGCACTCACTATTCTGCTGGTGCAGTCACTGTGTACATACATTACATTACTGATCCTGAGTTACATCCTGTATTATACTCCAGAGCTGCACTCACTATTCTGCTGCTGCAGTCACTGTGTACATACATTACATTACTGATCCTGAGTTACATCCTGTATTATACTCCAGAGCTGCACTCACTATTCTGCTGGTGCAGTCACTGTGTACATACACTACATTACTGATCCTGAGTTACCTTCTGTATTATCCTCCAGAGCTGCACTCACTATTCTGCTGGTGCAGTCACTGTGTACATACATTACATTACTGATCCTGAGTTACATCCTGCATTATACTCCAGAGCTGCACTCACTTTTCTGCTGGTGCAGTCACTGTGTACATACATTACATTACTGATCCTGAGTTACCTCCTGTATTATACTCCAGAGCTGCACTCACTATTCTGCTGGTGCAGTCACTGTGTACATACATTACATTACTGATCCTGAGTTACATCCTGTATTATACTCCAGAGCTGCACTCACTATTCTGCTAGTACAGTCACTGTGTACATACATTACATTACTGATCCTGAGTTACCTCCTGTATTATACTCCAGAGCTGCACTCACTATTCTGCTGGTGCAGTCACTGTGTACATACACTACATTACTGATCCTGAGTTACCTCCTGTATTATGCTCCAGAGCTGCACTCACTATTCTGCTGGTGCAGTCACTGTGTACATACATTACATTACTGATCCTTAGTTACCTCCTGTATTATCCTCCAGAGCTGCACTCACTATTCTGCTGGTGCAGTCACTGTGTACATACATTACATTACTGATCCTGAGTTACATCCTGTATTATACTCCAGAGCTGCACTCACTATTCTGCTGGTGCAGTCACTGTGCACATACATTACATTACTGATCCTGAGTTACATCCTGTATTATACTCCAGAGCTGCACTCACTATTCTGCTGGTGCAGTCACTGTGTACATACATTACTGATCCTGAGTTACCTCCTGTATTATACTCCAGAGCTGCACTCACTATTCTGCTGCTGCAGTCACTGTGTACATACATTACATTACTGATCCTGAGTTACATCCTGTATTATACTCCAGAGCTGCACTCACTATTCTGCTGGTGCAGTCACTGTGTACATACATTACATTACTGATCCTGAGTTACATCCTGTATTATACCCCAGAGCTGCACTCACTATTCTGCTGGTGCAGTCACTGTGTACATACATTACATTACTGATCCTGAGTTACCTCCTGTATTATACTCCAGAGCTGCACTCACTATTCTGCTGGTGCAGTCACTGTGTACATACACTACATTACTGATCCTGAGTTACCTTCTGTATTATCCTCCAGAGCTGCACTCACTATTCTGCTGGTGCAGTCACTGTGTACATACATTACATTACTGATCCTGAGTTACATCCTGCATTATACTCCAGAGCTGCACTCACTTTTCTGCTGGTGCAGTCACTGTGTACATACATTACATTACTGATCCTGAGTTACCTCCTGTATTATACTCCAGAGCTGCACTCACTATTCTGCTGGTGCAGTCACTGTGTACATACATTACATTACTGATCCTGAGTTACATCCTGTATTATACTCCAGAGCTGCACTCACTATTCTGCTAGTACAGTCACTGTGTACATACATTACATTACTGATCCTGAGTTACCTCCTGTATTATCCTCCAGAGCTGCACTCACTATTCTGCTGGTGCAGTCACTGTGTACATACACTACATTACTGATCCTGAGTTACCTCCTGTATTATACTCCAGAGCTGCACTCACTATTCTGCTGGTGGAGTCACTGTGTACATACATTACATTACTGATCCTGAGTTACCTCCTGTATTATCCTCCAGAGCTGCACTCACTATTCTGCTGGTGCAGTCACTGTGTACATACATTACATTACTGATCCTGAGTTACATCCTGTATTATACTCCAGAGCTGCACTCACTATTCTGCTGGTGCAGTCACTGTGCACATACATTACATTACTGATCCTGAGTTACATCCTGTATTATACTCCAGAGCTGCACTCACTATTCTGCTGGTGCAGTCACTGTGTACATACATTACATTACTGATCCTGAGTTACATCCTGTATTATACTCCAGAGCTGCACTCACTATTCTGCTGCTGCAGTCACTGTGTACATACATTACATTACTGATCCTGAGTTACATCCTGTATTATACTCCAGAGCTGCACTCACTATTCTGCTGGTGCAGTCACTGTGTACATACACTACATTACTGATCCTGAGTTACCTTCTGTATTATCCTCCAGAGCTGCACTCACTATTCTGCTGGTGCAGTCACTGTGTACATACATTACATTACTGATCCTGAGTTACATCCTGCATTATACTCCAGAGCTGCACTCACTTTTCTGCTGGTGCAGTCACTGTGTACATACATTACATTACTGATCCTGAGTTACCTCCTGTATTATACTCCAGAGCTGCACTCACTATTCTGCTGGTGCAGTCACTGTGTACATACATTACATTACTGATCCTGAGTTACATCCTGTATTATACTCCAGAGCTGCACTCACTATTCTGCTAGTACAGTCACTGTGTACATACATTACATTACTGATCCTGAGTTACCTCCTGTATTATACTCCAGAGCTGCACTCACTATTCTGCTGGTGCAGTCACTGTGTCCATACACTACATTACTGATCCTGAGTTACCTCCTGTATTATGCTCCAGAGCTGCACTCACTATTCTGCTGGTGCAGTCACTGTGTACATACATTACATTACTGATCCTTAGTTACCTCCTGTATTATCCTCCAGAGCTGCACTCACTATTCTGCTGGTGCAGTCACTGTGTACATACATTACATTACTGATCCTGAGTTACATCCTGTATTATACTCCAGAGCTGCACTCACTATTCTGCTGGTGCAGTCACTGTGCACATACATTACATTA
Source organism: Phyllobates terribilis (assembly GCF_046119375.1). Lineage (NCBI taxonomy): Eukaryota > Metazoa > Chordata > Amphibia > Anura > Dendrobatidae > Phyllobates > Phyllobates terribilis. The sequence continues at coordinate 95,301,093 of NW_027362772.1, forward strand.
CTGATCCTGAGTTACATCCTGTATTATACTCCAGAGCTGCACTCACTATTCTGCTGGTGCAGTCACTGTGTACATACATTACTGATCCTGAGTTACCTCCTGTATTATACTCCAGAGCTGCACTCACTATTCTGCTGCTGCAGTCACTGTGTACATACATTACATTACTGATCCTGAGTTACATCCTGTATTATACTCCAGAGCTGCACTCACTATTCTGCTGGTGCAGTCACTGTGTACATACATTACATTACTGATCCTGAGTTACCTCCTGTATTATACTCCAGAGCTGCACTCACTATTCTGCTGGTGCAGTCACTGTGTACATACATTACTGATCCTGAGTTACCTCCTGTATTATACTCCAGAGCTGCACTCACTATTCTGCTGGTGCAGTCACTGTGTACATACATTACATTACTGATCCTCAGTTACATCCTGTATTATACTCCAGAGCTGCACTCACTATTCTGCTGGTGCAGTCACTGTGTACATACATTACATTACTGATCCTGAGTTACCTCCTGTATTATACTCCAGAGCTGCACTCACTATTCTGCTGGTGCAGTCACTGTGTACATACATTACTGATCCTGAGTTACCTCCTGTATTATACTCCAGAGCTGCACTCACTATTCTGCTGGTGCAGTCACTGTGTACATACATTAGATTACTGATCCTGAGTTACATCCTGTATTATATTCCAGAGCTGCGCTCACTATTCTGCTGGTGCAGTCACTGTGTACATACATTACATTACTGATCCTGAGTTACATCCTGTATTATACCCCAGAGCAGCACTCACTATTCTGCTGGTGCAGTCACTGTGTACATACATTACATTACTGATCCTGAGTTACCTCCTGTATTATACTCCAGAGCTGCACTCACTATTCTGCTGGTGCAGTCACTGTGTACATACATTACATTACTGATCCTGAGTTACATCCTGTATTATACTCCAGAGCTGCACTCACTATTCTGCTGGTGCAGTCACTGTGTACATACATTACATTACTGATCCTGAGTTACCTCCTGTATTATACTCCAGAGCTGCACTCACTATTCTGCTGGTGCAGTCACTGTGTACATATCAGCAGTTCACAAATGTGAGATTTGATGCAGTAATGTAAGTGAATACAATGTGGTTGTTTCTGCAGTAAGTGAATGTATAAACCCGATTCAGATAGAATAGTCACAGAAATTTCTGCAACAAATCTTTTACGTGTAAACAGCTAAACATACTTTAAGAGGAGAGTTTGTCTACAAACTTGCAGAAAGTGTAAAAACTACCAGATACATGCGATCACCTGAGCGACCACCCGCATGGGGAATACAGGGGGATAGTATCAGTGTGTGCATCGTATGCACGGGCACAATACGGCAGTTCAGCACCCATTAAACTATGTTCACACATCTTAGTTTTTTCAGCGTTTTTTGATGCTTTTTTATGCAAATTTTCAGCTGCATTTTGCAGTACCAGCAATGTCTATGACATTCTAGAAATCTCATGCACACATCATGGGGTTTTTTTTGTTCAGGATTTTGTGCTTTGCATGTTTTTTTTTTTGCAAAATAATAGTAATAATAATAATTGTTATTTTTATAGCGGCAAAATATTCCGCAGCACTTTACAAAATAAAACTTTTTTCAGTGTTTTTTCACCCATTGGAAGTAATGGGTGGTGAAAAAAACGCACCAAAAACACAGGTGTCAAGTTTATCAGCATTTTTTCGGCGCTTTTTGTGCCAAAACCAGAATAGCATTTTTTTTTTTTCACTGAACTTTAAGTACTCGCATAAAAAGACAAAAGGACGGTGAGAAAAAAAAAGCAGCAAAAACGCACCGCAAAAAAAGCAAGAAAAATCCTGGAGAAAACCTCCTGGCAAGAGACCAGATTTAGCTGCAGAAAAAAAAAAAAAAGCGGCAAAAACGCAATGTGTGAAGATAGCCTTACTTCCAATGGGTGAAAAACGAGGACTTGAAAGTGAGAAATGAAGTAACAGTTCTTGCAAATTAAATTAGGGCAAATAGAGCTAGATGGACAGACAGAGCTGGGGGAGAAGGAGGTTAATGGAGCTGACGCGTTTCAGGGCTGTGCAGATTTAACGTCTTGTGAGATGTGACAGCTTGTTTTCGCGGGTGTTAATCGGCCCTCACTGTCCCCTCCTTGTCACTTGCCCAGTTTCTGTCACTGCCAATCTGTGTCCTAATCTGCCTCAATTAGCTCATAAGACTATGTGCCTGCAGCCTCTCGTCCTCGCCGCCGTACTCCACAATGTGCAACACTTGGCTTCCAGAACATGTGCAAAAGAATCTCACCAACTCCTGCCAATGCTTTCAGGTGGAAACAGTTACAACAGCCGTGTATCTGTATATATCATCTGTACACGGACAAGCCCAGAAATAGTCAATTTATGCATTTTACAAAAAAGAAAATTAGTGTCCACTAAATATAGAATGTTTCTGAATGTGACCGATTCCATTAATTACAGTGAATTGCCACTATGTAACTCGGAATGCAGGTCCACACACCACCTCCTGAAACAGTTACTTGTAGCAATTAAAAAATGGCCTGAAATGCGGTCGAAATAGCAACTTATTATTATCAAAAATGTCCCAATTTGAAGAAATTCACTCCAGTTCTCTTTTTGGTGACTTGTGACCAAGAGAAGGAGGCTGGCTTTGCTATTAACATGACTCACGTAGCCAACTTCTTCCCACACACAGGTGGGTTTACGTGGCGAAATCCTGCTTAAACGTCACTGAACTCGGAGAACGAGCATTTTGCCCGTTCATCAGATGTTTGCCAACACGATACCCAAGAATGAGTCGTCCTACGAAGGTCATTCCCCAATTGTCGCCAATGGGCCATAACGATCTGCTGACACATGAAACATTGTCCTTTGTCAAGCACAAGTTGGAATCCGGAAGCAGAGAGGATATTTTCAGGTTGGAAAACCTTTGATTAATGTTGGATTTTGAGTGGCCGACCTACTAATGTGAACGGGGACCTACAAATTCTCCACGTTTGGGTAAAATGATGAATCAATACATTAAATTTAAATGCACCTTATTGCCGTTTTCCCCTACTGAACGCATGCATGCTTGGCCAAAGTTGGGTATGTAGAGATAGACATCAGCAAAGCAAGGGTTTGTCCGACAGCCTACGACTTACATGAAGTTAGAAAAGTGTATAGAAAGGAATGGCGCCAAATTCTGTGAACTATGTTGACAGTATATATAAAAATATTTAGATTTGAGAGTCCTCAGTGGTTGATACCTTTTAATGGCTAACTGAAAAGATGGTAACAAATTGCAAGCTTTCCAGACGACTCAGGTCTCTAAACAGAAGCAGACAACAATACATTCAGAAGAAGTCACTATGTGCGAATGATCGGTAAATGACCGATGGTAATATTAATCTGGAGCTATTAAGCATATAAACCCTGCTGCAGGTGACTATCCCAGAGTCATGTTCGATCTTCGCAACCTCGTTCCTCCCGATTTCATCCCACCGATCAACACCTGACACAAAGAGCCGGCTGAATAGGTGCTGTCATCTGCTCGCTGTCCTTCATTACACAAAGAGGCAGCATCTTCTCTGCTAAGTGCGGCTGGGAACATAATTACAATCAGCCATTTGCAGCGTGAAAACGCTTTAATTAAATTTATGCAGTCATTCTCTCTAAATAGTCATATCTTTCAAACAATCAGCAGGCCTCCTCTTTCGCAGTACCCCCCTCCCTCTTCAATCTCCTTCGCTTTCCTCTGCTTTATATTATTCTGTTGTCGGTTATTTTTATTTATTTTTACTTTTTTTTTTATTTTGAGTTTCTTATTGCTACAAAACTTTCAACTTCTTTGAGAACAAAAGTGATTGGACGAGCTGGAGTTCATTATAAGATAAAAAACGGAGGAAAGTTACAGATGTTTCCGAATTAGATCACAAATATTTCAATTAAAACAAATCCTGATTGCCAAACACATCAAGACCTTTATATTGGACAGATCCCAGATCCATTCACACATCTGTGAAAATGACGGATCCCAGAATGAGATCTATTAAAATCGAAACATGTCCTTTTTTTTCATCCGATGTTGACTATCAGAATAAAACGTACTCTCTGCTCTGTGTGCTGTCCAGTAAAGAAAAGAAAATCTGACATTAACATTCATGTGTGAATGTACCCTTAAAAGAACATTGTAGATAAGTCTGGTCAATTTTATGATTCTTTCAAAAGTTTGTTACATTTATCTCTAGGATCACTGTTAACTGATAAATATTGGACTGGAGAAAAATGTTGCATCCTTGACTTATTATTGCATTCGTTTGTATACATGCAAAGTGTTATCTAAATGCAATAGAGAAATGACAACCTAAGAAGGAATCTGCTATATGGCACTACTATTCTATATGGCACTACTATTTATTAAAATTCACTTTACTTCCTCACTTTGCCACTTGACACTTTAAGATCTAGTTATGCCCCAAAAAGATTCTTTTTATGCCAGAAAATTGCCGTAAATCACTTTGAAAAGTAAAAAAAAAAAGTTTTACACAATGCAAATTTTGGCCACATTTTTACACCAAAATGGGAGGTAATGGTGAGAAGTTGGGTCTATCACTGACTGGAGTAATATTTTTGGCAAAGATACACTGAATTCATTAAGTGTCATGCACCTCTTAGGCACATGTTATTCCTGCACACTCCAGACTGACGTGCGAAAGAGCAGTCTCAATAAATTGGGGAATTCATATTTTAATATACTTGAGAAACATTCACTTTATTTCTGTATACAGCAAACATTTAAAGGTTTATGGTCAAGCACAAAGCAAGTATTTTCATTTCGGCCGTGATGAGTATCCTAGCATCACACTTCCCTTTTCAATTTACCCATCGTACTATTACTTTCTACAAAGTTTGATACTCTGGAGTTTAGACCAATTGCATAATAATTAAACGTTTTCATTCCGTCTTGGATTTGTTTTTAAAAGTCATTTGTGATAAAAATAATTTCTAAGTGGTCAATTTTAGGTCTTATTTTGTTCTCGTTGCTCCCCTGAGTATTTCATTCTTTTTCTTTCTTTTTTTTAATTCGCTAGACGGTTTCAGAGCCTTTTAGTTTAGTGCTATTTTAATGTTCTTTGACAAGGAAGGGTGTCAAAGAATTAGTAAAAAAAAAAAAAAAAAGAGGAAAAAATAGCACTAAGAAGACTCATAGATCTTGAACCATAGGGCGGATTTTAAAACAACATAAAAAAAAATGAAGTACTCAGAGAAACAGCAGAAAAAAAAAAAAAAAAAAGAAGACAAACGCTGAACACCGTTGACCTGGTGACAGATCCTCTGTAAGTAAAGAGTTGCTTTCCAAGAGGGAGGAAATTTATAGTCATTTTAAAAAGTTGATATTTTGTTCTGAAAATGGCAAACTTTTAGGAAGTTATACGTTATGTGGCGAGATGAATTGTCCTGGCAAATCGAGGATTAAACTTGGTGAATTGAGAAAAGCAAAGAGGAGAAGGTCACTATCTTCTAAAACCAAATCTCTTCCTTATCTGTAGCTACTCTGTGTCCTCAGATATGTTCTCCAGAGCTGACCTCCTTGTCATGTAGATCAGGCCTAGGGATCTGGGCTAAGCTTGGCTAACAGAGTCTGTGATTGATCAGAGACTGAGCAGGAGAAGAGCGCCCCGGGCAGGGATGTCTCATTCCCACAACTCTTTGTATTCTTCATCTTTCACATTTATCGAACCTTCCACCAGAAATGGAAAGGGGGGGGGGGGGCAGTGGTGGGCAGCTCAAAAGATCGCAGGAAATCTTGTTTTGAAGCAATAAGTCATTGTGAACTCTAAATTACTAAAGCCCCGAAGGAATTAAAATGTCGGAGGTACGCCAACTAGCAGACAGTATTCTACCTATATACTCGGCGGAAACAAATATTTGCAATTTTATATCTTATATCATACGCAGTTTATTTAACCTTAAATGTATGCTTTCCAACTCGTGAATCTAATGAAAATATGCATTTTAATATTTATATATGTAAAGTAACTTCATCTGACACTTTAAAAGTAATCTTGTTAACGGCTCTAATTTTTTTAAAAAAAATAACAGAATATTTGGAATTTCAGGATACAAGATGTATCTATGTAACTGGAATATATCTTTTTTAATATACAGCATGTTAATAAAATCAGAAAATGTGGTCATCTATTACCCCATACATTGTAATGCCCCATATGTGGTCATCTATTGCCCCCTATACTGTAATACACCTTTATGTAGCCATCTATTACCCCTTACACCAGGGGTTGGGAACCTTTTTTTCTGCCAAGGGCCATTTGGATATTTATACCATCACTTGGGGCCGTACAAAATTATCAACTTGAAAATGATCCTGCGATATTTCGTGCATATACATCACATAGGAGACACAGAACTGTTGCATATACATTACATAGGAGACGCGTGACTGGTGCATATACATTACATAGGAGACACGGGACTGGTGCATATACATTACATAGGAGACACGGACTGGTGCATCACATAGGAGACACGGGACTGGTGCATATACATCACATAGGAGACATGGGACTGGTGCATATACATTACATAGGAGACACAAGACTGGTGCATATACATTACATAGGAGACACAGGACTGGTGCATATACATTACATAGGAGACATGGGACTGGTGCATATACATTACATAGGAGACACAGGACTGGTGCATATACATTACATAGGAGACATGGGACTGGTGCATATACATTACATAGGAGACATGGGACTGGTGCATATACATTACATAGGAGACATGGGACTTGTGCATATACATTACATAGGAGACATGGGACTGGTGCATATACATTACATAGGAGACATGGGACTGGTGCATATACATTACATAGGAGAAACGGGACTGGTGCATATACATTATATAGGAGACACGGGACTGGTGCATATTCATTACATAGGAGACATGGGACTGGTGCATATACATTACATAGGAGACACAGGACTGGTGCATATTCATTACATAGGAGACAAGTGGACTAGTACATACATATCACAGTAGATACTGAGGCTGGAGTATATAGAATAGGAAACACTGGGGCTGGAGTATATACATCACATGATACATTGCAGCTGGAGTATATACACATCACAGGATACATTGGGGTTGGCGTATATATAACAAATGAGACACTGTCTGGAGTATATAGAATTGGAGACATTGGGGCTGGAACATATACATCACAGGAGACATTGGGGCTGGAGCATATACATCACATGAGACATTGGGGCTGGAGCATATACATCACAGGAGACATTAGGGCTGGAGCATATACATCACAGGAGACATTGGGGCTGGAGCATATACATCACATGAGACATTGGGGCTCGTGCATACACATCATAGGAGACATTGGAACTGGAGCATATACATCACATGAGACATTGGGGCTGGAGCATATACATCACATGAGACATTGGGGCTGGAGCATATACATCACATGAGACATTGGGGTTGGAGCATATACATCACAGGAGACATTGGGGCTGGAGCATATACATCACAGGAGACATTGAGGCTGGTGCATACACATCACATGAGACATTGGGGCTGGAGCATATACATCACAGGAGACATTGGGGCTGGAGCATATACATCACAGGAGACATTGAGGCTGGTGCATACACATCACAGGAGACATTGGGGCTGGAGCATATACATCACAGGAGACATTGAGGCTGGTGCATACACATCATAGGAGACATTGAGGCTGGTGCATACACATCATAGGAGACATTGAGGCTGGTGCATACAAATCACAGTAGACATTGGGGCTGGAGCATATACATCACATGAGACATTGGGGCTGGAGCATATACATCACATGAGACATTGGGGCTGGAGCATATACATCACAGGAGACATTGGGGCTGGAGCATATACATCACAGGAGACATTGAGGCTGGTGCATACACATCACATGAGACATTGGGGCTGGAGCATATACAGTACAGACCAAAAGTTTGGACACACCTTCTCATTTAAAGATTTTTCTGTATTTTCATGACTATGAAAATTGTACATTCACACTGAAGGCATCAAAACTATGAATTAACACATGTGGAATTATATACTTAACAAAAAAGTGTGAAACAACTGAGAATATGTCTTATATTCTAGGGTCTTCACAGTAGCCACCTTTTGCTTTGATGACTGCTTTGCACACTCTTGGCATTCTCTTGATGAGCTTCAAGAGGTAGTCACCGAAAATGGTTTTCACTTCACAGGTGTGCCCTGTCAGGTTTAATAAGTGAGATTTCTTGCCTTATAAATGGGGTTGGGACCATCAGTTGTGTTGTGCAGAACTCAGGTGGATACACAGCTGATAGTCCTACTGAATAGACTGTTAGAATTTGTATTATGGCAAGAAAAAAGTAGCTAAGTAAAGAAAAACGAGTGTCCATCAATCCTTTAAGAAATGAAGGTCAGTCAGTGCAAAAAATTGGGCAAACTTTGAAAGTGTCCCCAAGTGCAGTTGCAAAAACCATCAAGCGCTACAAAGAAACTGGCTCACATGAGGATCGCCCCAGGAAAGGAAGACCAAGAGTCACCTCTGCTTCTGAGGATAAGTTTATCCGAGTCACCAGCCTCAGAAATCGCAGGTTAACAGCAGCTCAGATTAGAGACCAGGTCAATGCCACACAGAGTTCTAGCAGCAGACACATCTCTACAACAACTGTTAAGAGGAGACTTTGTGCAGCAGGCCTTCATGGTAAAATAGCTGCTAGGAAACCACTGCTAAGGACAGGCAACAAGCAGAAGAGACTTGTTTGGGCTAAAGAACACAAGGAATGGACATTAGACCAGTGGAAATCTGTGCTTTGGTCTGATGAGTCCAAATTTGAGATCTTTGGTTCCAACCACCGTGTCTTTGTGCGTCGCAGAAAAGGTGAACGGATGGACTCTACATGCCTGGTTCCCACCGTGAAGCATGGAGGAGGAGGTGTGATGGTGTGGGGGGGCTTTGCTGGTGACACTGTTGGGGATTTATTCAAAATTGAAGGCATACTGAACCAGCATGGCTACCACAGCATCTTGCAGCGGCATGCTATTCCATCCGGTTTGCGTTTAGTTGGACCATCATTTATTTTTCAACAGCACAATGACCCCAAACACACCTCCAGGCTGTGTAAGGGCTATTTGACCAAGAAGGAGAGTGATGGGGGGCTACGCCAGATGACCTGGCCTCCACAGTCACCAGACCTGAACCCAATCGAGATGGTTTGGGGTGAGCTGGACCGCAGAGTGAAGGCAAAAGGGCCAACAAGTGCTAAGCATCTCTGGGAACTCCTTCAAGATTGTTGGAAGACCATTTCCGGTGACTACCTCTGGAAGCTCATCAAGAGAATGCCAAGAGTGTGCAAAGCAGTCATCAAAGCAAAAGGTGGCTACTTTGAAGAACCTAGAATATAAGACATATTTTCAGTTGTTTCACACTTTTTTGTTAAGTATATAATTCCACATGTGGTAATTCATAGTTTTGATGCCTTCAGTGTGAATGTACAATTTTCATAGTCATGAAAATACAGAAAAATCTTTAAATGAGAAGGTGTGTCCAAACTTTTGGTCTGTACTGTACATCACATGAGACATTGGGGCTGGAGCATATACATCACATGAGACATTGGGGCTGGAGCATATACATCACAGGAGACATTGGGGCTGGAGCATATACATCACAGGAGACATTGGGGCTGGAGCATATACATCACAGGAGACACTCGGGCGGCCACTGCTTTCTTCATCAATGGGATGGGAGCGCATCACACACTAGCTCTGCCCATAGAGTACATGCAGATGCTGGTACTAGCCAACGTGAGGATGTAATCCTTCATTGCATGCACCGCAGCATTCAGTCGTGAACACTGCGGGCGTGTGCTCGCAGTAGGAGAAGAAATTAAAGGGTTAGTGCCTGGCAAAAACAGGGCTACCGGTCCAAGCACTGTAGTCCCCAAGAATCTGCCGGGGCCGGAGAAAAGGTCATTGCGGGCCATAAATGGCCGATGAGCCAGAGGTTCCCCGCCCCTGCCCTACACATATTTGTGATCTATTATCCCCTACACTGAGATACAACTATGTGTAGTCACCTATTACCTCTACACTGTAATATGCCTATATCTGGTCATCTATTACCCTCTACACTATAATACACCTATATGTGGCCATTTATTACCCTCTATACTATAATACACCTATATGTGGCCATTTATTACCCTCTATACTATAATACACCTATACAGTCCCGCTCATGGTTATTGGCACCATTAAGCTTCAGTACATAATGTGGAATATCTCCTGAAATAAATGAATCCAGTGAACAGTTTTTTTGTATAGAGACTCGTGTTAAATACAAAAGAGCAAATGATGAACAATAATTTATAATAAAAAACAACAGGAGGGAAAATAGAAAAACCTAAAGCTGCTGTCACTGGTATCGGCACCTTTACATTCATTTAGTATGGAAACACATTGTGACTCGTTCGTGGTAAATCGCAAAAGAGATTCACCTGTGATTAATTGTCGGTGTCCATGTGACATGAATTAGCCAATGAATGATGACTTCAGTATTTTAAAAAGCCACATGGTAGGCCCTGTTCCTTTGTCACAATGGTGAAGACAAAGGAGCCATCTGACAACATCAGAACTGCTATTATTAGCAAAGACTTCCAAAGTGTATAAGGCCATCTACAAAGACCTTAGTATCCCAGTTTCAGCAGTGTGCAATGTTATTAACAAGTTTGCCAAGCATGGTGCCGTCAAGAACCTCCCTAGACATGGGGGAAAGAGGAAAATTGACAAGTGAAGTCTTCGAAAGTTAGTGCGAATGGTGGAAAAAATACCACATCAAACATCCAAAGACCTGAAGGCCACCTTGGAACACTCTGGGGTCATGGTTTCAACAAGTAACATACGCCGCACACTAAACCAAGCAGAGCTTTATGGGTGAAGGAAGAAACCATTGCTGAAGAAAAGACATAAAAGGAACAACTGATCTGTGCCAAAGAGTACCTTCACAAGCCACCATCCTTCTGGGAAAATGTTCTGTGGACAGATGAAACAATAATAGAGTTTTTTGGCAATGTAAAGCAACAGTTTGTTTACAGACGGCACAATGAATCTAATAAGGAAAAGAACACCTTACCAACAGTTAAGCATGGTGGAGGATCCACAATGCTGTGGGGTTGCGTTGCTGCATCTGGTACTGGAGGCCTTGACCATATCACAGGAATCATGAAATCAGAGAATTATCAAGAGATTTTAGAGCGAAATGTCCTACCCAGTGTAAGAAAACTTGGTTTGAGTCGAAGATCATGGGTCCTCCAGCAAGACAATGACCCAAAGCATAAATCCAAAATTACACAGGAATGGTGGAAAAAGAGAAAATGGACTGTTTTAAAATGGCCACAATGAGTCCTGACCTCAATCCCACTGAAAATCTTTGGGGTGAGCTTAAATCTGCCATTGGGACAGCCAAGTATTAATTAGGGGGGGGTTTATTGCTGCACATGCTGGTTATTCTGTTTCTTCTTTGAAATTGCAACATGGAAGTTTAAAAACAATGTTTTACTGTTGTATCACTTTGGACCACTAATTAAAAAATCCTGAGGATATAACTTTGGTACATTTCCATTTATTTCTGAAGATATTGTACAGTCTATGAAAAAAAAATGAAGGGGTACCAATAATGGTGATCAGCACTGTATGTGGCCATTTATTACCCTGTACACTATAATACACCTACTGTGGGGAATATAAGTATTTGATCCACTGCCGATTTTGCAAGTTTTCCCTCCTACAAAGAATTGAGAGGTCTGTAATTTTTATTGCAGGTACACTTCATTTGTGAGAGACAGAATCTAAAAAAAATCCAGAAAATCACATTGTGTGATTTTTACATAATTAATTTGCATTTTATTGCATGAAATAAGTATTTGATACAATAGAAAAATAGAACTTAATATTTAGTCCAGAAACCTTTGTTTGCAGTTACAGAGGTCAGACGTTTCCTGTAGTTCTTGACCAGGTTTGCACGCACTGCAGCAGGGATTTTGGCCCCCTCCTCCATACAGATCTTCTCCAGATCTTTCAGGTTTTGGGGCTGTCGCTGGGTAACGTTGAGTTTCAGCTCCCTCTAAAGATTTTCTGTTGGGTTCAGGGCTGGAGACTGGCTAGGTTACTCCATGACCTTACTGTGCTTCTTATGGAGCCACTCCTTAGCTGTCCTAGCTGTGTTTCGGGTCATTGTCATGCCGGAAGACCAAGCACTACGGTGCAGTTGTCCTGTTCCCTTTGCAGAAAAGCACCCCCAAAGTATGATGCTTCCCCCACCATGCTTCACGGTTGGAACAGTGTTCTTGGGGTTGTACTCATCCTTCTTCTTCCTCCAAAGTGGAGTTGATAACAAAAAGATCTATTTTCCCATGCTTCCTCTGGATCATCCAGATGGTCATTAGTGAACTTCAAATGGGCCTGGACATGTGCTGGCGTGAGCAGGGGGACCTTGCATGCCCTGCAGGATTTTAATCCATGATGGCGTAGAGTGTTACTAACAGTAATGTTTGAGACTGTGGTCCCAGCTCTCTTCAGGTCATTGACCAGGTCCTCCCGTGTAGTTCTGGGCTGATTCCTGACCTTTCTTAGAATCATCCTTACCCCACGAGGCGAGATCCTGCATGGAGCCCCAGACTGAGGAAGATTGACAGTCATCTTGAGCTTCTTCCATTTTCTAATAATTGCGCCAACAGTTGTTGCCTTCTCACCAAGCTGCTTGCCTATTGTCCTGCAGCCCACCCCAACCTTGTACAGGTCTACAATTATGTCACTGGTGTCCTTAGCGCTTTGGTCTTGGCCATGGTGGAGAGGTTGGAGTGTGATTGATTGTGTCTTGTAAACAGGTAACGAGTTCAAACAGGTACAATAAATACAGGTGAGGAGTGCAGAGTAGGAGGGCTTCTTAAAGAAAAACTAACAGGTCTGTGAGAGGCAGAATTCTTGCTGGTTGGTCGGTGATCAAATACTTATTTCATGCAATAAAATGCAATTTAGTTATGGAAAAATCCTACACTGCGATTATCTGGATTTTATTCTTAGATTCTGTCTCTCACAGGTGAAGTGACCTATGATAAAAATTACAGATCTCTCCATTCTCTGTAGGTCAGAAAACTTGCAAAATCGGCAGAGTATCAAATACTTATTTTCCCCACTGTATATGTGGCCATTTGTTACCCTTATACTGTAATACACATATATGTGGCCATTTGTTACCCCTACACTGTAATACATATATATGTGGCCATTTATTATTTAGCTTTGTAAGACAGACTAGAATGCCCTTGGAGTGTGGAAGAAAGTGTTCTTTTCAGTAAAGTTAGTGTTTAATCTCTTAATATCCCTGCATGCTGCAGATCCCATATCCACAGAGATAATATAAGGCTCCTGTCCGCGTTGTATACAAGGGACATTCTTTCATCCCTATCTCCCACTTTCATGTAGTTTTCTCTGCAGCTCAATTTCCCTTCCTCCTGCGGCCCAAGAAGTTGGAGGAGCTGATGGTCTCGAGATGGGGGGATCCTAATTGCACTTGAACGTCTAAAGCTGACTTGGTTTATCATAAAGGGTGCAGATTTCCCTGGCTGGAGCCTCCGCGGACACAGACCCTCAGGCCCAGCTCAGAAATACAGGGAATTAATTACATTTTTTTTTTTAACTCCTCTTCTTTTAAAGTACGGATAGGATGATGAAACCTCCTGAGGGCAAATATGTCTGCTGAGGGAAGAAAGGCTGAATGTGAGGAGAGATATAGAGGAAGGGGCAGTGAGAGGACATATCCCAGCGTCAGAGAGAACCCATCAGACTACTAACCAAGTGACCTATGGGGAAGGGGGAGAACGGTCCCCCAGGGTCGTCGCACAGGGACATGCGGATCCGCTATCGCTGTTTTCCTTGTAGCTTTTGCTTAAATCATCCACCGACACCTATAGGTACAATGTATCGTTTGCATTGACACCTATAGCTACAATGTATCGTTTGCATTGACACCTATAGGTACAATGTATCGTTTGCATTGACACCTATAGCTACAATGTATCGTTTGCATTGACACCTATAGGTACAATGTATCGTTTGCATTGACACCTATAGCTACAATGTATCGTTTGCATTGATACCTATAGCTACAATGTATCGTTTGCATTGACACCTATAGCTACAATGTATCGTTTGCATTGACACCTATAGGTACAATGTATCGTTTGCATTGACACCTATAGCTACAATGTATCGTTTGCATTCACACCTATAGCTACAATGTATCGTTTGCATTGACACCTATAGCTACAATGTATCGTTTGCATTGACACCTATAGCTACAATGTATCGTTTGCATTGACAATTCCATAAACATTAAACATTGCACATTTCTCATCTTCCGATAAGTGTTAACGTCGTTAACTCCTTCCACGCCTAGGGGGTCACGAGAAGCATTCCATGCAGTCAGGCAGTCGAAAGGTTAATCTAAATGGAGTGTGACTGATGTGGGGGGCAGCAAAAAAAGGAAAGGGGGGACCGAAAAAGTAGGGGGGAGGGGAGAGAAAAGCCGCCAATCAGGCAGATTGACAGGCTCCTGATATCCCTGCAGATAAAGTCTTACAGATGTCGCCTTGCAATTGATTTTTGGTTCGTGATGGTAATATACTAAGAAGTAATACATTATTGAGGCGAGGTGATGGGGGGGACGCAGGGGATTATAAGGCCCTTTCCTCAAGACCTCAGCTTCAAACACTTCTAGAAATCACATTAGAAGAGCAGCCATCTCCATCTCTTCCTCTTCTCTCCTGTCTGTAGCGGAACTGCTAAATAAGTTTTTGGCAAAGTGCAAAGGGGGGTAGGAAAAAGGGGTCACGAGGAAGGATAGCAACTACAGGGGTCAGCAGCAGGACAAGGCATATGTCTATGTATAGGACTATCAATTACCATGAGGAAAGAAAGTATCCGATCCTACAACTGGCAACATCGGCAGTGTAGCCGTCAGTGGGTCGTTTCAATGCTCCACATAAAAAGTTTGTAATAAAAAAAAAGTTTTGGCATAAAACTTCTTTAAAGGTCACAACATTTTTGTGCAATTTGTAACTCTGCAAAAAATGTTGCGACTTTTGGTGTTTGTATGCCAGTCTTGGCCAAGATTTTGAAAGGTCGTGTGGCCGCGCGTGGTTGACGTAGTCATGATTACTTATGCCATAAGAGCGGCGAAAATGACGTCAGTAATGTCCTCCGGTCTTACAATGGCGCACATGCACACATTTCAACAACAGGCACATCTTAGTTCCGCAACACTGCCCCAGCTTGAGGAATTGGGGACAAAGTCTCCAATAATGCACAAACCGTGCCATTACCCAGGACAGGACAAATTGTGGAATCGATATTACCTGTAACACTGAGCTGCTGACAGATAAACTTTATTGATTTTGATAAAAGTCCTAATGAATAAATTGGTTTATTTACCAAATTGTACCAATCCATGCCAATTCCTTGTGAGGGTCCTTACACAATCCGTACTGCCACCATGAGACTAAGAAAGCAGAATATGGTGCTAATATGTTTACAGCCATTTTACACATTTGTTACATAGAAGCCATGATGAATTCAGAGCTGATTCAGTAATAAATAGGGAAGATCTATAGGGCGGTTTATAGGGAAGGTCTATAGGGACGGTCCATAGGGAAGGTCTATAGGGACGGTCCATAGGGAAGGTCTATAGGGACGGTCCATAGGGAAGGTCTATAGGGACGGTCCATAGGGAAGGTCTATAGGGAAGGTCCATAGGGAAGGTCTATAGGGACGGTTTATAGGGAAGGTCTATAGGGACGGTCCATAGGAAAGGTCTATAGGGACGGTTTATAGGGAAGGTCTATAGGGACGGTCCATAGGGAAGGTCTATAGGGACGGTCCATAGGGAAGGTCTATAGGGACGGTCCATAGGGAAGGTCTATAGGGACGGTCCATAGGGAAGGTCTATAGGGACGGTCCATAGGGAAGGTCTATAGGGACGGTCCATAGGGAAGGTCTATAGGGACGGTCCATAGGGAAGGTCTATAGGGACGGTCCATAGGGAAGGCCTATAGGGACGGTCGATAGGGAAGGTCTATAGGGACGGTCCATAGGGAAGGTCTATAGGGACGGTCCATAGGGAAGGTCTATAGGGACGGTCCATAGGGAAGGTCTATAGGGACGGTCCATAGGGAAGGTCTATAGGGACGGTCCATAGGGAAGGTCTATAGGGACGGTCCATAGGGAAGGCCTATAGGGACGGTCCATAGGGAAGGTCTATAGGGACGGTCCATAGGGAAGGTCTATAGGGACGGTCCATAGGGAAGGTCTATAGGGAAGGTCCATAGGGAAGGTCTATAGGGACGGTTTATAGGGAAGGTCTATAGGGACGGTTTATAGGGAAGGTCTATAGGGACGGTCCATAGGAAAGGTCTATAGGGACGGTTTATAGGGAAGGTCTATAGGGACGGTCCATAGGGAAGGTCTATAGGGACGGTCCATAGGGAAGGTCTATAGGGACGGTCCATAGGAAAGGTCTATAGGGACCATCCATAGGGAAGGTCTATAGGGACGGTCCATAGGGAAGGTCTATAGGGACAGTCCATAGGATAGGCCCATAGGGAAGATCTATAGGGATGGTCCATAGGGAAGGTCTATAGGGATGTCCATAGGGAAGGTCTATAGGGACGGTCCATAGGGAAGGTCTATAGGGACGGTCCATAGGGAAGGTCTATAGGGATGTCCATAGGGAAGGTCTATAGGGATGGTCCATAGGGAAGGTCTATAGGGATGGTCCATAGGGAAGGCCTTTAGGGACGGCCCATAGGGAAGGTCTATAGGGACGGTTTATAGGGAAGGTCTATAGGGAAGGTCCATAGGGAAGTTCTATAGGGACGGTCCATAAGGAAGGTCTATAGGGACGGTCCATAGGAAAGGTCTATAGGGACCATCCATAGGGAAGGTCTATAGGGACGGTCCATAGGGAAGGTCTATAGGGAAGGTCCATAGGGAAGGTCTATAGGGAAGGTCCATAGGGAAGGTCTATAGGGAAGGTCCATAGGGAAGTTCTATAGGGACGGTCCATAAGGAAGGTCTATAGGGACGGTCCATAGGAAAGGTCTATAGGGACCATCCATAGGGAAGGTCTATAGGGACGGTCCATAGGGAAGGTCTATAGGGACGGTCCATAAGGAAGGTCTATAGCCACGGTCCATAGGGAAGGTCTATAGGGACGGTCCATAGGGAAGGCCTATAGGGACGGTCCATAGGGAAGGTCTATAGGGAAGGTCCATAGGGAAGGTCTATAGGGAAGGTCCATAGGGAAGGTCTATAGGGACGGTCCATAGGGAAGGTCTATAGGGACGGTCCATAGGGAAGGTCTATAGGGATGTCCATAGGGAAGGTCTATAGGGATGGTCCATAGGGAAGGTCTATAGGGATGGTCCATAGGGAAGGCCTTTAGGGACGGCCCATAGGGAAGGTCTATAGGGACGGTCCATAGGGAAGGTCTATAGGGACCGTCCATAGGAAAGGTCTATAGGGAAGGTCCATAGGGAAGGTCTATAGGGACGGTCCATAGGGAAGGTCTATAGGGATGGTCCATAGGGAAGGTCTATAGGGATGGTCCATAGGGAAGGTCTATAGGGACGGTCCATAGGGAAGGTCTATAGGGACGGTCCATAGGGAAGATCTATAGGGACGGTCCATAGGGAAGGTCTATAGGGATGTCCATAGGGAAGGTCTATAGGGAAGGTCCATAGGGAAGGTCTATAGGGAAGGTCCATAGGGAAGGTCTATAGGGAAGGTCCATAGGGAAGGTCTATAGGGACGGTCCATAGGGAAGGTCTATAGGGACGGTCCATAGGGAAGGTCTATAGGGATGTCCATAGGGAAGGTCTATAGGGATGGTCCATAGGGAAGGTCTATAGGGATGGTCCATAGGGAAGGCCTTTAGGGACGGCCCATAGGGAAGGTCTATAGGGACGGTCCATAGGGAAGGTCTATAGGGACGGTCCATAGGGAAGATCTATAGGGACGGTCCATAGGGAAGGTCTATAGGGATGTCCATAGGGAAGGTCTATAGGGAAGGTCCATAGGGAAGGTCTATAGGGAAGGTCCATAGGGAAGGTCTATAGGGAAGGTCCATAGGGAAGGTCTATAGGGACGGTCCATAGGGAAGGTCTATAGGGACGGTCCATAGGGAAGGTCTATAGGGATGTCCATAGGGAAGGTCTATAGGGATGGTCCATAGGGAAGGTCTATAGGGATGGTCCATAGGGAAGGCCTTTAGGGACGGCCCATAGGGAAGGTCTATAGGGACGGTTTATAGGGAAGGTCTATAGGGAAGGTCCATAGGGAAGTTCTATAGGGACGGTCCATAAGGAAGGTCTATAGGGACGGTCCATAGGAAAGGTCTATAGGGACCATCCATAGGGAAGGTCTATAGGGACGGTCCATAGGGAAGGTCTATAGGGAAGGTCCATAGGGAAGGTCTATAGGGAAGGTCCATAGGGAAGGTCTATAGGGAAGGTCCATAGGGAAGTTCTATAGGGACGGTCCATAAGGAAGGTCTATAGGGACGGTCCATAGGAAAAGGTCTATAGGGACCATCCATAGGGAAGGTCTATAGGGACGGTCCATAGGGAAGGTCTATAGGGACGGTCCATAAGGAAGGTCTATAGCCACGGTCCATAGGGAAGGTCTATAGGGACGGTCCATAGGGAAGGTCTATAGGGACGGTCCATAGGGAAGGTCTATAGGGACCGTCCATAGGGAAGGTCTATAGGGACGGTCCATAGGGAAGGTCTATAGGGAAGGTCCATAGGGAAGGTCTATAGGGACGGTCCATAGGGAAGGTCTATAGGGATGGTCCATAGGGAAGGTCTATAGGGATGGTCCATAGGGAAGGTCTATAGGGACGGTCCATAGGGAAGGTCTATAGGGACGGTCCATAGGGAAGATCTATAGGGACGGTCCATAGGGAAGGTCTATAGGGATGTCCATAGGGAAGGTCTATAGGGAAGGTCCATAGGGAAGGTCTATAGGGAAGGTCCATAGGGAAGGTCTATAGGGAAGGTCCATAGGGAAGGTCTATAGGGACGGTCCATAGGGAAGGTCTATAGGGAAGGTCCATAGGGAAGGTCTATAGGGACGGTCCATAGGGAAGGTCTATAGGGATGGTCCATAGGGAAGGTCTATAGGGATGGTCCATAGGGAAGGTCTATAGGGACGGTCCATAGGGAAGGTCTATAGGGACGGTCCATAGGGAAGATCTATAGGGACGGTCCATAGGGAAGGTCTATAGGGATGTCCATAGGGAAGGTCTATAGGGACGGTCCATAGGGAAGGACTATAGGGACGGTCCATAGGGAAGGTCTATAGGGACGGTCCATAGGGAAGGCCTATAGGGACGGTCCATAGGGAAGATCTATAGGGACGGTCCATAGGGAAGGTCTATAGGGATGTCCATAGGGAAGGTCTATAGGGACGGTCCATAGGGAAGGTCTATAGGGACGGTCCATAGGGAAGGTCTATAGGGACGGTCCATAGGGAAGGTCTATAGGGACGGTCCATAGGGAAGGTCTATAGGGATGGTCCATAGGGAAGGTCTATAGGGATGGTCCATAGGGAAGGCCTTTAGGGACGGCCCATAGGGAAGGTCTATAGGGACGGTCTATAGGGACGGTCTATAAGGAATGTCTATAGGGATGCTCCACCTTGGGACCTTTTGCTGTTTCTCAGATGCATCTAATAAGTAAATAAAAAATTTTTTTTTGCCAATAATCGTTTGTGTCCGCAGCCTCTGTGCAGATCGGTATGTTTCCGTGGTAACCTATTGTAAATAAACTGCATCGTCTCATTCTGCGTTCACTTTGCCATCTCTATCCCACAGTTCCGGCAGACCTATCAGTTGTACGTTAGGTTAGTATGCAGCGGATAGACGGGAGGGAGCGTTACTGATTGGACGTCGCTGTTTGTTTGTAGCCTGTTACCACGGAGACGCACAGTTCTTTATAGACTTTGTACATACAAAATTATAATGGATTGATTAATTGGTAAAGTCCCTTTAAATAAAAAATAAACATCTCAATGCATTATATATAATACGTCGCTTCTTCATTTCTAGCACCTTGCTAAATAATTTTAAAGTAGTTCTTCCAATATGAACTAGAGAAATCTATAATTGTAATATTGAAACGAAATATTCTAAGCATTGTTCCAATCTACTTTTGTAAGTATATTTACCTTCTTAGCCTCAGCAAAACACACTACGTGTCAAAAAATGTATAAGAACAAAAACCGCACTCCGTGAATGATCTCCATTTAACGTTTAATATATTACACAGTATTTTTCTGCATGAAAAAAAAAAGCATCATAATCAGATCAAAAATGCTAGGTGTGAATGATAAGCCTTTGGGATGCTGCAGTTTAAAGCATGGTGGATGATTAATGCTCTTGTAATTCATTGCAGGTAATGAGCATCCTCAGCAGTCCCAGCGGAGTGGTCCCGCAGTCCCAGTCCGAATTTTCAATTTCTCCTTTGCACAGTGGGTTGGAAACAAGTAACTCCCTGTCCGCGAGCTGCAGTCAGCGCAGCGACTCCATCAAGTCCGTGGACAGCCTCTCTACATCCCAGTCCTACTGTGCACCGACCTACAGTACAACAGGTTACAGCATGGATCCCGTGGCCAGTTACCAGTACGGACAATACGGACAAAGTAAGTGTCAAGAAATCTATGACGGTCAATAAGGAAAACTTGTAGAATGTTCTATGTATTCCGGAATAATTTGCCATTTGTAAAAAAACAAAATACCTTATTACTTATAGCTGAATTGCAAAATCAATAGAACAGTTCGGAATTCAGAAAATGGATATTGGAATGTAACCGATACATGAAGTAAAGGAGTGAATATTCCACTACTGCATGTTATTAAAGGACACCCTGCAATAACCGGCAGAAGTACAACCTATGTCTGATCGGTTGGGCAGGAAGTAGCAATCTTAAAAGTCAATATCGACCCCTTAACGAGCCTTGTCACATGGCATAAACGCTGCCTATTATCTATATGCAAATTGTCTCTTCAGACAGGAAGAGAACTGGAACTCTACTGCCACCTATAGGAAGTAGCAATCTTAAAAGTCAATATCGACCCCTTAACGAGCCTTGTCACATGGCATAAACGCTGCCTATTATCTATATGCAAATTGTCTCTTCAGACAGGAAGAGAACTGGAACTCTACTGCCACCTATAGGAAGTAGCAATCTTAAAAGTCAATATCGACCCCTTAACGAGCCTTGTCACATGGCATAAACGCTGCCTATTATCTATATGCAAATTGTCTCTTCAGACAGGAAGAGAACTGGAACTTTACTGCCACCTATAGGAAGTAGCAATCTTAAAAGTCAGTATCGACCCCTTAAGGAGCCTTGTCACATGGCATAAACGCTGCCTATTATCTATATGCAAATTGTCTCTTCAGACAGGAAGAGAACTGGAACTCTACTGCCACCTATAGGAAGTAGCAATCCTAAAAGTCAATATCGACCCCTTAACGAGCCTTGTCACATGGCATAAACACTGCCTATTATCTATATGCAAATTGTCTCTTCAGACAGGAAGAGAACTGGAACTTTACTGCCACCTATAGGAAGTAGCAATCTTAAAAGTCAGTATCGACCCCTTAAGGAGCCTTGTCACATGGCATAAACGCTGCCTATTATCTATATGCAAATTGTCTCTTCAGACAGGAAGAGAACTGGAACTCTACTGCCACCTATAGGAAGTAGCAATCCTAAAAGTCAATATCGACCCCTTAAAGAGCCTTGTCACATGGCATAAACGCTGCCTATTATCTATATGCAAATTGTCTCTTCAGACAGGAAGAGAGCTGGAACTCTACTGCCACCTATAGGAAGTAGCAATCTTAAAAGTCAATATCGACCCCTTAACGAGCCTTGTCACATGGCATAAACGCTGCCTATTATCTATATGCAAATTGTCTCTTCAGACAGGAAGAGAACTGGAACTCTACTGCCACCTATAGGAAGTAGCAATCTTAAAAGTCAGTATCGACCCCTTAACGAGCCTTGTCACATGGCATAAACGCTGCCTATTATCTATATGCAAATTGTCTCTTCAGACAGGAAGAGAACTGGAACTCTACTGCCACCTATAGGAAGTAGCAATCTTAAAAGTCAATATCGACCCCTTAACGAGCCTTGTCACATGACTTAGGATAATAGCCAAAACGAAAATCTCACTTTGAAGACACTGTGTTTCAGGGTACTGCCTCTCGTCAGTGCAAAGTGTGAGATATCTGATGAGGGGCAGGACTCTGAAACACAGTGTCTGCAAATTGAGAATTTGGTTATTACCCTAAGTCATGTGACAAGGCTCGTTAAGGGGTCGATATTGACTTTTAAGATTGCTACTTCCTATAGGTGGCAGTAGAGTTCCAGTTCTCTTCCTGTCTGAAGAGACAATTTGCATATAGATAATATGCAGCGTTTATGCCATGTGACAAGGCTCGTTAAGGGGTCGATATTGACTTTTAGGATTGCTACTTCCTATAGGTGGCAGTAGAGTTCCAATTCTCTTCCTGTCTGAAGAGACAATTTGCATATAGATAATCGGCAGCGTTTATGCCATGTGACAAGGCTCGTTAAAGGGTCGATATTGACTTTTAAGATTGCTACTTCCTATAGGTGGCAGTAGAGTTCCAGTTCTCTTCCTGTCTGAAGAGACAATTTGCATATAGATAATCGGCAAGCGTTTATGCGGGGTCCATCCTGTACTTTGTGATGAGTGCGGGCACGCTTTGCTTTGTATGGACGCCATAGCCAGTATCAAACACTACAGATGGTTTCAACAATCATAGCGCCTATTACTTTTCATGCCTAAATGAATAGCATGTGTTTCAGCCGCCTCTGCTCCCGCGCTGACCCCGACCTTTCTCCCACCTCGTGCATGTTAGGGGCACACCTGCAATTAATAGTGAGAATCTATTCCAACCCCAGCCTCAGGCATACCGCACTGCTATGCTTTCATATGGGAGACCATAGACAAGTGCTGATTCAGAAAGGCATAATGATCAGTACTACTCAGAAGATACTGTGTATTCTTTAGACACTAATACGTAAAGGATATACAATGTATTAATGGATCCAAGCCGGTGGTAAAAAAAAAAAAAAAAAAAAATAATAATAATAATAATTATGGGTATGGAAATGTATCCCTGCATAGTATTGTGACACATATTCTTCCGCCTTACCAGATCCATTGACTTTTTTGGGCTCTTGGCACACACAGGTCTGTCTCTGATGCCCGTCCTGATAGGACACAGAAGCGTGAAAGGAAACCTAATGGATATGACAACTCTAATAAGCGTCCTGTCTGGACGAGTTCTCCCCTAAGGATACAGCTGACACACCACTGACGACTCACATTTCTTTATTTATTGGCAGTAACTTCTAAATCACTATTAATTTAATTTGGAACGTTAACAGGAATGGAGAGCCCTTTGTGTCGTATGGCATCTTGAGTTATTTATGTGAAGTATTAAATATTAAAAAGTAGCTTCAATAAAAAAAATACCATGTATCTGCAATGCAATCAGTCCTACCGACCTAATTCTGTATTGTCCAACAAGCTGCCTTGTTGAGCAGATAGAAAATGCCACAAACATTTTTTTTTTTTCAATGTATTTTTTTTTATTAATTTAGTTGCAATAATTTGCCCATTCTGTGTCCACAAGAAAATGCATGGGGCCAAAATGAATGAAACAAAATCATTTGCGTATATGACGGCAACTTAACCCTCCGCTAACTGTTTCAGATCTGTTTTCCAGCTGCTGTTGATTACTTGGCTAAAAACGTGAGCCTGTCCACACAGCGCCGGATGAAGCTTGGAGAACACTCTGCTGTCTTGGGGCTTTTACCTGTAGAAACTGGACAAGCATACTGAAGAGTCCACACCCAAGAAGCACCGGTGCCAGAGGGCTCTACACCTTTCAGTAAACATTTGTGCCCATCCTCTCATCTACTGAGACGGTAAAACCGAGTCGCTGCTCTGCAACCATAAAGTATTGCCGTCTAATGCCAGCAGTTGTCCGTTCAATGTTTCAAGGCACTTCTGGACGATTAAGGAAAACTCTCAAGTTCCGTCCCGACTTCATTCTTGAGGCACACGATGCAAGAACCAATCAGTTTTGAATTGAAACAATGTTCAGTTGTGAAATAAATAAGAACAAGGCTCAAATAAGGAAAAATCGGCCGTGATACTAAAACCAGATGTGGATCAATTCAAGCTTTTCATCATCATTTACCTACATTTCATTCCAAGTATTAAACTGCACTTAAAAAAAAAAAACACTCTCACGATCATTCCATAAATTGGAGGAGATGCGGAGCAAATCCATAAAGCGGAGGAGATGCGGAGCAAATCCATAAAGCGGAGGAGATGCGGAGCAAATCCATAAAGCGGAGGAGATGCGGAGCAAATCCTTAAAGCGGAGGAGATGCGGAGCAAATCCATAAAGCGGAGGAGATGCGGAGCAAATCCATAAAGCGGAGGAGATGCGGAGCAAATCCATAAAGCGGAGGAGATGCGGAGCAAATCCTTAAAGCGGAGGAGATGCGGAGCAAATCCATAAAGCGGAGGAGATGCGGAGCAAATCCATAAAGCGGAGGAGATGCGGAGCAAATCCATAAAGCGGAGGAGATGCGGAGCAAATCCATAAAGCG
The DNA here is from genome assembly GCF_046119375.1 of Phyllobates terribilis. Classification (NCBI taxonomy): domain Eukaryota; kingdom Metazoa; phylum Chordata; class Amphibia; order Anura; family Dendrobatidae; genus Phyllobates; species Phyllobates terribilis. The sequence continues at coordinate 95,325,971 of NW_027362772.1, forward strand.
GAGGAGATGCGGAGCAAATCCTTAAAGCGGAGGAGATGCGGAGCAAATCCTTAAAGCGGAGGAGATGCGGAGCAAATCCTTAAAGCGGAGGAGATGCGGAGCAAATCCTTAAAGCGGAGGAGATGCGGAGCAAATCCTTAAAGCGGAGGAGATGCGGAGCAAATCCATAAAGCGGAGGAGATACGGAGCAAACACACTAAATAAAAATCACTCAAAGGAATCTCCATACAAGTAAATCTATACTCAACAACAATAAATACTCCGGAGAAATGTTTACTTTTTTGAAAAATTTAAGGAAATGAATGCTACTTTTTTTTTATTAATCAGGACAATGCTATAAAAATTTAAACAAGTCCCAGATTAAAAAAATAAAAAATAAAAAAGTTGTAATTAACTTGGACTAAATTCATCCAGTCACACAGAAACTGTAGAGCGCTCACTATATTTATGTCCCATACATAATGAATTGGTCAATGATATATGAACTATTTGGAATAATGCACGGACATAGGTCTAAAAAAAAAAAATCTAGGGAATTAATCTGCTAAATGATATGGAAATGTAATAACCAAATGTATAAAAAGTTTATTTTTCATTTCTACAATAGCATAAAGTATCGCATTCTATCTATTTCATTTCCTCACATTCCAAGATGATAGAAAATATACGACGATGCAAATCTACTAATGAACAGTTTCCATAAAGTCGCGTATAGATCACAGAAGTACAATATTTAGGAACATATTGCTATTCCATTGAGATAATTGTCGGGCTTTGTAGTCATGTTTTAGCGATTGGTTTATGATATGTACATAGTTAACCCCATCTAGATGAGAACCAGCGCTGAAGCTCATTCCGGTGAATATCTTCACGAGAGATGTATAGTAAGGTGGATGTATATGAAATATGTGATGTCTTCAAAAAAAAACATTTATATATTATGTTTCCAGAGAAAAATATTGATATGGGGGATTGGTGGTTATTAAAGGGGAGCAAAGGGCGTGTTTTTTTTTTTCGAAGATACCAAGCACTCAGCATAATAATGACTCTTATCCCGTATTAGAAGACATCATGCTCTTATCAACAAGAAAACAATGTAACAAGAGACATTCCAAGTGGAGTAAATGTTGCTTGCACATACGAACACTTGACATTCTTTTTTTTTTTTTATATATATTTCTATAAAATGGACCTTTAGAGGGATGCAGCTTGGGACCACACAGACTGCAATATCCCACCGAAAACTGTATATTAATTGCTTCTAAGCCTTTAGTCTAATCCCACCACCACCGCAGGACCCTCTTCTATAGCACTGGTAGGCATTCCATACAAACTGACTGTCACTTCTGTGTCTGATTTCATGTCACTCCAAGCGTGTACATATATATGTGTATATATATATATATATATATATATATATATATATATATATATATATGTGCATACATATATATATATAATCCCACTATAATTTATTCAGCTATATTAAGTCGTAGACTAGAAAGATAAACTTGTACTTGTTCTCTACCCTCACCGCTGCCCACGGAGGTCTGCAAACCTCTCCAGCAGTGACAGGGTTAACTACCTGCGCCTGTGTGTGTTTTTTTTTTTTTTCGTGTACCTCAGGCATTGCTGTTATGCATTAAAAAAAAAAGATGAAGCCTACTCTGTTTTGTGTTGCGTTTGTTCATTGAGACGTAGTTAAAGTTCATCTTACCGGACAGTTATCCTCACCACTTCCCTGTCGGCAGCTTCATAGCTATCAGGTTTTGCTGCGTTTTTAGTGAAAAAAAAACATCTTTTTTCACTAATTTCACTGATTTTAACATCTTTTCATGGTCACTGAGATGGTTGTTTGTATTAGGACAGTTTAATTAAATTAGTGATGTGTACAGTGTAAACACTGGCTGAGCTAGGTGTGAGATCGAACAATACCTGTGGCCCACAGAGGTGGGAAATTGAACAATCTCCGAGCAACTCAATGGCAGACCATAGTGTGAAAGTAAATAGTGTCCTACAAACTCAATGCACTGCCAGTGTCTAAACTATTCCTGAACAATTCACCTCCCCCACTGTTACATTTGAAATTCTGGCTAATATGGTTTCACATATGTCTTGCATTGGTGACCCGTGTTCATGCTTCTGTGGTGGAAGCAAAAATGAACTTTGGGATCCTGAAAAACGCACCAAAAATGCAGCCAAAAATGCACCAAAACCTGCACTTTTAATGCAGCTTCTTTCCTGCCAAGAGATCAGGTTTTGCTGCAGAAAAAAAAAATGCTGAAATAACGTAATGTGTGAACATAGCCTTAAATTGACTTTTCTTAACCTAGCATTACACAGGAGATATGTAAGAAACGTATACAGTCCTGTCATTATTTATGCCACTTTTATGGCGTGAATTAAAATGAATTTGTCAGTCGTGCTCGACCACGTCACATCTCAACTAAGCTCTGCACACTTTTCAAAAAGTAGTCGGACTTGGCCAGGACTAAATGCACCAAAAGTTGCTAAAATTTTTTTGCATTTCAAACATTTTTAATGTTTCATGAATACATTGCGTTTTTGCGGCATTTTTTTTGCTGCTTTTTTTATGCAAATGTATGCAAATTAAAAAAGCTGTGTTTTACATTACCAGCAAAAGCTATGATATTTTAGAAATCTCATGCACACATTGTTTTTTTTTCCTGACTGAATAACAAAGTAAGTGCAAAAACGCAGCAAAAAAAAGCAGGTATCAGGTTTTGCTGCGTTTTTAGTGGAAAAAAAAGCAGGTACAGCAGTATGTGAAACACATTTATTTTTGTGATTTTCCCAAGTTTAAACCATAATGTCTTGGAGTTCTCATATGAGAATGGCAGTTAGGATTAGTACAGTTTATTTAAATTAATCATTGGCCGACCAAAGTATGAAATTGAACAATACCTGAGCAACTCAAGGGCAGGCCAAAGTGTGAAAGTAAACAGTGTCCTACAGACTCAGTGCACTGCCAATGTCTTAGGTAAACTATTCCCGACCAATTCACCTCCTCCAAAGTTACATTTGTAATTGTGTATTTTTTTCCATGAATTTTTATGTTCAGAATAGTCTTTATTTTTTTCAGACATAAAAATCTTTTTCCACTTAATAATTTGATCAAATTGCTCTTTGCATCGGTGTCCTGTGTTCATGCTTCCGTGGTGGAAGCAAAGCTGAACTTTGGGATCCTGAAAAAAGCAGCAAAACCTGCTTTTCGTAAGTAGCTTCTTTACTGCCAAGAGAGAAGGTTTTGCCTGCAGAAAAAAAAAAAAAACGCAGCAAAAATGCAACGTGTGAACATAGCCTTAGAAAAATTTCAAAAGGTGAAAAAAGACCTAACTCCCTTCTACTTGCTGTTCTCCGCCTATTGTCAGCTGAGATCCATATTTAACAGCCTAGATGCCAAAACAAAGTTGGGTCAGGTCTTTCTGCTTCTGCTCTCTAATGATCCTATTACACCTATGCCAGCAGTGATGACAAAGGGGTAACTACGTTTAGCGGAAAGGCTTCTCTATCATCACAGTCAGTGATTCTTTACTGTATAAGCAATGAGAATATGGACTGCCACATGATACTGTAATGGTTGATTCACTAAGAAAGTTCAAAAAGAGCCTGTATGCCTTCCTTAAAAAATACAATATTATGGGTACTATTCTGTGATGGGATGTTGATCCAGGGAAGTAGTCCGACTGCAATATATTGGCCTCTGCCTCATTGAAATTTGCCTTTCTCTTAATCAACATGTTAAGTTACAGATTGGCAGGCGCTGCACTAATAAGGAAAGTGCCTCTGACTGTGGTGGTCTCTCCCCAGGCCATGGCGACTGGTGGTCCCCTCCGCTGCCCCTTACTGGCCAGAGAAAAATAGGAAGGTCCCCAATGGGACCAATAAAGTAAAAGGGACGGCACAAGCCACCCCATAAGTATATAAATATAGAGGTACCCCAACCTCCTTCTTTTCCGCGGTGGTCCTGGAATCGATTGTACTTTGAGAACACGGCAAAACGGATAATTTTGAGACTTTACAAGTCACAGAGGCCAGGAAATAAAGAAAGACAGGTTGGTAGAGTCCTGTTTGTTGGCGGACTTGCCTGTGACGAGACATTAAGACATTGAGAAGTTAAATGCCTTTCTAACGAAATGAATGGAGAATTTAATAAAGCTGTGAAAGATCTTCACCCATCAAGTTGTACCTGGTATATTATTGGCAAGGAAAAGGGGCGGTGGGTGGCCTAAACGTGCGTCGGGGTTTGGTTGGGTTCCCCGCAGTCTGAAAATGATGGCAGATTCCACCTTAAAAAATACCCTTCTGCACATACCCTTTGGTCAGTGCATCGGTTTTCACCATTAGCGTTTTATCATTGATTTTTCAACGATGAAAAAATAAAAATTGCAAAACTTCTCCTATCTACAGTGGGGGGGAAAAAGTATTTCGTCAGCCACCAATTGCGCAACTTCTCCCACTTTAAAAGATGAGCGAGGCCTGTAATTGACATCATAGGTCGACCTCGACCATGAGACAAAATGAGAAAACAAATCCTGAAAATCACATTGTCTGATTTAGAAAGAATTTTTTTTTCGATTTTGGTGGAAAATAAGTATTTGGTCAATTACAAACAAGAAGGATTTCTGTTTCTCACAGACCTGTAAGTTCTTATTTAAGAGGCTCCTCTGTCCTCCACTCATTACCTGTAGTATTGGCTCGTCTGTCCTCCGCTCATTACCTGTAGTACTGGCTCCTCTGTCCTCCACTCATTATCTGTAGTACTGGCTCCTCTGTCCTCCACTCATTACCTGTAGTACTGGCTCCTCTGTCCACCACTCATTACCTGTAGTACTGGCTCCTCTGTCCTCCACTCATTACCTGTAGTACTGGCTCCTCTGTCCTCCACTCATTACCTGTAGTACTGGCTCCTCTGTCCTCCACTCATTACCTGTAGTACTGGCTCCTCTGTCCTCCACTCATTACCTGTAGTACTGGCTCCTCTGTCCTCCACTCATTACCTGTAGTACTGGCTCCTCTGTCCTCCACTCATTACCTGTAGTACTGGCTCCTCTGTCCTCCACTCATTACCTGTAGTACTGGCTCCTCTGTCCTCCACTCATTACCTGTAGTACTGGCTCCTCTGTCCTCCACTCATTACCTGTAGTACTGGCTCCTCTGTCCTCCACTCATTACCTGTAGTACTGGCTCCTCTGTCCTCCACTCATTACCTGTAGTACTGGCTCCTCTGTCCTCCACTCATTACCTGTAGTACTGGCTCCTCTGTCCTCCACTCATTACCTGTAGTACTGGCTCCTCTGTCCTCCACTCATTATCTGTAGTACTGGCTCCTCTGTCCTCCACTCATTACCTGTAGTACTGGCTCCTCTGTCCTCCACTCATTATCTGTAGTACTGGCTCCTCTGTCCTCCACTCATTACCTGTAGTACTGGCTCCTCTGTCCACCACTCATTACCTGTAGTACTGGCTCCTCTGTCCTCCACTCATTACCTGTAGTACTGGCTCCTCTGTCCTCCACTCATTACCTGTAGTACTGGCTCCTCTGTCCTCCACTCATTACCTGTAGTACTGGCTCCTCTGTCCTCCACTCATTACCTGTCGTACTGGCTCCTCTGTCCTCCACTCATTACCTGTAGTACTGGCTCCTCTGTCCTCCACTCATTACCTGTAGTACTGGCTCCTCTGTCCTCCACTCATTACCTGTAGTACTGGCTCCTCTGTCCTCCACTCATTACCTGTAGTACTGGCTCCTCTGTCCTCCACTCATTACCTGTAGTACTGGCTCCTCTGTCCTCCACTCATTACCTGTCGTACTGGCTCCTCTGTCCTCCACTCATTACCTGTAGTACTGGCTCCTCTGTCCTCCACTCATTACCTGTAGTACTGGCTCCTCTGTCCTCCACTCATTACCTGTAGTACTGGCTCCTCTGTCCTCCACTCATTACCTGTAGTACTGGCTCCTCTGTCCTCCACTCATTACCTGTCGTACTGGCTCCTCTGTCCTCCACTCATTACCTGTAGTACTGGCTCCTCTGTCCTCCACTTATTACCTGTAGTACTGGCTCCTCTGTCCTCCACTCATTACCTGTAGTACTGGCTCCTCTGTCCTCCACTCATTACCTGTAGTACTGGCTCCTCTGTCCTCCACTCATTACCTGTAGTACTGGCTCCTCTGTCCTCCACTCATTACCTGTAGTACTGGCTCCTCTGTCCTCCACTCATTACCAGTAGTACTGGCTCCTCTGTCCTCCACTCGTTACCTGTAGTACTGGCTCCTCTGTCCTCCACTCATTACCTGTAGCACTGGCTCCTCTGTCCTCCACTCATTACCTGTAGTACTGGCTCCTCTGTCCTCCACTCATTACCTGTAGTACTGGCTCCTCTGTCCTCCGCTCATTACCTGTAGTACTGGCTCCTCTGTCCTCCACTCATTACCTGTAGTGATGGCTCCTCTGTCCTCCACTCATTACCTGTAGTACTGGCTCCTCTGTCCTCCACTCATTACCTGTAGTACTGGCTCCTCTGTCCTCCACTCATTACCTGTAGTACTGGCTCCTCTGTCCTCCACTCATTACCTGTAGTACTGGCTCCTCTGTCCTCCACTCATTACCTGTCGTACTGGCTCCTCTGTCCTCCACTCATTACCTGTAGTACTGGCTCCTCTGTCCTCCACTCATTACCTGTAGTACTGGCTCCTCTGTCCTCCACTCATTACCTGTAGTACTGGCTCCTCTGTCCTCCACTCATTACCTGTAGTACTGGCTCCTCTGTCCTCCACTCATTACCTGTCGTACTGGCTCCTCTGTCCTCCACTCATTACCTGTAGTACTGGCTCCTCTGTCCTCCACTTATTACCTGTAGTACTGGCTCCTCTGTCCTCCACTCATTACCTGTAGTACTGGCTCCTCTGTCCTCCACTCATTACCTGTAGTACTGGCTCCTCTGTCCTCCACTCATTACCTGTAGTACTGGCTCCTCTGTCCTCCACTCATTACCTGTAGTACTGGCTCCTCTGTCCTCCACTCATTACCAGTAGTACTGGCTCCTCTGTCCTCCACTCGTTACCTGTAGTACTGGCTCCTCTGTCCTCCACTCATTACCTGTAGCACTGGCTCCTCTGTCCTCCACTCATTACCTGTAGTACTGGCTCCTCTGTCCTCCACTCATTACCTGTAGTACTGGCTCCTCTGTCCTCCGCTCATTACCTGTAGTACTGGCTCCTCTGTCCTCCACTCATTACCTGTAGTGATGGCTCCTCTGTCCTCCACTCATTACCTGTAGTACTGGCTCCTCTGTCCTCCACTCATTACCTGTAGTACTGGCTCCTCTGTCCTCCACTCATTACCTGTAGTACTGGCTCCTCTGTCCTCCACTCATTACCTGTAGTCCTGGCTCCTCTGTCCTCCACTCATTACCAGTAGTACTGGCTCCTCTGTCCTCCACTCATTACCTGTAGTACTGGCTCCTCTGTCCTCCACTCATTACCTGTAGTACTGGCTCCTCTGTCCTCCACTCGTTACCTGTAGTACTGGCTCCTCTGTCCTCCACTCGTTACCTGTAGTACTGGCTCCTCTGTCCTCCACTCATTACCTGTAGTACTGGCTCCTCTGTCCTCCACTCATTACCAGTAGTACTGGCTCCTCTGTCCTCCACTCATTACCTGTAGTACTGGCTCCTCTGTCCTCCACTCATTACCTGTAGTACTGGCTCCTCTGTCCTCCGCTCATTACCTGTAGTACTGGCTCCTCTGTCCTCCACTCATTACCTGTAGTGATGGCTCCTCTGTCCTCCACTCATTACCTGTAGTACTGGCTCCTCTGTCCTCCACTCATTACCTGTAGTACTGGCTCCTCTGTCCTCCACTCATTACCTGTAGTACTGGCTCCTCTGTCCTCCGCTCATTATCTGTAGTACTGGCTCCTCTGTCCTCCGCTCATTACCTGTAGTACTGGCTCCTCTGTCCTCCACTCATTACCTGTAGTACTGGCTCCCTTGTCCTCCACTCATTACCTGTAGTACTGGCTCCTCTGTTCTCCACTCATTATCTGTAGTACTGGCTCCTCTGTCCTCCACTCATTATCTGTAGTACTGGCTCCTCTGTCCTCCACTCATTACCTGTAGTACTGGCTCCTCTGTCCTCCGCTCATTACCTGTAGTACTGGCTCCTCTGTCCTCCACTCATTACCTGTAATCCTGGCTCCTCTGTCCTCCACTCATTACCTGTAGTACTGGCTCCTCTGTCCTCCACTCATTACCTGTAGTGCTGGCTCCTCTGTCCTCCACTCATTACCTGTAGTACTGGCTCCTCTGTCCTCCACTCATTACCTGTAGTGCTGGCTCCTCTGTCCTCCACTCATTACCTGTAGTACTGGCTCCTCTGTTCTCCACTCATTACCTGTAGTACTGGCTCCTCTGTCCTCCACTCATTACCTGTAGTACTGGCTCCTCTGTCCTCCACCCATTACCTGTAGTACTGGCTCCTCTGTCCTCCACTCATTACCTGTAGTACTGGCACCTCTGTCCTCCACTCATTACCTGTAGCACTGGCTCCTCTGTCCTCCGCTCATTACCTGTAGTACTGGCTCCTCTGTCCTCCGCTCATTACCTATAGTACTGGCTCCTCTGTCCTCCACTCATTACCTGTAGTACTGGCTCCTCTGTCCTCCACTCATTACCTGTAGTACTGGCTCCTCTGTCCTCCACTCATTACCAGTAGTACTGGCTCCTCTGTCCTCCACTCATTACCTGTAGTACTGGCTCCTCTGTCCTCCACTCATTACCTGTAGTACTGGCTCCTCTGTCCTCCACTCATTACCTGTAGTACTGGCTCCTCTGTCCTCCACTCATTACCTGTAGTACTGGCTCCTCTGTCCTCCGCTCATTACCTGTAGTACTGGCTCCTCTGTCCTCCACTCATTACCTGTAGTACTGGCTCCTCTGTCCTCCACTCATTACCTGTAGTACTGGCTCCTCCGTCCTCCACTCATTACCTGTAGTACTGGCTCCTCTGTCCTCCACTCATTACCTGTAGTACTGGCTCCTCTGTCCTCCACTCATTACCTGTAGTACTGGCTCCTCTGTCCTCCACTCATTACCTGTAGTACTGGCTCCTCTGTCCTCCACTCATTACCTGTAGTACTGGCTCCTCTGTCCTCCACTCATTACCTGTAGTGCTGGCTCCTCTGTCCTCCACTCATTACCTGTAGTACTGGCTCCTCTGTCCTCCACTCATTACCTGTAGTACTGGCTCCTCTGTCCTCCGCTCATTATCTGTAGTACTGGCTCCTCTGTCCTCCGCTCATTACCTGTAGTACTGGCTCCTCTGTCCTCCACTCATTACCTGTAGTACTGGCTCCTCTGTCCTCCACTCATTACCTGTAGTACTGGCTCCTCTGTCCTCCACTCATTACCTGTAGTACTGGCTCCCTTGTCCTCCACTCATTACCTGTAGTACTGGCTCCTCTGTTCTCCACTCATTATCTGTAGTACTGGCTCCTCTGTCCTCCACTCATTATCTGTAGTACTGGCTCCTCTGTCCTCCACTCATTACCTGTAGTACTGGCTCCTCTGTCCTCCGCTCATTACCTGTAGTACTGGCTCCTCTGTCCTCCACTCATTACCTGTAATCCTGGCTCCTCTGTCCTCCACTCATTACCTGTAGTACTGGCTCCTCTGTCCTCCACTCATTACCTGTAGTGCTGGCTCCTCTGTCCTCCACTCATTACCTGTAGTACTGGCTCCTCTGTCCTCCACTCATTACCTGTAGTGCTGGCTCCTCTGTCCTCCACTCATTACCTGTAGTACTGGCTCCTCTGTTCTCCACTCATTACCTGTAGTACTGGCTCCTCTGTCCTCCACTCATTACCTGTAGTACTGGCTCCTCTGTCCTCCACCCATTACCTGTAGTACTGGCTCCTCTGTCCTCCACTCATTACCTGTAGTACTGGCACCTCTGTCCTCCACTCATTACCTGTAGCACTGGCTCCTCTGTCCTCCGCTCATTACCTGTAGTACTGGCTCCTCTGTCCTCCACTCATTACCTGTAGTACTGGCTCCTCTGTCCTCCACTCATTACCTGTAGTACTGGCTCCTCTGTCCTCCACTCATTACCTGTAGTACTGGCTCCTCTGTCCTCCACTCATTACCAGTAGTACTGGCTCCTCTGTCCTCCACTCATTACCTGTAGTACTGGCTCCTCTGTCCTCCACTCATTACCTGTAGTACTGGCTCCTCTGTCCTCCACTCATTACCTGTAGTACTGGCTCCTCTGTCCTCCGCTCATTACCTGTAGTACTGGCTCCTCTGTCCTCCGCTCATTACCTGTAGTACTGGCTCCTCTGTCCTCCACTCATTACCTGTAGTACTGGCTCCTCTGTCCTCCACTCATTACCTGTAGTACTGGCTCCTCCGTCCTCCACTCATTACCTGTAGTACTGGCTCCTCTGTCCTCCACTCATTACCTGTAGTACTGGCTCCTCTGTCCTCCACTCATTACCTGTAGTACTGGCTCCTCTGTCCTCCACTCATTACCTGTAGTACTGGCTCCTCTGTCCTCCACTCATTACCTGTAGTACTGGCTCCTCTGTCCTCCACTCATTACCTGTAGTGCTGGCTCCTCTGTCCTCCACTCATTACCTGTAGTACTGGCTCCTCTGTCCTCCACTCATTACCTGTAGTACTGGCTCCTCTGTCCTCCACTCATTACCTGTAGTACTGGCTCCTCTGTCCTCCACTCATTACCTGTAGTACTGGCTCCTCTGTCCTCCACTCATTACCTGTAGTACTGGCTCCTCTGTCCTCCACTCATTACCTGTAGTGCTGGCTCCTCTGTCCTCCACTCATTATCTGTAGTACTGGCTCCTCTGTCCTCCACTCATTACCTGTAGTACTGGCTCCTCTGTCTTCCACTCATTACCTGTAGTACTTGCTCCTCTGTCCTCCACTCATTATCTGTAGTACTGGCTCCTCTGTCCTCCACTCATTACCTGTAGTACTGGCTCCTCTGTCCTCCACTCATTACCTGTAGTACTGGCTCCTCTGTCCTCCACTCATTACCTGTAGTACTGGCTCCTTTGTCCTCCACTCATTACCTGTAGTACTGGCTCCTCTGTCCTCCACTCATTACCTGTAGTACTGGCTCCTCTGTCCTCCACCCATTATCTGTAGTACTGGCTCCTCTGTCCTACACTCATTACCTGTCGTACTGGCTCCTCTGTCCTCCACTCATTACCTGTAGTACTAGCTTCTCTGTCCTCCACTCATTATCTGTAGTACTGGCTCCTCTGTCCTCCACTCATTACCTGTAGTACTGGCTCCTCTGTCCTCCACTCATTACCTGTAGTACTGGCTCCTCTGTCCTCCACTCATTACCTGTAGTACTGGCTCCTCTGTCCTCCACTCATTACCTGTAGTACTGGCTCCTCTGTCCTCCACTCATTACCTGTAGTACTGGCTCCTCTGTCCTCCACTCAATACCTGTAGTACTAGCTCCTCTGTCCTCCACTCATTATCTGTAGTACTGGCTCCTCTGTCCTCCACTCATTACCTGTAGTACTGGCTCCTCTGTCCTCCACTCATTACCTGTAGTACTGGCTCCTCTGTCCTCCACTCATTATCTGTAGTACTGGCTTCTCTGTCCTCCACTCATTACCTGTAGTACTGGCTCCTCCGTCCTCCGCTCATTACCTGTAGTACTGGCTCCTCTGTCCTCCACTCATTACCTGTAGTGCTGGCTCCTCTGTCCTCCACTCATTACCTGTAGTACTGGCTCCTCTGTCCTCCACTCATTACCTGTAGTACTGGCTCCTCTGTCCTCCACTCATTACCTGTAGTACTGGCTCCTCTGTCCTCCACTCATTATCTGTAGTACTGGCTCCTCTGTCCTCCACTCATTACCTGTAGTACTGGCTCCTCTGTCCTCCACTCATTACCTGTAGTACTGGCTCCTCTGTCCTCCACTCATTACCTGTAGTACTGGCTCCTCTGTCCTCCACTCATTACCTGTAGTACTGGCTCCTCTGTACTCCAATCATTATCTGTAGTGCTGGCTCCTCTGTCCTCCACTCATTACCTGTAGTACTGGCTCCTCTGTCCTCCACTCATTACCTGTAGTACTGGCTCCTCTGTCCTCCACTCATTATCTGTAGTGCTGGCTCCTCTGTCCTCCGCTCATTACCTGTAGTACTGGCTCCTCTGTCCTCCACTCATTACCTGTAGTACTGGCTCCTCTGTCTTCCACTCATTACCTGTAGTACTGGCTCCTCTGTCCTCCACTCATTATCTGTAGTACTGGCTCCTCTGTCCTCCACTCATTACCTGTAGTACTGGCTCCTCTGTCCTCCACTCATTACCTGTAGTACTGGCTCCTCTGTCCTCCACTCATTACCTTTAGTGCTGGCTCCTCTGTCCTCCACTCATTACCTGTAGTACTGGCTCCTCTGTCCTCCACTGATTACCTGTAGTGCTGGCTCCTCTGTCTTCCACTCATTACCTGTAGTACTGGCTCCTCTGTCCTCCACTCATTACCTGTAGTACTGGCTCCTCTGTCCTCCGCTCATTACCTGTAGTACTGGCTCCTCTGTCCTCCACTCATTACCTGTAGTACTGGCTCCTCTGTCCTCCACTCATTACCTGTAGTACTGGCTCCTCTGTCCTCCACTCATTACCTGTAGTACTGGCTCCTCTGTCTTCCACTCATTACCTGTAGTACTGGCTCCTCTGTCCTCCACTCATTACCTGTAGTACTGGCTCCTATGTCCTCCACTCATTACCTGTAGTACTGGCTCCTCTGTCCTCCACTCATTACCTGCAGTACTGGCTCCTCTGTCCTCCACTCATTACCTGTAGTACTGGCTCCTCTGTCCTCCACTCATTACCTGTAGTACTGGCTCCTCTGTCCTCCACTCATTACCTGCCGTACTGGCTCCTCTGTCCTCCACTCATTACCTGTAGTACTGGCTCCTCTGTCCTCCACTCATTACCTGTAGTACTGGCTCCTCTGTCCTCCACTCATTACCTGTAGTACTGGCTCCTCTGTCCTCCACTCATTACCTGTAGTACTGGCTCCTCTGTCCTCCACTCATTAACTGTCGTACTGGCTCCTCTGTCCTCCACTCATTACCTGTAGTACTGGCTCCTCTGTCCTCCACTCATTAACTGTCGTACTGGCTCCTCTGTCCTCCACTCATTACCTGTAGTACTGGCTCCTCTGTCCTCCACTCATTACCTGTAGTACTGGCTCCTCTGTCCTCCACTCATTACCTGTAGTACTGGCTCCTCTGTCCTCCACTCATTACCTGTAGTACTGGCTCCTCTGTCCTCCACTCATTACCTGTAGTACTGACTCCTCTGTCCTCCACTCATTACCTGTAGTACTGGCTCCTCTGCCCTCCACTCATTACCTGTAGTACTGGCTCCTCTGTCCTCCACTCATTACCTGTAGTACTGGCTCCTCTGTCCTCCACTCATTACCTGTAGTACTGGCTCCTCTGTCCTCCACTCATTACCTGTAGTACTGGCTCCTCTGTCCTCCACTCATTACCTGTAGTACTGGCTCCTCTGTACTCCAATCATTATCTGTAGTGCTGGCTCCTCTGTCCTCCACTCATTACCTGTAGTACTGGCTCCTCTGTCCTCCACTCATTACCTGTAGTACTGGCTCCTCTGTCCTCCACTCATTATCTGTAGTGCTGGCTCCTCTGTCCTCCGCTCATTACCTGTAGTACTGGCTCCTCTGTCCTCCACTCATTACCTGTAGTACTGGCTCCTCTGTCTTCCACTCATTACCTGTAGTACTGGCTCCTCTGTCCTCCACTCATTATCTGTAGTACTGGCTCCTCTGTCCTCCACTCATTACCTGTAGTACTGGCTCCTCTGTCCTCCACTCATTACCTGTAGTACTGGCTCCTCTGTCCTCCACTCATTACCTTTAGTGCTGGCTCCTCTGTCCTCCACTCATTACCTGTAGTACTGGCTCCTCTGTCCTCCACTGATTACCTGTAGTGCTGGCTCCTCTGTCTTCCACTCATTACCTGTAGTACTGGCTCCTCTGTCCTCCACTCATTACCTGTAGTACTGGCTCCTCTGTCCTCCGCTCATTACCTGTAGTACTGGCTCCTCTGTCCTCCACTCATTACCTGTAGTACTGGCTCCTCTGTCCTCCACTCATTACCTGTAGTACTGGCTCCTCTGTCCTCCACTCATTACCTGTAGTACTGGCTCCTCTGTCTTCCACTCATTACCTGTAGTACTGGCTCCTCTGTCCTCCACTCATTACCTGTAGTACTGGCTCCTATGTCCTCCACTCATTACCTGTAGTACTGGCTCCTCTGTCCTCCACTCATTACCTGCAGTACTGGCTCCTCTGTCCTCCACTCATTACCTGTAGTACTGGCTCCTCTGTCCTCCACTCATTACCTGTAGTACTGGCTCCTCTGTCCTCCACTCATTACCTGCCGTACTGGCTCCTCTGTCCTCCACTCATTACCTGTAGTACTGGCTCCTCTGTCCTCCACTCATTACCTGTAGTACTGGCTCCTCTGTCCTCCACTCATTACCTGTAGTACTGGCTCCTCTGTCCTCCACTCATTACCTGTAGTACTGGCTCCTCTGTCCTCCACTCATTAACTGTCGTACTGGCTCCTCTGTCCTCCACTCATTACCTGTAGTACTGGCTCCTCTGTCCTCCACTCATTAACTGTCGTACTGGCTCCTCTGTCCTCCACTCATTACCTGTAGTACTGGCTCCTCTGTCCTCCACTCATTACCTGTAGTACTGGCTCCTCTGTCCTCCACTCATTACCTGTAGTACTGGCTCCTCTGTCCTCCACTCATTACCTGTAGTACTGGCTCCTCTGTCCTCCACTCATTACCTGTAGTACTGACTCCTCTGTCCTCCACTCATTACCTGTAGTACTGGCTCCTCTGCCCTCCACTCATTACCTGTAGTACTGGCTCCTCTGTTCTCCACTCATTACCTGTAGTACTGGCTCCTCTGTCCTCCACTTATTACCTGTAGTACTGGCTCCTCTGTCCTCCACTCATTACCTGTAGTACTGGCTCCTCTGTCCTCCACTCATTACCTGTAGTACTGGCTCCTCTGTCCTCCACTTATTACCTGTAGTACTGGCTCCTCTGTCCTCCTCTCATTACCTGCCGTACTGGCTCCTCTGTCCTCCACTCATTACCTGCCGTACTGGCTCCTCTGTCCTCCACTCATTACCTGTAGTACTGGCTAATCTGTCCTCCACTCATTACCAGTAGTACTGGCTCCTCTGTCCTCCACTCGTTACCTGTAGTACTGGCTCCTCTGTCCTCCACTCATTACCTGTAGTACTGGCTCCTCTGTCCTCCACTCATTACCAGTAGTACTGGCTCCTCTGTCCTCCACTCATTACCTGTAGTACTGGCTCCTCTGTCCTCCACTCATTACCTGTAGTACTGGCTCCTCTGTCCTCCGCTCATTACCTGTAGTACTGGCTCCTCTGTCCTCCACTTATTACCTGTAGTGATGGCTCCTCTGTCCTCCACTCATTACCTGTAGTACTGGCTCCTCTGTCCTCCACTCATTACCTGTAGTACTGGCTCCTCTGTCCTCCACTCATTACCTGTAGTACTGGCTCCTCTGTCCTCCACTCATTATCTGTAGTACTGGCTCCTCTGTCCTCCGCTCATTACCTGTAGTACTGGCTCCTCTGTCCTCCACTCATTACCTGTAGTACTGGCTCCTCTGTCCTCCACCCATTACCTGTATTACTGGCTCCTCTGTCCTCCACTCATTACCTGTAGTACTGGCTCCTCTGTCCTCCACTCATTACCTGTAGTACTGGCTCCTCTGTCCTCCACTCATTACCTGTAGTACTGGCTCCTCTGTCCTCCACTCATTACCTGTAGCACTGGCTCCTCTGTCCTCCACTCATTACCTGTAGCACTGGCTCCTCTGTCCTCCACTCATTACCTGTAGTACTGGCTCCTCTGTCCTCCACTCATTACCTGTAGCACTGGCTCCTCTGTCCTCCACTCATTACCTGTAGCACTGGCTCCTCCGTCCTCCACTCATTACCTGTACTACTGGCTCCTCTGTCCTCCACTCATTACCTGTACTACTGGCTCCTCTGTCCTCCACTCATTACCAGTAGTACTGGCTCCTCTGTCCTCCACTCATTACCTGTACTACTGGCTCCTCTGTCCTCCACTTATTACCTGTAGTACTGGCTCCTCTGTCCTCCACCCATTACCTGTAGTACTGGCTCCTCTGTCCTCCACTCATTACCTGTAGTACTGGCTCCTCTGTCCTCCACTCATTACCTGTAGTACTGGCTCCTCTGTCCTCCACTCATTACCTGTAGTACTGGCTCCTCTGTCCTCCACTCATTACCTGTAGTACTGGCTCCTCTGTCCTCCACTCATTACCTGTAGTACTGGCTCCTCTGTCCTCCACTCATTACCTGTAGTACTGGCTCCTCTGTCCTCCGCTCATTACCTGTAGTACTGGCTCCTCTGTCCTCCACTCATTACCTGTAGTGATGGCTCCTCTGTCCTCCACTCATTACCTGTAGTACTGGCTCCTCTGTCCTCCACTCATTACCTGTAGTACTGGCTCCTCTGTCCTCCACTCATTACCTGTAGTACTGGCTCCTCTGTCCTCCACTCATTACCTGTAGTACTGGCTCCTCTGTCCTCCGCTTATTACCTGTAGTACTGGCTCCTCTGTCCTCCACTCATTACCTGTAGTACTGGCTCCTCTGTCCTCCACTCATTGCCTGTAGTACTGGCTCCTCTGTCCTCCACTCATTATCTGTAGTACTGGCTCCTCTGTCCTCCGCTCATTACCTGTAGTACTGGCTCCTCTGTCCTCCACTCATTACCTGTAGTACTGGCTCCTCTGTCCTCCACCCATTACCTGTAGTACTGGCTCCTCTATCCTCCACTCATTACCTGTAGTACTGGCTCCTCTGTCCTCCCCTCATTACCTGTAGTACTGGCTCCTCTGTCCTCCACTCATTACCTGTAGTACTGGCTCCTCTGTCCTCCGCTCATTACCTGTAGTACTGGCTCCTCTGTCCTCCACTCATTACCTGTAGTACTGGCTCCTCTGTCCTCCACTCATTACCTGTAGTACTGGCTCCTCTGTCCTCCACTCATTACCTGTAGCACTGGCTCCTCCGTCCTCCACTCATTACCTGTACTACTGGCTCCTCTGTCCTCCACTCATTACCTGTAGTACTGGATCCTCTGTCCTCCACTCATTACCAGTAGTACTGGCTCCTCTGTCCTCCACTCATTACCTGTAGTACTGGCTCCTCTGTCCTCCACTCATTACCTGTAGTACTGGCTCCTCTGTCCTCCACCCATTACCTGTAGTACTGGCTCCTCTGTCCTCCACTTATTACCTGTAGTACTGGCTCCTCTGTTCTCCACTCATTACCTGTAGTACTGGCTCTTCTGTCCTCCACTCATTACCTGTAGTACTGGCTCCTCTGTCCTCCGCTCATTACCTGTAGTACTGGCTCCTCCGTCCTCCACTCATTACCTGTACTACTGGCTCCTCTGTCCTCCACTCATTACCTGTAGTACTGGCTCCTCTGTCCTCCACTCATTACCTGTAGTACTGGCTCCTCTGTCCTCCACTCATTACCTGTAATCCTGGCTCCTCTGTCCTCCACTCGTTACCTGTAGTACTGGCTCCTCTGTCCTCCACTCATTATCTGTAGTGCTGGCTCCTCTGTCCTCCACTCATTACCTGTAGTACTGGCTCCTCTGTCCTCCACTCATTACCTGTAGTACTGGCTCCTCTGTCCTCCACTCATTACCTGTAGTACTGGCTCCTCTGTCGTCCACTCATTACCTGTAGTACTGGCTCCTCTGTCCTCCACTCATTACCTGTAGTACTGGCTCCTCTGTCCTCCACTCATTACCAGTAGTACTGGCTCCTCTGTCCTCCGCTCATTACCTGTAGTACTGGCTCCTCTGTCCTCCACTCATTACCTGTAGTACTGGCTCCTCTGTCCTCCACTCATTACCTGTAGTACTGGCTCCTCTGTCCTCCACTCATTACCTGTAGTGATGGCTCCTCTGTCCTCCACTCATTACCTGTAGTACTGGCTCCTCTGTCCTCCACTCATTACCTGTAGTACTGGCTCCTCTGTCCTCCACTCATTACCTGTAGTACTGGCTCCTCTGTCCTCCACTCATTACCAGTAGTACTGGCTCCTCTGTCCTCCACTCATTACCTGTAGTACTGGCTCCTCTGTCCTCCACTCATTACCTGTAGTACTGGCTCCTCTGTCCTCCGCTCATTACCTGTAGTACTGGCTCCTCTGTCCTCCACTCATTACCTGTAGTGATGGCTCCTCTGTCCTCCACTCATTACCTGTAGTACTGGCTCCTCTGTACTCCACTCATTACCTGTAGTACTGGCTCCTCTCTCCTCCACTCATTACCTGTAGTACTGGCTCCTCTGTCCTCCACTCATTACCTGTAGTACTGGCTCCTCTGTCCTCCACTCATTAACTGTAGTACTGGCTCCTCTGTCCTCCACTCATTACTTGTAGCACTGGCTCCTCTGTCCTCCACTCATTACCTGTAGCACTGGCTCCTCCGTCCTCCACTCATTACCTGTACTACTAGCTCCTCTGTCCTCCACTCATTACCTGTAGTACTGGCTCCTCTGTCCTCCACCCATTACCAGTAGTACTGGCTCCTCTGTCCTCCACTCATTACCTGTACTACTGGCTCCTCTGTCCTCCACTCATTACCAGTAGTACTGGCTCCTCTGTCCTCCACTCATTACCTGTACTACTGGCTCCTCTGTCCTCCACTCATTACCTGTAGTACTGGCTCCTCTGTCCTCCACCCATTACCTGTAGTACTGGCTCCTCTGTTCTCCACTCATTACCTGTAGTACTGGCTCCTCTGTCCTCCACTCATTACCTGTAGTACTGGCTCCTCTGTACTCCACTCATTACCTGTAGTACTGGCTCCTCTGTCCTCCACTCATTACCTGTAGTACTGGCTCCTCTGTCCTCCGCTCATTACCTGTAGTACTGGCTCCTCTGTCCTCCGCTCATTACCTGTAGTACTGGCTCCTCTGTCCTCCACTCATTACCTGTAGTACTGGCTCCTCTGTCCTCCACTCATTACCTGTAGTACTGGCTCCTCCATCCTCCACTCATTACCTGTAGTACTGGCTCCTCTGTCCTCCACTCATTACCTGTAGTACTGGCTCCTCTGTCCTCCACTCATTACCTGTAGTACTGGCTCCTCTGTCCTCCACTCATTACCTGTAGTACTGGCTCCTCTGTCCTCCACTCATTACCTGTAGTACTGGCTCCTCTGTCCTCCACTCATTACCTGTAGTACTGGCTCCTCTGTCCTCCACTCATTACCTGTAGTACTGGCTCCTCTGTCCTCCACTCATTACCTGTAGTACTGGCTCCTCTGTCCTCCACTCATTACCTGTAGTACTGGCTCCTCTGTCCTCCACTCATTACCTGTAGTGCTGGCTCCTCTGTCCTCGACTCATTATCTGTAGTACTGGCTCCTCTGTCCTCCACTCATTACCTGTAGTACTGGCTCCTCTGTCTTCCACTCATTACCTGTAGTACTTGCTCCTCTGTCCTCCACTCATTATCTGTAGTACTGGCTCCTCTGTCCTCCACTCATTACCTGTAGTACTGGCTCCTCTGTCCTCCACTCATTACCTGTAGTACTGGCTCCTCTGTCCTCCACTCATTACCTGTAGTACTGGCTCCTCTGTCCTCCACTCATTACCTGTAGTACTGGCTCCTCTGTCCTCCACTCATTACCTGTAGTACTGGCTCCTCTGTCCTCCACCCATTACCTGTAGTACTGGCTCCTCTGTCCTCCACTCATTACCTGTCGTACTGGCTCCTCTGTCCTCCACTCATTACCTGTAGTACTAGCTCCTCTGTCCTCCACTCATTATCTGTAGTACTGGCTCCTCTGTCCTCCACTCATTACCTGTAGTACTGGCTCCTCTGTCCTCCACTCATTACCTGTAGTACTGGCTCCTCTGTCCTCCACTCATTACCTGTAGTACTGGCGCCTCTGTCCTCCACTCATTACCTGTAGTACTGGCTCCTCTGTCCTCCGCTCATTACCTGTAGTACTGGCTCCTCTGTCCTCCACTCATTACCTGTAGTACTGGCTCCTCTGTCCTCCACTCATTACCTGTAGTACTGGCTCCTCTGTCCTCCACTCATTACCTGTAGTACTGGCGCCTCTGTCCTCCACTCATTACCTGTAGTACTGGCTCCTCTGTCCTCCACTCATTACCTGTAGTACTGGCTCCTCTGTCCTCCACTCATTACCTGTAGTACTAGCTCCTCTGTCCTCCACTCATTATCTGTAGTACTGGCTCCTCTGTCCTCCACTCATTACCTGTAGTACTGGCTCCTCTGTCCTCCACTCATTACCTGTAGTACTAGCTCCTCTGTCCTCCACTCATTATCTGTAGTACTGGCTCCTCTGTCCTCCACTCATTACCTGTAGTACTGGCTCCTCTGTCCTCCACTCATTACCTGTAGTACTGGCTCCTCTGTCCTCCACTCATTATCTGTAGTACTGGCTTCTCTGTCCTCCACTCATTACCTGTAGTACTGGCTCCTCCGTCCTCCGCTCATTACCTGTAGTACTGGCTCCTCTGTCCTCCACTCATTACCTGTAGTGCTGGCTCCTCTGTTCTCCACTCATTACCTGTAGTACTGGCTCCTCTGTCCTCCACTCATTACCTGTAGTACTGGCTCCTCTGTCCTCCACTCATTACCTGTAGTACTTGCTCCTCTGTCCTCCACTCATTATCTGTAGTACTGGCTCCTCTGTCCTCCACTCATTACCTGTAGTACTGGCTCCTCTATCCTCCACTCATTACCTGTAGTACTGGCTCCTCTGTCCTCCACTCATTACCTGTAGTACTGGCTCCTCTGTCCTCCACTCATTATCTGTAGTACTGGCTCCTCTGTCCTCCACTCATTACCTGTAGTACTGGCTCCTCTGTCTTCCACTCATTACCTGTAGTACTGGCTCCTCTGTCCTCCACTCATTACCTGTAGTGCTGGCTCCTCTGTCCTCCACTCATTACCTGTAGTACTGGCTCCTCTGTCCTCCACTCATTATCTGTAGTACTGGCTCCTCTGTCCTCCACTCATTACCTGTAGTACTGGCTCCTCTGTCCTCCACTCATTACCTGTAGTACTGGCTCCTCTGTCCTCCACTCATTACCTGTAGTACTGGCTCCTCTGTCCTCCACTCATTACCTGTAGTACTGGCTCCTCTGTCCTCCACTCATTATCTGTAGTGCTGGCTCCTCTGTCCTCCACTCATCACCTGTAGTACTGGCTCCTCTGTCTTCCACTCATTACCTGTAGTGCTGGCTCCTCTGTCCTCCACTCATTACCTGTAGTACTGGCTCCTCTGTCCTCCACTCATTACCTGTAGTACTGGCTCCTCTGTCCTCCACTCATTACCTGTAGTGCTGGCTCCTCTGTCCTCCACTCATTACCTGTAGTACTGGCTCCTCTGTCCTCCACTCATTACCTGTAGTGCTGGCTCCTCTGTCCTCCACTCACTACCTGTAGTACTGGCTCCTCTGTCCTCCACTCATTACCTGTAGTACTGGCTCCTCTGTCCTCCACTCACTACCTGTAGTACTGGCTCCTCTGTCCTCCACTCATTACCTGTAGTACTGGCTCCTCTGTCTTCCACTCATTACCTGTAGTACTGGCTCCTCTGTCCTCCACTCATTACCTGTAGTACTGGCTCCTCTGTCCTCCACTCATTACCTGTAGTACTGGCTCCTCTGTCTTCCACTCATTACCTGTAGTACTGGCTCCTCTGTCGTCCACTCATTACCTGTAGTACTGGCTCCTCTGTCCTCCACTCATTACCTGTAGTACTGGCTCCTCTGTCCTCCACTCATTACCTGTAGTACTGGCTCCTCTGTCCTCCACTCATTACCTGTAGTGCTGGCTCCTCTGTCCTCCACTCATTACCTGTAGTACTGGCTCCTCTGTCTTCCACTCATTACCTGTAGTACTGGCTCCTCTGTCCTCCACTCATTACCTGTAGTACTGGCTCCTCTGTCCTCCACTCATTACCTGTAGTACTGGCTCCTCTGTCCTCCACTCATTATGTGTAGTACTGGCTCCTCTGTCCTCCACTCATTACCTGTAGTACTGGCTCCTCTGTCCTCCACTCATTACCTGTAGTACTGGCTCCTCTGTCCTCCACTCATTACCTGTAGTACTGGCTCCTCTGTCCTCCACTCATTACCTGTAGTACTGGCTCCTCTGTCCTCCACTTATTACCTGTAGTGCTGGCTCCTCTGTCTCCACTCATTACCTGTAGTACTGGCTCCTCTGTCCTCCACTCATTACCTGTAGTACTGGCTCCTCTGTCCTCCACTCATTACCTGTAGTACTGGCTCCTCTGTCCTCCACTCATTACCTGTAGTACTGGCTCCTCTGTCCTCCACTCATTACCTGTAGTACTGGCTCCTCTGTCCTCCCACTCATTACCTGCAGTACTGGCTCCTCTGTCCTCCACTCATTACCTGTAGTACTGGCTCCTCTGTCCTCCACTCATTACCTGTAGTACTGGCTCCTCTGCCCTCCACTCATTACCTGTAGTACTGGCTCCTCTGTTCTCCACTCATTACCTGTAGTACTGGCTCCTCTGTCCTCCACTCATTACCTGTAGTACTGGCTCCTCTGTCCTCCACTCATTACCTGTAGTACTGGCTCCTTTGTCCTCCACTCATTACCTGTAGTACTGGCTCCTCTGTCCTCCACTCATTACCTGTAGTACTGGCTCCTTTGTCCTCCACTCATTACCTGCCGTACTGGCTCCTCTGTCCTCTACTCATTACCTGTAGTACTGGCTCCTCTGTCCTCCACTCATTACCTGTAGTACTGGCTCCTCTGTCCTCCACTCATTACCTGTAGTACTGGCTCCTCTGTCCTCCACTCATTACCTGTAGTACTGGCTCCTCTGTCCTCCACTCATTACCTGTCGTACTGGCTCCTCTGTCCTCCACTCATTACCTGTAGTACTGGCTCCTCTGTCCTCCACTCATTACCTGTAGTACTGGCTCCTCTGTCCTCCACTCATTACCTGTAGTACTGGCTCCTCTGTCCTCCACTCATTACCTGTAGTACTGGCTCCTCTGTCCTCCACTCATTACCTGTAGTACTGGCTCCTCTGTCCTCCACTCGTTACCTGTAGTACTGGCTCCTCTGTCCTCCACTCATTACCAGTAGTACTGGCTCCTCTGTCCTCCACTCGTTACCTGTAGTACTGGCTCCTCTGTCCTCCACTCATTACCTGTAGTACTGGCTCCTCTGTCCTCCACTCATTACCAGTAGTACTGGCTCCTCTGTCCTCCGCTCATTACCTGTAGTACTGGCTCCTCTGTCCTCCACTCATTACCTGTAGTACTGGCTCCTCTGTCCTCCACTCATTACCTGTAGTACTGGCTCCTCTGTCCTCCACTCATTACCTGTAGTGATGGCTCCTCTGTCCTCCACTCATTACCTGTAGTACTGGCTCCTCTGTCCTCCACTCATTACCTGTAGTACTGGCTCCTCTGTCCTCCACTCATTACCTGTAGTACTGGCTCCTCTGTCCTCCACTCATTACCTGTAGTACTGGCTCCTCTGTCCTCCACTCATTACCTGTAGTACTGGCTCCTCTGTCCTCCACTCATTACCAGTAGTACTGGCTCCTCTGTCCTCCACTCATTACCTGTAGTACTGGCTCCTCTGTCCTCCACTCATTACCTGTAGTACTGGCTCCTCTGTCCTCCACTCATTACCAGTAGTACTGGCTCCTCTGTCCTCCACTCATTACCTGTAGTACTGGCTCCTCTGTCCTCCACTCATTACCAGTAGTACTGGCTCCTCTGTCCTCCGCTCATTACCTGTAGTACTGGCTCCTCTGTCCTCCACTCATTACCTGTAGTGATGGCTCCTCTGTCCTCCACTCATTACCTGTAGTACTGGCTCCTCTGTCCTCCACTCATTACCTGTAGTACTGGCTCCTCTGTCCTCCACTCATTACCTGTAGTACTGGCTCCTCTGTCCTCCACTCATTATCTGTAGTACTGGCTCCTCTGTCCTCCTCTCATTACCTGTAGTACTGGCTCCTCTGTCCTCCACTCATTACCTGTAGTACTGGCTCCTCTGTCCTCCACCCATTACCTGTATTACTGGCTCCTCTGTCCTCCACTCATTACCTGTAGTACTGGCTCCTCTGTCCTCCACTCATTACCTGTAGTACTGGCTCCTCTGTCCTCCACTCATTACCTGTAGTACTGGCTCCTCTGTCCTCCACTCATTACCTGTAGTCCTGGCTCCTCTGTCCTCCACTCATTACCTGTAGTACTGGCTCCTCTGTCCTCCACTCATTACCTGTAGTACTGGCTCCTCTGTCCTCCACTCATTACCTGTAGCACTGGCTCCTCTGTCCTCCACTCATTACCTGTAGCACTGGCTCCTCCATCCTCCACTCATTACCTGTACTACTGGCTCCTCTGTCCTCCACTCATTACCTGTACTACTGGCTCCTCTGTCCTCCACTCATTACCAGTAGTACTGGCTCCTCTGTCCTCCACTCATTACCTGTACTACTGGCTCCTCTGTCCTCCACTTATTACCTGTAGTACTGGCTCCTCTGTCCTCCACCCATTACCTGTAGTACTGGCTCCTCTGTCCTCCACTCATTACCTGTAGTACTGGCTACTCTGTTCTCCACTCATTACCTGTAGTACTGGCTCCTCTGTCCTCCACTCATTACCTGTAGTACTGGCTCCTCTGTCCTCCACTCATTACCTGTAGTACTGGCTCCTCTGTCCTCCGCTCATTACCTGTAGTACTGGCTCCTCTGTCCTCCACTCATTACCTGTAGTGATGGCTCCTCTGTCCTCCGCTCATTACCTGTAGTACTGGCTCCTCTGTCCTCCACTCATTACCTGTAATCCTGGCTCCTCTGTCCTCCACTCATTACCTGTAGTACTGGCTCCTCTGTCCTCCACTCATTATCTCTAGTGCTGGCTCCTCTGTCCTCCACTCATTACCTGTAGTACTGGCTCCTCTGTCCTCCACTCATTACCTGTAGTACTGGCTCCTCTGTCCTCCACTCATTACCTGTAGTACTGGCTCCTCTGTTCTCGACTCATTACCTGTAGTACTGGCTCCTCTGTCCTCCACTCATTATCTGTAGTACTGGCTCCTCTGTCCTCCACTCATTACCTGTAGTACTGGCACCTCTGTCCTCCACTCATTACCTGTAGTACTGGCTCCTCTGTCCTCCGCTCATTACCTGTAGTACTGGCTCCTCTGTCCTCCGCTCATTACCTGTAGTACTGGCTCCTCTGTCCTCCACTCATTACCTGTAGTACTGGCTCCTCTGTCCTCCACTCATTACCAGTAGTACTGGCTCCTCTGTCCTCCACTCATTACCTGTAGTACTGGCTCTTCTGTCCTCCACTCATTACCTGTAGTACTGGCTCCTCTGTCCTCCACTCATTACCTGTAGTACTGGCTCCTCTGTCCTCCACTCATTACCTGTAGTACTGGCTCCTCTGTCCTCCGCTCATTACCTGTAGTACTGGCTCCTCTGTCCTCCACTCATTACCTGTAGTACTGGCTCCTCTGTCCTCCACTCATTACCTGTAGTACTGGCTCCTCTGTCCTCCACTCATTACCTGTAGTACTGGCTCCTCTGTCCTCCACTCATTACCTGTAGTACTGGCTCCTCTGTCCTCCACTCATTACCTGTAGTACTGGCTCCTCTGTCCTCCACTCATTACCAGTAGTACTGGCTCCTCTGTCCTCCACTCGTTACCTGTAGTACTGGCTCCTCTGTCCTCCACTCATTACCTGTAGTACTGGCTCCTCTGTCCTCCACTCATTACCAGTAGTACTGGCTCCTCTGTCCTCCGCTCATTACCTGTAGTACTGGCTCTTCTGTCCTCCACTCATTACCTGTAGTACTGGCTCCTCTGTCCTCCACTCATTACCTGTAGTACTGGCTCCTCTGTCCTCCACTCATTACCTGTAGTGATGGCTCCTCTGTCCTCCACTCATTACCTGTAGTACTGGCTCCTCTGTCCTCCACTCATTACCTGTAGTACTGGCTCCTCTGTCCTCCACTCATTACCTGTAGTACTGGCTCCTCTGTCCTCCACTCATTACCTGTAGTACTGGCTCCTCTGTCCTCCACTCATTACCTGTAGTACTGGCTCCTCTGTCCTCCACTCATTACCAGTAGTACTGGCCCCTCTGTCCTCCACTCATTACCTGTAGTACTGGCTCCTCTGTCCTCCACTCATTACCTGTAGTACTGGCTCCTCTGTCCTCCACTCGTTACCTGTAGTACTGGCTCCTCTGTCCTCCACTCATTACCTGTAGTACTGGCTCCTCTGTCCTCCACTCATTACCTGTAGTACTGGCTCCTCTGTCCTCCACTCATTACCTGTATTACTGGCTCCTCTGTCCTCCACTCGTTACCTGTAGTACTGGCTCCTCTGTCCTCCACTCATTACCTGTAGTACTGGCTCCTCTGTCCTCCACTCATTACCAGTAGTACTGGCTCCTCTGTCCTCCACTCATTACCTGTAGTACTGGCTCCTCCTTCCTCCACTCATTACCTGTGGTACTGGCTCCTCTGTCCTCCGCTCATTACCTGTAGTACTGGCTCCTCTGTCCTCCACTCATTACCTGTAGTGATGGCTCCTCTGTCCTCCACTCATTACCTGTAGTACTGGCTCCTCTGTCCTCCACTCATTACCTGTAGTACTGGCTCCTCTGTCCTCCACTCATTACCTGTAGTACTGGCTCCTCTGTCCTCCACTCATTATCTGTAGTACTGGCTCCTCTGTCCTCCGCTCATTACCTGTAGTACTGGCTCCTCTGTCCTCCACTCATTACCTGTAGTACTGGCACCTCTGTCCTCCACCGATTACCTGTAGTACTGGCTCCTCTGTCCTCCACTCATTACCTGTAGTACTGGCTCCTCTGTCCTCCACTCATTACCTGTAGTACTGGCTCCTCTGTCCTCCACTCATTACCTGTAGTACTGGCTCCTCTGTCCTCCACTCATTACCTGTAGTACTGGCTCCTCTGTCCTCCACTCATTACCTGTAGTACTGGATCCTCTGTCCTCCACTCATTACCTGTAGTACTGGCTCCTCTGTCCTCCACTCATTACCTGTAGCACTGGCTCCTCTGTCCTCCACTCATTACCTGTAGCACTGGCTCCTCCGTCCTCCACTCATTACCTGTACTACTGGCTCCTCTGTCCTCCACTCATTACCTGTAGTACTGGATCCTCTGTCCTCCACCCATTACCAGTAGTACTGGCTCCTCTGTCCTCCACTCATTACCTGTACTACTGGCTCCTCTGTCCTCCACTCATTACCAGTAGTACTGGCTCCTCTGTCCTCCACTCATTACCTGTACTACTGGCTCCTCTGTCCTCCACTCATTACCTGTAGTACTGGCTCCTCTGTCCTCCACCCATTACCTGTAGTACTGGCTCCTCTGTCCTCCACTCATTACCTGTAGTACTGGCTCCTCTGTCCTCCACTCATTACCTGTAGTACTGGCTCCTCTGTACTCCACTCATTACCTGTAGTACTGGCTCCTCTATCCTCCACTCATTACCTGTAGTACTGGCTCCTCTGTCCTCCACTCATTACCTGTAGTACTAGCTCCTCTGTCCTCCACTCATTACCTGTTGTACTGGCTCCTCTGTCCTCCGCTCATTACCTGTACTACTGGCTCCTCTGTCCTCCACTCATTACCTGTAGTGATGGCTCCTCTGTCCTCCACTCATTACCTGTAGTACTGGCTCCTCTGTCCTCCACTCATTACCTGTAGTACTGGCTCCTCTGTCCTCCACTCATTACCTGTAGTACTGGCTCCTCTGTCCTCCGCTCATTACCTGTAGTACTGGCTCCTCTGTCCTCCACTCATTACCTGTAGTGATGGCTCCTCTGTCCTCCACTCATTACCTGTAGTACTGGCTCCTCTGTACTCCACTCATTACCTGTAGTACTGGCTCCTCTCTCCTCCACTCATTACCTGTAGTACTGGCTCCTCTGTCCTCCACTCATTACCTGTAGTACTGGCTCCTCTGTCCTCCACTCATTAACTGTAGTACTGGCTCCTCTGTCCTCCACTCATTACTTGTAGCACTGGCTCCTCTGTCCTCCACTCATTACCTGTAGCACTGGCTCCTCCGTCCTCCACTCATTACCTGTACTACT
Source organism: Phyllobates terribilis (assembly GCF_046119375.1). Classification (NCBI taxonomy): domain Eukaryota; kingdom Metazoa; phylum Chordata; class Amphibia; order Anura; family Dendrobatidae; genus Phyllobates; species Phyllobates terribilis. The sequence goes on from NW_027362772.1 coordinate 95,354,277, forward strand.
GGCTCCTCTGTCCTCCACTCATTACCTGTAGTACTGGCTCCTCTGTCCTCCACCCATTACCAGTAGTACTGGCTCCTCTGTCCTCCACTCATTACCTGTACTACTGGCTCCTCTGTCCTCCACTCATTACCAGTAGTACTGGCTCCTCTGTCCTCCACTCATTACCTGTACTACTGGCTCCTCTGTCCTCCACTCATTACCTGTAGTACTGGCTCCTCTGTCCTCCACCCATTACCTGTAGTACTGGCTCCTCTGTTCTCCACTCATTACCTGTAGTACTGGCTCCTCTGTCCTCCACTCATTACCTGTAGTACTGGCTCCTCTGTACTCCACTCATTACCTGTAGTACTGGCTCCTCTGTCCTCCACTCATTACCTGTAGTACTGGCTCCTCTGTCCTCCACTCATTACCTGTAGTACTGGCTCCTCTGTTCTCCGCTCATTACCTGTGTTACTGGCTCCTCTGTCCTCCACTCATTACCTGTAGTACTGGCTCCTCTGTCCTCCACTCATTACCTGTAGTACTGGCTCCTCCATCCTCCACTCATTACCTGTAGTACTGGCTCCTCTGTCCTCCACTCATTACCTGTAGTACTGGCTCCTCTGTCCTCCACTCATTACCTGTAGTACTGGCTCCTCTGTCCTCCACTCATTACCTGTAGTACTGGCTCCTCTGTCCTCCACTCATTACCTGTAGTACTGGCTCCTCTGTCCTCCACTCATTACCTGTAGTACTGGCTCCTCTGTCCTCCACTCATTACCTGTAGTACTGGCTCCTCTGTCCTCCACTCATTACCTGTAGTACTGGCTCCTCTGTCCTCCACTCATTACCTGTAGTACTGGCTCCTCTGTCCTCCACTCATTACCTGTAGTGCTGGCTCCTCTGTCCTCGACTCATTATCTGTAGTACTGGCTCCTCTGTCCTCCACTCATTACCTGTAGTACTGGCTCCTCTGTCTTCCACTCATTACCTGTAGTACTTGCTCCTCTGTCCTCCACTCATTATCTGTAGTACTGGCTCCTCTGTCCTCCACTCATTACCTGTAGTACTGGCTCCTCTGTCCTCCACTCATTACCTGTAGTACTGGCTCCTCTGTCCTCCACTCATTACCTGTAGTACTGGCTCCTCTGTCCTCCACTCATTACCTGTAGTACTGGCTCCTCTGTCCTCCACTCATTACCTGTAGTACTGGCTCCTCTGTCCTCCACCCATTACCTGTAGTACTGGCTCCTCTGTCCTCCACTCATTACCTGTCGTACTGGCTCCTCTGTCCTCCACTCATTACCTGTAGTACTAGCTCCTCTGTCCTCCACTCATTATCTGTAGTACTGGCTCCTCTGTCCTCCACTCATTACCTGTAGTACTGGCTCCTCTGTCCTCCACCCATTACCTGTAGTACTGGCTCCTCTGTCCTCCACTCATTACCTGTAGTACTGGCGCCTCTGTCCTCCACTCATTACCTGTAGTACTGGCTCCTCTGTCCTCCGCTCATTACCTGTAGTACTGGCTCCTCTGTCCTCCACTCATTACCTGTAGTACTGGCTCCTCTGTCCTCCACTCATTACCTGTAGTACTGGCTCCTCTGTCCTCCACTCATTACCTGTAGTACTGGCGCCTCTGTCCTCCACTCATTACCTGTAGTACTGGCTCCTCTGTCCTCCACTCATTACCTGTAGTACTGGCTCCTCTGTCCTCCACTCATTACCTGTAGTACTAGCTCCTCTGTCCTCCACTCATTATCTGTAGTACTGGCTCCTCTGTCCTCCACTCATTACCTGTAGTACTGGCTCCTCTGTCCTCCACTCATTACCTGTAGTACTAGCTCCTCTGTCCTCCACTCATTATCTGTAGTACTGGCTCCTCTGTCCTCCACTCATTACCTGTAGTACTGGCTCCTCTGTCCTCCACTCATTACCTGTAGTACTGGCTCCTCTGTCCTCCACTCATTATCTGTAGTACTGGCTTCTCTGTCCTCCACTCATTACCTGTAGTACTGGCTCCTCCGTCCTCCGCTCATTACCTGTAGTACTGGCTCCTCTGTCCTCCACTCATTACCTGTAGTGCTGGCTCCTCTGTTCTCCACTCATTACCTGTAGTACTGGCTCCTCTGTCCTCCACTCATTACCTGTAGTACTGGCTCCTCTGTCCTCCACTCATTACCTGTAGTACTTGCTCCTCTGTCCTCCACTCATTATCTGCAGTACTGGCTCCTCTGTCCTCCACTCATTACCTGTAGTACTGGCTCCTCTATCCTCCACTCATTACCTGTAGTACTGGCTCCTCTGTCCTCCACTCATTACCTGTAGTACTGGCTCCTCTGTCCTCCACTCATTATCTGTAGTACTGGCTCCTCTGTCCTCCACTCATTACCTGTAGTACTGGCTCCTCTGTCTTCCACTCATTACCTGTAGTACTGGCTCCTCTGTCCTCCACTCATTACCTGTAGTGCTGGCTCCTCTGTCCTCCACTCATTACCTGTAGTACTGGCTCCTCTGTCCTCCACTCATTATCTGTAGTACTGGCTCCTCTGTCCTCCACTCATTACCTGTAGTACTGGCTCCTCTGTCCTCCACTCATTACCTGTAGTACTGGCTCCTCTGTCCTCCACTCATTACCTGTAGTACTGGCTCCTCTGTCCTCCACTCATTACCTGTAGTACTGGCTCCTCTGTCCTCCACTCATTACCTGTAGTACTAGCTCCTCTGTCCTCCACTCATTATCTGTAGTACTGGCTCCTCTGTCCTCCACTCATTACCTGTAGTACTGGCTCCTCTGTCCTCCACTCATTACCTGTAGTACTAGCTCCTCTGTCCTCCACTCATTATCTGTAGTACTGGCTCCTCTGTCCTCCACTCATTACCTGTAGTACTGGCTCCTCTGTCCTCCACTCATTACCTGTAGTACTGGCTCCTCTGTCCTCCACTCATTATCTGTAGTACTGGCTTCTCTGTCCTCCACTCATTACCTGTAGTACTGGCTCCTCCGTCCTCCGCTCATTACCTGTAGTACTGGCTCCTCTGTCCTCCACTCATTACCTGTAGTGCTGGCTCCTCTGTTCTCCACTCATTACCTGTAGTACTGGCTCCTCTGTCCTCCACTCATTACCTGTAGTACTGGCTCCTCTGTCCTCCACTCATTACCTGTAGTACTTGCTCCTCTGTCCTCCACTCATTATCTGTAGTACTGGCTCCTCTGTCCTCCACTCATTACCTGTAGTACTGGCTCCTCTATCCTCCACTCATTACCTGTAGTACTGGCTCCTCTGTCCTCCACTCATTACCTGTAGTACTGGCTCCTCTGTCCTCCACTCATTATCTGTAGTACTGGCTCCTCTGTCCTCCACTCATTACCTGTAGTACTGGCTCCTCTGTCTTCCACTCATTACCTGTAGTACTGGCTCCTCTGTCCTCCACTCATTACCTGTAGTGCTGGCTCCTCTGTCCTCCACTCATTACCTGTAGTACTGGCTCCTCTGTCCTCCACTCATTATCTGTAGTACTGGCTCCTCTGTCCTCCACTCATTACCTGTAGTACTGGCTCCTCTGTCCTCCACTCATTACCTGTAGTACTGGCTCCTCTGTCCTCCACTCATTACCTGTAGTACTGGCTCCTCTGTCCTCCACTCATTACCTGTAGTACTGGCTCCTCTGTCCTCCACTCATTATCTGTAGTGCTGGCTCCTCTGTCCTCCACTCATTACCTGTAGTACTGGCTCCTCTGTCTTCCACTCATTACCTGTAGTGCTGGCTCCTCTGTCCTCCACTCATTACCTGTAGTACTGGCTCCTCTGTCCTCCACTCATTACCTGTAGTACTGGCTCCTCTGTCCTCCACTCATTACCTGTAGTGCTGGCTCCTCTGTCCTCCACTCATTACCTGTAGTACTGGCTCCTATGTCCTCCACTCATTACCTGTAGTGCTGGCTCCTCTGTCCTCCACTCACTACCTGTAGTACTGGCTCCTCTGTCCTCCACTCATTACCTGTAGTACTGGCTCCTCTGTCCTCCACTCACTACCTGTAGTACTGGCTCCTCTGTCCTCCACTCATTACCTGTAGTACTGGCTCCTCTGTCTTCCACTCATTACCTGTAGTACTGGCTCCTCTGTCCTCCACTCATTACCTGTAGTACTGGCTCCTCTGTCCTCCACTCATTACCTGTAGTACTGGCTCCTCTGTCTTCCACTCATTACCTGTAGTACTGGCTCCTCTGTCGTCCACTCATTACCTGTAGTACTGGCTCCTCTGTCCTCCACTCATTACCTGTAGTACTGGCTCCTCTGTCCTCCACTCATTACCTGTAGTACTGGCTCCTCTGTCCTCCACTCATTACCTGTAGTGCTGGCTCCTCTGTCCTCCACTCATTACCTGTAGTACTGGCTCCTCTGTCTTCCACTCATTACCTGTAGTACTGGCTCCTCTGTCCTCCACTCATTACCTGTAGTACTGGCTCCTCTGTCCTCCACTCATTACCTGTAGTACTGGCTCCTCTGTCCTCCACTCATTATGTGTAGTACTGGCTCCTCTGTCCTCCACTCATTACCTGTAGTACTGGCTCCTCTGTCCTCCACTCATTACCTGTAGTACTGGCTCCTCTGTCCTCCACTCATTACCTGTAGTACTGGCTCCTCTGTCCTCCACTCATTACCTGTAGTACTGGCTCCTCTGTCCTCCACTTATTACCTGTAGTGCTGGCTCCTCTGTTCTCCACTCATTACCTGTAGTACTGGCTCCTCTGTCCTCCACTCATTACCTGTAGTACTGGCTCCTCTGTCCTCCACTCATTACCTGTAGTACTGGCTCCTCTGTCCTCCACTCATTACCTGTAGTACTGGCTCCTCTGTCCTCCACTCATTACCTGTAGTACTGGCTCCTCTGTCCTCCACTCATTACCTGCAGTACTGGCTCCTCTGTCCTCCACTCATTACCTGTAGTACTGGCTCCTCTGTCCTCCACTCATTACCTGTAGTACTGGCTCCTCTGCCCTCCACTCATTACCTGTAGTACTGGCTCCTCTGTTCTCCACTCATTACCTGTAGTACTGGCTCCTCTGTCCTCCACTCATTACCTGTAGTACTGGCTCCTCTGTCCTCCACTCATTACCTGTAGTACTGGCTCCTTTGTCCTCCACTCATTACCTGTAGTACTGGCTCCTCTGTCCTCCACTCATTACCTGTAGTACTGGCTCCTTTGTCCTCCACTCATTACCTGCCGTACTGGCTCCTCTGTCCTCCACTCATTACCTGTAGTACTGGCTCCTCTGTCCTCCACTCATTACCTGTAGTACTGGCTCCTCTGTCCTCCACTCATTACCTGTAGTACTGGCTCCTCTGTCCTCCACTCATTACCTGTAGTACTGGCTCCTCTGTCCTCCACTCATTACCTGTCGTACTGGCTCCTCTGTCCTCCACTCATTACCTGTAGTACTGGCTCCTCTGTCCTCCACTCATTACCTGTAGTACTGGCTCCTCTGTCCTCCACTCATTACCTGTAGTACTGGCTCCTCTGTCCTCCACTCATTACCTGTAGTACTGGCTCCTCTGTCCTCCACTCATTACCTGTAGTACTGGCTCCTCTGTCCTCCACTCGTTACCTGTAGTACTGGCTCCTCTGTCCTCCACTCATTACCAGTAGTACTGGCTCCTCTGTCCTCCACTCGTTACCTGTAGTACTGGCTCCTCTGTCCTCCACTCATTACCTGTAGTACTGGCTCCTCTGTCCTCCACTCATTACCAGTAGTACTGGCTCCTCTGTCCTCCGCTCATTACCTGTAGTACTGGCTCCTCTGTCCTCCACTCATTACCTGTAGTACTGGCTCCTCTGTCCTCCACTCATTACCTGTAGTACTGGCTCCTCTGTCCTCCACTCATTACCTGTAGTGATGGCTCCTCTGTCCTCCACTCATTACCTGTAGTACTGGCTCCTCTGTCCTCCACTCATTACCTGTAGTACTGGCTCCTCTGTCCTCCACTCATTACCTGTAGTACTGGCTCCTCTGTCCTCCACTCATTACCTGTAGTACTGGCTCCTCTGTCCTCCACTCATTACCTGTAGTACTGGCTCCTCTGTCCTCCACTCATTACCAGTAGTACTGGCTCCTCTGTCCTCCACTCATTACCTGTAGTACTGGCTCCTCTGTCCTCCACTCATTACCTGTAGTACTGGCTCCTCTGTCCTCCACTCATTACCAGTAGTACTGGCTCCTCTGTCCTCCACTCATTACCTGTAGTACTGGCTCCTCTGTCCTCCACTCATTACCAGTAGTACTGGCTCCTCTGTCCTCCGCTCATTACCTGTAGTACTGGCTCCTCTGTCCTCCACTCATTACCTGTAGTGATGGCTCCTCTGTCCTCCACTCATTACCTGTAGTACTGGCTCCTCTGTCCTCCACTCATTACCTGTAGTACTGGCTCCTCTGTCCTCCACTCATTACCTGTAGTACTGGCTCCTCTGTCCTCCACTCATTATCTGTAGTACTGGCTCCTCTGTCCTCCGCTCATTACCTGTAGTACTGGCTCCTCTGTCCTCCACTCATTACCTGTAGTACTGGCTCCTCTGTCCTCCACCCATTACCTGTATTACTGGCTCCTCTGTCCTCCACTCATTACCTGTAGTACTGGCTCCTCTGTCCTCCACTCATTACCTGTAGTACTGGCTCCTCTGTCCTCCACTCATTACCTGTAGTACTGGCTCCTCTGTCCTCCACTCATTACCTGTAGTCCTGGCTCCTCTGTCCTCCACTCATTACCTGTAGTACTGGCTCCTCTGTCCTCCACTCATTACCTGTAGTACTGGCTCCTCTGTCCTCCACTCATTACCTGTAGCACTGGCTCCTCTGTCCTCCACTCATTACCTGTAGCACTGGCTCCTCCATCCTCCACTCATTACCTGTACTACTGGCTCCTCTGTCCTCCACTCATTACCTGTACTACTGGCTCCTCTGTCCTCCACTCATTACCAGTAGTACTGGCTCCTCTGTCCTCCACTCATTACCTGTACTACTGGCTCCTCTGTCCTCCACTTATTACCTGTAGTACTGGCTCCTCTGTCCTCCACCCATTACCTGTAGTACTGGCTCCTCTGTCCTCCACTCATTACCTGTAGTACTGGCTACTCTGTCCTCCACTCATTACCTGTAGTACTGGCTCCTCTGTCCTCCACTCATTACCTGTAGTACTGGCTCCTCTGTCCTCCACTCATTACCTGTAGTACTGGCTCCTCTGTCCTCCGCTCATTACCTGTAGTACTGGCTCCTCTGTCCTCCACTCATTACCTGTAGTGATGGCTCCTCTGTCCTCCGCTCATTACCTGTAGTACTGGCTCCTCTGTCCTCCACTCATTACCTGTAATCCTGGCTCCTCTGTCCTCCACTCATTACCTGTAGTACTGGCTCCTCTGTCCTCCACTCATTATCTGTAGTGCTGGCTCCTCTGTCCTCCACTCATTACCTGTAGTACTGGCTCCTCTGTCCTCCACTCATTACCTGTAGTACTGGCTCCTCTGTCCTCCACTCATTACCTGTAGTACTGGCTCCTCTGTTCTCGACTCATTACCTGTAGTACTGGCTCCTCTGTCCTCCACTCATTATCTGTAGTACTGGCTCCTCTGTCCTCCACTCATTACCTGTAGTACTGGCACCTCTGTCCTCCACTCATTACCTGTAGTACTGGCTCCTCTGTCCTCCGCTCATTACCTGTAGTACTGGCTCCTCTGTCCTCCGCTCATTACCTGTAGTACTGGCTCCTCTGTCCTCCACTCATTACCTGTAGTACTGGCTCCTCTGTCCTCCACTCATTACCAGTAGTACTGGCTCCTCTGTCCTCCACTCATTACCTGTAGTACTGGCTCTTCTGTCCTCCACTCATTACCTGTAGTACTGGCTCCTCTGTCCTCCACTCATTACCTGTAGTACTGGCTCCTCTGTCCTCCACTCATTATCTGTAGTACTGGCTCCTCTGTCCTCCACTCATTACCTGTAGTACTGGCTCCTCTGTCCTCCACTCATTACCTGTAGTACTGGCTCCTCTGTCCTCCACTCATTACCTGTAGTACTGGCTCCTCTGTCCTCCACTCATTACCTGTAGTACTGGCTCCTCTGTCCTCCACTCATTACCTGTAGTACTGGCTCCTCTGTCCTCCGCTCATTACCTGTAGTACTGGCTCCTCTGTCCTCCACTCATTACCTGTAGTACTGGCTCCTCTGTCCTCCACTCATTACCTGTAGTACTGGCTCCTCTGTCCTCCACTCATTACCTGTAGTACTGGCTCCTCTGTCCTCCACTCATTACCTGTAGTACTGGCTCCTCTGTCCTCCACTCATTACCTGTAGTACTGGCTCCTCTGTCCTCCACTCATTACCAGTAGTACTGGCTCCTCTGTCCTCCACTCATTACCTGTAGTACTGGTTCCTCTGTCCTCCACTCATTACCTGTAGTACTGGCTCCTCTGTCCTCCACTCATTACCAGTAGTACTGGCTCCTCTGTCCTCCGCTCATTACCTGTAGTACTGGCTCTTCTGTCCTCCACTCATTACCTGTAGTACTGGCTCCTCTGTCCTCCACTCATTACCTGTAGTACTGGCTCCTCTGTCCTCCACTCATTACCTGTAGTGATGGCTCCTCTGTCCTCCACTCATTACCTGTAGTACTGGCTCCTCTGTCCTCCACTCATTACCTGTAGTACTGGCTCCTCTGTCCTCCACTCATTACCTGTAGTACTGGCTCCTCTGTCCTCCACTCATTACCTGTAGTACTGGCTCCTCTGTCCTCCACTCATTACCTGTAGTACTGGCTCCTCTGTCCTCCACTCATTACCAGTAGTACTGGCCCCTCTGTCCTCCACTCATTACCTGTAGTACTGGCTCCTCTGTCCTCCACTCATTACCTGTAGTACTGGCTCCTCTGTCCTCCACTCGTTACCTGTAGTACTGGCTCCTCTGTCCTCCACTCATTACCTGTAGTACTGGCTCCTCTGTCCTCCACTCATTACCTGTAGTACTGGCTCCTCTGTCCTCCACTCATTACCTGTATTACTGGCTCCTCTGTCCTCCACTCGTTACCTGTAGTACTGGCTCCTCTGTCCTCCACTCATTACCTGTAGTACTGGCTCCTCTGTCCTCCACTCATTACCAGTAGTACTGGCTCCTCTGTCCTCCACTCATTACCTGTAGTACTGGCTCCTCCTTCCTCCACTCATTACCTGTGGTACTGGCTCCTCTGTCCTCCGCTCATTACCTGTAGTACTGGCTCCTCTGTCCTCCACTCATTACCTGTAGTGATGGCTCCTCTGTCCTCCACTCATTACCTGTAGTACTGGCTCCTCTGTCCTCCACTCATTACCTGTAGTACTGGCTCCTCTGTCCTCCACTCATTACCTGTAGTACTGGCTCCTCTGTCCTCCACTCATTATCTGTAGTACTGGCTCCTCTGTCCTCCGCTCATTACCTGTAGTACTGGCTCCTCTGTCCTCCACTCATTACCTGTAGTACTGGCACCTCTGTCCTCCACCGATTACCTGTAGTACTGGCTCCTCTGTCCTCCACTCATTACCTGTAGTACTGGCTCCTCTGTCCTCCACTCATTACCTGTAGTACTGGCTCCTCTGTCCTCCACTCATTACCTGTAGTACTGGCTCCTCTGTCCTCCACTCATTACCTGTAGTACTGGCTCCTCTGTCCTCCACTCATTACCTGTAGTACTGGATCCTCTGTCCTCCACTCATTACCTGTAGTACTGGCTCCTCTGTCCTCCACTCATTACCTGTAGCACTGGCTCCTCTGTCCTCCACTCATTACCTGTAGCACTGGCTCCTCCGTCCTCCACTCATTACCTGTACTACTGGCTCCTCTGTCCTCCACTCATTACCTGTAGTACTGGATCCTCTGTCCTCCACCCATTACCAGTAGTACTGGCTCCTCTGTCCTCCACTCATTACCTGTACTACTGGCTCCTCTGTCCTCCACTCATTACCAGTAGTACTGGCTCCTCTGTCCTCCACTCATTACCTGTACTACTGGCTCCTCTGTCCTCCACTCATTACCTGTAGTACTGGCTCCTCTGTCCTCCACCCATTACCTGTAGTACTGGCTCCTCTGTCCTCCACTCATTACCTGTAGTACTGGCTCCTCTGTCCTCCACTCATTACCTGTAGTACTGGCTCCTCTGTACTCCACTCATTACCTGTAGTACTGGCTCCTCTATCCTCCACTCATTACCTGTAGTACTGGCTCCTCTGTCCTCCACTCATTACCTGTAGTACTAGCTCCTCTGTCCTCCACTCATTACCTGTTGTACTGGCTCCTCTGTCCTCCGCTCATTACCTGTACTACTGGCTCCTCTGTCCTCCACTCATTACCTGTAGTGATGGCTCCTCTGTCCTCCACTCATTACCTGTAGTACTGGCTCCTCTGTCCTCCACTCATTACCTGTAGTACTGGCTCCTCTGTCCTCCACTCATTACCTGTAGTACTGGCTCCTCTGTCCTCCACTCATTATCTGTAGTACTGGCTCCTCTGTCCTCCGCTCATTACCTGTAGTACTGGCTCCTCTGTCCTCCACTCATTACCTGTAGTACTGGCTCCTCTGTCCTCCACTCATTACCTGTAGTACTGGCTCCTCTGTCCTCCACTCATTATCTGTAGTACTGGCTCCTCTGTCCTCCGCTCATTACCTGTAGTACTGGCTCCTCTGTCCTCCACTCATTACCTGTAGTACTGGCTCCTCTGTCCTCCACCCATTACCTGTAGTACTGGCTCCTCTGTCCTCCACTCATTACCGGTAGTACTGGCTCCTCTGTCCTCCACTCATTACCTGTAGTACTGGCTCCTCTGTCCTCCACTCATTACCTGTAGTACTGGCTCCTCTGTCCTCCGCTCATTACCAGTACTACTGGCTCCTCTGTCCTCCACTCATTACCTGTAGTACTGGCTCCTCTGTCCTCCACTCATTACCTGTAGTACTGGCTCCTCTGTCCTCCACTCATTACCTGTAGCACTGGCTCCTCCGTCCTCCACTCATTACCTGTACTACTGGCTCCTCCGTCCTCCACTCATTACCTGTAGTACTGGCTCCTCTGTCCTCCACTCATTACCAGTAGTACTGGCTCCTCTGTCCTCCACTCATTACCTGTACTACTGGCTCCTCTGTCTTCCACTCATTACCTGTAGTACTGGCTCCTCTGTCCTCCACCCATTACCTGTAGTACTGGCTCCTCTGTCCTCCACTCATTACCTGTAGTACTGGCTCCTCTGTCCTCCACTCATTACCTGTAGTACTGGCTCCTCTGTCCTCCACTCATTACCTGTAGTACTGGCTCCTCTGTCCTCCGCTCATTACCTGTAGTACTGGCTCCTCTGTCCTCCGCTCATTACCTGTAGTACTGGCTCCTCTGTCCTCCACTCATTACCTGTAGTACTGGCTCGTCTGTCCTCCGCTCATTACCTGTAGTACTGCTCCTCAGTCCTCCACTCATTACCTGTAGTACTGGCTCCTCTGTACTCCACTCATTACCTGTAGTACTGGCTCCTCTGTCCTCCACTCATTACCTGTAGCACTGGCTCCTCCGTCCTCCACTCATTACCTGTACTACTGGCTCCTCTGTCCTCCACTCATTACCTGTAGTACTGGCTCCTCTGTCCTCCACTCATTACCAGTAGTACTGGCTCCTCTGTCCTCCACTCATTACCTGTACTACTGGCTCCTCTGTCCTCCACTCATTACCTGTAGTACTGGCTCCTCTGTCCTCCACCCATTACCTGTAGTACTGGCTCCTCTGTCCTCCACTCATTACCTGTAGTACTGGCTCCTCTGTCCTCCACTCATTACCTGTAGTACTGGCTCCTCTGTCCTCCACTCATTACCTGTAGTACTGGCTCCTCTGTCCTCCGCTCATTACCTGTAGTACTGGCTCCTCCGTCCTCCACTCATTACCTGTACTACTGGCTCCTCTGTCCTCCACTCATTACCTGTAGTACTGGCTCCTCTGTCCTCCACTCATTACCTGTAGTACTGGCTCCTCTGTCCTCCACTCATTACCTGTAGTACTGGCTCCTCTGTCCTCCACTCATTACCTGTAGTACTGGCTCCTCTGTCCTCCACTCATTACCTGTAGTACTGGCTCCTCTGTCCTCCACTCATTACCTGTAGTACTGGCTCCTCTGTCCTCCACTCATTACCTGTAATCCTGGCTCCTCTGTCCTCCACTCATTACCTGTAGTACTGGCTCCTCTGTCCTCCACTCATTATCTGTAGTCCTGGCTCCTCTGTCCTCCACTCATTACCTGTAGTACTGGCTCCTCTGTCCTCCACTCATTACCTGTAGTACTGGCTCCTCTGTCCTCCACTCATTACCTGTAGTACTGGCTCCTCTGTTCTCCACTCATTACCTGTAGTACTGGCTCCTCTGTCCTCCACTCATTATCTGTAGTACTGGCTCCTCTGTCCTCCACTCATTACCTGTAGTACTGGCACCTCTGTCCTCCACTCATTACCTGTAGTACTGGCTCCTCTGTCCTCCGCTCATTACCTGTAGTACTGACTCCTCTGTCCTCCACTCATTACCTGTAGTACTGGCTCCTCTGTCCTCCACTCATTACCTGTAGTACTGGCTCCTCTGTCCTCCACTCATTACCTGTAGAACTGGCTCCTCTGTCCTCCACTCATTACCAGTAGTACTGGCTCCTCTGTCCTCCACTCATTACCTGTAGTACTGGCTCCTCTGTCCTCCACTCATTACCTGTAGTACTGGCTCCTCTGTCCTCCACTCATTACCTGTAGTACTGGCTCCTCTGTCCTCCACTAATTACCTGTAGTACTGGCTCCTCTGTCCTCCGCTCATTACCTGTAGTACTGGCTCCTCTGTCCTCCCTCATTACCTGTAGTACTGGCTCCTCTGTCCTCCACTCATTACCTGTAGTACTGGCTCCTCTGTCCTCCACTCATTACCTGTAGTACTGGCTCCTCTGTCCTCCACTCATTACCTGTAGTACTGGCTCCTCTGTCCTCCACTCATTACCTGTAGTACTGGCTCCTCTGTCCTCCACTCATTACCTGTAGTGCTGGCTCCTCTGTCCTCCACTCATTACCTGTAGTACTGGCTCCTCTGTCCTCCACTCATTACCTGTAGTGCTGGCTCCTCTGTCCTCCACTCATTATCTGTAGTACTGGCTCCTCTGTCCTCCACTCATTACCTGTAGTACTGGCACCTCTGTCCTCCACTCATTACCTGTAGTACTGGCTCCTCTGTCCTCCACTCATTACCTGTAGAACTGGCTCCTCTGTCTTCCACTCATTACCTGTAGTACTGGCTCCTCTGTCCTCCACTCATTACCTGTAGTACTGGCTCCTCTGTCCTCCACTCATTACCTGTAATACTGGCTCCTCTGTCCTCCACTCATTACCTGTAGTACTGGCTCCTCTGTCCTCCACTCATTACCTGTAGTGCTGGCTCCTCTGTCCTCCACTCATTACCTGTAGTACTGGCGCCTCTGTCCTCCACTCATTACCTGTAGTACTGGCTCCTCTGTCCTCCGCTCATTACCTGTAGTACTGGCTCCTCTGTCCTCCACTCATTACCTGTAGTACTGGCTCCTCTGTCCTCCACTCATTACCTGTAGTACTGGCTCCTCTGTCCTCCACTCATTACCTGTAGTACTGGCTCCTCTGTCCTCCACTCATTACCTGTAGTACTGGCTCCTCTGTCCTCCACTCATTACCTGTAGTACTGGCTCCTCTGTCCTCCACTCATTACCTGTAGTACTGGCTCCTCTGTCCTCCACTCATTACCTGTAGTACTGGCTCCCCTGTCCTCCACTCATTACCTGTAGTACTGGCTCCTCTGTCCTCCACTCATTACCTGTAGTACTGGCTCCTCTGTCCTCCACTCATTACCTGTAGTACTGGCTCCTCTGTCCTCCACTCATTACCTGTAGTACTGGCTCCTCTGTCCTCCACTCATTACCTGTAGTACTGGCTCCTCTGTCCTCCACTCATTACCTGTAGTACTGGCTCCTCTGTCCTCCACTCATTACCTGTAGTACTGGCTCCTCTGTCCTCCACTCATTACCTGTAGTACTGGCTCCTCTGTCCTCCACTCATTACCTGTAGTGCTGGCTCCTCTGTCCTCCACTCATTACCTGTAGTACTGGCGCCTCTGTCCTCCGCTCATTACCTGTAGTACTGGCTCCTCTGTCCTCCGCTCATTACCTGTAGTACTGGCTCCTCTGTCCTCCACTCATTACCTGTAGTACTGGCTCCTCTGTCCTCCACTCATTACCTGTAGTACTGGCTCCTCTGTCCTCCACTCATTACCTGTAGTACTGGCTCCTCTGTCCTCCACTCATTACCTGTAGTACTGGCTCCTCTGTCCTCCACTCATTACCTGTAGTACTGGCTCCTCTGTCCTCCACTCATTACCTGTAGTACTGGCTCCTCTGTCCTCCACTCATTACCTGTAGTACTGGCTCCCCTGTCCTCCACTCATTACCTGTAGTACTGGCTCCTCTGTCCTCCACTCATTACCTGTAGTACTGGCTCCTCTGTCCTCCACTCATTACCTGTAGTACTGGCTCCTCTGTCCTCCACTCATTACCTGTAGTACTGGCTCCTCTGTCCTCCACTCATTACCTGTAGTACTGGCTCCTCTTTCCTCCACTCATTACCTGTAGTCCTGGCTCCTCTGTCCTCCACTCATTACCTTTAGTACTGGCTCCTCTGTGCTCCACTTATTACCTGTAGTGCTGGCTCCTCTGTCCTCCACTCATTACCTGTAGTACTGGCTCCTCTGTCCTCCACTCATTACCTGTAGTGCTGGCTCCTCTGTCCTCCACTCATTACCTGTAGTACTGGCTCCTCTGTCCTCCACTCATTACCTGTAGTACTGGCTCCTTTGTCCTCCGCTCATTACCTGTAGTACTGGCTCCTCTGTCCTCCACTCATTACCTGTAGTACTGGCTCCTTTGTCCTCCACTCATTACCTGTAGTACTGGCTCCTCTGTCCTCCACTCATTACCTGTAGTACTGGCTCCTCTGTCCTCCACTCATTACCTGTAGTACTGGCTCCTCTGTCCTCCACTCATTACCTGTAGTACTGGCTCCTCTGTCCTCCACTCATTACCTGTAGTGCTGGCTCCTCTGTCCTCCACTCATTACCCGTAGTACTGGCTCCTCTGTCCTCCACTCATTACCTGTAGTACTGATTCCTCTGTCCTCCACTCATTACCTGTAGTACTGGCTCCTCTGTCCTCCACTCATTACCTGTAGTGCTGGCTCCTCTGTCCTCCACTCATTACCTGTAGTACTGGCTCCTCTGTCCTCCACTCATTACCTGTAGTACTGGATCCTCTGTCCTCCACTCATTACCTGTAGCACTGGCTCCTCTGTCCTCCACTCATTACCTGTAGTACTGGCTCCTCTGTCCTCCACTCATTACCTGTAGTGCTGGCTCCTCTGTCCTCCACTCATTACCTGTAGTGCTGGCTCCTCTGTCCTCCACTCATTACCTGTAATACTGGCTCCTCTGTCCTCCACTCATTAAGTGTAGTACTGGCTTCTCTGTCCTCCACTCATTACCTGTAGTACTGGCTCCTCTGTCCTCCACTCATTACCTGTAGTACTGGCTCATCTGTCTTCCACTCATTACCTGTAGTACTGGCTCCTCTGTCCTCCACTCATTACCTGTAATACTGGCTCCTCTGTCCTCCACTCATTACCTGTAGTACTGGCTCCTCTGTCCTCCACCCATTACCTGTAGTACTGGCTCCTCTGTCCTCCACTCATTACCTGTAGTACTGTCTCCTCTGTCCTCCACTCATTACCTGTAGTACTGGCTCCTCTGTCCTCCACTCATTACCTGTAGTACTGGCTCCTCTGTCCTCCACTCATTACCTGTAGTACTGGCTCCTCTGTCCTCCGCTCATTACCTGTAGTACTGGCTCCTCTGTCCTCCACTCATTACCTGTAGTACTGGCTCCTCTGTCCTCCACTCATTACCTGTAGTGCTGGCTCCTCTGTCCTCCACTCATTACCTGTAGTACTGGCTCCTCTGTCCTCCACTCATTACCTGTAATACTGGCTCCTCTGTCCTCCACTCATTACCTGTAGTACTGGCTCCTCTGTCCTCCACTCATTACCTGTAGTACTGGCTCCTCTGTCCTCCACTCATTACCTGTAGTACTGGCTCCTCTGTCCTCCACTCATTACCTGTAGTACTGGCTCCTCTGTCTTCCACTCATTACCTGTAGTACTCGCTCCTCTGTCCTCCACTCATTACCTGTAGTACTGGCTCCTCTGTCCTCCACTCATTACCTGTAGTACTGGCTCCTCTGTCCTCCACTCATTACCTGTAGTACTGGCTACTCTGTCCTCCACTCATTATCTGTAGTACTGGCTCCTCTGTCCTCCACTCATTACCTGTAGCACTGGCTCCTCTGTCCTCCACCCATTACCTGTAGTACTGGCTCCTCTGTCCTCCACTCATTACCTGTAGTACTGGCTCCTCTGTCCTCCACCCATTACCTGTAGTACTGGCTCCTCTGTCCTCCACTCATTACCTGTAGTACTGGCTCCTCTGTCCTCCACTCATTACCTGTAGTACTGGCTCCTCTGTCCTCCGCTCATTACCTGTAGTACTGGCTCCTCTGTCCTCCACTCATTACCTGTAGTACTGGCTCCTCTGTCCTCCACTCATTACCTGTAGTACTGACTCCTCTGTCCTCCACTCATTACCTGTAGTACTGGCTCCTCTGTCCTCCACTCATTACCTGTAGTACTGGCTCCTCTGTCCTCCACTCATTACCTGTAGTACTGGCTCCTCTGTCCTCCGCTCATTACCTGTAGTACTGGCTCCTCTGTCCTCCACTCATTACCTGTAGTACTGGCTCCTCTGTCCTCCACTCATTACCTGTAGTACTGGCTCCTCTGTCCTCCACTCATTATCTGTAGTACTGGCTCCTCTGTCCTCCACTCATTACCTGTAGTACTGGCTCCTCTGTCCTCCACTCATTACCTGTAGTACTGGCTCCTCTGTCCTCCGCTCATTACCTGTAGTACTGGCTCCTCTGTCCTCCACTCATTACCTGTAGTACTGGCTCCTCTGTCCTCCACTCATTACCTGTAGTACTGGCTCCTCTGTCCTCCACTCATTACCTGTAGTGCTGGCTCCTCTGTCCTCCGCTCATTACCTGTAGTACTGGCTCCTCTGTCCTCCGCTCATTACCTGTAGTACTGGCTCCTCTGTCCTCCACTCATTACCTGTAGTGCTGGCTCCTCTGTCCTCCACTCATTACCTGTAGTACTGGCTCCTCTGTCCTCCACTCATTATCTGTAGTACTGGCTCCTCTGTCCTCCGCTCATTACCTGTAGTACTGGCTCCTCTGTCCTCCACTCATTACCTGTAGTACTGGCTCCTCTGTCCTCCGCTCATTACCTGTAGTACTGGCTCCTCTGTCCTCCACTCATTACCTGTAGTACTGGCTCCTCTGTCCTCCGCTCATTACCTGTAGTACTGGCTCCTCTGTCCTCCACTCATTACCTGTAGTACTGGCTCCTCTGTCCTCCACTCATTACCTGTAGTACTGGCTCCTCTGTCCTCCGCTCATTACCTGTAGTACTGGCTCCTCTGTCCTCCACTCATTACCTGTAGTACTGGCTCCTCTGTCCTCCGCTCATTACCTGTAGTACTGGTTCCTCTGTCCTCCGCTCATTACCTGTAGTACTGGCTCCTCTGTCCTCCACTCATTACCTGTAGTACTGGCTCCTCTGTCCTCCACTCATTACCTGTAGTACTGGCTCCTCTGTCCTCCACTCATTACCTGTAGTACTGGCTCCTCTGTCCTCCACTCATTACCTGTAGTACTGGTGTCTGTTTGAACTTGTTATCAGTATAAAAGACACCTGTTCACAACCTCAAACAGTCACACTCCAAACACCACTATGGTGAAGACCAAAGAGCTGTCGAAGGACACCAGAAACAACACTGTAGCCCTGCACCAGGCTGGGAAGACTGAATCTGCAATAGGCAAGCCGCTTGGTGTGAAGAAATTAACTGTGGGAGCAATAATTAGAAGATGGAAGACATACAAAACCACTGATAATCTCCCTCGATCTGGGGCTCCACGCAAGATCTCACCCCGTGGGGTCAAAATGATCTCAAGAACGGTGAGCAAAAATCCCAGAACCACACGGGGAGACCTAGTAAATGACCGGCAGAGAGCTGGGACCAACGTTTCACAGGCTACCATCAGTAATACACTACGCCGCCAGGGACTCAGATCCTGCAGTACCAGACGTGTCCCCCTGCTTAAGCCATTACATGTCCGGGCCCGTCTGAAGAGAGAATTTGGATGATCCAGAAGAGTAATGGGAGAATGTCATATGGTCAGATGAAACCAAAGTAGAACTGTTTGGTAGAAACACAACTCGTCGTGTTTGGAGGAGAAAAAATGCTGAGTTGCATACAAAGAACACCATACCTACTGTGAAGCATGGGGGTGGCAACATCATGCTTTGGGGTTGTTTCTCTGCCAAGGGACCAGGGCGACTGATCCGTGTACATGAAAGAATGAATGGGGCCATGTATCGTGAGATTTTGAGGGCAAACCTCCTTCCATCAGCAAGGGCATTGAAGATGAAACGTGGCTGGGTCTTTCAGCATGACAATGATCCCAAGCACACTGCCTGGGTAATGAAGGAGTGGCTTCGTAAGAAGCATTTCAAGGTCCTGGAGTGGCCTAGCCAGTCTCCAGATCTAAACCCTATAGAAAACCTTTGGAGGGAGTTGAAAGTCCGTGTTTCCCAGCAACAGCCCCAAAACATCACTGCTCTATAGGAGATCTACATGGAGGAATGGGCCGACATACCAGCAACAGTGTGTGCCAACCTTGTGAAGACTTACAGAAAACGTTTCACCTCTGTCATTGCCAACAAAGGATATATAACAAAGTATTGAGGTGAACTTTTGTAATTGATCAAATACTTATGACTCGCCCTCCCTGAGCAAATTGGGGGATACTCGGAGCCGGGCCTTGCGGATGTTGCGGGGGGGGATGCAGTCGTGGCCTATACCCGTTCCGTGCCCAGGGCTGTCACATAAAAAATGGACTTTCTGGATGAGTGGTTGTTCGACTACGCCACCTGTGGTTTCTGGTGAAGGCCACCAGCGCTGTGACAGTCCTCTGAGGCTGGTGTTCTGGCAGCTCGGTTGGTACTACTCCCCACAGGCGGAGTAGGCCTCAGGGCAGTGAATGTTGAACTGTGTGGAGGAATGGAGGGTGCAGTGCCACGCAGGAATAAACAAGGGGAGGCGGTGAATGAAGTCATCCGGGTCTTTACTCACTTTAGATGAACTTTCAGCCGCAAAGCTTCTCTCTGCTACACACAGCGTACTGCGGCCACTGGGTAGGGGGTTCAGCACTTCCCAGGTAGATCAGGAGCACCTGTCAAGACCCCGTCAGTGTGTTCCTCTCCTTCTCCTTCTTCTCCCCGCTTGTGTTCCTCCCTGGGATCCACTAAGCCGCCGGGCTTTTCTGACTGAGACTTGAAGTGACAAAGTCAGATATCGGGGGCCGGTCACCCCTCTTGCAGCAGGAGTCCCTCTGACTAGGCCAGAGTAAAGAATACAGGTGGTGACTCCGCTCCGTCCGTATCCCCCTGGGATCCTTTTGCCTGTGGAGCCTATCTCCTCCGCTCCCCTCCAAGGCCTTCTTAGGTCAGGACCTTGACCGGGTAGAGACACTGGTTAACTCTGACCTGCTCCTCGTCTCAAGGCCAGAGAACGAGAACCGCGAACCTTCCGCCAGCTACAGCCTCTTGCTGGATCCTGACAGAAGACCCTCAATCAAAGATCTTGAACTTAAGATGGCCGTAGATTAAATATGAATCTATAAGTGTTTCCTAAAAGTGTGTCCTCCACCCTCACCCACTACATGGTTCCCCCTATCTTTGGTTCCCCCCATCTCCTCTATCCCGGGCCGGGGCAGCACCCTGGTGCATTTAGGCCCCCTGCAGGACAGGAGTGGTGTAGAGTGGTGAAGTGGTGTCCTGAGAGATGCTCCATCCTTACCCGGAAGAGGAGATACCACACCTCTATCTGAGGTGCAGTACCCCTGTGGCGACTGAACCCTCAGGGGCGCCACATTCCTCCCCCGGTGAAACACAGCACGTCCGCGGGCTTCAATAGAGTAAAGAGTTGGTAGACATTCACATTTTACAAGTTTTTTGTAAACATGAAACAATCTTCCCTTTATGGGAGGTTAGGACACTTTTAAAGTTGCATGATATATATACAGTGCTGGCCAAAAGTATTGGCACCCCTGCAATTCTGTCAGATAATACTCAGTTTCTTCCTGAAAATGATTGCAATCACAAATTCTTTGATATTATTCTCTTCATTTAATTTGTCTTCAATGAAAAAAACACAAAAAGAATTGTCCTAAAGCCAAATTGGATATAATTCCACACCAAACCTAAAAAAGGGGGTGGACAAAAGTATTGGCACCCTTTGAAAAATCATGTGATGCTTCTCTAATTCATGTAATTAACAGCACCTGTAACTTACCTGTGGCACCTAACAGGTGTTGGCAATAACTAAATCACACTTGCAGCCAGTTAACATGGATTAAAGTTGACTCAACCTCTGTCCTGTGTCCTTGTGTGTACCACATTGAGCATGGAGAAAAGAAAGAAGACCAAAGAACTGTCTGAGGACTTGAGAAACCAAATTGTGAGGAAGCGTGAGCAATCTCAAGGCTACAAGTCCATCTCCAAAGACCTGAATGTTCCTGTGTCTTCCGTACGCAGTGTCATCAAGAAGTGTAAAGCCCATGGCACTGTGGCTAACCTCCCTAGATGTGGACGGAAAAGAAAAATTGACGAGAGATTTCAATGCAAGATTGTGCGGATGGTGGATAAAGAACCTCGACTAACATCCAAACAAGTTCAAGCTGCCCTGCAGTCCGAGGGTACAACAGTGTCAACCCGTACTATCCGTCGACGTCTGAATGAAAAGGGACTGTATGGTAGGATACCCAGGAAGACCCCACTTCTTACCCCGAGACATAAAAAAGCCAGGCTGGAGTTTGCCAAAACTTACCTGAGAAAGCCTAAAACGTTTTGGAAGAATGATCTCTGGTCAGATGAGACAAAAGTAGAGCTTTTTGGGAAAAAGCATTAACATAGAGTGTACAGGAAAAAAAAGAGGCATTCAAAGAAAAAAACACGGTCCCTACAGTCAAACATGGCGGAGGTTCCCTGATGTTTTGGGGTTGCTTTGCTGCCTCTGGCACTGGACTGCTTGACCGTGTGCATGGCATTACGAAGTCTGAAGACTACCAACAAATTTTGCAGCATAATGTAGGGCCCAGTGTGAGAAAGCTGGGTCTCCCTCAGAGATCATGGGTCTTCCAGCAGGACAATGACCCAAAACACACTTCCAAAAGCACTATAAAATGGTTTGAGAGAAAGCACTGGAGACTTCTAAGGTGGCCAGCAATGAGTCCAGACCTGAATCCCATAGAACACCTGTGGAGAGATCTCAAAATGGCAGTTTGGAGAAGGCACCCTTCAAATATCAGGGACCTGGAGCAGTTTGCCAAAGAAGAATGGTCTACAATTCCAGCAGAGCATTGTAAGAAACTCATTGATGGTTACCGGATGCGGTTGTTCCCAGTTATTTTGGCTAAAGGTTGTGCAACCAAGTATTAGGCTGAGGGTGCCAATACTTTTGTCCGGCCCATTTTTGGAGTTTTGTGTGAAATGATCAATGATTTCATTTTTGCTTCATTCTCTTTTGTGTTTTTTCCTTGCAAGAAAATTAAATGAAGATAATAAGACCAAAGAATTTGTGACTGCAGTCATTTTCAGAAAGAAACTGAGTATTATCTGACAGAATTGCAGGGGTGCCAATACTTTTGGCCAGCACTGTATATATATAATATAAATATAGAAAAACATCAAAGAGACATTATGCATGTAAACAGTACTGTAGAAAATACGGTAGAAAGTGTCAGTTCAGCAGCATGAGGGACCTGTCCCAAACCCTCAACGTAGGCCCTGGGGTGGCTGCAGGGCATGGAGATCCTGAGTTGGACCTCCAGGAGAGCCACTCCAGACAGGTTTTGCTTTTGAGGTCTGAGGTAGAAGCGGTTTTGCATAAAACCAATAGGGAGCACCTAAATAGATGCAAACTATTTACAAAGTTAGTCTGTCTACTGCTTAGCGTCCACAGGGACAAATGTCTTTCTCAACTGGATCCGGGTGTAGAAAAGAGAACAAAGAACAGTTCACACAACAGGGAGATGCATCTCCCGGGGCTGCTCAAAAGTGGTATCCCCACCGGGGAAATGGCTCATCTTTCCCAACGGAGCCTGACTGGTCCTCTGTAGGTAGATGGGTGGGGGTATCCTCCTTAAATACCCTGTGGACGTTCAGGGCATACCACCCACGCTCCCCATGGTGGTGGGTGTAAGACACCAAATCGCCTGGGTAGAGGTTCCGGCCAGGGTGGCCCTGCTCCAGCCGCGGCTCGACGTCCCGCCGAGTGACAAACACGTCTCGGTTGAACTGTGGGCTGCGGATGAAGCCCCATCCTGCTACCTGGTGGTAGCGCACAATAACGCCTTCTTCCCGGGGGCTTGGACGGGTGGCCTCCGCCTGACGGGCCTGCGTTTTAGCAGCCTTGGCACGCACCTCCAGACGCTCACAGCGGACCCTCCTGTCGCGCCGCTCCTTCTCGAACTGTAGGAGCTCTTTCCTGCAAGTGTCCTCCCGCCTACGCGCTTCGGCCTGGGTCTCCCGGGGGAAGCCTATCAGATCGCCTCCCCGGTTATCCCGGGCAAACTCTTCGGCCGCTTGGCAGGTGACCGGGGGCGTGGGTAGCGGCTGTAACAGGGGTTGCTGCGGGCCCTCTGTTGGTGCGGACCAGTCCGGGTTGGGGCAGGTGTTCACCCAGGTAAGTGCAGGCGGTTCTGGCACAGTAGTCGGGAGGCATAGCAGGTCTCCGGTAGTGGCGGTGGCTTGGGCCTCTGCCTCTGGAGCCAGGAGCTGCTCCCAGATGATGGCGCCCGGGGATAGGGGTGCCGGCAGGATATTCAGGAGGGCTTTGGTGCGTCCCGCGCCCGGGATAAGGGTTTGAGTCTTACCTGCACTTGGGCTGCACAGGGCCTCCTGGACTTCCTCCGCCTGGGCTGGAGCCTCACTTGTCAGGCACGACGAGCTCTGGCGGCGGGCCTTGATCCTCCACAACACTTCTTCTCTCCACCTCCGGGTCAGGTCCTGCGTTTCACCACGGAGGAACTCGGCCTCCTCCGTGGTCAAGTAGATTCCCTCTATAGTGAGGGGAGTAGCAGCAGGTGAGCCAGCGATGGAGGACATCTCCTTTGCTGCTTCCATCTTTGCTGCTGGGTGCGGTCTGTTTCTCCTCCTCCTTTTGGGGCGGCTCCAGGGCGGCTGGCCGACGAGCACTCCTTGGGACGTCCCATCGGTCTTGACGGACACTACTATGCGGACTGTCTCTGCTGGAGGGGGCGGTCTGCACTTTTGGCGCCATTGGGGAGCCAGGCCCACGATGGGAGGACTTTGGTTGCTGTTGTTTTTGCGCATAATGGCGTCCGTTCTTCCTGGGCGGACGCCACATTGGGTGTGAAACGACAGTCTTTTTTTTGTGAAAAGGCGCACAGTACCCGTCGACAATGGGGGTTATCCTCTTCCGTTGCTGCAGGCACGATATCCTGCCGACTACGCCAAGTAGTGACTCGCCCTCCCTGAGCAAATTGGGGGATACTCGGAGCCGGGCCTTGCGGATGTTGCACCCTGGTGCATTTAGGCCCCCTACAGGACAGGAGTGGTGTAGTGTTGAGTGGTGAAGTGGTGTCCTGAGAGATGCTCCATCCTTACCTGGAAGAGGAGATACCACACCACATCTGAGGTGTAGTACCCCTGTGGCGACTGAACCCTCAGGGGCGCCACACTTATTTTCCACCAAAATTTAAAAAAAAATTCTTTCCAAATCAGACAATGTGATTTTCAGGATTTGTTTTCCCATTTTGTCTCTCATGGTCGAGGTCGACCTATGATGTCAATTACAGGCCTCGCTCATCTTTTTAAGTGGGAGAACTTGCACAATTGGTGGCTGACTAAATACTTTTTCCAACACTATATTACAATGTTAATCACCGACAGCACAATGATGGCGTCCGTGTGCTGTCTGTGATTTTGACGGACCCACAGATTTATATGGGTAATCAATTTCTTTAGTAGTGAAGTGTATAGTAAAAATGACGATATCCTAAGAAGCCTAACCACTTGCTCAGGTCCTGAGCCAGCTCTATACACCGATGACATGCCCAATATGCAGACTTGACCGACCCCATTTTTCGCACTGCTGTTTGGATCTGGCCTTAAAGGGAATCTGTCACCCCCTGGGACTTATCTGACCTCTAAAATGACAGGACCTGGCCATAATACAGGACATGGGCGTTGGGCTTTTTACATTGTAAATGTTGCTGCACAGCGCCTCTATTACTTTTTTTGTCACTTTTCACACAACTGTTTTAGCTTGATTGCACTAAAGTGAACAGATACAGGTGAGGTGTGGATATGCCACACACAGGTCCAACTCTTGTTAAGGGGTTAGCCACTACTTGTACTATAAAAAAAGAGAAAAGAAACATTCCAGCACTGCATGTCCTCTAGTTCTGTCTGGTACCGTCTCCCGGGCAGTCCAGCACTGCATGTCCTTTGGTTCTGTCTGGTACCATCTCCCGGGCAGTCCAGCACTGCGTGTCCTCTAGTTCTGTCTGGTACCATCTCCCGGGCAGTCCAGCACTGCATGTCCTCTAGTTCTGTCTGGTACAATCTCCGGGCAGTCCAGCACTGCGTGTCCTCTGGTTCTGTCTGGCACCGTCTCCCGGGCAGTCCAGCACTGCATGTCCTCTGGTTCTGTCTGGTACAATCTCCGGGCAGTCCAGCACTGCGTGTCCTCTGGTTCTGTCTGGTACCGTCTCCCGGGTAGTCCAGCACTGCATGTCCTCTGGTTCTGTCTGGTACAATCTCCGGGCAGTCCAGCACTGCATGTCCTCTGGTTCTGTCTGGTACCGTCTCCCGGGCAGTCCAGCACTGCATGTCCTCTGGTTCTGTCTGGTACAATCTCCGGGCAGTCTAGCACTGCGTGTCCTCTGGTTCTGTCTGGTACCGTCTCCCGGGCAGTCCAGCACTGCGTGTCCTCTGGTTCTGTCTGGTACCGTCTCCCAGGCAGTCCAGCACTGCATGTCCTCTGGTTCTGTCTGGTACCGTCTCCCGGGCAGTCCAGCACTGCATGTCCTCTGGTTCTGTCTGGTACCATCTCCCGGGCAGTCCAGCACTGCGTGTCCTCTAGTTCTGTCTGGTTCTGTCTCCTGGGCAGTCCAGCACTGCATGTCCTCTGGTTCTGTCTGGTACACTCTCCCGGGCAGTCCAGCACTGCGTGTCCTCTGGTTCTGTCTGGTACCGTCTCCTGGGCAGTCCAGCACTGCATGTCCTCTAGTTCTGTCTGGTACCGTCTCCTGGGCAGTCCAGCACTGCGTGTCCTCTGGTTCTGTCTGGTACCGTCTCCTGGGCAGTCCAGCACTGCATGTCCTTTAGTTCTGTCTGGTACCGTCTCCCGGGCAGTCCAGCACTGCATGTCCTCTAGTTCTGTCTGGTACAATCTCCGGGCAGTCCAGCACTGCATGTCCTCTAGTTCTGTCTGGTACCATCTCCCGGGCAGTCCAGCACTGCGTGTCCTCTGGTTCTGTCTGGTACAATCTCCGGGCAGTCCAGCACTGCGTGTCCTCTGGTTCTGTCTGGTACCGTCTCCCGGGCAGTCCAGCACTGCATGTCCTCTGGTTCTGTCTGGTACAATCTCCGGGCAGTCCAGCACTGCGTGTCCTCTGGTTCTGTCTGGTACAATCTCCGGGCAGTCCAGCACTGCGTGTCCTCTGGTTCTGTCTGGTACCGTCTCCTGGGCAGTCCAGCACTGCATGTCCTCTAGTTCTGTCTGGTACAATCTCCGGGCAGTCCAGCACTGCGTGTCCTCTGGTTCTGTCTGGTACAATCTCCAGGCAGTCCAGCACTGCGTGTCCTCTGGTTCTGTCTGGTACCGTCTCCCGGGTAGTCCAGCACTGCATGTCCTCTGGTTCTGTCTGG
Source organism: Phyllobates terribilis (assembly GCF_046119375.1). Classification (NCBI taxonomy): domain Eukaryota; kingdom Metazoa; phylum Chordata; class Amphibia; order Anura; family Dendrobatidae; genus Phyllobates; species Phyllobates terribilis. The sequence continues at coordinate 95,380,427 of NW_027362772.1, forward strand.
TACAATCTCCGGGCAGTCCAGCACTGCATGTCCTCTGGTTCTGTCTGGTACCGTCTCCCGGGCAGTCCAGCACTGCATGTCCTCTAGTTCTGTCTGGTACAATCTCCGGGCAGTCTAGCACTGCGTGTCCTCTGGTTCTGTCTGGTACCGTCTCCCGGGCAGTCCAGCACTGCATGTCCTCTGGTTCTGTCTGGTACCGTCTCCTGGGCAGTCCAGCACTGCATGTCCTCTGGTTCTGTCTGGTACCATCTCCCGGGCAGTCCAGCACTGCGTGTCCTCTAGTTCTGTCTGGTTCTGTCTCCTGGGCAGTCCAGCACTGCATGTCCTCTGGTTCTGTCTGGTACACTCTCCCGGGCAGTCCAGCACTGCGTGTCCTCTGGTTCTGTCTGGTACCGTCTCCTGGGCAGTCCAGCACTGCATGTCCTCTAGTTCTGTCTGGTACCGTCTCCTGGGCAGTCCAGCACTGCGTGTCCTCTGGTTCTGTCTGGTACCGTCTCCTGGGCAGTCCAGCACTGCATGTCTTCTAGTTCTGTCTGGTACCGTCTCCTGGGCAGTCCAGCACTGCGTGTCCTCTGGTTCTGTCTGGTACCGTCTCTTGGGCAGTCCAGCACTGCATGTCCTCTAGTTCTGTCTGGTACCGTCTCCCGGGCAGTCCAGCACTGCATGTCCTCTGGTTCTGTCTGGTACCGTCTCCCGGGCAGTCCAGCACTGCATGTCCTCTGGTTCTGTCTGGTACAATCTCCGGGCAGTCCAGCACTGCATGTCCTCTAGTTCTGTCTGGTACAATCTCCGGGCAGTCCAGCACTGCGTGTCCTCTGGTTCTGTCTGGTGCCGTCTCCCGGGCAGTCCAGCACTGCATGTCCTCTAGTTCTGTCTGGTACAATCTCCGGGCAGTCCAGCACTGCATGTCCTCTAGTTCTGTCTGGTACCATCTCTCGGGCAGTCCAGCACTGCATGTCCTCTAGTTCTGTCTGGTACAATCTCCGGGCAGTCCAGCACTGCATGTCCTCTAGTTCTGTCTGGTACCGTCTCCTGGGCAGTCCAGCACTGCGTGTCCTCTGGTTCTGTCTGGTACCGTCTCCCGGGCAGTCCAGCACTGCATGTCCTCTGGTTCTGTCTGGTACCGTCTCCTGGGCAGTCCAGCACTGCATGTCCTCTAGTTCTGTTTGGTACAATCTCCGGGCAGTCCAGCACTGCATGTCCTCTAGTTCTGTCTGGTACCGTCTCCTGGGCAGTCCAGCACTGCGTGTCCTCTGGTTCTGTCTGGTACAATCTCCGGGCAGTCTAGCACTGCGTGTCCTCTGGTTCTGTCTGGTACCGTCTCCCGGGCAGTCCAGCACTGCATGTCCTCTGGTTCTGTCTGGTACCGTCTCCCGGGCAGTCCAGCACTGCATGTCCTCTAGTTCTGTCTGGTACCGTCTCCTGGGCAGTCCAGCACTGCGTGTCCTCTGGTTCTGTCTGGTACCGTCTCCTGGGCAGTCCAGCACTGCATGTCCTCTAGTTCTGTCTGGTACCGTCTCCTGGGCAGTCCAGCACTGCGTGTCCTCTGGTTCTGTCTGGTACCGTCTCCTGGGCAGTCCAGCACTGCATGTCCTCTAGTTCTGTCTGGTACCGTCTCCCGGGCAGTCCAGCACTGCATGTCCTTTAGTTCTGTCTGGTACCGTCTCCCGGGCAGTCCAGCACTGCATGTCCTCTGGTTCTGTCTGGTACCGTCTCCCGGGCAGTCCAGCACTGCATGTCCTCTGGTTCTGTCTGGTACAATCTCCAGGCAGTCCAGCACTGCATGTCCTCTAGTTCTGTCTGGTACAATCTCCGGGCAGTCCAGCACTGCGTGTCCTCTGGTTCTGTCTGGTGCCGTCTCCCGGGCAGTCCAGCACTGCATGTCCTCTAGTTCTGTCTGGTACAATCTCCGGGCAGTCCAGCACTGCATGTCCTCTAGTTCTGTCTGGTACCGTCTCCTGGGCAGTCCAGCACTGCGTGTCCTCTGGTTCTGTCTGGTACCGTCTCCCGGGCAGTCCAGCACTGCATGTCCTCTGGTTCTGTCTGGTACCGTCTCCTGGGCAGTCCAGCACTGCATGTCCTCTAGTTCTGTCTGGTACAATCTCCGGGCAGTCCAGCACTGCATGTCCTCTAGTTCTGTCTGGTACCGTCTCCTGGGCAGTCCAGCACTGCGTGTCCCCTGGTTCTGTCTGGTACAATCTCCGGGCAGTCTAGCACTGCATGTCCTCTGGTTCTGTCTGGTACCGTCTCCCGGGCAGTCCAGCACTGCATGTCCTCTGGTTCTGTCTGGTACCGTCTCCCGGGCAGTCCAGCACTGCATGTCCTCTGGTTCTGTCTGGTACCATCTCCCGGGCAGTCCAGCACTGCGTGTCCTCTAGTTCTGTCTGGTTCTGTCTCCTGGGCAGTCCAGCACTGCATGTCCTCTGGTTCTGTCTGGTACACTCTCCCGGGCAGTCCAGCACTGCGTGTCCTCTGGTTCTGTCTGGTACCGTCTCCTGGGCAGTCCAGCACTGCATGTCCTCTAGTTCTGTCTGGTACCGTCTCCTGGGCAGTCCAGCACTGCGTGTCCTCTGTTTCTGTCTGGTACCGTCTCCTGGGCAGTCCAGCACTGCATGTCCTCTAGTTCTGTCTGGTACCGTCTCCTGGGCAGTCCAGCACTGCGTGTCCTCTGGTTCTGTCTGGTACCGTCTCCTGGGCAGTCCAGCACTGCATGTCCTCTAGTTCTGTCTGGTACCGTCTCCCGGGCAGTCCAGCACTGCATGTCCTTTAGTTCTGTCTGGTACCGTCTCCCGGGCAGTCCAGCACTGCATGTCCTCTGGTTCTGTCTGGTACCGTCTCCCGGGCAGTCCAGCACTGCATGTCCTCTGGTTCTGTCTGGTACAATCTCCGGGCAGTCCAGCACTGCATGTCCTCTAGTTCTGTCTGGTACAATCTCCGGGCAGTCCAGCACTGCGTGTCCTCTGGTTCTGTCTGGTGCCGTCTCCCGGGCAGTCCAGCACTGCATGTCCTCTAGTTCTGTCTGGTACAATCTCCGGGCAGTCCAGCACTGCATGTCCTCTAGTTCTGTCTGGTACCATCTCTCGGGCAGTCCAGCACTGCATGTCCTCTAGTTCTGTCTGGTACAATCTCCGGGCAGTCCAGCACTGCATGTCCTCTAGTTCTGTCTGGTACCGTCTCCTGGGCAGTCCAGCACTGCGTGTCCTCTGGTTCTGTCTGGTACCGTCTCCCGGGCAGTCCAGCACTGCATGTCCTCTGGTTCTGTCTGGTACCGTCTCCTGGGCAGTCCAGCACTACATGTCCTCTAGTTCTGTCTGGTACAATCTCCGGGCAGTCCAGCACTGCATGTCCTCTAGTTCTGTCTGGTACCGTCTCCTGGGCAGTCCAGCACTGCGTGTCCTCTGGTTCTGTCTGGTACCGTCTCCTGGGCAGTCCAGCACTGCATGTCCTCTGGTTCTGTCTGGTACCGTCTCCTGGGCAGTCCAGCACTGCGTGTCCTCTGGTTCTGTCTGGTACCGTCTCCCCGGCAGTCCAGCACTGCATGTCCTCTAGTTCTGTCTGGTACCGTCTCCTGGGCAGTCCAGCACTGCGTGTCCTCTGGTTCTGTCTGGTACCGTCTCCCGGGCAGTCCAGCACTGCATGTCCTCTAGTTCTGTCTGGTACCGTCTCCTGGGCAGTCCAGCACTGCGTGTCCTCTGGTTCTGTCTGGTACCGTCTCCCGGGCAGTCCAGCACTGCATGTCCTCTAGTTCTGTCTGGTACCGTCTCCCGGGCAGTCCAGCACTGCGTGTCCTCTGGTTCTGTCTGGTACAGTCTCCCGGGCAGTCCAGCACTGAATGTCCTCTGGTTCTGTCTGGTACCATATCTCGGGCAGTCCAGCACTGCATGTCCTCTGGTTCTGTCTGGTACAGTCTCCCGGGCAGTCCAGCACTGCATGTCCTCTGGTTCTGTCTGGTACCGTCTCCTGGGCAGTCCAGCACTGCATGTCCCCTGGTTCTGTCTGGTACAGTCTCCCGGGCAGTCCAGCACTGCATGTCCTCTAGTTCTGTCTGGTACCGTCTCCCGGGCAGTCCAGCACTGCGTGTCCTCTGGTTCTGTCTGGTACCGTCTCCCGGGCAGTCCAGCACTGCGTGTCCTTTGGTTCTGTCTGGTACCGTCTCCCAGGCAGTCCAGCACTGCATGTCCTCTGGTTCTGTCTGGTACCGTCTCCCGGGCAGTCCAGCACTGCATGTCCTCTGGTTCTTTCTGGTACCATCTCCCGGGCAGTCCAGCACTGCGTGTCCTCTAGTTCTGTCTGGTTCTGTCTCCTGGGCAGTCCAGCACTGCATGTCCTCTGGTTCTGTCTGGTACACTCTCCCGGGCAGTCCAGCACTGCGTGTCTTCTGGTTCTGTCTGGTACCGTCTCCTGGGCAGTCCAGCACTGCATGTCCTCTAGTTCTGTCTGGTACCGTCTCCTGGGCAGTCCAGCACTGCGTGTCCTCTGGTTCTGTCTGGTACCGTCTCCTGGGCAGTCCAGCACTGCATGTCCTCTAGTTCTGTCTGGTACCGTCTCCTGGGCAGTCCAGCACTGCGTGTCCTCTGGTTCTGTCTGGTACCGTCTCCTGGGCAGTCCAGCACTGCATGTCCTCTAGTTCTGTCTGGTACCGTCTCCCGGGCAGTCCAGCACTGCATGTCCTTTAGTTCTGTCTGGTACCGTCTCCCGGGCAGTCCAGCACTGCATGTCCTCTGGTTCTGTCTGGTACCGTCTCCCGGGCAGTCCAGCACTGCATGTCCTCTGGTTCTGTCTGGTACAATCTCCGGGCAGTCAGGCACTGCGTGTCCTCTGGTTCTGTCTGGTGCCGTCTCCCGGGCAGTCCAGCACTGCATGTCCTCTAGTTCTGTCTGGTACAATCTCCGGGCAGTCCAGCACTGCGTGTCCTCTGGTTCTGTCTGGTGCCGTCTCCCGGGCAGTCCAGCACTGCATGTCCTCTAGTTCTGTCTGGTACAATCTCCTGGGCAGTCCAGCACTGCATGTCCTCTAGTTCTGTCTGGTACCATCTCTCGGGCAGTCCAGCACTGCATGTCCTCTAGTTCTGTCTGGTACAATCTCCGGGCAGTCCAGCACTGCATGTCCTCTAGTTCTGTCTGGTACCGTCTCCTGGGCAGTCCAGCACTGCGTGTCCTCTGGTTCTGTCTGGTACCGTCTCCCGGGCAGTCCAGCACTGCATGTCCTCTAGTTCTGTCTGGTACCGTCTCCCGGGCAGTCCAGCACTGCGTGTCCTCTGGTTCTGTCTGGTACAGTCTCCCGGGCAGTCCAGCACTGAATGTCCTCTGGTTCTGTCTGGTACCATATCTCGGGCAGTCCAGCACTGCATGTCCTCTGGTTCTGTCTGGTACAGTCTCCCGGGCAGTCCAGCACTGCATGTCCTCTGGTTCTGTCTGGTACCGTCTCCTGGGCAGTCCAGCACTGCATGTCCCCTGGTTCTGTCTGGTACAGTCTCCCGGGCAGTCCAGCACTGCATGTCCTCTAGTTCTGTCTGGTACAATCTCCGGGCAGTCCAGCACTGCATGTCCTCTAGTTCTGTCTGGTACCGTCTCCCGGGCAGTCCAGCACTGCGTGTCCTCTGGTTCTGTCTGGTACCGTCTCCCAGGCAGTCCAGCACTGCGTGTCCTCTGGTTCTGTCTGGTACCGTCTCCCGGGAGTCCAGCACTGCATGTCCTCTGGTTCTGTCTGGTACCGTCTCCCGGGAGTCCAGCACTGCGTGTCCTCTGGTTCTGTCTGGTACCGTCTCCTGGGCAGTCCAGCACTGAGTGTCCTCTGGTTCTGTCTGGTACCGTCTCCCGGGAGTCCAGCACTGCATGTCCTCTGGTTCTGTCTGGTACCGTCTCCCGGGCAGTCCAGCACTGAGTGTCCTCTGGTTCTGTCTGGTACTGTCTCCTGGGCAGTCCAGCACTGCGTGTCCTCTGGTTCTGTCTGGTACCGTCTCCCGAGCAGTCCAGCACTGCGTGTCCTCTGATTCTGTCTGGTACTGTCTACTGGGCAATCCAGCACTGCATGTCCTCTGGTTCTGTCTGGTACCGTCTCCCGGGATTCCAGCACTGCATGTCCTCTGGTTCTGTCTGGTACCGTCTCCTGGGCAGTCCAGCACTGCGTGTCCTCGAGTTCTGTCTGGTACTGTCTCCCGGGCAGTCCAGCACTGCATGTCCTCTGGTTCTGTCTGGTACAATCTCCGGGCAGTCCAGCACTGCATGTCCTCTAGTTCTGTCTGGTACAATCTCCGGGCAGTCCAGCACTGCATGTCCTCTAGTTCTGTCTGGTACCGTCTCCCGGGCAGTCCAGCACTGCATGTCCTCAGGTTCTGTCTGGTACCGTCTCCCGGGAGTCCAGCACTGCATGTCCTCTGGTTCTGTCTGGTACCGTCTCCTGGGCAGTCCAGCACTGAGTGTCCTCTGGTTCTGTCTGGTACTGTCTTCTGGGCAGTCCAGCACTGCGTGTCCTCTGGTTCTGTCTGGTACCGTCTCCCGGGCAGTCCAGCACTGCATGTCCTCTGGTTCTGTCTGGTACCGTCTCCCGGGAGTCCAGCACTGCATGTCCTCTGGTTCTGTCTGGTACCGTCTCCTGGGCAGTCCAGCACTGCGTGTCCTCTGGTTCTGTCTGGTACCGTCTCCCGGGCAGTCCAGCACTGCGTGTCCTCTGGTTCTGTCTGGTACTGTCTCCTGGGCAGTCCAGCACTGCATGTCCTCTGGTTCTGTCTGGTACCGTCTCCTGGGCAGTCCAGCACTGCATGTCCTCTGGTTCTGTCTGGTACAGTCTCCTGGGCAGTCCAGCACTGCATGTCCTCTAGTTCTGTCTGGTTCTGTCTCCCGGGCAGCCCAGCACTGCGTGTCCTCTGGTTCTGTCTGGTACACTCTCCCGGGCAGTCCAGCACTGCGTGTCCTCTGGTTCTGTCTGGTACCGTCTCCTGGGCAGTCCAGCACTGCATGTCCTCTAGTTCTGTCTGGTACCGTCTCCTGGGCAGTCCAGCACTGCATGTCCTCTAGTTCTGTCTGGTACAGTCTCCCGGGCAGTCCAGCACTGCATGTCCTCTAGTTCTGTCTGGTACCGTCTCCCAGGCAGTCCAGCACTGCATGTCCTCTATTTCTGTCTGGTACCGTCTCCCGGGCAGTCCAGCACTGCGCGTCCTCTAGTTCTGTCTGGTACCGTCTCCCAGGCAGTCCAGCACTGCATGTCCTCTAGTTCTGTCTGGTACCGTCTCCCAGGCAGTTCAGCACTGCGTGTCCTCTGGTTCTGTCTGGTACCGTCTCCCAGGCAGTCCAGCACTGCGTGTCCTCTGGTTCTGTCTGGTACCGTCTCCCGGGCAGTCCAGCACTGCGTGTCCTCTGGTTCTGTCTGGTACAATCTCCGGGCAGTCCAGCACTGCGTGCCCTCTAGTTCTGTCTGGTACAATCTCCGGGCAGTCCAGCACTGCATGTCCTCTGGTTCTGTCTGGTACCGTCTCCCGGGCAGTCCAGCACTGCGTGTCCTCTGGTTCTGTCTGGTACCGTCTCCCAGGCAGTCCAGCACTGCATGTCCTCTGGTTCTGTCTGGTACTGTCTCCTGGGCAGTCCAGCACTGCGTGTCCTCTGGTTCTGTCTGGTACAATCTCCGGGCAGTCTAGCACTGCGTGTCCTCTGGTTCTGTCTGGTACCGTCTCCCGGGCAGTCCAGCACTGCGTGTCCTCTGGTTCTGTCTGGTACTGTCTCCTGGGCAGTCCAGCACTGCATGTCCTCTGGTTCTGTCTGGTACCGTCTCCTGGGCAGTCCAGCACTGCATGTCCTGTGGTTCTGTCTGGTACCATCTTTCGGGCAGTCCAGCACTGCATGTCCTCTAGTTCTGTCTGGTACAATCTCCGGGCAGTCCAGCACTGCATGTCCTCTGGTTCTGTCTGGTACCATCTCTCGGGCAGTCCAGCACTGCATGTCCTCTGGTTCTGTCTGGTACAATCTCTCGGGCAGTCCAGCACTGCATGTCCTCTATTTCTGTGTGGTACAGTCTCCCGGGCAGTCCAGCACTGCGTGTCCTCTAGTTCTGTCTGGTACAATCTCCGGGCAGTCCAGCACTGCGTGTCCTCTAGTTCTGTCTGGTTCTGTCTCCTGAGCAGTCCAGCACTGCATGTCCTCTGGTTCTGTCTGGTACCGTCTCCTGGGCAGTCCAGTATTGCATGTCCTCTAGTTCTGTCTGGTACAATCTCCTGGGCAGTCCAGCACTGCATGTCCTCTGGTTCTGTCTGGTACCGTCTCCTGGGCAGTCCAGTATTGCACGTCCTCTAGTTCTGTCTGGTACCGTCTCCCGGGCAGTCCAGCACTGCATGTCCTCTGGTTCTGTCTGGTACCATCTCTCGGGCAGTCCAGCACTGCATGTCCTCTAGTTCTGTCTGGTACAATCTCCGGGCAGTCCAGCACTGTATGTCCTCTAGTTATGTCTGGTACAGTCTCCCGGGCAGTCCAGCACTGCGTGTCTTCTGGTTCTGTCTGGTACCGTCTCCTGGGCAGTCCAGCACTGCATGTCCTCTGCTTCTGTCTGGTACCGTCTCCCGGGCAGTCCAGCACTGCATGTCCTCTGGTTTTGTCTGGTACCGTCTCTCAGGTCTCCGTCAGTCTCTTTAATTCTTCTTTGGGTGAGGGGCGCATGTGACTGCTGTGGCCAGTGATTGGCTGCAGCGGTTACAGGTCAGTATGACCAGACACTAACATTTGCTATTGTGACATGCAGAAGTAGTGCTGTTGCAGAGTGTGACATGCAGAAGTAGTGCTGTTGCTTTAAAAGTAACACAAGCACATGAGACAGGAAGTGTTGTGCTCCAGAAGCATCCAGCAACTAGAGGGGTTAACACAGTAACAGGATAAGGGGAGTGTTTTAGCAGAGCCCCAGAGGGATTGTGGGGAAGTTGTTTACTGTCTGGCTGGAGCCGAAGAGAAAGGTGGTGTGTGTGTTCTGTATCACAGAGTGAAGCTAAGCACAGGTCAGGTAGAGTTCCTGAACTAGCAGTGCAGAGTATTGTCAGGCAGAAAGATAAGGACTGGAAGAAATGGTGTCACAGGGATTATCTCCCTCCCCCCTCACTCCATCTCACTGTGCTGTAAAGAATGATGTGTTCATTAATGTGCCTTTGCATTAGAACTGTGCTGTCCTGTACTACTGGGAAGACTGAACTGCTGTGCTGCTAAGGAAACTGTACTGTTTGTCACTGGAGCCTGTTGCTGAAAAGACGTAACTTGCACTGGCTGTGCGGCTTCTTATTAAATGCTACTGCTCTACCATTTATGAGGACTCTTGTCAAGTGTGTCTGGTCAGCAAGTGAAACAACCTCCGTGTCTGTGCCTGAGGGTCAATATCCCTGTGTGCCGGAGAGAAGCTGCAGCACATGGTCTATGGTCGCCCTGAGTAACGGTTCCCCCAGGTTTCCAAAGAATTCATGTAACCTGTCTCGCCCCTATCTGAACCTAGCGGAGTGCGTGTAACATTGGTGGCCCGTACGGGGAATCCTATGTGGGAATTAGCGTGTAGAGGGAGAAGAGGAAAAGTGACTGGAAAAACACAGCAGCACAGCACCTCAATTCAGCTCTGCTACACCAGTTAAAGGGGACCAGAACTAAAGAAAAACTCACTAGCAGCAATGGATGTGGAAATACAAATGGACAGAATTAGTGAGCTGCTTCTTCAGTTAACCTGTGAAGAATTGAGAACAGTAGCAGAACATATAAAGATGTCAGTAGAACAGATTTCCAAAGCACACAACCGCAGGCAACTGTTAGCTGCCATTAATGCAAAAATGGATGAGCTGGGCGAGAAAGAAGCTGAAGACATCATGAGGACGTTCCTCCAGGAACTAACACAGTTTCTAACCTGGTTGAAGTTGGAGGATGGAGGGACGGCACCAATTACCAAAATCGGGAATCTCCGTCCGCAGACTGAACTATGAGAATTGAAAGAACAATTCAAAGCCCTAACAACAGCCCTGCAGGAATCGACCAAAACCTCTGAACGGGTGATAGACAGGACCTTTACCCTGCTCGGGTTAGATAAATCAGGGAGACAGTCCTCTCTAACGCCACAAATCACCAGAAGAAAAGAATTCAAGATCCTGGGACAGATTGGAGAGTGTAAACAGAAAGAGAGACTGTCTTATATGAACTTGTTGCACCAGATCGATGCAGGCTTACAGAAAGGCTACCAGCCAGATGAGATCATTGATGGGGTGGTGAAAGCGATCAGCCCAGGACTGAACCTTTGTAGTATGCTATAAATGAAAAGTCAATTGACCTTGCAACAGCTGAAGATGATTTTAAAAGGGCACTATAAAGAAGAGAGTACTTCAGAATTGTTCCACCGACTCAGTAACCTCTCACAGAAAAATAATGAATCACCCCAAAATGTATTGTTCAGAGCAATTGAACTGAAAGATAGACTGTTGTTTGCATCCAGAGATGTAGAAGCAGAAGAGAAGTTTGATGCTGGACTAGTCCAGAAGAAGTTCTTGAGATCATTGGGAACGGGGTTAATCAGCAAAGACATCAAGTTGCAGCTGAAACAGTACGTAGAAGATCCTGGCATTCTGGACAAAGTCCTAGCTGAAAAAATGAATGAGGCCGCTAGTTTGGAGTCAGAGAGCGAACAGAAGTTAAAGAAAGGCTCTGCTCCTAAAATCACCAAAATGAGTCAGCTGAAGTTGGAGACCCCCTGTGGCCAGTCCGAAGATCATCATGGAGACCCTCCAGTGCCATGATGACCTTAAATCACCAACAAAAGAGAGGACCGCCAGCGCTGACTGGGAGGAAGTACTAAGAGAACTGCGAGCCGAGTTGATTGAGGTGAAAAAGTTGATTCATTCCAGGCCAGAACCGGTATCCGTCAGACCGAGGAGTGGGTTCTTCTGAAGCGTGCCGTTCATCAAATCAGAGTACGGTGTGTGTCCACTGTCTAAGATGTGGTGAGGAAGGACATTATGCCAAGGAGTGCCAATGGTCATGGTCGTTTGGGTTAAAAGACAGGAGGTTGCCAGTGTGGGGTGACTGGTAACCACGACACGGAGGAGACCCCAGAAGCAAATCCAAATCTCACCAAATCCCAGAACGGCGCATGAGGTAAAACGGCTGCGTCAGTACTATCCCCAAGTATGTTCCCGTCTACAACAGCTGCAAGAGAGACAGGGGCATCAGTTACTTAATGCCCAGTGTGGAGGTGAAACGATGTTCTCCTGGGAGGAGGATTCCTCGGTCAGTAAAGATAGCCTCATCAGCCTAATCGGTGAAAGGTGCTTTATACAGTGCCAGCTGGATGGATTCCTGGTAAAAACACTGTGGGACACAGGAGCCCAAGCGATCCTTTTAAATGAAGAATGGAGAAGGCGCTACCTGCCACATACCTGCCTTCGGTCACTAAAATAACTCTTGAGACCAGTGGAACTCCACGGCAAAGCCAGTGTGAGACCCGCTCAGGGGTTTACCATGAATTCAATCTCCCCACCAAGGAGCAGGAGTTGCCCAGGGGAGGAAATTACATGACCGACCTCGGGGTCCTGGGATCCCCCAGTATCCCTGGAACACTTGTGTGCTGAAGATCTAGCGGTAGCAAAACAGATGCTGAGAGAAGAGTGTCATGCATTCTCCAAAGATGACTCTGATATAGGCCGTATCCGGTCGGTGCATTTGAAAATCAGTTTGAAAGACACGACCCCAGTAACCAGAAGTTACATGTCTGTGCCAAAACCATTACATCGTGAAGTGAAAGAGTATTTACAAGATCTCACCAACAGAGGTTGGGTCCAAATGTCAATGTCGTCTTATTCCTCTCCTATTGTTTATGTTAGGAAGGAGGACGGTACGTTGAGACTCTGTTGTGATTACCGGGAACTAAACCGAAAGTCAGTACCTGATCAACACCAAAGATCCCAGATATGCTGGATAGCCTATCAGGAAGCACCTGGTTCTCTGTCCTCGATCAGGGTAATGCATACCACCAAGGGTTTGCCGAAGGGTCCAGTAGACCCTTGACAGCATTCATTACACCGTCGAGATTATATGAGTGGATCCGCATACCGTTTGGGCTCAATTCATCTCCAGCAGAGTTTCAGAGGAGCATGGAGACCTGTTTAGAAGGATTGAGGGACGATATCTGCCAACCGTACTTGGATGACAATGTGGTACACAGCAAAACCTTCCGGGAGCATGTTGAACACGTGAGGACCGTATTACAACGGTATCAACAACACGGAGTTAAGTTGACCCCAAAGAAGTGTGAACTGTTCAAAAGACAAGTCTGAATTCTAGGGAAAATTGTGTCCGGAGAAGGATATACCATGGACCCAGCAGAAATTCGCTCCTGTACTGGCCTTAAAAGACAAGCGTCTGTCTACTTTCGGGGAGTTGAGGTAGATATTAGGATTCCTCTCCTACTATCGTACTTACGTTAGGAAGTTCTCCAGGATTGCCGCCCCACTATATCTCCTCTTGGGGGGGACGACAGAGACAACAACACCCATGGAGAAAAAGAAGAATGGGGGTAGGGCCGGGCTTAAAAGAAACAAAGCCATTTCGTCCCAACAGCCCATTCTCTGGACAGCAGACCACCAGGAGGTATTGGAAGAACTAGTAGACTACCTGGTAAAACCACCCATCTTGGGATATCCTGATTTCAGTTTACCATTTGTTCTTCATTGTGACGCTTCTCAAGTTGGACTGGGAGCTGCCCTGTATCAGCATCAAGATGGAAAAATGAGAGTAATCGGTTACGGTTCTAGAACGTTGACAGACGCCGAGAAGAATTACCATCTACATTCCAGAAAATTGGAGTTCCTGGCATTGAAATGGCCTATCTTTGAACGATTTAGAGATTATCTCTACTACAGCAAAGAGTTTGAGGTATACACTGACAACAACCCTTTGACCTATGTCTTTACTACAGCCAAACTGAATTCAACGGGTCAGAGATGGGTCACTGAACTAGCTGACTTCAATTTCAGCATCAAGTACAGGCCAGGAAAATGCAATGCGGATGCTGACGGATTGTCAAGAATACCTCTAGAGCCTGAGGAGTTCATGCAAGAATGCTCGGAGGAAGTCAGTCTGGAAGCAATTGAGAGAACTACCCAAGCAGTACAAGCTTATCAGGAGGAAGACACATCTTTGTGGTGTCCATTGACGGAGGAAACCACCATAAAAGCGAGAGAACAAGATCACCCCCGGTCTATTCAACAACTACCAAAAGGAAAAATCTGTAGAGCACAACGGGAAGATCAGATAATTGGTAGAATACTACTTTATGTTGACCAAAATCGGTTTCCAAGTAAACGGGAGAGAGACAATGAGTCGCCAGCAGTATCTGTTTTAATTAAAGAATGGATGAAGCTCTACCTCAGAGAAGACGGTATCCTGTATTGTAAAGGAGGACAAAACCGGCAGTTGGTACTACCCAGAGTATTCCGTAGGTTGGTCTTCAAAGAACTCCATGAAAACATGGGACACCTGGGAGTGAAAAGGACAACAAATTTGATCTGTAAACGTTTCTTCTGGCCGTACATGCAGAGAGATATTGATAGGTACATGACCAGGGAGTGTAGGTGTCTGAAAGATAAACGCCCAACACATCAATCCGGGCACCTACGGGCAACATCCAAACCATGTATCCATTTGAGATGGTCTCAATAGACTTTCTACATCTCGAGACGTGCAAGGGTGGGAACGAATACATCTTGGTGTTGATGGACCATTTCACTCGCTTTGCTCTAGCATATGCCACCACCAATAAATCGGGTCGAACAGCGGCAGAGAAGATCTTCAATGATTTTGCTTTGAGGTTTGGGTTTCCTACGAGGTTACACCACGACCAAGGAAGAGAATTTGAGACCCAGCTCTTTGCCAAGCTAGGAAAGTACTGTAGAATTCAGAGATCCCACACAACGCCCTATCACCCAGAGGGTAATGGACAAGTGGAACGTTTTAACCGGACATTATTGTCGATGTTGCGCACTTTAACAGCTGATGAGAAGAAAGACTGGAAGAGTTCTCTGTCAAAAGTGGTACATGCCTATAAATGTACAAAGAGCGATGCAACGGGTTACTCACCCTTTTTCTTATTGTATGGACAATCGCCAAGACTGCCAATCGACATCATGTTCGATACTCCGGTGTCAGAGATTTACAGAATGTATCCGGAGTACGTTTGGAAATGGAAGGAACGGATGGCAGAGGCATACAACGTAGCGTCCAAAGTGGTTACGCAAGGACAGAGCAAGAGTAAGGAGTACTGTGATTGAAAATGTTATGGAGCAGAATTGGCACCGGGAAGCCGGGTGCTAGTCAAGATCGTACGTGAGAAATGTGGTCCAGGAAAACTTTGTTCGTTCTGGGAAGACAAGGTGTATGTGGTCGTAGCGAGGAAAGCCGATGACAGCCCAGTGTATGAAATCCAATTGGAAACGGGAGACAAGAAAACCAGAATAGCCCATTGGAATTTACTACTACCCTGTGATCAGTGGCGTACCGCCAATGGCGGCAGACCACGCGACTGCTATGGGGCCCATGAGCTGGGGGGCCCATAGCAGTCCAGGGGCGGACATACCGCTGCTGGTGCAGCTGTGCTGGGGGACCCGCCGGTGCAGCATCTCCCTGCTCGTGGGGGGCAGGGAGCGATCCCTGCAGCTCCGCTGCTGACAGGACAGAATGGCAGTGGAGCTACACAGATCCATCCTCTGCTTTCTGCCCGCCGCTTCCTCCTTCACACAGGCACGCGCTGCTTGATGGCGTCATCATGCAGCGCGGGCCTGTGTGAGGGAAGAAATTGCAGACAACAAGGATGCTGTGGCCTGCGGGGGAACGGGCAGAGAGGTAAGTGTTTTTTTTTTTGTTTTTTTTTACTGAAACGCTGGGGAGAGCAATAATGGGGCTGATGGGGCTGGAGAGAGCAATAATGGGGCTGATGGATCTGGGGAGAGCAATCGTGGGGCTGATGGGGCTGGGGAGAGCAATGGTGGGGCTGATGGGTCTGGGGAGAGCAATGGTGGGGCTGATGGGTCTGGGGAGAGCAATCGTGGGGCTGATGGGGCTGGGGAGAGCAATGGTGGGGCTGATGGGTCTGGGGAGAGCAATGGTGGGGCTGGGAAGAGCAGTGATGCTGCAGCTTGCGGAGGAACGGGCAGAGAGGTAAGTGGTTTTCTTTTATTTTTACTGAAATGCTGGGGAGAGCAATAATGGGGCAGATTGGGCTGGAGAGAGCAATAGTGGGGCTGATGGGGCTGGGGAGAGCAATGGTGGGGCTGATGGGGCTGGGGAGAGCAATGGTAGGGCTGATGGGGCTGGAGAGAGCAATCGTGGGGCTGATGGGGCTGGCGAGAGCAATGGTGGGGCTGATGGGTCTGGGGAAAGCAATGGTGGGGCTGGGGAAAGCAATGGTGGGGCTGGGAAGAGCAGTGATGGAGCTGATGGGGCGGGGAGAGCAATGATGGGATTAGTAGACCAATGACAGGGATGGGGAGAGCAATGGCGGGTTGCTGGGAGAGAGCAATGATGGAGGTGCTGGGAGAGTAATGACGGGGGTTGCTTGGAGAGAACAATGACGGGGGTGCTGGGAGAGAGCAATGATGGGGGTGCTGGGAGAGAGCAATGATAGTGGTGCTGGGACAGAGCAATGATGGGGGTGCTCGGAGAGCGCAATGACGGGGGTGCTGGGAGACAACAATGACGGGGTGCAGGGAGAGAGCAATGACGGGGGTGCAGGGAGAGAGCAATGACAGGGGTGCTGGGAGAGAGGAATGACAGGGGTGCTGGGAGAGCAATGACAGGGGTGCTGGGACAGAGCAATGATGGGGGTGCTGTTAGAGAGCAATGACGGGAGGTGCTGGGACATAGCAATGACGGGAGTGTTAGGAGAGAGCAATGATGGAGGTGCTGGGACAGAGCAATGATGGGGGTGCTTGTATATTTTCCGTGTGCACATAGCCTTACAGTTAATTGGGGAGAGTCACAGAGACAGAATAATTTATATTATTTGCAGGTGCAGATTATAGTTAATGGGGGGCACAGTGCTGCTTATCACTTTATATTTTGATTACTAGGTGGTTAATAGTATATTAATGGGGGGGTTACATATCTGTATTCAGGGGCGCAGTGTGGGGGAGACACATGTATACATACAATATGTGACCTTGTTATTTTCTAGGCTGGAGATCATCGTGACAAGACGAGACGTGGCTGGGAGATGTGGACATGAAGGTCTGACCAGATGGAGAAGAAGAAGCAGAAACCGGCTCTGATCAGATGAGACGTCAGCGGTAAGTGCCTGGATGTAGATATTATTCTGTATCTGCACTGTGTGACTTGGAGCGATAATGTTATCTGTAAAATCCCTCAGGCTGCATTCTCACATTTGTGTGAAATGTCCTTGTGCTGCCTGATTTTTTTCTCGGATGGTCCACGGACTCGTAGAGTTTTATACATCCATTCACACATCCATGAAAATCACGGATCTGAGAATGAGATCTAAGAGTCAGAGAATGTCCTGTTCTGATCTGATTTTGAGAATTAGAATAGGACATGCTCAATGCGCCAGTAAAACAGCACACTGACACTGCACACAGATGCAGGAATGTAGCAGTATTATGTATAGCACAGTCCCTTAGTATATAGTGTACTCACTTATTATGTATAGCACAGTCCCTTAGTATATCGTGTACTCACTTATTATGTATAGCACAGTCCCTTAGTATATAGTGTAGTCACTTATTATGTATAGCATACGCCCTTAGTATATAGTGTATGCACTTATTATGTATAGCATACGCCCTTAGTATATAGTGTACTCGCTTATTATGTATAGCGCCGTCCTTAGTTATATAGTTTCATCTTTTATTATGTATAACACCCTCCCTTATTACCTACCATCCTCTCTACCTCTAGGGGCTCACAATTGGGGATCATACTATGTTGGGGTCAGCATACTTTGCCCTGGGAGTTGAGGTGAGGTACAGTAGGGTCATTATACTGCGCATGTGGAGGAATTCACCAGGGGGGTATTATACTGTGTTTGGGGGACACTTTTGTCGGTATCACACTTTATGGGACAATGAAAGAGGGATCTAGGACGTCAGCAGGAGGAAAATTACTATGTAAAGGCTGGAAGGTTGTGTGATCTGCTCTTCTGTGACGCTGACAATTATTTACATTTTTTTCTGGGGGGGGGGGCCCAATTTGAACTTCTGCTATGGGGCCCCATGAATCCTATGTATGCCCCTGCCTGTGATTATCTCCCACCACAGCAAGACTTCCCAGAAGTAAACCGACATCGTCCGAGATCGACTAATGGACCATCACAGACTGAAGCTCCAGAGGTGGATAGTGACCTTGAAAGTTCCGATGCAGAAGAACACACCGTTGTATTTCTCTGACCCGCAAGGAGAGGGATGTACCATCCTCAGGAGAGTGAACTAAGTCCTGAGGATCCAGAGTTCATAACAAGGAGTACAGATGAAGTCCAATTCAGATCTGATGATCGAACACCGGCCCCTGAAGAGACCGATCGACACTCAGGAGGAGCGGAATTACCAGACCGCGTGGAAACAAGTGACTCAGGAGACGTACAGGAACTTAGAGTCATCTCCAAGAGCATCTGAGAAAGCACGGGAAACGAGTGCGAAGGGAGAAACTCCTGTGACCGAAGAACACGCGGTCTCTGAGGAACAACCCACCAGGAGGATGTCGACTCGAGAAGTGAGGAGGCCCGTGATGCTGACGTATGAGACACTGGGTGAACCGAGTCAAGTGCCAAGGACTGTTGACTGGAAACAGGTATCTCTGCCTGCGGACCAGGTAAGCCCACTTGAGTATTCACCACCGAGAGGCAGTATGGAAGATGTTGCCTGGTGGAAAGACTTGTTTTCATGCTTTGATTTTCCTTAAAAGACTTTGTAGAAATAAAGAACGGTTAAAGCATAGAGAGAGCTGGTTGAAGACGTACGAAAAGCTCCAGCTGAAGAGATGCTGATTGTTTTAATTGTGTTGTTTATTTCTTACAGGTGCCCTACAAGAAAAAGGTCGTAAGAATAGGTTGTTATCAATGTTTTTGAACGTTATACCAATTTCACAATGCCAATTTGTATATAAAGTTATCCAACTTCCACCACTGTCTCAGAATTGGTCAGACTGACCAATTAAGACGAATGTCGAGGATGACATTCAAAAAGGAGGGAAGAGTGTGACATGCAGAAGTAGTGCTGTTGCTTTAAAAGCATTCAGCAACTATTAGAAGTAACACAAGCACATGAGACAGAAAGTGTTGTGTTCCAGAAGCATCCAGCAACTAAAGGGGTTAACACAGTCACAGGAGAAGGGGAGTGTTTTAGCAGAGCCCCAGGGGGATTGTGGGAAAGTTGTTTACTGTCTGGCTGGAGCCGAAGAGAAAGGTGGTGTGTGATCTGTATATCACAGAAGCGCCCCTGCAAGTGAAAAGGATTCAAGTCAGGAGTGAAGCTAAGCACAGGTCAGGTAGAGTTCCTGAACTAGCAGTGCAGAGTATTGTCAGGCAGAAAGATAAGGACTGGAAGAAATGGTGTCACAGGGATCATCTCCCTCAGCAAACCCCCCTCCTCCATCTCACTGTGCTGTAAAGAATGCTGTGTTCATTAATGTGCCTTTGCACTAGAACTGTGCTGTCCTGTACTACTGGGAAGACTGTGAACTGCTGTTCTGCTAAGGAAACTGTACTGTTTGTCACTGGAGCCTGTTGCTCATAAGACTTAACTTGCACTGGCTGTGCGGCTTCTTATTAAATGCTACTGTTCTACTGTTTATGAGGACTCTTGTCAAGTGTGTCTGGTCAGCAAGTGAAACAACCTACGTGTCTGTGCCTGAGGGTCAATACCCCTGTGTGCCTGAGAGAAGCTGCAGCACATGGTGTATGGTCACCCCGAGTAACGGTTCCCCCAGGATTCCAAAGAATTCATGTAACCTGTCTCGCCCCTATCTGAACCTAGCGGCGTGCGTGTATCACTATTTTGAAGCAGGCAATACAGCGGAAGCTTGAAGAAATGTTCTGGTTCTGCAAATACTTTTCTCCAGATGCAATTTGCTTTTTTTTTTTAAAAAAAAAAAAAGTCTCACAATCAAGTTAATCAGCCACCTGACCGCTGCAGCCAATCTGTGACCGCAGTGGTCAGGTAACTGATGGGACATTGCCGCTATTTGTCCTACAGGTGGCACCGACGCTTCAGAGGAAAGTTTAGGGTCATGATACAGAAAACTCATTTCATTTATCTCAGGTAATGTGTTAGTCTCAGTGATGAGGGACCGCGCTCAGCAGCCACATAATCAGTAACGTCTGCCTCTGAGATTATGTATAGATAATTATGTGAATCACCGACCTTCACAACGGCGGAGAAGTCGCTCCCCCGCGGTACACGGCGCCACCCTGAGGTGAACTGAGCAGAGAGGCGGGAAGGGTTCCCTGCACAGCTATTGGGCGGTGCGCCTCACGTGATCGCGCCTCGCGCTGACTGCTCTGGTGCCCGCGCTCCTCCGCTGTGATCAGCGCTGCCGTCCCACAATCCATCGCGGCAGGAGACGTGGACCAGCCAAAGGTCGTGAGGTAACAGAGAGTCTACGGGGTGAGAGCGACGGTAAACGTGTCACCGGGTGCCAGAGTGTACCCCAAACATCAGCCTGTACCCCAAACATCAGCCTGTACAGCCCTGTACCCCAAACATCACCCTGTACCCCAAACATCAGCCTGTACAGCCCTGTACCCCAAACATCAGCCTGTACCCCAAACATCAGCCTGTACAGCCCTGTACCCCAAACATTAGCCTGTACCCCAAACATCAGCCTGTACAGCCCTGTACCCCAAACATCAGCCTGTACCCCAAACGTCAGCCAGTACCCCAAACATCAGCATGGACAGCCCTGTACCCCAAACATCAGCCTGTGCAGCCCTGTACCCCAAACATGAGCCTGTACCCCAAACATGAGCCCTGTACCCCAAACATCAGCCTGTACAACCCTGTACCCCAAACATCAGCCTGTGCAGCCCTGTACCCCAAACATGAGCCTGTACCCCAAACATGAGCCCTGTACCCCAAACATCAGCCTGTACAACCCTGTACCCCAAACATCAGCCTGTACAGCCCTGTACCCCAAACATCACCCTGTACCCCAAACATCAGCCTGTACAGTCCTGTACCCCAAACATCAGCCTGTACCCCAAACATCAGCATGGACAGCCCTGTACCCCAAACATCAGTCTGTACAGCCCTGTACCCCAAACATGAGCCTGTATCCCAAACATCATCCTGACTGTACCCCAAACATCAGCCTGTACCCGAAATATCAGCCTGTACAGCCCTGTACCCCAAACATCACCCTGTACTGTCCTGTACCCCAAACATCAGCCTGACTGTACCCCCAGTGTCCGTGTCGTTATCCTGTACCCTGAGTGTCATTATACAGTATCCTGAGTGTCAGCGTCATTATCCTGCACCCCGAGTGCCAGCGTCATTATCCTGTACCCCGAGTGTCAGGGTCATTATCCTGTACCCTGAGTGTCAGCGTCATTATCCTGTACCCCGAGTGCCAGCGTCATTATCCTGGACCCCGAGTGTCAGTGTCATTATCCTGTACCCCGAGTGTCATTATCCTGTATTCCGAGTGTCAGTGTCATTATCCTGTACCCCGAGTGTCATTATCCTGCACCCTGAGTGTCAGCGTCATTATCCTGCACCCTGAGTGCCAGCGTCATTATCCTGCACCCCGAGTGCCAGCGTCATTATCCTGGACCCCGAGTGTCAGTATCATTATCCTGTACCCCGAGTGTCATTATCCTGTACTCCGAGTGCCAGCATCATTATCCTGGACCCCGAGTGTCAGTGTCATTATCCTGTACCCCGAGTGTCAGCGTCATTATCCTGGACCCCGAGTGCCAGTGTCATTATCCTGTACCCCGAGTGTCATTATCCTGTACTCCGAGTGTCAGTGTCATTATCCTGTACCCCGAGTGTCATTATCCTGTACCCCGAGTGTCATTATCCTGTACCCCGAGTGTCGGTGTCATTATCATGTACCCCGAGTGTCAGGGTCATTATCCTGTACCCCGACTGTCAGTGGCATTGTCCTGTGCCCTGATTGTCATTATCCTGTACATCGAGTGTCAGTGTCATTATCCTGGACCCCGAGTGCCATTATCCTGTACCCCGACTGTCGGTGTCATTATCCTGTACTCCGAGTGTGAGCGTCATTATCCTGTACCCCTAGTGTCAGTGTCATTATCCTGTACCCCGAGTGTCGTTATCCTGTACCCCGAGTGTCAGGGTCATTATCCTGTACCCCGAGTGTCAGTGTCATTATCCTGTACCCCGAGTGTCAGTGTCATTATCTTGTACCCCGAGTGTCAGTGTCATTATCCTGTACCCCGAGTGTCAGGGTCATTATCCTGTACCCCGACTGTCAGTGGCATTGTCCTGTGCCCTGATTGTCATTATCCTGTACCCCGAGTGTCAGTGTCATTATCCTGGACCCCGAGTGCCATTATCCTGTACCCCGACTGTCGGTGTCATTATCCTGTACTCCGAGTGTGAGCGTCATTATCCTGTACCCCTAGTGTCAGTGTCATTATCCTGTACCCCGAGTGTCGTTATCCTGTACCCTGAGTGTCAGTGTCATTATCCTGTACCCCGAGTGTCAGTGTCATTATCTTGTACCCCGAGTGTCAGTGTCATTATCCTGCACCCCGAGTGTCAGTGTCATTATCCTGTACCCCGAGTGTCAGGGTCATTATCCTGTACCCCCAGTGTCAGGGTCATTATCCTGTACCCCCAGTGTCAGGGTCATTATCCTGTACCCCGAGTGTCATTATCCTGTACCCCGAGTGTCAGTGTCATTATCCTGCACCCCGAGTGTCAGTGTCATTATCCTGTACCCCGAGTGTCAGTGTCATTATCCTGTACCCCGAGTGTCAGGGTCATTATCCTGTACCCCCAGTGTCAGGGTCATTATCCTGTACCCCCAGTGTCAGGGTCATTATCCTGTACCCCGAGTGTCATTATCCTGTACCCCGAGTGTCAGGGTCATTATCCTGTACCCCGAGTGTCAGCGTCATTATCCTGGAACCCGAGTGTCATTATCCTGTACCCCGAGTGTCATTATCCTCTGCCCAGTGTCAGTGTACATGAAGGCAGGTGGGACGCTGTGCACAGCTGGAGGACGCCCCGGTATCAGTGTCGTCCGGTCCACACTCACTCGCTCCATGTAGATTTCATTACTGTTTATAGTTGGACACTTCTAGGAGCCTCCAGGATCCAGGACTCATCTGCGTGGGAAGAAGAGCGAGGAGCCCCCACATCTGCTCCGTTTACTCTTCCCGTTGTTATATCGAAGCCTCAATGTGTGAAATGTCAGGAGGTTCTGCGTCTTACTACATCTCCCAATGCTACAAAACACCAGGAGAGGAAGGTGAAACGCGTCAGACTGGAGAGCAGCTTAATGCACTAATAGCGATACATGTTATACAGTATACAGGGGCATCTCACTAAGGAAGAATATCATCAAAACGTTACTTTATTTCCCCTCTTCAATAAAAAAAGTGACACTCCTATATTATATAGAGTCATTACACGCAGAGGGATCTATTATACAGAGTCATTACACACAGAGGGATCTATTATATAGAGTCATTACACACAGAGGGATCTATTATATAGAGTCATTACACACAGAGGGATCTATTATATAGAGTCATTACACACAGAGGGATCTATTATATAGAGTCATTACACACAGAGGGATCTATTATATAGAGTCATTACACGCAGAGGGATCTATTATATAGAGTCATTACACGCAGAGGGATCTATTATATAGAGTCATTACACACAGAGGGATCTATTATATAGTCATTACACACAGAGGGATCTATTATATAGTCATTACACACAGAGGGATCTATTATATAGAGTCATTATACACAGAGGGATCTATTATATAGAGTCATTACACACAGAGGGATCTATTATATAGTCATTACACACAGAGCGATCAATTATATAGAGTCATTACACACAGAGGGATCTATTATATAGAGTCATTACACACAGAGGGATCTATTATATAGAATCATTACACACAGAGGGATCTATTATATAGTCATTAAACACAGAGCGATCTATTATATAGAGTCATTACACACAGAGGGATCTATTATATAGAGTCATTACACACAGAGGGATCTATTATATAGAGTCATTACACACAGAAGGATCTATTATATAGAGTCATTACACACAGAGGGATCTATTATATAGAGTCATTACACGCAGAGGGATCTATTATATAGAGTCATTACACACAGAGGGATCTATTATATAGAGTCATTACACACAGGGATCTATTATATAGAGTCATTGCACGCAGAGGGGTCTATTATATAGAGCCATTACACGCAGAGGGATCTATTATATAGAGTCATTACACGCAGAGGGATCTATTATATAGAGTCATTACACGCAGAGGGATCTATTATATAGAGTCATTACACACAGAGGGATCTATTATATAGAGTCATTACACACAGAGGGATCTATTATATAGAGTCATTACACACAGAGGGATCTATTATATAGAGTCATTACACACAGAGGGATCTATTATATAGAGTCATTACACACAGAGGGATCTATTATATAGAGTCATTACACACAGAGGGATCTATTATATAGAGTCATTACACACAGGGATCTATTATATAGAGTCATTACACACAGAGGGATCTATTATATAGAGTCATTACACACAGAGGGATCTATTATATAGAGTCATTACACACAGAGGGATCTATTATATAGAGTCATTACACACAGAGGGATCTATTATATAGAGTCATTACACACAGAGGGATCTATTATATAGAGTCATTACACGCAGAGGGATCTATTATATAGAGTCATTACACACAGAGGAATCTATTATATAGAGTCATTACACACAGGGATCTATTATATAGAGTCATTGCACGCAGAGGGGTCTATTATATAGAGCCATTACACGCAGAGGGATCTATTATATAGAGTCATTACACGCAGAGGGATCTATTATATAGAGTCATTACACACAGAGGGATCTATTATATAGAGTCAATACACACAGAGGGATCTATTATATAGAGTCATTACACACAGAGCAATCTATTATATAGAGCCATTACACACAGAGGGATCTATTACATAGAGTTATTACACACAGAGGGATCTATTACATAGAGTCATTACACACAGAGGAATCTATTATATAGAGTCATTACACACAGGGATCTATTATATAGAGTCATTGCACGCAGAGGGGTCTATTATATAGAGCCATTACACGCAGAGGGATCTATTATATAGAGTCATTACACGCAGAGGGATCTATTATATAGAGTCATTACACACAGAGGGATCTATTATATAGAGTCAATACACACAGAGGGATCTATTATATAGAGTCATTACACACAGAGCAATCTATTATATAGAGCCATTACACACAGAGGGATCTATTACATAGAGTCATTACACACAGAGGGATCTATTACATAGAGTCATTACACACAGAGGGATCTATTATATAGAGTCATTACACACAGAGGGATATATTATATAGAGTCATTACACACAGAGGGATCTATTATATAGAGTCATTACACACAGAGGGATCTATTATATAGAGTCATTACACACAGAGAGATCTATTATATAGAGTCATTACACACAGAGGGATCTATTATATAGAGTCATTACACACAGAGGGATCTATTATATAGAGTCATTACACACAGAGGGATCTATTATATAGAGTCATTACACACAGAGGGATTTATTATATAGAGTCATTACACACAGAGGGATCTATTATATAGTCATTACACACAGAGTGATCTATTATATAGAGTCATTACACACAGAGGGATCTATTATATAGAGTCATTACACACAGAGAGATCTATTATATAGAGTCATTACACGCAGAGGGATCTATTATATAGAGTCATTACATACAAAGAGGGATCTATTATATAGAGTCATTACACGCAGAGGGATCTATTATATAGAGTCATTACACACAGAGCGATCTATTATATAGAGTCATTACACACAGAGGGATCTATTATATAGAGTCATTACACACCGAGGGATCTATTATATAGTCATTACACACAGAGTGATCTATTATATAGAGTCATTACACACAGAGGGATCTATTATATAGAGTCATTACACACAGAGGGATCTATTATATAGAGTCATTACACACAGAGGGATCTATTATATAGAGTCATTACACACAGAGAGATCTATTATATAGAGTCATTACATACAAAGAGGGATCTATTATATAGAGTCATTACACGCAGAGGGATCTATTATATAGAGTCATTACACACAGAGGGATCTATAATATAGAGTCATTACACACAGAGGGATCTATTATATAGAGTCATTACACACAGAGCGATCTATTATATAGAGTCATTACACACAGAGCGATCTATTATATAGAATCATTACACACAGAGGGATCTATTATATAGAGTCATTACACACAGAGGGATCTATTATATAGTCATTACACACAGAGTGATCTATTATATAGAGTCATTACACACAGAGGGATCTATTATATAGAGTCATTACACACAGAGGGATCTATTATATAGAGTCATTACATACAAAGAGGGATCTATTATATAGAGTCATTACACGCAGAGGGATCTATTATATAGAGTCATTACACACAGAGGGATCTATTATATAGAATCATTACACACAGAGGGATCTATTGTATAGAGTCATTACACACAGAGGGATCTATTATATAGAGTCATTACACACAGAGTGATCTATTATATAGAGTCACTACACACAGAGGGATCTATTATATAGAGTCATTACACACAGAGGGATCTATTATATAGAGTCATTACACACAGAGGGATCTATTATATAGAGTCATTACACACAGAGGGATCTATTATATAGAGTCATTACACACAGAGGGATCTATTATATAGAGTCATTACACGCGGAGCGATCTATTATATAGTGTCAATACACACAGAGGGATCTATTATATAGAGTCATTACACACAGAGCAATATATTATATAGAGCCATTACACACAGAGGGATCTATTACATAGAGTCATTACACACAGAGGGATCTATTACATAGAGTCATTACACACAGAGGGATCTATTATATAGAGTCATTACACACAGAGGGATCTATTATATAGAGTCATTAGACACAGAGGGATCTATTATATAGAGTCATTACACACAGAGGGATCTATTATATAGAGTCATTACACACAGAGAGATCTATTATATAGAGTCATTACACACAGAGGGATCTATTATATAGAGTCATTACACACAAAGGGATCTATTATATAGAGTCATTATACACAGAGGGATCTATTATATAGAGTCATTACACACAGAGGGATTTATTATATAGAGTCATTACACACAGAGGGATCTATTATATAGTCATTACACACAGAGTGATCTATTATATAGAGTCATTACACACAGAGGGATCTATTATATAGAGTCATTACACACAGAGGGATCTATTATATAGAGTCATTACACACAGAGGGATCTATTATATAGAGTCATTACATACAAAGAGGGATCTATTATATAGTGTCATTACATGCAGAGGGATCTATTATATAGAGTCATTACACACAGAGCGATCTATTATATAGAGTCATTACACACAGAGGGATCTATTATATAGAGTCATTACACACAGAGGGATCTATTATATAGTCATTACACACAGAGTGATCTATTATATAGAGTCATTACACACAGAGGGATCTATTATATAGAGTCATTACACACAGAGGGATCTATTATATAGAGTCATTACACACAGAGGGATCTATTATATAGAGTTATTACACACAGAGAGATCTATTATATAGAGTCATTACATACAAAGAGGGATCTATTATATAGAGTCATTACACGCAAAGGGATCTATTATATAGAGTCATTACACACAGAGGGATCTATTATATAGAGTCATTACACACAGAGGGATCTATTATATAGAGTCATTACACACAGAGCGATCTATTATATAGAGTCATTTCACACAGAGCGATCTATTATATAGAATCATTACACACAGAGGGATCTATTATATAGAGTCATTACACACAGAGGGTTCTATTATATAGTCATTACACACAGAGTGATCTATTATATAGAGTCATTACACACAGAGGGATCTATTATATAGAGTCATTACACACAGAGGGATCTATTATATAGAGTCATTACACACAGAGGGATCTATTATATAGAGTCATTACACGCAGAGGGATCTATTATATAGAGTCATTACATACAAAGAGGGATCTATTATATAGAGTCATTACACGCAGAGGGATCTATTATATAGAGTCATTACACACAGAGGGATCTATTATATAGAGTCATTACACACAGAGGGAT
Source organism: Phyllobates terribilis (assembly GCF_046119375.1). Lineage (NCBI taxonomy): Eukaryota > Metazoa > Chordata > Amphibia > Anura > Dendrobatidae > Phyllobates > Phyllobates terribilis. The sequence continues at coordinate 95,407,925 of NW_027362772.1, forward strand.
CTATTATATAGAGTCATTACACAAAGAGGGATCTATTATATAGAGTCATTACACACAGAGTGATCTATTATATAGAGTCACTACACACAGAGGGATCTATTATATAGAGTCATTACACACAGAGGGATCTATTATATAGAGTCATTACACACAGGGATCTATTATATAGAGTCATTACACACAGAGGGATCTATTATATAGAGTCATTACACACAGAGGGATCTATTATATAGAGTCATTACACACAGAGGGATCTATTATATAGAGTCATTACACACAGAGGGATCTATTACATAGAGTCATTACACACAGAGGGATCTATTATATAGAGTCATTACACGCAGAGGAATCTATTATATAGAGTCATTACACACAGAGGGATCTATTATATAGAGTCATTACACACAGGGATCTATTATATAGAGTCATTGCACGCAGAGGGGTCTATTATATAGAGCCATTACACGCAGAGGGATCTATTATATAGAGTCATTACACGCAGAGGGATCTATTATATAGAGTCATTACACGCAGAGGGATCTATTATATAGAGTCATTACACACAGAGGGATCTATTATATAGAGTCATTACACACAGAGCGATCTATTATATAGAGTCATTACACACAGAGCGATCTATTATATAGAATCATTACACACAGAGGGATCTATTATATAGAGTCATTACACACAGAGGGATCTATTATATAGTCATTACACACAGAGTGATCTATTATATAGAGTCATTACACACAGAGGGATCTATTATATAGAGTCATTACACACAGAGGGATCTATTATATAGAGTCATTACACACAGAGGGATCTATTATATAGAGTCATTACACACAGAGGGATCTATTATATAGAGTTATTACACACAGAGAGATCTATTATATAGAGTCATTACATACAAAGAGGGATCTATTATATAGAGTCATTACACGCAAAGGGATCTATTATATAGAGTCATTACACACAGAGGGATCTATTATATAGAGTCATTACACACAGAGGGATCTATTATATAGAGTCATTACACACAGAGCGATCTATTATATAGAGTCATTTCACACAGAGCGATCTATTATATAGAATCATTACACACAGAGGGATCTATTATATAGAGTCATTACACACAGAGGGTTCTATTATATAGTCATTACACACAGAGTGATCTATTATATAGAGTCATTACACACAGAGGGATCTATTATATAGAGTCATTACACACAGAGGGATCTATTATATAGAGTCATTACACACAGAGGGATCTATTATATAGAGTCATTACACGCAGAGGGATCTATTATATAGAGTCATTACATACAAAGAGGGATCTATTATATAGAGTCATTACACGCAGAGGGATCTATTATATAGAGTCATTACACACAGAGGGATCTATTATATAGAATCATTACACACAGAGGGATCTATTGTATAGAGTCATTACACACAGAGGGATCTATTATATAGAGTCATTACACACAGAGTGATCTATTATATAGAGTCACTACACACAGAGGGATCTATTATATAGAGTCATTACACACAGAGGGATCTATTATATAGAGTCATTACACACAGAGGGATCTATTATATAGAGTCATTACACACAGAGGGATCTATTATATAGCGTCATTACACACAGAGGGATCTATTATATAGAGTCATTACACGCAGAGGGATCTATTATATAGAGTCATTACACACAGAGGGATCTATTATATAGAGTCATTACACACAGAGCGATCTATTATATAGAGTCATTACACACAGAGCGATCTATTATATAGAATCATTACACACAGAGGGATCTATTATATAGAATCATTACACACAGAGGGATCTATTATATAGAGTCATTACACACAGAGGGATCTATTATATAGAGTCATTACACACAGAGGGATCTATTATATAGAGTCATTACACACAGAGGGATCTATTATATAGAGTCATTACACACAGAGGGATCTATTATATAGAGTCATTACACACAGAGGGATCTATTATATAGAGTCATTACATACAAAGAGGGATCTATTATATAGTGTCATTACACGCAGAGGGATCTATTATATAGAGTCATTACACACAGAGCGATCTATTATATAGAGTCATTACACACAGAGGGATCTATTATATAGAGTCATTACACACAGAGGGATCTATTATATAGTCATTACACACAGAGTGATCTATTATATAGAGTCATTACACACAGAGGGATCTATTATATAGAGTCATTACACACAGAGGGATCTATTATATAGAGTCATTACACACAGAGGGATCTATTATATAGAGTTATTACTCACAGAGAGATCTATTATATAGAGTCATTACATACAAAGAGGGATCTATTATATAGAGTCATTACACGCAAAGGGATCTATTATATAGAGTCATTACACACAGAGGGATCTATTATATAGAGTCATTACACACAGAGGGATCTATTATATAGAGTCATTACACACAGAGCGATCTATTATATAGAGTCATTTCACACAAAGCGATCTATTATATAGAATCATTACACACAGAGGGATCTATTATATAGAGTCATTACACACAGAGGGTTCTATTATATAGTCATTACACACAGAGTGATCTATTATATAGAGTCATTACACACAGAGGGATCTATTATATAGAGTCATTACACACAGAGGGATCTATTATATAGAGTCATTACACACAGAGGGATCTATTATATAGAGTCATTACACACAGAGCGATCTATTATATAGAGTCATTACACACAGAGCGATCTATTATATAGAATCATTACACACAGAGGGAACTATTATATAGAGTCATTACACACAGAGGGATCTATTATATAGTCATTACACACAGAGTGATCTATTATATAGAGTCATTACACACAGAGGGATCTATTATATAGAGTCATTACACACAGAGGGATCTATTATATAGAGTCATTACATACAAAGAGGGATCTATTATATAGAGTCATTACACGCAGAGGGATCTATTATATAGAGTCATTACACACAGAGGGATCTATTATATAGAATCATTACACACAGAGGGATCTATTGTATAGAGTCATTACACACAGAGGGATCTATTATATAGAGTCATTACACACAGAGTGATCTATTATATAGAGTCACTACACACAGAGGGATCTATTATATAGAGTCATTACACACAGAGGGATCTATTATATAGAGTCATTACACACAGAGGGATCTATTATATAGAGTCATTACACACAGAGGGATCTATTATATAGCGTCATTACACACAGAGGGATCTATTATATAGAGTCATTACACGCGGAGCGATCTATTATATAGTGTCAATACACACAGAGGGATCTATTATATAGAGTCATTACACACAGAGCAATCTATTATATAGAGCCATTACACACAGAGGGATCTATTACATAGAGTCATTACACACAGAGGGATCTATTACATAGAGTCATTACACACAGAGGGATCTATTATATAGAGTCATTACACACAGAGGGATCTATTATATAGAGTCATTAGACACAGAGGGATCTATTATATAGAGTCATTACACACAGAGGGATCTATTATATAGAGTCATTACACACAGAGAGATCTATTATATAGAGTCATTACACACAGAGGGATCTATTATATAGAGTCATTACACACAAAGGGATCTATTATATAGAGTCATTATACACAGAGGGATCTATTATATAGAGTCATTACACACAGAGGGATTTATTATATAGAGTCATTACACACAGAGGGATCTATTATATAGTCATTACACACAGAGTGATCTATTATATAGAGTCATTACACACAGAGGGATCTATTATATAGAGTCATTACACACAGAGGGATCTATTATATAGAGTCATTACACACAGAGGGATCTATTATATAGAGTCATTACATACAAAGAGGGATCTATTATATAGTGTCATTACACGCAGAGGGATCTATTATATAGAGTCATTACACACAGAGCGATCTATTATATAGAGTCATTACACACAGAGGGATCTATTATATAGAGTCATTACACACAGAGGGATCTATTATATAGTCATTACACACAGAGTGATCTATTATATAGAGTCATTACACACAGAGGGATCTATTATATAGAGTCATTACACACAGAGGGATCTATTATATAGAGTCATTACACACAGAGGGATCTATTATATAGAGTTATTACACACAGAGAGATCTATTATATAGAGTCATTACATACAAAGAGGGATCTATTATATAGAGTCATTACACGCAAAGGGATCTATTATATAGAGTCATTACACACAGAGGGATCTATTATATAGAGTCATTACACACAGAGGGATCTATTATATAGAGTCATTACACACAGAGCGATCTATTATATAGAGTCATTACACGCAGAGGGATCTATTATATAGAGTCATTACATACAAAGAGGGATCTATTATATAGAGTCATTACACGCAGAGGGATCTATTATATAGAGTCATTACACACAGAGGGATCTATTATATAGAGTCATTACACACAGAGGGATCTATTATATAGAGTCATTACACAAAGAGGGATCTATTATATAGAGTCATTACACACAGAGTGATCTATTATATAGAGTCACTACACACAGAGGGATCTATTATATAGAGTCATTACACACAGAGGGATCTATTATATAGAGTCATTACACACAGGGATCTATTATATAGAGTCATTACACACAGAGGGATCTATTATATAGAGTCATTACACACAGAGGGATCTATTATATAGAGTCATTACACACAGAGGGATCTATTATATAGAGTCATTACACACAGAGGGATCTATTACATAGAGTCATTACACACAGAGGGATCTATTATATAGAGTCATTACACGCAGAGGAATCTATTATATAGAGTCATTACACACAGAGGGATCTATTATATAGAGTCATTACACACAGGGATCTATTATATAGAGTCATTGCACGCAGAGGGGTCTATTATATAGAGCCATTACACGCAGAGGGATCTATTATATAGAGTCATTACACGCAGAGGGATCTATTATATAGAGTCATTACACGCAGAGGGATCTATTATATAGAGTCATTACACACAGAGGGATCTATTATATAGAGTCATTACACACAGAGGGATCTATTATATAGAGTCATTACACACAGAGGGATCTATTATATAGAGTCATTACACGCAGAGGGATCTATTATATAGAGTCATTACACACAGAGGGATCTATTATACAGAGTCATTACACACAGAGGGATCTATTATATAGAGTCATTACACGCAGAGGGATCTATTATATAGAATCATTACACACAGAGGGATCTATTATATAGAGTCATTACACACAGAGGGATCTATTATATAGAACCGTTACACAGAGGGATCTATTATATAGAGTCATTACACACAGAGGGATCTATTATATAGAGTCATTACACACAGAGCGATCTATTATATAGAGTCATTACACGCAGAGGGATCTATTATATAGAGCCATTCCACGCAGAGGGATCTATTATATAGAGTCATTACACGCAGAGGGATCTATTATATAGAGCCATTGCACGCAGAGGGATCTATTATATAGAGCCATTACACACAGAAGGATCTATTATATAGTCATTACACGCAGAGGGATCTATTATATAGAGTCATTACACACAGAGGGATCTATTATATAGAGTCATTACACACAGAGGGATCTATTATATAGAGTCATTACACACAGAGGGGTCTATTATATAGAGTCATTACACGCAGAGAGATCTATTATATAGAGTCATTACACGCAGAGCGATCTATTATATAGAGTCATTACACACAGAGAGACCTATTATATAGAGTCATTACACACAGAGGGATCTATTATATAGAGTCATTACACACAGGGGGATCTATTATATAGAGTCATTACACACAGAGGGATCTATTATATAGAGTCATTACACACAGAGGGATCTATTATATAGAGTCATTACACAGAGGGATCTATTATATAGAGTCATTACACACAGAGGGATTTATTATATAGAGTCATTACACGCAGAGGGATCTATTATATAGAGTCATTACACACAGAGGGATCTATTATATAGAGTCATTACACAGAGGGATCTATTATATAGAGTCATTACACACAGAGGGATCTATTATATAGAGTCAATGCACACAGAGGGATCTATTATATAGAGTCATTACACACAGAGGGATCTATTATATAGAGTCATTACACGCAGAGGGATCTATTATATAGAGTCATTACACGCAGAGGGATCTATTATATAGAGTCATAATGTGGCACCCCAGGGGTCTGGTTTCCACAGTAACAGCAATGTTATGTCTGAGAGCAGGTGGGAGGTCTCTTGGTCAGGAATCCTATGCATGCCACACCTCCTGCCCAGTCCTGGGAGGGGAAGAACTTCCCCTATATAAACCTAGGGCTGAGGCAGGGTTAGTGAGTAGAGAAGAAGTAGAGACAGAGAAAAGAAGCAAATATAGGAACAGAACATCAGGAGCTCTGTGGGAGCAGTGTTACAAGGAGTCAGGGGCTGGCAGCTGCAGAGCTCGCCCTGACTGAGAAGATTTCTTACCGGACCCGGAGTCCGAGGCTGTGGGGACTAACTCCTACCCAGCAGCAGAATCCGTCAGGCAGGGGATTCCAGGTCCTCTGGCCAAGAAACCCGAAGGCACGGTCACACGCATGGGACCAGCACCGCCGTCGTGGAGCGGAAGCTACTAGAAGGCCCCGAGTCACCGGCCATACGGGTGAGCACCACACGGTACGCTCAGGGACGTGGGCTACTTATACCCGCCTCTAGCAAGGTAGCCAGAAGAGTACAGTTAGTTTGGGAGGCCTACAACTCCGCCTGGCCAGGGGAGATCCCATCTGCTCAAGGACTGACCAGGCCCCAATCGCTAGCCAGTACTCCGGGAGGGTCTATCTTTGTCACCAGTAAAGACCCTGAACTACACCGTACCGTCTCCGAGTGGTTCCTGCTACCCCCATCATACACGTCGGCTGCCCTTAGGCCATACCCCTCCCGTTGGGGGTTATACTATCACGCTGCACAATCCTACCACCGGCCTCAGCGGTCTGCCCTGCAGCGGCAGCTCCATAGCTGCATTCAACCGGTGGCGCAGTCGTCCAACATCTACCGCTAATACAGCGCCACTTAGTCTGACTCCCTGGGCACGGACCGGGTCACCGCCACGAGACTACTACCCTCAACAGATCCGGCTCCGGGTAAGCTCCCGCGTGCGCAACGCTGCGCGACACAGGCCCAGGGGTGCGTCAACTTTTGGCGTAGTCGGCAGGATTTCGTGCCCGCAACCACCGGGTACTGCGTGCCTGAAAAAGACTGTTCAAACTTACCAGTGGTGAAGATTCCCGCCATCCGGCGCCATCTTCTACATTCTTCCCGCCATCCGCGAAGTTTTCCCGCCATCCGGCGCCATCTTCGGCCTTCTTCCCGCCATCCGTGGAGGTTTCCCGCCATTGGACGCCATCTTGAGGACGCCGCGCGGGAAGAAGAGGGGCGTGGACTCCGAAAGCGCGCGAGAACTGAAGCCCCGCCTCACGTCCGGACGTTGCGTAAGGTCCTGGAAGGAGCCCAGCAGACGCCGACGTCACAGGAGCGCGACGGAAGGTCCTCAACCCTGACGATCCACTGCGGAGCCGCGGCCTACGGAAGAGGATCATCGCAAGGTAGGCCACGGTCCACTAGGGGGGAGAAGGATGTCGGATACGGAGGAGAGCTTCACCGCTTCAACCCCCGCCAGCGCCACCGCTGTTGCGGTCATGCCTTTCACCATGCCCTATATCCCGGGGGCAGCCTGGCTACCCCAGTACTCAGGGGAATCGCATACCCTGCATGACTTTAGAGAAAAGCTGGATAGCCTCTTCCAGGTGTACCCCCTTACAGAAGAGCAAAAAGTAAGCATCCTGGTGGCCCAATTAACCGGGGCAGCCCAAAGGGAGGTAAAGTCCTGGCCACCTGGGGGGAGGACTGTCGCAGGGATACTAACCCGGCTGAGGGACACCTTTGATACCCGCACCTCAGCCGAGATCAAGCTCAGATTCTACGGGTGCAAACAGCGGGCACATGAGAGTATAAGGGACTATGCATTAAACCTACAAGAAGCCCTGAGAGCCATTAAGCAGACCGACCCTGACGGCGTGCGAGACGAGGACAGGCTGTTGACTGAACAATTTATAGAGGGTTTATATTGCAATGCCCACCGAACCCAGTTGCGGGCAATGGCCTTACAGGACCCTCATCTGGGATTTGCACAGTTCAAGGACAGAGCCATCCGGGTGCTCCGAGAACCGGCACCAGGTGGCGTTGTGACCCACAGACGCCCCACTACCACTTACCACCAGGAGGCGGCGCCCTTGTCGGCAGGGCCTGTGGGAGCTGATGCGCAGGCTTTGAGCAATGACCCGGCTCCAGACCTGCACCATCAGGTCCAAGAGCTAGCTAAAAGCGTTGCTGCGCTAACCCGAACTGTGCAGTCTTTACAGGTTTCTACTCCAGGGAAGATCCAGCTGGCATCCGGACCGGAGGACATCCCGTGGCGTCGACCAAGGAGGACCACACCGGCCAGAGGAAGACCCAGCGACCGATACAACGAGGACGGACGACCCATCTGCCGCCGCTGTAATCAACCCGGACATATGGCAAGGTACTGTCCTTTAAACTGGCACAACCTAGGGTAGAGGGCCAACCCCTAGGAAAAAGATCACCAGGCCCATCGAACTGGCGCGACAAATATGTGGGAGGACGTCCAGTCTTGCCTGTGGTACTGGATGGCATTCCTATGAGTGCCCTACTGGACACCGGGTCACAGGTCACCACCATCCCGTACGTGCTCTTCAAGCAGTACTGGAATGACTCGGATATCACCCGCTACCCTGACGACGACTTGAGTATCATCGCCAGCAATGGTCAGCCCGTGCCACAGATTGGATTTAAAGAGGTGACCATTAAAATCGGTAGAGTCGAACTGGCAGCACAGGGACTGATCATTGTAGACATTGATAAACGCGAGAGTCACCCAAAGATAACTCTAGGAACTAATGTAATTGAAAATTGTCTTGCAGAGGTGATTTTCCTTTTACAACAGGTTGCCAAGAACGCCAGCTCCGGCCAGCAGCGAGTGCTCCAGAAAGAGATCCGGGCACTGATGCGACGGCAACAGATAGAACTCTCCGGTGGTGAGATTGGTAGCGTAAGAATGTGTGACCCTTTCCCTATTGCCATGCCCCCAAAAAGTGAAATGATGATTTGGTGCCGGGCAGCTATTGGTCTGAGAGGTAGAGATTACCAGGCAATGGTAGAACCAGTTTACTCAGACAGTAGGCCCACCATCTTGACAGCACGGGGGGCGGTTAATGTACGCCATGGGAGGGTGCCCGTTCGCATAATCAATATCGGGAAGAGGGAAGTGTACCTGCCCCGGTATGCCACGCTAGCCAAATTATATACCATTAACCAAAATGCTATACAATCTGTGGAACCCTTGCCTCCATCTCACCCGGAGGAAGGTAACGGCTCTAAGAAAACAATGGAGGACTGGTGTCAGCAACTACATTTGGGTACTGACTCCACTCCCTCCCACCAGAAACAGGGAGTCTATCGGGTGGTTCAAGAGTACGAGAGAGTGTTTAGTAAACACCCGTTAGACTTCGGGCGAGTCAAGGGGGTAGAACACCACATCCCCACGGGAGACCATCCTCCCATAAAAGAGAGGTATCGACCCGTACCCCCTGCACACTACCAACACGCCAAGGGGATGCTTAGAGACATGAAGGAGGCTGGGGTGATCAGGGATAGCTGTAGCCCCTGGGCAGCTCCACTAGTCTTAGTCAAAAAGAAAGACAACACCATGAGGATGTGTGTAGATTACCGGAAAATCAACCGTATCACACACAAGGATGCGTACCCCTTACCAAGGATAGAGGAGTCTTTGGCTGCTTTAAGATCTGCTAACTTCTTCTCTACCTTGGATCTCACTAGTGGGTACTGGCAGGTTCCTGTAGCAGAGGCGGACCGGGAGAAGACCGCATTCACCACCCCGATGGGACTTAGCGAGTTTACCTGCATGCCGTTCGGACTCTGCAACGCACCAGGAACCTTCCAACGATTAATGGAGTGCTGTCTGGGCCACAGAAACTTCGAGACGGTCCTGTTGTACCTGGACGATGTCATCGTATATTCTAAGACTTATGAGGACCACCTGAAACACCTGGCGGAAGTGTTCGAAGCTCTGGCAAGCTACGGCCTAAAGGTGAAACCCTCCAAGTGTCACCTCCTGAAACCAAAGGTGCAGTACCTGGGACACGTGGTGAGCGCTGACGGAGTGGCTCCCGACCCTGATAAGATCACCGCAATTAAGGAATGGCCAAGTCCCTCCAGTGTAAAGGAAGTGCGGCAGTTCCTCGGGTTGGTAGGCTACTACCGCAGGTTCATCCCCGGTTTCACCAAAAAGGCAGCTCCTATGCAGGACCTCCTGATAGGCCAGTCCCGGAAGGCCAAGAACCAGAAGCCGCCCTTCAGATGGGAGAAGTTGGAAGAAGAGTCCTTCCGCCAGCTGAAGATGGCCCTCACGGGGGATGAAATCCTGGCGTACCCGGATTACAGCCAGCCCTTTATCCTCTACACCGACGCAAGTAACATCGGGCTAGGAGCCGTGCTGTCCCAGATCCAGCAGGGGAAAGAGCGAGTAATCGCTTACGCCAGCCGAAAACTGCGACCCACCGAAAGAAACCCTGAGAATTACAGCTCATTTAAGCTAGAGTTCCTGGCAGTGGTGTGGGCAGTCACCGAACGCTTTAAGCACTACCTCGCTTCTTCCCGGTTCGTCGTGTACACGGATAACAACCCGTTGACACACCTGGACACGGCAAGACTCGGTGCCCTAGAGCAGAGATGGATGGCCCGCCTGTCCAACTACGAGTTCACCATCAAATACCGGGCAGGACGCTCCAATACCAACGCGGACGCCCTGTCCAGGATGCCAAACCTACCGGACGTAGGAGAAGATCCAGAGGGACTGGAAGAAGTCGAACTCCCCGTGTTTCACCGTCATGGGACTATCCAGTATTCCCATCAGGTAGGGAGTAAGCAAGGCGCTACGCTTAACCCCTTACCTCACTACAACTGGGAGGAAACGCAAGACAGTGACCCTGCCGTCCGGCTGGTGAAGGAGATGCTGACTCGGCCAGAGGCTCGCCTTGACCCAGACGCTCCGGAGGAAGCCAAGCAACTGTGGGCAGAAAAGAGTAGACTGTTCCTTTACAAGGGGAAGTTGTGCCGCAGAATGGTTAACTCCCGGACGCATGAACTAATTTGGCAAGTAGTGGTGCCACGACGAGACGCAGCCATGGTGATGGAGGCATACCACGATGGAGCTGGGCATTTCGGATGGAAGAAGCTGGAGTTCCTGCTGCGCGGGCGGTTCCATTGGGTAGGCATGAGGGGAACCATCGAGAGGTGGTGCAGAGACTGTGGCCCGTGCAACCTGAGGAGGAAGGACCGTGCCAGCCAGAAGACTCCCCTGCAGTCCATCGTCACCCGGCAGCCGTTGGAACTGGTAGCCTTGGATCATGTAAAACTGACCCCAAGCAGAAGTGGCTACGTCTACGCGTTAACCATCGTGGATCATTACTCCCGGTTCTTGGTTGTCGTCCCCGTCAAGGACTTAACGGCTCAAACAGCAGCTAGAGCCTTCCAGCAGCACTTCTGCCGTCCACACGGGTACCCGGACCAAGTGCTGACGGACCAGGGACCTGCCTTTGAAGCGGAGGTCTTCCAGGAATTCTGCAATCTGTATGGCTGCCGGAAGATAAGGACGACACCCTATCATCCGCAAACTAATGGACTTTGTGAGAAAATGAACCAGGTGGTAATGGATCTTCTGAAAATGTTGCCCCTGGAAGAACGCAGTCTGTGGCCTGAGAAGCTGCCCGATCTGGTGGACCTATACAATCACATCCCGGTAGGTTCCACCAACTGTACCCCGGCTTACCTAATGAGGGCGAGACCTGGTAAGTTACCTGTTGACCTGGAAATGGGAGTCCTGACACCCGAGGACACTTCACCAGAAGCAGACTGGGACACAGAGAGGCAGCAGCAGTACCGGAAAGTACAGGAGAGCGTGGAGCGAAGTCTCTGTCAGGCTAGGGAGAGACAAGAGAAAACTTACAACCAGTATGCTCCCGCTGTTCCCCTGGTGCCCGGAGAGCAGGTCTTGAAGAGGAAAAGACGGCTCCACAAGTTGGACGACCAGTGGGAGAAGGACCCGTACACCGTACTGCCCTCAAGCCACGAGAACCCGAAGGTCTGTACCATCAGTAAAGACGAAGGGGAGACCACAGCCATTGTATCCCGGGATCACCTGAAGAAGTGTCCTGAACAGCTACGGAACCCTGAAGAGGAACAAGAAGACCATCGACCCGTAGAGGAAAGGGAAGATATGGTTAGTACTGTGCTCGGAGACTTCCCTCGGTCTTGGACTCAAGTCAATGGTGCAGTTGTGGTACCCGTACTCACCTTCCTCCAACCAGCATCCCAAGCACCTACGGAGCAACAGGTAGAGCTGGAAGAACAGCCGGTCCAGGAGGCAGAAGACCCCACACCAGCAGACCAGGAGGATCAACCCTCTGCTTGCAGTGAGCCTGCCATATCCCTAGTGAGCCAAAGGGCCCGTAGACCGCTGCCCAGTTTACCCTTAACAGCTCCTACACCCTGTAGTTCAGGGCCAGACAGTCAGCTCCGTAGGTCCACTAGGGCCACTAGAGGCCAGTTACCCGCACGTTGGAGGATTTGAAGTGTATAAATTGTTTTATTTGTGGTTACCTGTTTTTCTTGTTGCTTGTGTATAATTATGTGTTTCTAGTTGTTTATAGGAGTCTTTGGTGGATTTACCGGGAATCCTGTGTACATAGTTGGAGCGTAACCCAGGACGGACTAAAGACTGTTAAGGACTCGGGGCAGGACAGACCCCTACCTGGTTACGTCTCCCTGTTTTGGTGAAATGGACACCTTGCTTTCTTCAAAGACTGCACCCGGTTACGGACATGCCGTGACCACCTTTATGTGTTTCTTTATTGTATTATTATTGTTTATACCTTGTTATGTTTTTCTAAAAATATGTTTAGTCCCGGAGTACTAAATTTCACTAGGGGGGAATGTGGCACCCCAGGGGTCTGGTTTCCACAGTAACAGCAATGTTATGTCTGAGAGCAGGTGGGAGGTCTCTTGGTCAGGGATCCTATGCATGCCACACCTCCTGCCCAGTCCTGGGAGGGGAAGAACTTCCCCTATATAAACCTAGGGCTGAGGCAGGGTTAGTGAGTAGAGAAGAAGTAGAGACAGAGAAAAGAAGCAAATATAGGAACAGAACATCAGGAGCTCTGTGGGAGCAGTGTTACAAGGAGTCAGGGGCTGGCAGCTGCAGAGCTCGCCCTGACTGAGAAGATTTCTTACCGGACCCGGAGTCCGAGGCTGTGGGGACTAACTCCTACCCAGCAGCAGAATCCGTCAGGCAGGGGATTCCAGGTCCTCTGGCCAAGAAACCCGAAGGCACGGTCACACGCATGGGACCAGCACTGCCATCGTGGAGCGGAAGCTACTAGAAGGCCCCGAGTCACCGGCCATACGGGTGAGCACCACACGGCACACTCAGGGACGTGGGCTACTTTTACCCGCCTCTAGCAAGGTAGCCAGAAGAGTACAGTTAGTTTGGGAGGCCTAAAACTCCGCCTGGCCAGGGGAGATCCCATCTGCTCAAGGACTGACCAGGCCCCAATCGCTAGCCAGTACTCCGGGAGGGTCTATCTTTGGCACCAGTAAAGACCCTGAACTACACCGTACCGTCTCCGAGTGGTTCCTGCTACCCCCATCGTCCACGTCGGCTGCCCTGAGGCCATACCCCTCCCGTTGGGGGTTATACTATCACGCTGCACAATCCTACCACCGGCCTCAGCGGTCTGCCCTGCAGAAGCAGCTCCTCAGCTGTACTCAACGGGTGGCGTAGTCGTCCAACATCTACCGCTAATACAGCGCCACTTAGTCTGACTCCCTGGGCACGGATCGGGTCACCGCCACGAGACTACAACCCTCAACAGATCCGGCTCCGGGTAAGCTCCCGCGTGCGCAACGCTGCGCGACACAGGCCCAGGGGTGCGTCAATTACACACAGAGGGATCTATTATATAGAGTCATTACACACAGAGGGATCTATTATATAGAGTCATTACACGCAGAGGGATCTATTATATAGAGTCATTACATGCAGAGGGATCTATTATATAGAGTCATTACACACAGAGCGATCTATTATATAGAGTCATTACACGCAGAGCGATCTATTATATAGAGTCAATACACGCAGAGGGATCTATTATATAGAGTCATTACACAAAGAGGGATCTATTATATAGAGTCATTACACGCGGAGCGATCTATTATATAGAGTCATTACACACAGAGGGATCTATTATATAGAGTCATTACACACAGAGGGGTCTATTATATAGAGTCATTACACACAGAGGGATCTATTATATAGAGTCATTACACACAGGGGGATCTATTATATAGAGTCATTACACACAGAGGGGTCTATTATATAGAGTCATTACACACAGAGAGATCTATTATATAGAGCCATTACACACAGAGGGATCTATTATATAGAGTTATTACACACAGAGGGATCTATTATATAGAGACACTACACAGAGGGATCTATTATATAGAGTCATTACACACAGAGGGATCTATTATATAGAGTCATTACACACAGAGGTATCTATTATATAGAGTCATTACACACAGAGGGATCTATTATATAGAGTCATTACACGCAGAGGGATCTATTATAGAGAGTCATTACACGCAGAGGGATCTATTATATAGAGTCATTACACACAGAGGGATCTATCATATAGAGTCATTACACACAGAGGGATCTATTATATAGAGTCATTACACACAGAGGGATCTATTATATAGTGTCATTACACGCAGAGGGATCTATTATATAGAGTCATTACACACAGAGCGATCTATTATATAGAGTCATTACACGCAGAGCGATCTATTATACAGAGTCATTACACGCAGAGGGATCTATTATATAGAGTCATTACACACAGAGGGATCTATTATATAGAGTCATTACACGCGGAGCGATCTATTATATAGAGTCAATACACACAGAGGGATCTATTATATAGAGTCATTACACACAGAGCAATCTATTATATAGAGTCATTACACGCAGAGGGATCTATTATATAGAGTCATTACACACAGAGGGATCTATTACATAGAGTCATTACACACAGAGGGATCTATTATATAGAGTCATTACACACAGAGGGATCTATTATATAGAGTCATTACACACAGAGGGATCTATTATATAGAGTCATTACACACAGAGGGATCTATTATATTGAGTCATTACACACAGAGAGATCTATTATATAGAGTCATTACACACAGAGGGATCTATTATATAGAGTCATTACACACAGAGGGATCTATTATATAGAGTCATTACACACAGAGCGATCTATTATATAGAGTCATTACACGCAGAGCGATCTATTATATAGAGTCATTACACGCAGAGGGATCTATTATATAGAGTCATTACACACAGAGGGATCTATTATATAGAGTTATTACACGCGGAGCGATCTATTATATAGAGTCAATACACACAGAGGGATCTATTATATAGAGTCATTACACACAGAGCAATCTATTATATAGAGTCATTACACGCAGAGGGATCTATTATATAGAGTCATTACACACAGAGGGATCTATTACATAGAGTCATTACACACAGAGGAATCTATTATATAGAGTCATTACACACAGAGGGATCTATTATATAGAGTCATTACACACAGAGGGATCTATTATATAGAGTCATTACACACAGAGAGATCTATTATATAGAGTCATTACACACAGAGGGATCTATTATATAGAGTCATTACACACAGAGGGATCTATTATATAGAGTCATTACACACAGAGGGATCTATTATATAGAGTCATTACACACAGAGGGATCTATTATATAGAGTCATTACACACAGAAGGATCTATTATATAGAGTCATTACACACAGAGGGATCTATTATATAGAGTCATAACACACAGAGAGATCTATTATATAGAGTCATTACATACAAAGAGGGATCTATTATATAGAGTCATTACACGCAGAGGGATCTATTATATAGAGTCATTACACACAGAGGGATCTATTATATAGAGTCATTACACACAGAGGGATCTATTATATAGGGTCATTACACACAGAGGGATCTATTATATAGAGTCATTACACACAGAGGGATCTATTATATAGAGTCAATACACACAGAGCGATCTATTATATAGAGTCATTACACACAGAGCGATCTATTATATAGAGTCATTACACACAGAGCGATCTATTATATAGAATCATTACACACAGAGGGATCTATTATATAGAGTCATTACACACAGAGGGATCTATTATATAGTCATTACACACAGAGCGATCTATTATATAGAGTCATTACACACAGAGCGATCTATTATATAGAATCATTACACACAGAGGGATCTATTATATAGAGTCATTACACACAGAGGGATCTATTATATAGTCATTACACACAGAGTGATCTATTATATAGAGTCATTACACACAGAGGGATCTATTATATAGAGTCATTACACACAGAGGGATCTATTATATAGAGTCATTACACGCAGAGGGATCTATTATATAGAGTCATTACATACAAAGAGAGATCTATTATATAGAGTCATTACACGCAGAGGGATCTATTATATAGAGTCATTACACACAGAGAGATCTATTATATAGAGTCATTACACACAGAGGGATCTATTATATAGAGTCATTACACACAGAGGGATCTATTATATAGAGTCATTACACACAGAGTGATCTATTATATAGAGTCACTACACACAGAGGGATCTATTATATAGAGTCATTACACACATAGGGATCTATTATATAGAGTCATTACACACAGAGGGATCTATTATATAGAGTCATTACACGCAGAGGGATCTATTATATAGAGTCATTACATACAAAGAGGGATCTATTATATAGAGTCATTACACGCAGAGGGATCTATTATATAGAGTCATTACACACAGAGGGATCTATTATATAGAGTCATTACACACAGAGGGATCTATTATATAGGGTCATTACACACAGAGGGATCTATTATATAGAGTCATTACACACAGAGGGATCTATTATATAGAGTCATTACACACAGAGCGATCTATTATATAGAGTCATTACACACAGAGCGATCTATTATATAGAGTCATTACACACAGAGCGATCTATTATATAGAATCATTACACACAGAGGGAACTATTATATAGAGTCATTACACACAGAGGGATCTATTATATAGTCATTACACACAGAGTGATCTATTATATAGAGTCATTACACACAGAGCGATCTATTATATAGAATCATTACACACAGAGGGATCTATTATATAGAGTCATTACACACAGAGGGATCTATTATATAGTCATTACACACAGAGTGATCTATTATATAGAGTCATTACACACAGAGGGATCTATTATATAGAGTCATTACACACAGAGGGATCTATTATATAGAGTCATTACACGCAGAGGGATCTATTATATAGAGTCATTACATACAAAGAGAGATCTATTATATAGAGTCATTACACGCAGAGGGATCTATTATATAGAGTCATTACACACAGAGAGATCTATTATATAGAGTCATTACACACAGAGGGATCTATTATATAGAGTCATTACACACAGAGGGATCTATTATATAGAGTCATTACACACAGAGTGATCTATTATATAGAGTCACTACACACAGAGGGATCTATTATATAGAGTCATTACACACATAGGGATCTATTATATAGAGTCATTACACACAGAGGGATCTATTATATAGAGTCATTACACGCAGACGGATCTATTATATAGAGTCATTACATACAAAGAGGGATCTATTATATAGAGTCATTACACGCAGAGGGATCTATTATATAGAGTCATTACACACAGAGGGATCTATTATATAGAGTCATTACACACAGAGGGATCTATTATATTGAGTCATTACACACAGAGGGATCTATTATATAGAGTCATTACACACAGAGTGATCTATTATATAGAGTCACTACACACAGAGGGATCTATTATATAGAGTCATTACACACAGAGGGATCTATTATATAGAGTCATTACACACAGAGGGATCTATTATATAGAGTCATTACACACAGAGGGATCTATTATATAGAGTCATTACACACAGAGGGATCTATTATATAGAGTGATTACACACAGAGGGATCTATTATATAGAGTCATTACACACAGAGGGATCTATTATATAGAGTCATTACACACAGAGGGATCTATTATATAGAGTCATTACACGCAGAGGGATCTATTATATAGAGTCATTACACGCAGAGGGATCTATTATATAGAGTCATTACACACAGAGCGATCTATTATATAGAGTCATTACACACAGAGGGATCTATTACATAGAGTAATTACACACAGAGGGATCGATTATATAGAGTCATTACACACAGAGGGATCTATTATATAGAGTCATTACACACAGAGGGATCTATTATATAGAGTCATTACACACAGAGGGATATATTATATAGAGTCATTACACACAGAGGGATCTATTATACAGAGTCATTACACGCGGAGCGATCTATTATATAGAGTCAATACACACAGAGGGATCTATTATATAGAGTCATTACACACAGAGCAATCTATTATATAGAGTCATTACACGCAGAGGGATCTATTATATAGAGTCATTACACACAGAGGGATCTATTACATAGAGTCATTACACACAGAGGGATCTATTATATAGAGTCATTACACACAGAGGGATCTATTATATAGAGTCATTACACACAGAGGGATCTATTATATAGAGTCATTACACACAGAGGGATCTATTATATAGAGTCATTACACACAGAGAGATCTATTATATGGAGTCATTACACACAGAGGGATCTATTATATAGAGTCATTGCACACAGAGGGATCTATTATATAGAGTCATTACACACAGAGCGATCTATTATATAGAGTCATTACACGCAGAGCGATCTATTATATAGAGTCATTACACGGAGAGGGATCTATTATATAGAGTCATTACACACAGAGGGATCTATTATATAGAGTTATTACACGCGGAGCGATCTATTATATAGAGTCAATACACACAGAGGGATCTATTATATAGAGTCATTACACACAGAGCACTCTATTATATAGAGTCATTACACGCAGAGGGATCTATTATATAGAGTCATTACACACAGAGGGATCTATTACATAGAGTCATTACACACAGAGGAATCTAATATATAGAGTCATTACACACAGAGGGATCTATTATATAGAGTCATTACACACAGAGAGATCTATTACATAGAGTCATTACACACAGAGGGATCTATTATATAGAGTCATTACACACAGAGGGATCTATTATATAGAGTCATTACACACAGAGGGATCTATTACATAGAGTCATTACACACAGAGGGATCTATTATATAGAGTCATTACACACAGAAGGATCTATTATATAGAGTCATTACACACAGAGGGATCTATTATATAGAATCATTACACACAGAGAGATCTATTATACAGAGTCATTACACGCGGAGCGATCTATTATATAGAGTCAATACACACAGAGGGATCTATTATATAGAGTCATTACACACAGAGCAATCTATTATATAGAGTCATTACACGCAGAGGGATCTATTATATAGAGTCATTACACACAGAGGGATCTATTACATAGAGTCATTACACACAGAGGGATCTATTATATAGAGTCATTACACACAGAGGGATCTATTATATAGAGTCATTACACACAGAGGGATCTATTATATAGAGTCATTACACACAGAGGGATCTATTATATAGAGTCATTACACACAGAGAGATCTATTATATGGAGTCATTACACACAGAGGGATCTATTATATAGAGTCATTGCACACAGAGGGATCTATTATATAGAGTCATTACACACAGAGCGATCTATTATATAGAGTCATTACACGCAGAGCGATCTATTATATAGAGTCATTACACGGAGAGGGATCTATTATATAGAGTCATTACACACAGAGGGATCTATTATATAGAGTTATTACACGCGGAGCGATCTATTATATAGAGTCAATACACACAGAGGGATCTATTATATAGAGTCATTACACACAGAGCACTCTATTATATAGAGTCATTACACGCAGAGGGATCTATTATATAGAGTCATTACACACAGAGGGATCTATTACATAGAGTCATTACACACAGAGGAATCTAATATATAGAGTCATTACACACAGAGGGATCTATTATATAGAGTCATTACACACAGAGGGATCTATTATATAGAGTCATTACACACAGAGGGATCTATTATATAGAGTCATTACACACAGAGAGATCTATTACATAGAGTCATTACACACAGAGGGATCTATTATATAGAGTCATTACACACAGAGGGATCTATTATATAGAGTCATTACACACAGAGGGATCTATTACATAGAGTCATTACACACAGAGGGATCTATTATATAGAGTCATTACACACAGAAGGATCTATTATATAGAGTCATTACACACAGAGGGATCTATTATATAGAATCATTACACACAGAGAGATCTATTATATAGAGTCATTACATACAAAGAGGGATCTATTATATAGAGTCATTACACGCAGAGGGATCTATTATATAGAGTCATTACACACAGAGGGATCTATTATATAGAGTCATTACACACAGAGGGATCTATTATATAGGGTCATTACACACAGAGGGATCTATTATATAGAATCATTACACACAGAGGGATCTATTATATAGAGTCATTACACACAGAGGGATCTATTATATAGAGTCATTACATACAAAGAGGGATCTATTATATAGAGTCATTACACGCAGAGGGATTTATTATATAGAGTCATTACACACAGAGGGATCTATTATATAGAGTCATTACACACAGAGGGATCTATTATATAGAGTCATTACACACAGAGGGATCTATTATATAGAATCATTACACACAGAGGGATCTATTATATAGAGTCATTACACACAGAGGGATCTATTATATAGAGTCATTACATACAAAGAGGGATCTATTATATAGAGTCATTACACGCAGAGGGATTTATTATATAGAGTCATTACACACAGAGGGATCTATTATATAGAGTCATTACACACAGAGGGATCTATTATATAGAGTCATTACACACAGAGGGATCTATTATATAGAGTCATTACACACAGAGTGATCTATTATATAGAGTCACTACACACAGAGGGATCTATTATATAGAGTCATTACACACAGAGGGATCTATTATATAGAGTCATTACACACAGAGGGATCTATTATATAGAGTCATTACACACAGAGGGATCTATTATATAGAGTGATTACACACAGAGGGATCTATTATATCGAGTCATTACACACAGAGGGATCTATTATATAGAGTCATTACACACAGAGGGATCTATTATATAGAGTCATTACACGCAGAGGGATCTATTATATAGAGTCATTACACGCAGAGGGATCTATTATATAGAGTCACTACACGCAGAGGGATCTATTATATCGAGTCATTACACACAGAGGGATCTATTATATAGAGTCATTACACACAGAGGGATCTATTATATAGAGTCATTACACGCAGAGGGATCTATTATATAGAGTCATTACACACAGAGCGATCTATTATATAGAGTCATTACACACAGAGGGATCTATTACATAGAGTAATTACACACAGAGGGATCTATTATATAGAGTCATTACACACAGAGGGATCTATTATATAGAGTCATTACACACAGAGGGATCTATTATATAGAGTCATTACACACAGAGGGATATATTATATAGAGTCATTACACACAGAGGGATCTATTATATAGAGTCATTACACACAGAGGGATCTATTATATAGAGTCATTACACACAGAGAGATCTATTATATAGAGTCATTACACGCAGAGGGATCTATTATATAGAGTCATTACACACAGAGGGTTCTATTATATAGAGTCATTACACACAGAGCGATCTATTATATAGAATCATTACACACAGAGGGATCTATTATATAGAGTCATTACACACAGAGGGATCTATTATATAGTCATTACACACAGAGCGATCTATTATATAGAGTCATTACACACAGAGGGATCTATTATATAGAGTCATTACACACAGAGGGATCTATTATATAGAGTCATTACACACAGAGTGATCTATTATATAGAGTCACTACACACAGAGGGATCTATTATATAGAGTCATTACACACATAGGGATCTATTATATAGAGTCATTACACACAGAGGGATCTATTATATAGAGTCATTACACGCAGAGGGATCTATTATATAGAGTCATTACATACAAAGAGGGATCTATTATATAGAGTCATTACACGCAGAGGGATCTATTATATAGAGTCATTACACACAGAGGGATCTATTATATAGAGTCATTACACACAGAGGGATCTATTATATAGGGTCATTACACACAGAGGGATCTATTATATAGAGTCATTACACACAGAGGGATCTATTATATAGAGTCATTACACACAGAGCGATCTATTATATAGAGTCATTACACACAGAGCGATCTATTATATAGAGTCATTACACGCAGAGCGATCTATTATATAGAATCATTACACACAGAGGGAACTATTATATAGAGTCATTACACACAGAGGGATCTATTATATAGTCATTACACACAGAGCGATCTATTATATAGAGTCATTACACACAGAGCGATCTATTATAAAGAATCATTACACACAGAGGGATCTATTATATAGACTCATTACACACAGAGGGATCTATTATATAGTCATTACACACAGAGTGATCTATTATATAGAGTCATTACACACAGAGGGATCTATTATATAGAGTCATTACACACAGAGGGATCTATTATATAGAGTCATTACACGCAGAGGGATCTATTATATAGAGTCATTACATACAAAGAGAGATCTATTATATAGAGTCATTAAACGCAGAGGGATCTATTTTATAGAGTCATTACACACAGAGAGATCTATTATATAGAGTCATTACACACAGAGGGATCTATTATATAGAGTCATTACACACAGAGGGATCTATTATATAGAGTCATTACACACAGAGTGATCTATTATATAGAGTCACTACACACAGAGGGATCTATTATATAGAGTCATTACACACATAGGGATCTATTATATAGAGTCATTACACACAGAGGGATCTATTATATAGAGTCATTACACGCAGAGGGATCTATTATATAGAGTCATTACACACAGAGGGATCTATTATATAGAGTTATTACACGCGGAGCGATCTATTATATAGAGTCAATACACACAGAGGGATCTATTATATAGAGTCATTACACACAGAGCAATCTATTATATAGAGTCATTACACGCAGAGGGATCTATTATATAGAGTCATTACACACAGAGGGATCTATTACATAGAGTCATTACACACAGAGGAATCTAATATATAGAGTCATTACACACAGAGGGATCTATTATATAGAGTCATTACACACAGAGGGATCTATTATATAGAGTCATTACACACAGAGGGATCTATTATATAGAGTCATTACACACAGAGAGATCTATTATATAGAGTCATTACACACAGAGGGATCTATTATATAGAGTCATTACACACAGAGGGATCTATTATACAGAGTCATTACACACAGAGGGATCTATTATATAGAGTCATTACACACAGAGGGATCTATTATATAGAGTCATTACACACAGAGGGATCTATTATATAGAGTCATTACACACAGAGTGATCTATTATATAGAGTCACTACACAGAGAGGGATCTATTATATAGAGTCATTACACACAGAGGGATCTATTATATAGAGTCATTACACACAGAGGGATCTATTATATAGAGTCATTACACACAGAGGGATCTATTATATAGAGTCATTACACACAGAGGGATCTATTATATAGAGTGATTACACACAGAGGGATCTATTATATCGAGTCATTACACACAGAGGGATCTATTATATAGAGTCATTACACACAGAGGGATCTATTATATAGAGTCATTACACGCAGAGGGATCTATTATATAGAGTCATTACACGCAGAGGGATCTATTATATAGAGTCACTACACGCAGAGGGATCTATTATATCGAGTCATTACACACAGAGGGATCTATTATATAGAGTCATTACACACAGAGGGATCTATTATATAGAGTCATTACACGCAGAGGGATCTATTATATAGAGTCATTACACACAGAGCGATCTATTATATAGAGTCATTACACACAGAGGGATCTATTACATAGAGTAATTACACACAGAGGGATCTATTATATAGAGTCATTACACACAGAGGGATCTATTATATAGAGTCATTACACACAGAGGGATCTATTATATAGAGTCATTACACACAGAGGGATATATTATATAGAGTCATTACACACAGAGGGATCTATTATATAGAGTCATTACACACAGAGGGATCTATTATATAGAGTCATTACACACAGAGAGATCTATTATATAGAGTCATTACACGCAGAGGGATCTATTATATAGAGTCATTACACACAGAGGGTTCTATTATATAGAGTCATTACACACAGAGCGATCTATTATATAGAATCATTACACACAGAGGGATCTATTATATAGAGTCATTACACACAGAGGGATCTATTATATAGTCATTACACACAGAGCGATCTATTATATAGAGTCATTACACACAGAGGGATCTATTATATAGAGTCATTACACACAGAGGGATCTATTATATAGAGTCATTACACACAGAGTGATCTATTATATAGAGTCACTACACACAGAGGGATCTATTATATAGAGTCATTACACACAGAGGGATCTATTATATAGAGTCATTACACGCAGAGGGATCTATTATATAGTCATTACACACAGAGCGATCTATTATATAGAGTCATTACACACAGAGGGATCTATTATATAGTCATTACACACAGAGCGATCTATTATATAGAGTCATTACACACAGAGGGATCTATTATATAGAGTCATTACACACAGAGGGATCTATTATATAGAGTCATTACACACAGAGTGATCTATTATATAGAGTCACTACACACAGAGGGATCTATTATATAGAGTCATTACACACATAGGGATCTATTATATAGAGTCATTACACACAGAGGGATCTATTATATAGAGTCATTACACGCAGAGGGATCTATTATATAGAGTCATTACATACAAAGAGGGATCTATTATATAGAGTCATTACACGCAGAGGGATCTATTATATAGAGTCATTACACACAGAGGGATCTATTATATAGAGTCATTACACACAGAGGGATCTATTATATAGGGTCATTACACACAGAGGGATCTATTATATAGAGTCATTACACACAGAGGGATCTATTATATAGAGTCATTACACACAGAGCGATCTATTATATAGAGTCATTACACACAGAGCGATCTATTATATAGAGTCATTACACGCAGAGCGATCTATTATATAGAATCATTACACACAGAGGGAACTATTATATAGAGTCATTACACACAGAGGGATCTATTATATAGTCATTACACACAGAGCGATCTATTATATAGAGTCATTACACACAGAGCGATCTATTATAAAGAATCATTACACACAGAGGGATCTATTATATAGACTCATTACACACAGAGGGATCTATTATATAGTCATTACACACAGAGTGATCTATTATATAGAGTCATTACACACAGAGGGATCTATTATATAGAGTCATTACACACAGAGGGATCTATTATATAGAGTCATTACACGCAGAGGGATCTATTATATAGAGTCATTACATACAAAGAGAGATCTATTATATAGAGTCATTAAACGCAGAGGGATCTATTTTATAGAGTCATTACACACAGAGAGATCTATTATATAGAGTCATTACACACAGAGGGATCTATTAGATAGAGTCATTACACACAGAGGGATCTATTATATAGAGTCATTACACACAGAGTGATCTATTATATAGAGTCACTACACACAGAGGGATCTATTATATAGAGTCATTACACACATAGGGATCTATTATATAGAGTCATTACACACAGAGGGATCTATTATATAGAGTCATTACACGCAGAGGGATCTATTATATAGAGTCATTACACACAGAGGGATCTATTATATAGAGTTATTACACGCGGAGCGATCTATTATATAGAGTCAATACACACAGAGGGATCTATTATATAGAGTCATTACACACAGAGCAATCTATTATATAGAGTCATTACACGCAGAGGGATCTATTATATAGAGTCATTACACACAGAGGGATCTATTACATAGAGTCATTACACACAGAGGAATCTAATATATAGAGTCATTACACACAGAGGGATCTATTATATAGAGTCATTACACACAGAGGGATCTATTATATAGAGTCATTACACACAGAGGGATCTATTATATAGAGTCATTACACACAGAGAGATCTATTATATAGAGTCATTACACACAGAGGGATCTATTATATAGAGTCATTACACACAGAGGGATCTATTATACAGAGTCATTACACACAGAGGGATCTATTATATAGAGTCATTACACACAGAGGGATCTATTATATAGAGTCATTACACACAGAGGGATCTATTATATAGAGTCATTACACACAGAGTGATCTATTATATAGAGTCACTACACAGAGAGGGATCTATTATATAGAGTCATTACACACAGAGGGATCTATTATATAGAGTCATTACACACAGAGGGATCTATTATATAGAGTCATTACACACAGAGGGATCTATTATATAGAGTCATTACACACAGAGGGATCTATTATATAGAGTGATTACACACAGAGGGATCTATTATATCGAGTCATTACACACAGAGGGATCTATTATATAGAGTCATTACACACAGAGGGATCTATTATATAGAGTCATTACACGCAGAGGGATCTATTATATAGAGTCATTACACGCAGAGGGATCTATTATATAGAGTCACTACACGCAGAGGGATCTATTATATCGAGTCATTACACACAGAGGGATCTATTATATAGAGTCATTACACACAGAGGGATCTATTATATAGAGTCATTACACGCAGAGGGATCTATTATATAGAGTCATTACACACAGAGCGATCTATTATATAGAGTCATTACACACAGAGGGATCTATTACATAGAGTAATTACACACAGAGGGATCTATTATATAGAGTCATTACACACAGAGGGATCTATTATATAGAGTCATTACACACAGAGGGATCTATTATATAGAGTCATTACACACAGAGGGATATATTATATAGAGTCATTACACACAGAGGGATCTATTATATAGAGTCATTACACACAGAGGGATCTATTATATAGAGTCATTACACACAGAGAGATCTATTATATAGAGTCATTACACGCAGAGGGATCTATTATATAGAGTCATTACACACAGAGGGTTCTATTATATAGAGTCATTACACACAGAGCGATCTATTATATAGAATCATTACACACAGAGGGATCTATTATATAGAGTCATTACACACAGAGGGATCTATTATATAGTCATTACACACAGAGCGATCTATTATATAGAGTCATTACACACAGAGGGATCTATTATATAGAGTCATTACACACAGAGGGATCTATTATATAGAGTCATTACACACAGAGTGATCTATTATATAGAGTCACTACACACAGAGGGATCTATTATATAGAGTCATTACACACAGAGGGATCTATTATATAGAGTCATTACACGCAGAGGGATCTATTATATAGAGTCATTACATACAAAGAGGGATCTATTATATAGAGTCATTACACGCAGAGGGATCTATTATATAGAGTCATTACACACAGAGGGATCTATTATATAGAGTCATTACACACAGAGGGATCTATTATATAGGGTCATTACACACAGAGGGATCAATTATATAGAGTCATTACACACAGAGGGATCTATTATATAGAGTCATTACACACAGAGCGATCTATTATATAGAGTCATTACACACAGAGCGATCTATTATATAGAGTCATTACACGCAGAGCGATCTATTATATAGAATCATTACACACAGAGGGAACTATTATATAGAGTCATTACACACAGAGGGATCTATTATATAGTCATTACACACAGAGCGATCTATTATATAGAGTCATTACACACAGAGCGATCTATTATATAGAATCATTACACACAGAGGGATCTATTATATAGAGTCATTACACACAGAGGGATCTATTATATAGTCATTACACACAGAGTGATCTATTATATAGAGTCATTACACACAGAGGGATCTATTATATAGAGTCATTACACACAGAGGGATCTATTATATAGAGTCATTACACGCAGAGGGATCTATTATATAGAGTCATTACATACAAAGAGAGATCTATTATATAGAGTCATTACACGCAGAGGGATCTATTATATAGAGTCATTACACACAGAGAGATCTATTATATAGAGTCATTACACACAGAGGGATCTATTATATAGAGTCATTACACACAGAGGGATCTATTATATAGAGTCATTACACACAGAGTGATCTATTATATAGAGTCACTACACACAGAGGGATCTGTTATATAGAGTCATTACACACATAGGGATCTATTATATAGAGTCATTACACACAGAGGGATCTATTATATAGAGTCATTACACGCAGAGGGATCTATTATATAGAGTCATTACATATAAAGAGGGATCTATTATATAGAGTCATTACACGCAGAGGGATCTATTATATAGAGTCATTACACACAGAGGGATCTATTATATAGAGTCATTACACACAGAGGGATCTATTATATAGAGTCATTACACACAGAGGGATCTATTATATAGAGTCATTACACACAGAGTGATCTATTATATAGAGTCACTACACACAGAGGGATCTATTATATAGAGTCATTACACACAGAGGGATCTATTATATAGAGTCATTACACACAGAGGGATCTATTATATAGAGTCATTACACACAGAGGGATCTATTATATAGAGTCATTACACACAGAGGGATCTATTATATAGAGTGATTACACACAGAGGGATCTATTATATAGAGTCATTACACACAGAGGGATCTATTACATAGAGTCATTACACACAGAGGGATCTATTATATAGAGTCATTACACGCAGAGGGATCTATTATATAGAGTCATTACACGCAGAGGGATCTATTATATAGAGTCATTACACACAGAGCGATCTATTATATAGAGTCATTACACACAGAGGGATCTATTACATAGAGTAATTACACACAGAGGGATCGATTATATAGAGTCATTACACACAGAGGGATCTATTATATAGAGTCATTACACACAGAGGGATCTATTATATAGAGTCATTACACACAGAGGGATATATTATATAGAGTCATTACACACAGAGGGATCTATTATACAGAGTCATTACACGCGGAGCGATCTATTATATAGAGTCAATACACACAGAGGGATCTATTATATAGAGTCATTACACACAGAGCAATCTATTATATAGAGTCATTACACGCAGAGGGATCTATTATATAGAGTCATTACACACAGAGGGATCTATTACATAGAGTCATTACACACAGAGGGATCTATTATATAGAGTCATTACACACAGAGGGATCTATTATATAGAGTCATTACACACAGAGGGATCTATTATATAGAGTCATTACACACAGAGGGATCTATTATATAGAGTCATTACACACAGAGAGATCTATTATATAGAGTCATTACACACAGAGGGATCTATTATATAGAGTCATTACACACAGAGGGATCTATTATATAGAGTCATTACACACAGAGCGATCTATTATATAGAGTCATTACACGCAGAGCGATCTATTATATAGAGTCATTACACGCAGAGGGATCTATTATATAGAGTCATTACACACAGAGGGATCTATTATATACAGTTATTACATGCGGAGCGATCTATTATATAGAGTCAATACACACAGAGGGATCTATTATATAGAGTCATTACACACAGAGCAATCTATTATATAGAGTCATTACACGCAGAGGGATCTATTATATAGAGTCATTACACACAGATGGATCTATTACATAGAGTCATTACACACAGAGGAATATAATATATAGAGTCATTACACACAGAGGGATCTATTATATAGAGTCATTACACACAGAGGGATCTATTATATAGAGTCATTACACACAGAGGGATCTATTATATAGAGTAATTACACACAGAGAGATCTATTATATAGAGTCATTACACACAGAGGGATCTATTATATAGAGTCATTACACACAGAGGGATCTATTATATAGAGTCATTACACACAGAGGGATCTATTATATAGAGTCATTACACACAGAGGGATCTATTATATAGAGTCATTACACACAGAAGGATCTATTATATAGAGTCATTACACACAGAGGGATCTATTATATAGAGTCATTACACACAGAGAGATCTATTATATAGAGTCATTACATACAAAGAGGGATCTATTATATAGAGTCATTACACGCAGAGGGATCTATTATATAGAGTCATTACACACAGAGGGATCTATTATATAGAGTCATTACACACAGAGGGATCTATTATATAGGGTCATTACACACAGAGGGATCTATTATATAGAGTCATTACACACAGAGGGATCTATTATATAGAGTCATTACACGCAGAGGGATCTATTATATAGAGTCATTACATACAAAGAGGGATCTATTATATAGAGTCATTACACGCAGAGGGATTTATTATATAGAGTCATTACACACAGAGGGATCTATTATATAGAGTCATTACACACAGAGGGATCTATTATATAGAGTCATTACACACAGAGGGATCTATTATATAGAGTCATTACACACAGAGTGATCTATTATATAGAGTCACTACACACAGAGGGATCTATTATATAGAGTCATTACACACAGAGGGATCTATTATATAGAGTCATTACACACAGAGGGATCTATTATATAGAGTCATTACACACAGAGGGATCTATTATATAGAGTCATTACACACAGAGGGATCTATTATATCGAGTCATTACACACAGAGGGATCTATTATATAGAGTCATTACACACAGAGGGATCTATTATATAGAGTCATTACACACAGAGGGATCTATTATATAGAGTCATTACACGCAGAGGGATCTATTATATAGAGTCATGACACGCAGAGGGATCTATTATATAGAGTCACTACACGCAGAGGGATCTATTATATCGAGTCATTACACACAGAGGGATCTATTATATAGAGTCATTACACACAGAGGGATCTATTATATAGAGTCATTACACGCAGAGGGATCTATTATATAGAGTCATTACACACAGAGGGATCTATTATATAGAGTCATTACACACAGAGGGATCTATTACATAGAGTAATTACACACTGAGGGATCTATTATATAGAGTCATTACACACAGAGGGATCTATTATATAGAGTCATTACACACAGAGGGATCTATTATATAGAGTCATTACACACAGAGGGATATATTATATAGAGTCATTACACACAGAGGGATCTATTATATAGAGTCATTACACACAGAGGGATCTATTATATAGAGTCATTACACACAGAGAGATCTATTATATAGAGTCATTACACGCAGAGGGATCTATTATATAGAGTCATTACACACAGAGGGTTCTATTATATAGAGTCATTACACACAGAGGGATCTATTATATAGAGTCATTATACACAGAGGGATCTATTATATAGTCATTACACAGAGGGATCTATTATATAGAGTCATCACATGCAGAGGGATCTATTATATAGAGTCATTACACACAGAGCGATCTATTATATAGAGCCATGACACACAGAGGGATCTATTATATAGAGTCATTACACACAGAGGGATCTACTATATAGAGTCATTACACACAGAGCGATCTATTATATAGAGTCATTACACACAGAGGGATCTATTATATAGAGCCATTACACACAGAGGGATCTATTATATAGAGTCATTACACGCAGAGGGATCTATTATATAGAGTCATTACACACAGAGCGATCTATTATATAGAGCCATTACACACAGAGGGATCAATTATATAGAGCCATTACACACAGAGGGATCTATTATATAGAGTCATTACACACAGAGGGATCTATTATATAGAGTCATTACACGCAGAGGGATCTATTATATAGAGTCATTACACACAGAGGGATCTATTATATAGAGTCATTACACGCAGAGGGATGTATTATATAGAGTCATTACACGCAGAGGGATATATTATATAGAGTCATTACACACAGAGGGATCTATTATATAGAGTCATAACACACAGAGAGATCTATTATATAGAGTCATTACACACAGAGGGATCTATTATATAGAGTCATTACACACAGAGGAATCTATTATATAGAGTCATTACACGCAGAGGGATCAATTATAGAGAGTCATTACATACAGAGGGATCTATTATATAGAGTCATTACACACAGAGGGATTTATTATATAGAGTCATTACACACAGAGGGATCTATTATATAGAGTCATTATACACAGAGGGATCTATTATATAGTCATTACACAGAGGCATCTATTATATAGAGTCATTACACGCAGAGGGATCTATTATATAGAGCCATAACACACAGAGCGATCTATTATATAGAGTCATTACACACAGAGGGATCTATTATATAGAGCCATTACACACAGAGGGATCTATTATATAGAGTCATTACACACAGAGAGATCTATTATATAGAGTCATTACACACAGAAGGATCTATTATATAGAGTCATTACACACTGAGGGTTCTATTATATAGAGTCATTACACACAGAGGGATCTATTATATAGAGTCATTATACACAGAGGGATCTATTATATAGTCATTACACAGAGGGATCTATTATAAAGAGTCATTACATGCAGAGGGATCTATTATATAGAGTCATTACACAAAGAGGGATCTATTATATAGAGTCATTACACACAGAGGGATCTATTATATAGAGTCATTACACACAGAGGGATCTATTATATAGAGTCATTACACGCAGAGGGATCTATTATATAGAGTCATTACACGCAGAGGGACCTATTATATAGAGCCATTACACACAGAGGGATCTATTATATAGAGCCATTACACATAGAGGGATCTATTATATAGAGTCATTACACGCAGAGGGATCTATTATATAGAGTCATTACACACAGAGCGATCTATTATATAGAGCCATTACACACAGAGGGATCTATTATATAGAGCCATTACACACAGAGGGATCTATTACATAGAGTCATTACACACAGAGGGATCTATTATATAGTGTCATTACACGCAGAGGGGTCTATTATATAGAGTCATTACACACAGAGGGATCTATTATATAGAGTCATTACACGCAGAGGGATGTATTATATAGAGTCATTACACGCAGAGGGATAAATTATATAGAGTCATTACACGCAGAGGGATGTATTATATAGAGTCTTTACACGCAGAGGGATAAATTATATAGAGTCATTACACGCAGAGGGATCTATTATATAGAGTCATTACACACAGAGGGATCAATTATATAGAGTCATTACACACAGAGGGATCTATTATATAGAGTCATTACACACAGAGGGATTTATTATATAGAGTCATTACACACAGAGGGATCTATTATATAGAGTCACTATACACAGAGGGATCTATTATATAGTCATTACACAGAGGCATCTATTATATAGAGTCATTACACGCAGAGGGATCTATTATATAGAGCCATTACACACAGAGCGATCTATTATATAGAGTCATTAAACACACAGGGATCTATTATATAGAGCCATTACACACAGAGGGATCTATTATATAGAGTCATTACACACAGAGGGATCTATTATATAGAGTCATTACACACAGAGGGATCTATTATATAGAGTCATTACACACAGAGAGATCTATTATATAGAGCCATTACACACAGAGGTATCTATTATATAGAGTCATTACACACAGAGGGATATATTATATAGAGTCATTACACACAGAGGGATATATTATATAGAGTCATTACACACAGAGGGATCAATTATATAGAGTCATTACACACAGAGGGATCTATTATATAGAGTCATTACACACAGAGGGATTTATTATATAGAGTCATTACACACAGAGGGATCTATTATATAGAGCCATTACACACAGAGGGATCTATTATATAGAGCCATTACAAACAGAGGGATCTATTATATAGAGTCATTACACGCAGAGGGATCTATTATATAGAGTCATTACACGCAGAGGGACCTATTATATAGAGCCATTACACACAGAGGGATCTATTATATAGAGCCATTACACACAGAGGGATCTATTATATAGAGTCATTACACGCAGAGGGATCTATTATATAGAGTCATTACACACAGAGCGATCTATTATATAGAGCCATTACACACAGAGGGATCTATTATATAGAGCCATTACACACAGAGGGATCTATTATATAGAGTCATTACACACAGAGGGATCTATTATATAGTGTCATTACACGCAGAGGGATCTATTATATAGAGTCATTACACACAGAGGGATCTATTATATAGAGTCATTACACGCAGAGGGATGTATTATATAGAGTCTTTACACGCAGAGGGATAAATTATATAGAGTCATTACACGCAGAGGGATCTATTATATAGAGTCATTACACACAGAGGGATCAATTATATAGAGTCATTACACACAGAGGGATCTATTATATAGAGTCATTACACACAGAGGGATTTATTATATAGAGTCATTACACACAGAGGGATCTATTATATAGAGTCACTATACACAGAGGGATCTATTATATAGTCATTACACAGAGGCATCTATTATATAGAGTCATTACACGCAGAGGGATCTATTATATAGAGCCATTACACATAGAGCGATCTATTATATAGAGTCATTAAACACACAGGGATCTATTATATAGAGCCATTACACACAGAGGGATCTATTATATAGAGTCATTACACACAGAGGGATCTATTATATAGAGTCATTACACACAGAGGGATCTATTATATAGAGTCATTACACACAGAGAGATCTATTATATAGAGTCATTACACACAGAGCGATCTATTATAAAGAGCCAATACACACAGAGCGTTCTATTATATAGAGTCATTACACACAGAGGGATCTATTATATAGAGTCATTACATACAGAGAGATCTATTATATAGAGTCATTACACACAGAGCGATCTATTATATAGAGTCATTACACACAGAGAGATCTATTATATAGAGTCATTACACACAGAGCGATCGATTATATAGAGCCATTACACACAGAGGGATCTATTATATAGAGTAATTACATACAGAGAGATCTATTATATAGAGTCATTACACACAGAGCGATCTATTATATAGAGTCATTACACACAGAGAGATCTATTATATAGAGTCATTACACACAGAGCGATATATTATATAGAGTCATTACACACAGAGAGATCTATTATATAGAGTCATTACACACAGAGCGATCTATTATATAGAGCCATTACACACAGAGGGATCTATTATATAGAGCCATTACACACAGAGGGATCTATTATATAGAGTCATTACACGCAGAGGGATCTATTATATAGAGTCATTACACATAGAGCGATCTATTATATAGAGCCATTACACACAGAGGGATCTATTATATAGAGCCATTACACACAGAGGGATCTATTATATAGAGTCATTACACACAGAGGGATCTATTATATAGTCATTGCACACAGAGGGATCTATTATATAGAGTCATTACACACAGAGGGATCTATTATTTAGAGTCATTACACACAGAGGGATCTATTATATAGAGTCATTATACACAGAGGGATCTATTGTATAGAGCCATTACACGCAGAGGGATCTATTATATAGAGTCATTACACACAGAGGGATCTATTATATAGTCATTAAACACAGAGAGATCTATTATATAGAGCCATTACACACAGAGGGATCTATTATATAGAGTCATTACACACAAAGGGATCTATTATATAGTCATTGCACACAGAGGGATCTATTATATAGAGTCATTACACACAGAGGGATCTATTATTTAGAGTCGTTACACACAGAGGGATCTATTATATAGAGTCATTACACGCAGAGGGATCTATTATATAGAGTCATTACACGCAGAGGGATCTATTATATAGAGTCATTACACTCAGAGGGATCTATTATATAGAGTCATTACACACAGAGGGATCTATTATATAGTCATTGCACACAGAGGGATCTATTATATAGAGTCATTACACACAGAGGGATCTATTATTTAGAGTCATTACACACAGAGGGATCTATTATATAGAGTCATTATACACAGAGGGATCTATTGTATAGAGCCATTACACGCAGAGGGATCTATTATATAGAGTCATTACACACAGAGGGATCTATTATATAGTCATTACACACAGAGAGATCTATTATATAGAGCCATTACACACAGAGGGATCTATTATATAGAGTCATTACACGCAGAGGGATCTATTATATAGAGTCATTACACACAGAGCGATCTATTATATAGAGCCATTACACACAGAGGGATCTATTATATAGAGTCATTACACACAAAGGGATCTATTATATAGTCATTGCACACAGAGGGATCTATTATATAGAGTCATTACACACAGAGGGATCTATTATTTAGAGTCGTTACACACAGAGGGATCTATTATATAGAGTCATTACACGCAGAGGGATCTATTATATAGAGTCATTACACGCAGAGGGATCTATTATATAGAGTCATTACACTCAGAGGGATCTATTATATAGAGTCATTACACACAGAGGGATCTATTATATAGAGTCATTACACTCAGAGGGATCTATTATATAGTCATTACACACAGAGGGATCTATTATATAGAGTCATTACACGCAGAGGGATCAATTATAGAGTCATTACACACAGAGGGATCTATTATATAGAGTCATTACACACAGAGAGATCTATTATATAGAGTCATTACACGCAGAGGGATCTATTATATAGAGTCATTACACACAGAGGGTTCTATTGTATAGAGTCATTACACACTGAGGGATCTATTATATAGAGTCATTATACACAGAGGGATCTATTATATAGTCATTACACAGAGGGATCTATTATATAGAGTCATTACATGCAGAGGGATCTATTATATAGAGTCATTACACACAGAGCGATCTATTATATAGAGCCATTACACACAGAGGGATCTATTATATAGAGTCATTACACACAGAGGGATCTACTATATAGAGTCATTACACACAGAGCGATCTATTATATAGAGTCATTACACACAGAGGGATCTATTATACAGAGCCATTACACACAGAGGGATCTATTATATAGAGTCATTACACGCAGAGGGATCTATTATATAGAGTCATTACACACAGAGCGATCTATTATATAGAGCCATTACACACAGAGGGATCTATTATATAGAGCCATTACACACAGAGGGATCTATTATATAGAGTCATTACACACAGAGGGATCTATTATATAGAGTCATTACACGCAGAGGGATCTATTATATAGAGTCATTACACACAGAGGGATCTAATATATAGAGTCATTACACGCAGAGGGATGTATTATATAGAGTCATTACACGCAGAGGGATCTATTATATAGAGTCATTACACACAGAGGGATCTATTATATAGAGTCATAACACACAGAGAGATCTATTATATAGAGTCATTACACACAGAGGAATCTATTATATAGAGTCATTACACACAGAGGGATCAATTATATAGAGTCATTACACACAGAGGGATCTATTATATAGAGTCATTACACACAGAGGGATTTATTATATAGAGTCATTACACACAGAGGGATCTATTATATAGAGTCATTATACACAGAGGGATCTATTATATAGTCATTACACAGAGGCATCTATTATATAGAGTCATTACACGCAGAGGGATCTATTATATAGAGCCATTACACACAGAGCGATCTATTATATAGAGTCATTACACACAGAGGGATCTATTATATAGAGCCATTACACACAGAGGGATCTATTATATAGAGTCATTACACACAGAGAGATCTATTATATAGAGTCATTACACACAGAGGGATCTATTATATAGAGTCATTACACACTGAGGGTTCTATTATATAGAGTCATTACACACAGAGGGATCTATTATATAGAGTCATTATACACAGAGGGATCTATTATATAGTCATTACACAGAGGGATCTATTATATAGAGTCATTACATGCAGAGGGATCTATGATATAGAGTCATTACACACAGAGGGATCTATTATATAGAGTCATTACACACAGAGGGATCTATTATATAGAGCCATTACACACAGAGGGATCTATTATATAGAGCCATTACACACAGAGGGATCTATTATTTAGAGTCATTACACGCAGAGGGATCTATTATATAGAGTCATTACACGCAGAGAGACCTATTATATAGAGCCATTACACACAGAGGGATCTATTATATAGAGCCATTACACACAGAGGGATCTATTATATAGAGTCATTACACGCAGAGGGATCTATTATATAGAGTCATTACACACAGAGCGATCTATTATATAGAGCCATTACACACAGAGGGATCTATTAAACAGAGCCATTACACACAGAGGGATCTATTATATAGAGTCATTACACGCAGAGGGATCTATTATATAGAGTCATTACACACAGAGCGATCTATTATATAGAGTCATTACACACAGAGGGATCTATTATATAGAGCCATTACACACAGAGGGATCTATTATATAGAGTCATTACACACA
Organism: Phyllobates terribilis; assembly: GCF_046119375.1. Lineage (NCBI taxonomy): Eukaryota > Metazoa > Chordata > Amphibia > Anura > Dendrobatidae > Phyllobates > Phyllobates terribilis. The sequence goes on from NW_027362772.1 coordinate 95,447,184, forward strand.
GAGGGATCTATTATATAGAGTCATTACACGCAGAGGGATCTATTATATAGAGTCATTACACACAGAGGGATCTATTATATAGAGTCATTACACGCAGAGGGATGTATTATATAGAGTCATTACACGCAGAGGGATATATTATATAGAGTCATTACACACAGAGGGATCTATTATATAGAATCATAACACACAGAGAGATCTATTATATAGAGTCATTACACACAGAGGAATCTATTATATAGAGTCATTACACACAGAGGGATCAATTATATAGAGTCATTACACACAGAGGGATCTATTATATAGAGTCATTACACACAGAGGGATTTATTATATAGAGTCATTACACACAGAGGGATCTATTATATAGAGTCAGTATACACAGAGGGATCTATTATATAGTCATTACACAGAGGCATCTATTATATAGAGTCATTACATGCAGAGGGATCTATTATATAGAGCCATTACACACAGAGCGGTCTATTATATAGAGTCATTACACACAGAGGGATCTATTATATAGAGCCATTACACACAGGGGATCTATTATATAGAGTCATTACACACAGAGAGATCTATTATATAGAGTCATTACACACAGAGGGATCTATTATATAGAGTCATTACACACTGAGGGTTCTATTATATAGAGTCATTACACACAGAGGGATCTATTATATAGAGTCATTATACACAGAGGGATCTATTATATAGTCATTACACAGAGGGATCTATTATATAGAGTCATTACATGCAGAGGGATCTATTATATAGAGTCATTACACACAGAGGGATCTATTATATAGAGTCATTACACACAGAGGGATCTATTATATAGAGCCATTACACACAGAGGGATCTATTATATAGAGCCACTACACACAGAGGGATCTATTATATAGAGTCATTACACGCAGAGGGATCTATTATATAGAGTCATTACACGCAGAGGGACCTATTATATAGAGCCATTACACACAGAGGGATCTATTATATAGAGCCATTACACACAGAGGGATCTATTATATAGAGTCATTACACGCAGAGGGATCTATTATATAGAGTCATTACACACAGAGCGATCTATTATATAGAGCCATTACACACAGAGGGATCTATTATATAGAGCCATTACACACAGAGGGATCTATTATATAGAGTCATTACACACAGAGGGATCTATTATATAGTGTCATTACACGCAGAGGGATCTATTATATAGAGTCATTACACACAGAGGGATCTATTATATAGAGTCATTACACGCAGAGCGATGTATTATATAGAGTCATTACACGCAGAGGGATAAATTATATAGAGTCATTACACGCAGAGGGATGTATTATATAGAGTCTTTACACGCAGAGGGATAAATTATATAGAGTCATTACACAGAGAGGGATCTATTATATAGAGTCATTACACACAGAGGGATCAATTATATAGAGTCATTACACACAGAGGGATCTATTATATAGAGTCATTACACACAGAGGGATTTATTATATAGAGTCATTACACACAGAGGGATCTATTATATAGAGTCACTATACACAGAGGGATCTATTATATAGTCATTACACAGAGGCATCTATTATATGGAGTCATTACACGCAGAGGGATCTATTATATAGAGCCATTACACACAGAGAGATCTATTATATAGAGTCATTAAACACACAGGGATCTATTATATAGAGCCATTACACACAGAGGGATCTATTATATAGAGTCATTACACACAGAGGGATCTATTATATAGAGTCATTACACACAGAGGGATCTATTATATAGAGTCATTACACACAGAGAGATCTATTATATAGAGTCATTAGACACAGAGCGATCTATTATAAAGAGCCATTACACACAGAGCGTTCTATTATATAGAGTCATTACACACCGAGGGATCTATTATATGGAATCATTACATACAGAGAGATCTATTATATAGAGTCATTACACACAGAGCGATCTATTATATAGAGTCATTACACACAGAGAGATCTATTATATAGAGTCATTACACACAGAGCGATCGATTATATAGAGCCATTACACACAGAGGGATCTATTATATAGAGTGATTACATACAGAGAGATCTATTATATAGAGTCATTACACACAGAGCGATCTATTATATAGAGTCATTACACACAGAGAGATCTATTATATAGAGTCATTACACACAGAGCGATATATTATATAGAGTCATTACACACAGAGGGATCTATTATATAGAGTCATTATACACAGAGGGATCTATTATATAGTCATTACACAGAGGGATCTATTATATAGAGTCATTACATGCAGAGGGATCTATTATATAGAGTCATTACACACAGAGGGATCTATTATATAGAGTCATTACACACAGAGGGATCTATTATATAGAGCCATTACACACAGAGGGATCTATTATATAGAGCCACTACACACAGAGGGATCTATTATATAGAGTCATTACACGCAGAGGGATCTATTATATAGAGTCATTACACGCAGAGGGACCTATTATATAGAGCCATTACACACAGAGGGATCTATTATATAGAGCCATTACACACAGAGGGATCTATTATATAGAGTCATTACACGCAGAGGGATCTATTATATAGAGTCATTACACACAGAGCGATCTATTATATAGAGCCATTACACACAGAGGGATCTATTATATAGAGCCATTACACACAGAGGGATCTATTATATAGAGTCATTACACACAGAGGGATCTATTATATAGTGTCATTACACGCAGAGGGATCTATTATATAGAGTCATTACACACAGAGGGATCTATTATATAGAGTCATTACACGCAGAGCGATGTATTATATAGAGTCATTACACGCAGAGGGATAAATTATATAGAGTCATTACACGCAGAGGGATGTATTATATAGAGTCTTTACACGCAGAGGGATAAATTATATAGAGTCATTACACACAGAGGGATCTATTATATAGAGTCATTACACACAGAGGGATCAATTATATAGAGTCATTACACACAGAGGGATCTATTATATAGAGTCATTACACACAGAGGGATTTATTATATAGAGTCATTACACACAGAGGGATCTATTATATAGAGTCACTATACACAGAGGGATCTATTATATAGTCATTACACAGAGGCATCTATTATATGGAGTCATTACACGCAGAGGGATCTATTATATAGAGCCATTACACACAGAGAGATCTATTATATAGAGTCATTAAACACACAGGGATCTATTATATAGAGCCATTACACACAGAGGGATCTATTATATAGAGTCATTACACACAGAGGGATCTATTATATAGAGTCATTACACACAGAGGGATCTATTATATAGAGTCATTACACACAGAGAGATCTATTATATAGAGTCATTACACACAGAGCGATCTATTATAAAGAGCCATTACACACAGAGCGTTCTATTATATAGAGTCATTACACACAGAGGGATCTATTATATGGAGTCATTACATACAGAGAGATCTATTATATAGAGTCATTACACACAGAGCGATCTATTATATAGAGTCATTACACACAGAGAGATCTATTATATAGAGTCATTATACACAGAGGGATCTATTATATAGTCATTACACAGAGGGATCTATTATATAGAGTCATTACATGCAGAGGGATCTATTATATAGAGTCATTACACACAGAGGGATCTATTATATAGAGTCATTACACACAGAGGGATCTATTATATAGAGCCATTACACACAGAGGGATCTATTATATAGAGCCACTACACACAGAGGGATCTATTATATAGAGTCATTACACGCAGAGGGATCTATTATATAGAGTCATTACACGCAGAGGGACCTATTATATAGAGCCATTACACACAGAGGGATCTATTATATAGAGCCATTACACACAGAGGGATCTATTATATAGAGTCATTACACGCAGAGGGATCTATTATATAGAGTCATTACACACAGAGCGATCTATTATATAGAGCCATTACACACAGAGGGATCTATTATATAGAGCCATTACACACAGAGGGATCTATTATATAGAGTCATTACACACAGAGGGATCTATTATATAGTGTCATTACACGCAGAGGGATCTATTATATAGAGTCATTACACACAGAGGGATCTATTATATAGAGTCATTACACGCAGAGCGATGTATTATATAGAGTCATTACACGCAGAGGGATAAATTATATAGAGTCATTACACGCAGAGGGATGTATTATATAGAGTCTTTACACGCAGAGGGATAAATTATATAGAGTCATTACACACAGAGGGATCTATTATATAGAGTCATTACACACAGAGGGATCAATTATATAGAGTCATTACACACAGAGGGATCTATTATATAGAGTCATTACACACAGAGGGATTTATTATATAGAGTCATTACACACAGAGGGATCTATTATATAGAGTCACTATACACAGAGGGATCTATTATATAGTCATTACACAGAGGCATCTATTATATGGAGTCATTACACGCAGAGGGATCTATTATATAGAGCCATTACACACAGAGAGATCTATTATATAGAGTCATTAAACACACAGGGATCTATTATATAGAGCCATTACACACAGAGGGATCTATTATATAGAGTCATTACACACAGAGGGATCTATTATATAGAGTCATTACACACAGAGGGATCTATTATATAGAGTCATTACACACAGAGAGATCTATTATATAGAGTCATTACACACAGAGCGATCTATTATAAAGAGCCATTACACACAGAGCGTTCTATTATATAGAGTCATTACACACAGAGGGATCTATTATATGGAGTCATTACATACAGAGAGATCTATTATATAGAGTCATTACACACAGAGCGATCTATTATATAGAGTCATTACACACAGAGAGATCTATTATATAGAGTCATTACACACAGAGCGATCGATTATATAGAGCCATTACACACAGAGGGATCTATTATATAGAGTGATTACATACAGAGAGATCTATTATATAGAGTCATTACACACAGAGCGATCTATTATATAGAGTCATTACACACAGAGAGATCTATTATATAGAGTCATTACACACAGAGCGATATATTATATAGAGTCATTACACACAGAGAAATCTATTATATAGAGTCATTACACACAGAGCGATCTATTATATAGAGCCATTACACACAGAGGGATCTATTATATAGAGCCATTACACACAGAGGGATCTATTATATAGAGTCATTACACACAGAGGGATCTATTATATAGAGTCATTACACACAGAGCGATCTATTATATAGAGCCATTACACACAGACGGATCTATTATATAGAGCCATTACACACAGAGGGATCTATTATATAGAGTCATTACACACAGAGGGATCTATTATATAGTCATTGCACACAGAAGGATCTATTATATAGAGTCATTACACACAGAGGGATCTATTATTTAGAGTCATTACACACAGAGGGATCTATTATATAGAGTCATTACACACAGAGGGATCTATTGTATAGAGCCATTACACGCAGAGGGATCTATTATATAGAGTCATTACACACAGAGGGATCTATTATATAGAGTCATTACACACAGAGAGATCTATTATATAGAGCCATTACACACAGAGGGATCTATTATATAGAGTCATTACACGCAGATGGATCTATTATATAGAGTCATTACACACAGAGCGATCTATTATATAGAGCCATTACACACAGAGGGATCTATTATATAGAGCCATTACACACAGAGGGATCTATTATATAGAGTAATTACACACAGAGGGATCTATTATATAGTCATTGCACACAGAGGGATCTATTATATAGAGTCATTACACACAGAGGGATCTATTATTTAGAGTCGTTACACAAAGAGGGATCTATTATATAGAGTCATTACACGCAGAGGGATCTATTATATAGAGTCATTACACGCAGAGGGATCTATTATATAGAGTCATTACACGCAGAGGGATCTATTATATACAGTCATTACACACAGACGGATCTACTATATAGAGTCATTACACGCAGAGGGATTTATTATATAGAGTCATTACACGCAGACGGATCTATTATATAGAGTCATTACACACAGAGGGATCTATTATATAGAGTCATTACACACAGAAGGATCTATTATATAGAGTCATTACACGCAGAGGGATCTATTATACAGAGTCATTACACACAGAGGGATCTATTATATAGAGTCATTACACACAGAGGGATCTATTATATAGAGTCATTACACACAGAGGGATCTATTATATTGAGTCATTACACTCAGAGGGATCTATTATATAGAGTCATTACACACAGAGGGATCTATTATATAGAGTCATTACACACAGAGGGATCTATTATATAGAGTCATTACACACAGAGGGATCTATTATATAGAGTCATTACACACAGACGGATCTATTATACAGAGTCATTACACACAGAGGGATCTATTATATAGAGTCATTACACACAGAGGGATCTATTATACAGAGTCATTACACACAGGGATCTATTATATAGAGTCATTACACACAGAGGGATCTATTATATAGAGTCATTACACACAGAGGGATCTATTATATAGAGTCATTACACACAGAGGGATCTATTATATAGAATCATTACACACAGAGGGATCTATTATATAGGGTCATTACACACAGAGGGATCTATTAAATAGAATCATTACACACAGAGGGATCTATTATATAGAGTCATTACACACAGAGGGATCTATTATATAGAGTCATTACACACAGAGAGATCTATTATATAGAGTCAATACACACAGAGGGATCTATTATATAGAGTCATTACACACAGAGGGATCTATTATATAGAGTCAATACACACAGAGGGATCAATTATATAGAGTCATTACACGCAGAGGGATCTATTATATAGAGTCATTACACACAGACGGATCTACTATATAGAGTCATTACACGCAGAAGGATCTATTATATAGAGTCATTACACGCAAAGGGATCTATTATATAGAGTCATTACATGCAGAGGGATCTATTATATAGAGTCATTACACACAGAGGGATCTATTATATAGAGTCATTACACACAGAGGGATCTATTATATAAAGTCATTACACACACAGAGGGATCTATTATATAGAGTCATTACACACAGAGGGATCTATTATATAGAGTCATTACACACAGAGGGATCTATTATATAGAGTCATTACACACAGAGGGATCTATTATATAGAGTCATTATGTAGCACCCTGAGGATTCGGCTGCTACAGGGGTATTGCACCTCAACCCAGAGGTGTGATATTCCACTCCCGGGTAAGGATGGAGAGTGGAACTGAGCTCGGTAGGCTGCATGCACTACATACATCCCATTTCCGAGGAACAGGCCGACGGTACTCCCACTTAGAAATGTGCAGGTACGACCGAGTCTGTTCCTGGCTGGAGTGGGAGGGGGGTGGTACATCCCATGTAGTGTAGGGGCAGATAGGGGGAGCAGCCTGGGTAAAGATAGGAGCTCATTGGGTGCTGGTCACCTGAGCTCACACATAGAGGGTGTATATAAGGTGGGCACCAACTAGAATCAGGGTCAGACGCAGAGAGTCAGATGCAGAGAGGATCAGCTGCAGAAAACAAGTCAGGAGAGGAGAGAAGAAAGACCAAGACCCAGAGTGAGAGAGGAGAAAAGAGAAAGACCCAGAGCACAGAAGAGAAGGGACCCAAGAACCCAAATCAGAGCACCGGGTGAGGAGTCAGCAAAAGGGTACCGGAACCCAAACTGGTGGGGGTAAAAACAATCCCCAGCCAGAGACCGGAGACCGTGGGCAGTGTCTGCCACGGTCACCCACCACATTCACCCCGAAGGCACACCACATGAAGGGTCAGGGAACCCAGGGCCAAGGGTGTCCCAACAGAAGGCCCGAGGGAGCTGGACCTAGGTGGATCACTGGTGGGGACGGCTGAAGAAAGGACAGAGGGAGAGCTCAGGGCCACGCTCCGGACTTGTTTGGGGGTTGGCTGGATCCAGGACCTGGTGGACGCAGCACGGCTCGGGTGGTCACTAGCAGCTGGAGTGACCAGTACAACATCTGCAGTAAGTAAACACCCTTAACTGCACAACCCGACTCTGTCTTCACTGCCGTCTGCACTACACCACCACAACCCCCATCCTCTGCGCCTGTCCCCTCTGAGGCTATACCCCTCCCGTTGGGGGTTATCTCACCAAGCTGCGCACCCACCATCAGCCTCAGCGGACCCTGCTGCAGCGGCGGCCACAGTGACCGCATCACAACGGGTGGCGTAGTCGACACAAAAGAACTTTAGTAACATCTGTAGAACTGCCACATCACACTGAGCTTGACGCCCTGGGCACGGGACCGGGTCACAGCCGCTCGGAGACTACAACCCCCCATCTGATCCGGTGCCGGGTATTCCCCTCAAAAAGGAATATGTCCCAGGGGGCGCGTCAACTTTGGCGTAGTCGGCAGGATTACGTGCCCGCAACACCCGGGTACTGCGTGCCTGAAGAAAAGTGCAAGTTTACCTCAGAAAGAAGTCTCCCGCCGGTTCCGGAGGGTCCACGCCATCGGACTCCATCACCAGTCGTTTCCCGCCGATTGTCCGCCATTTCCAACTTGTTCCCGCCATCTGCAGAGTTTCCCGCCACTGGGCGACGCTTCCCGCCAAAACCGCAGATTTCCCGCCTTGGAAGAGCAGCGGACGCCATTATGGGCGTGCCAAAGGGGGGCAGGAGGCCACCTCTCATCGTGGGCCAGGACAGGAAATGGCGCCAAAAGTGGAAACCGCCCCCACCAACAGAGACTGTGATGCTGGAGGTGTCTGTCAGCGTGAAAGAACTACCCCTGGAGCTGACAGTCACCGGGTTGCCCCGGGACCGCCCTCTAAGTGGGAGGAGACGAAAGAGAAGAGAAAAGATGGGTGTCGCTTGGAGCAGTCTGGAGCGAGCGCACCCGGAGGCAAGAGGTCTAACGAGGAGTAGCGAAGGAACTCACCCGGAGATGGAGAAACAGCAGAACAGCACCGGCCCGCTGGCCAGGAGTCTGCTAGAGACCGAGGAAGGAGGGCAGAGCAGCACCGGCCCGCCGGCCAGGAGCCTGCCAGAAGAAGAACAGAGCAGCACCGACCCGATGGTCAGGAGCCTGCTAGAGTCCACAACCCCGCTAGGTCTAGCGGAGATCTTAGCGCAGCTCCCCCGAGACCGGGAGTGCGCACAAACTGCCTTGGAGGGCCTCGCAAGGAGGATGGCCCGGGTACAGCGCGAGATACTGGCGGAGTGGAGCCGGGAGATGACCCAGCAAGCTGAGACCAGTCAACGGAGCACGCTACCCTGGAAGAGGAAGCAGACCGCCTCTGAGGATGGCGCGGGAGGACCCAAGGCCGGAGACGGCGCCGAGAAGGGAGCCGAACGCATGGAGGCAGGTAAAGGGGACGCCTATACCCCAAGCCGAGAAACCGCCCACCTGCCCCAGCTCCCCGTCGCAGAGCCCGAAAGTCCCCCTGCTGTGCCCGTAGCCGCCATGTCACCGCTATGGACTAGGCCCCGACCGGAAGCCGCCGCAGCGACCCCTGTGACGTCACGCGCCTCGACCCGGAGCGTGACAAAGCAGGAAATACCACCAGCCTGGTCGCAAGGCCTAGTACCCCCGGGCGCCGCATCACCAACAGCGCCCCCTACCTCCGCGGAGCCTCCGGCCTGGCCGCAAGGCCAGGTAGCCCAGGGCGCCGCCGTCCTAACGGTGCCCTTCACCTTCCAGGTGCCCCAGGCCTGGCCGCAAGGCCTGGGCAACCCGGGCGCCACCACCACCGCACCCGCGCCCGTAAAACCAAGGGTGCCACACCTGGGGGAGGACTTGTTCAGCCAGCTCTCATGGCCGGACGGGCGGCCCTTCATCTGGCCCGAAGGATACCATGAGCTGGAACGGCAGCAGAGACTAAGACCCCTGGATGAACCCCTGATTCCGGCTCCGAAGCCCGTGGCACGGATCTCGCCCCCGCTAGCGGAAGCGCAGTTTGAGTGGGACCCCACCGGAGAAGATCTAATGGGGTTCACTCAGGAAACTCGGGCAGTCGCCGCTGAGCGTACTGAGTGTTGTCGTCAGCAGCTAGCAGAGTTTGCGAGAGAACGGGAGGAGAGGCGGGTCAGAGAACAACAGGCCCAAATCCGGAGCGCGGAGCAGAAGAGCCGGACTAGGAGGAACCCCCGTGCAGCGCACTGTCCCCGCACCATCGGGACGGTGATAAAGTTCAACCCGCAGCATGGGTGGGGCTTTATTCGGGACCGTAACAACCGCGGTGACGTTTTTGTGACGCGCAGAGACGTCGAGTCCCACCTGCCGGAAGGTCACAAAGGCTGTGACCTCTACGTCGGAGACGAGGTCACTTTCACCCGGCACAAGTGTGCCAAAGGACCTTACGCCCTCCACGTACACCGCTTGACGGAGGAGGAGTTGCGGTACGGGGAGGAGGAGCCAGAGGACCCGGATGGGTCTGAAGCAACACCATACCAAGAAAAAGCAGGAGGGAGCCGTCGTTGAGGACGGGAGTAGAGACTGTATATAGTTGCCCGTCGGGGCACAGTGAACCGTTGCTGCTAAAATAGTCCCCGTTGGGACCAGTGAACTGTTTACCCGTTAACCCCTTCATCCTACAGGCTGAGGACTGTGAGCAGCCATTCCCTTCCCTCTACCTGGCCGAGGACTGAGAGCGGCCAACATCCCCCTGTATATAGTTGCGCGTCCTAAAGCGCCCCCTACCGGTTTTATAGAAAACCAGATTTTCTAAGAGACTGTCGCACTTTTCCCGGACACACGTTGCACAGTGTCCGGAGGAGGAACCTGAAACAAGAGACGACGAGAAAGTTTTATCTGCTAAGATATGTTATTTATATAATGTTTTTTATATGTTTTATATGTTTATATGAAAAATTTTGTATGTTTTGGTGTTTTTGTCTTTACAGCCCGAGGACGTGCTGTGGTTTACCAGGGGGGAATGTAGCACAATGAGGATTCGGCTGCTACAGGGGTATTGCACCTCAACCCAGAGGTGTGATATTCCACTCCCGGGTAAGGATGGAGAGTGGAACTGAGCTCGGTAGGCTGCATGCACTACATACATCCCATTTCCGAGGAACAGGCCGACGGTACTCCCACTTAGAAATGTGCAGGTACGACCGAGTCTGTTCCTGGCTGGAGTGGGAGGGGGGTGGTACATCCCATGTAGTGTAGGGGCAGATAGGGGGAGCAGCCTGGGTAAAGATAGGAGCTCATTGGGTGCTGGTCACCTGAGCTCACACATAGAGGGTGTATATAAGGTGGGCACCAACTAGAATCAGGGTCAGACGCAGAGAGTCAGATGCAGAGAGGATCAGCTGCAGAAAACAAGTCAGGAGAGGAGAGAAGAAAGACCAAGACCCAGAGTGAGAGAGGAGAAAAGAGAAAGACCCAGAGCACAGAAGAGAAGGGACCCAAGAACCCAAATCAGAGCACCGGGTGAGGAGTCAGCAAAAGGGTACCGGAACCCAAACTGGTGGGGGTAAAAACAATCCCCAGCCAGAGACCGGAGACCGTGGGCAGTGTCTGCCACGGTCACCCACCACATTCACCCCGAAGGCACACCACATGAAGGGTCAGGGAACCCAGGGCCAAGGGTGTCCCAACAGAAGGCCCGAGGGAGCTGGACCTAGGTGGATCACTGGTGGGGACGGCTGAAGAAAGGACAGAGGGAGAGCTCAGGGCCACGCTCCGGACTTGTTTGGGGGTTGGCTGGATCCAGGACCTGGTGGACGCAGCACGGCTCGGGTGGTCACTAGCAGCTGGAGTGACCAGTACAACATCTGCAGTAAGTAAACACCCTTAACTGCACAACCCGACTCTGTCTTCACTGCCGTCTGCACTACACCACCACAACCCCCATCCTCTGCGCCTGTCCCCTCTGAGGCTATACCCCTCCTGTTGGGGGTTATCTCACCAAGCTGCGCACCCACCATCAGCCTCAGCGGACCCTGCTGCAGCGGCGGCCACAGTGACCGCATCACAACGGGTGGCGTAGTCGACACAAAAGAACTTTAGTAACATCTGTAGAACTGCCACATCACACTGAGCTTGACGCCCTGGGCACGGGACCGGGTCACAGCCGCTCGGAGACTACAACCCCCCATCTGATCCGGTGCCGGGTATTCCCCTCAAAAAGGAATATGTCCCAGGGGGCGCGTCAATTACACACAGAGGGATCTATTATATAGAGTCATTACACACAGAGGGATCTATTATATAGAGTCATTACACACAGAGGGATCTATTATATAGAGTCATTACACGCAGAGGGATCTATTATATAGAGTCATTACACACAGAGGGATCTATTATGTAGAGTCATTACACACAGAGGGATCTATTATAGAGTCATTACACTCAGAGGAATCTATTATATAGAGTCATTACACACAGAGGGATCTATTATATAGAGTCATTACACACAGAGGGATCTATTATATAGAGTCATTACACGCAGAAGGATCTATTATATAGAGTCATTACACACAGAGCGATCTATTATATAGAGCCATTACACACAGAGGGATCTATTATATAGAGCCATTACACACAGAGGGATGTATTATATAGAGTCATTACACGCAGAGGGATCTATTATATAGAGTCATTACACACAGAGCGATCTATTATATAGAGCCATTACACACAGAGGGATCTATTATATAGAGTCATTACACGCAGAGGGATCTATTATATAGAGTCATTACACGCAGAGGGATCTTTTATATAGAGTCATTACACACAGAGCGATCTATTATATAGAGCCATTACACACAGAGGGATCTATTATATAGAGTCATTACACGCAGAGGGATCTATTATATAGAGTCATTACACACAGAGGGATCTATTATATAGAGTCATTACACGCAGAGGGATCTATTATATAGAGTCATTACACACAGAGGGATCTATTATATAGAGTCACTACACGCAGAGGGATCTATTATATAGAGTCATTACACACAGAGGGATCTATTATATAGAGTCATTACACACAGAGGGATCTATTATATAGAGTCATTCCACACAGAGCGATCTATTATATAGAGTCTTTACACGCAGAGGGATCTATTATACAGAGTCAATACACACAGAGGGATCTATTATATAGAGTCATTACACGCAGAGGGATCTATTATACAGAGTCATTACACGCAGAGGGATCTATTATACAGAGTCAATACACACAGAGGGATCTATTATATAGAGTCATTACACGCAGAAGGATCTATTATACAGAGTCATTACACACAGAGGGATCTATTATATAGAGTCATTACACGCAGAGAGATCTATTATATAGAGTCATTACACACAGAGGGATCTATTATATAGAGTCATTACACGCAGAGGGATCTATTATATAGAGTCATTACACACAGAGGGATCTATTATATAGAGTCAATACACTCAGAGGGATCTATTATATAGAGTCATTACACGCAGAGGGATCTATTATATAGAGTCATTACACGCAGAGGGATCTATTATATAGAGTCATTACACACAGAGGGATCTATTATATAGAGTCATTACACGCAGAGCGATCTATTATACAGAGTCATTACATGCAGAGGGATATATTATATAGAGTCATTACACACAGAGGGATCTATTATATAGAGTCATTACACACAGAGGGATCTATTATATAGAGTCATTACACACAGAGGGATCTATTATATAGAGTCATTATACACAGAGGGATCTATTATATAGAGTCATTACACACAGAGGGATCTATTATATAGTCATTACACACAGAGGGATCTATTATATAGAGTCATTACACACAGAGGGATCTATTATATAGTCATTACACACAGAGGGATCTATTATATAGAGTCATTACACACAGAGGGATCTATTATATAGTCATTACACTCAGAGGTATCTATTATATAGAGTCATTACACACAGAGGGATCTATTATAGAGTCATTACACTCAGAGGGATCTATTATATAGAGTCATTACACACAGAGGGATCTATTATATAGAGTCATTACACACAGAGGGATCTATTATATAGAGTCATTACACGCAGAGGGATCTATTATATAGAGTCATTACACACAGAGGGATCTATTATATAGAGTCATTACACGCAGAGGGATCTATTATATAGAGTCATTACACACAGAGGGATCTATTATATAGAGTCACTACACGCAGAGGGATCTATTATATAGAGTCATTACACACAGAGGGATCTATTATATAGAGTCACTACACACAGAGGGATCTATTATATAGAGTCATTACACGCAGAGGGATCTATTATATAGAGTCATTACACACAGAGGGATCTATTATATATAGTCACTACACGCAGAGGGATCTATTATATAGAGTCATTACACACAGAGGGATCTATTATATAGAGTCACTACACACAGAGGGATCTATTATATAGAGTCATTACACGCAGAGGGATCTATTATATAGAGTCATGACACACAGAGGGATCTATTATATAGAGTCATTACACGCAGAGGGATCTATTATATAGAGTCATGACACAGAGGGATCTATTATATAGAGTCATTACACACAGAGGGATCTATTATATAGAGTCATTACACAAAGAGGGATCTATTATATAGAGTCATTACACACAGAGGGATCTAATATATAGAGTCATTACACACAGAGGGATCTATTATATAGAGTCATTACACACAGAGGGATCTATTATATGGAGTCATTACACACAGAGGGATCTATTATATAGTCATTACACACAGAGGGATCTATTATATAGAGTTATTACGCACAGGGATCTATTATATAGTCATTACACACAGGGATCTATTATATAGAGTCATTACACACAGAGGGATCTATTGTATAGAATTATTACACACAAAGGGATCTATTATATAGAGTCATTACACAAAGAGGGATCTATTATATAGAGTCATTACACACAGAGGGATCTATTATATAGAGTCATTACACATAGAGGGATCTATTATATAGAGTCATTACACGCAGAGGGATCTATTATATAGAGTCATTCCACACAGAGCGATCTATTATATAGAGTCTTTACACGCAGAGGGATCTATTATACAGAGTCAATACACACAGAGGGATCTATTATATAGAGTCATTACACGCAGAGGGATCTATTATACAGAGTCATTACACGCAGAGGGATCTATTATACAGAGTCAATACACACAGAGGGATCTATTATATAGAGTCATTACACGCAGAAGGATCTATTATACAGAGTCATTACACACAGAGGGATCTATTATATAGAGTCATTACACACAGAGAGATCTATTATATAGAGTCATTACACACAGAGGGATCTATTATATAGAGTCATTACACGCAGAGGGATCTATTATATAGAGTCATTACACACAGAGGGATCTATTATATAGAGTCAATACACTCAGAGGGATCTATTATATGGAGTCATTACACGCAGAGGGATCTATTATATAGAGTCATTACACGCAGAGGGATCTATTATATAGAGTCATTACACGCAGAGGGATCTATTATATAGAGTCATTACACACAGAGGGATCTATTATATAGAGTCATTACACGCAGAGGGATCTATTATACAGAGTCATTACATGCAGAGGGATCTATTATATAGAGTCATTACACACAGAGGGATCTATTATATAGAGTCATTACACACAGAGGGATCTATTATATAGAGTCATTACACACAGAGGGATCTATTATATAGAGTCATTATACACAGAGGGATCTATTATATAGAGTCATTACACACAGAGGGATCTATTATATAGTCATTACACACAGAGGGATCTATTATATAGAGTCATTACACACAGAGGGATCTATTATATAGTCATTACACACAGAGGGATCTATTATATAGAGTCATTACACACAGAGGGATCTATTATATAGTCATTACACTCAGAGGGATCTATTATATAGAGTCATTACACACAGAGGGATCTATTATAGAGTCATTACACTCAGAGGGATCTATTATATAGAGTCATTACACACAGAGGGATCTATTATATAGAGTCATTACACACAGAGGGATCTATTATATAGAGTCATTACACGCAGAGGGATCTATTATATAGAGTCATTACACACAGAGGGATCTATTATATAGAGTCATTACACGCAGAGGGATCTATTATATAGAGTCATTACACACAGAGGGATCTATTATATAGAGTCACTACACGCAGAGGGATCTATTATATAGAGTCATTACACACAGAAGGATCTATTATATAGAGTCACTACACACAGAGGGATCTATTATATAGAGTCATTACACACAGAGGGATCTATTATATAGAGTCACTACACGCAGAGGGATCTATTATATAGAGTCATTACACACAGAGGGATCTATTATATAGAGTCACTACACACAGAGGGATCTATTATATAGAGTCATTACACGCAGAGGGATCTATTATATAGAGTCATGACACACAGAGGGATCTATTATATAGAGTCATTACACGCAGAGGGATCTATTATATAGAGTCATGACACAGAGGGATCTATTATATAGAGTCATTACACACAGAGGGATCTATTATATAGAGTCATTACACACAGAGGGATCTATTATATAGAGTCATTACACACAGAGGGATCTAATATATAGAGTCATTACACACAGAGGGATCTATTATATAGAGTCATTACACACAGAGGGATCTATTATATAGAGTCATTACACACAGAGGGATCTATTATATAGTCATTACACACAGAGGGATCTATTATATAGAGTTATTACGCACAGGGATCTATTATATAGTCATTACACACAGGGATCTATTATATAGAGTCATTACACACAGAGGGATCTATTGTATAGAGTTATTACACACAAAGGGATCTATTATATAGAGTCATTACACAAAGAGGGATCTATTATATAGAGTCATTACACACAGAGGGATCTATTATATAGAGTCATTACACATAGAGGGATCTATTATATAGAGTCATTACACGCAGAGGCATCTATTATATAGAGTCATTCCACACAGAGCGATCTATTATATAGAGTCTTTACACGCAGAGGGATCTATTATACAGAGTCAATACACACAGAGGGATCTATTATATAGAGTCATTACACGCAGAGGGATCTATTATACAGAGTCATTACACGCAGAGGGATCTATTTTACAGAGTCAATACACACAGAGGGATCTATTATATAGAGTCATTACAAGCAGAAGGATCTATTATACAGAGTCATTACACACAGAGGGATCTATTATATAGAGTCATTACACGCAGAGAGATCTATTATATAGAGTCATTACACACAGAGGGATCTATTATATAGAGTCATTACACGCAGAGGGATCTATTATATAGAGTCATTACACACAGAGGGATCTATTATATAGAGTCAATACACTCAGAGGGATCTATTATATAGAGTCATTACACGCAGAGGGATCTATTATATAGAGTCATTACACGCAGAGGGATCTATTATATAGAGTCATTACACGCAGAGGGATCTATTATATAGAGTCATTACACACAGAGGGATCTATTATATAGAGTCATTACACGCAGAGGGATCTATTATACAGAGTCATTACATGCAGAGGGATCTATTATATAGAGTCATTACACACAGAGGGATCTATTATATAGAGTCATTACACACAGAGGGATCTATTATATAGAGTCATTACACACAGAGGGATCTATTATATAGAGTCATTATACACAGAGGGATCTATTATATAGAGTCATTACACACAGAGGGATCTATTATATAGTCATTACACACAGAGGGATCTATTATATAGAGTCATTACACACAGAGGGATCTATTATATAGTGATTACACACAGAGGGATCTATTATATAGAGTCATTACACACAGAGGGATCTATTATATAGTCATTACACTCAGAGGGATCTATTATATAGAGTCATTACACACAGAGGGATCTATTATAGAGTCATTACACTCAGAGGGATCTATTATATAGAGTCATTACACACAGAGGGATCTATTATATAGAGTCATTACACACAGAGGGATCTATTATATAGAGTCATTACACGCAGAGGGATCTATTATATAGAGTCATTACACACAGAGGGATCTATTATATAGAGTCATTACACGCAGAGGGATCTATTATATAGAGTCATTACACGCAGAGGGATCTATTATATAGAGTCATTACACACAGAGGGATCTATTATATAGTCATTACACGCAGAGGGATCTATTATATAGAGTCATTACACGCAGAGGGATCTATTATATAGTCATTACACGCAGAGGGATCTATTATATAGAGTCATTACACGCAGAGGGATCTATTATATAGTCATTACACACAGAGCGATCTATTATATAGAGTCATTATACACAGAGGGATCTATTATATAGAGTCATTACACACAGAGGGATCTATTATATAGTCATTACACACAGAGGGATCTATTATATAGAGTCATTACACGCAGAGGGATCTATTATATAGTCATTACACACAGAGGGATCTATTATATAGAGTCATTATACACAGAGGGATCTATTATATAGAGTCATTACACACAGAGGGATCTATTATATAGTCATTACACACAGAGGGATCTATTATATAGAGTCATTACACACAGAGGGATCTATTATATAGTCATTACACACAGAGGGATCTATTATATAGAGTCATTACACACAGAGGGATCTATTATATAGTCATTACACTCAGAGGGATCTATTATATAGAGTCATTACACACAGAGGGATCTATTATAGAGTCATTACACTCAGAGGGATCTATTATATAGAGTCATTACACACAGAGGGATCTATTATATAGAGTCATTACACACAGAGGGATCTATTATATAGAGTCATTACACGCAGAGGGATCTATTATATAGAGTCATTACACACAGAGGGATCTATTATATAGAGTCATTACACGCAGAGGGATCTATTATATAGAGTCATTACACGCAGAGGGATCTATTATATAGAGTCATTACACACAGAGGGATCTATTATATAGAGTCATTACACGCAGAGGGATCTATTATATAGAGTCATTACACGCAGAGGGATCTATTATATAGAGTCATTACACGCAGAGGGATCTATTATATAGTCATTACACGCAGAGGGATATATTATATAGAGTCATTACACGCAGAGGGATCTATTATATAGTCATTACACGCAGAGGGATCTATTATATAGTCATTACACACAGAGCGATCTATTATATAGAGTCATTACACGCAGAGGGATCTATTATATAGAGTCATTACACACAGAGGGATCTATTATATAGAGTCATTACGCGCAGAGGGATCTATTATATAGAGTCATTACACGCAGAGGGATCTATTATATAGAGTCATTACACGCAGAGGGATCTATTATATAGAGTCATTACACACAGAGGGATCTATTATATAGAGTCATTACACGCAGAGGGATCAATTATATAGAGTCAATACACACAGAGGGATCTATTATATAGAGTCATTACACACAGAGGGATCTATTATATAGAGTCAACACACACAGAGGGATCTATTATATAGAGTTATTACACACAGAGGGATCTATTATATAAAGTCATTACACATAGAGGGATCTACTATATAGAGTCATTACACACAGAGAGATCTATTATATAGAGTCATTACACACAGAGGGATCTATTATATAGAGTCATTACACACAGAAGGATCTATTATATAGAGTGATTACACACAGAGGGATCTATTATATAGAGTCAATACACACAGAGGGGTCTATTATATAGAGTCATTACACGCAGAGGGATCTATTATATAGAGTCAATACAGACACAGAGGGATCTATTATATAGAGTCATTACACACAGAGGGATCTATTATATAGAGTCATTACACACAGAGGGATCTAATATATAGAGTCATTACACGCAGAGGGATCTATTATATAGAGTCAATACACACAGAGGGATCTATTATATAGAGTCATTACACGCAGAGGGATCTATTATATAGAGTCAATACACACAGAGGGATCTATTATATAGAGTCATTACACGCAGAGGGATCTATTATATAGAGTCATTACACGCAGAATGATCTATTATATAGAGTCATTACACGCAGAGGGATCTATTATATAGAGTCATTACACGCAGAGGGATCTATTATATAGAGTCATTACACGCAGAGGGATGTATTATATAGAGTCATTAGACGCAGAGGGATCTATTATATAGAGTCATTACACACAGAGGGATCTATTATATAGAGTCACTACACACAGAGGGATCTATTATATAGAGTCATTACACGCAGAGGGATCTATTATATAGAGTCATGAAACACAGAGGGATCTATTATATAGAGTCACTACACACAGAGGGATGTATTATATAGAGTCACTACACACAGAGGGATCTATTATATAGAGTCATTACACACAGAGGGATCTATTATATAGAGTCATTACACGCAGAGGGATCTATTATACAGAGTCATTACATGCAGAGGGATCTATTATATAGAGTCATTACACACAGAGGGATCTATTATATAGAGTCATTACACACAGAGGGATCTATTATATAGAGTCATTGCACACAGAGGGATCTATTATATAGAGTCATTATACACAGAGGGATCTATTATATAGAGTCATTACACACAGAGGGATCTATTATATAGTCATTACACACAGAGGGATCTATTATATAGAGTCATTACACACAGAGGGATCTATTATATAGTCATTACACACAGAGGGATCTATTATATAGAGTCATTACACACAGAGGGATCTATTATATAGTCATTACACTCAGAGGGATCTATTATATAGAGTCATTACACACAGAGGGATCTATT
This sequence comes from Phyllobates terribilis, assembly GCF_046119375.1. NCBI lineage: Eukaryota > Metazoa > Chordata > Amphibia > Anura > Dendrobatidae > Phyllobates > Phyllobates terribilis. The sequence goes on from NW_027362772.1 coordinate 95,468,144, forward strand.
ATAGAGTCATTACACTCAGAGGGATCTATTATATAGAGTCATTACACACAGAGGGATCTATTATATAGAGTCATTACACACAGAGGGATCTATTATATAGAGTCATTACACGCAGAGGGATCTATTATATAGAGTCATTACACACAGAGGGATCTATTATATAGAGTCATTACACGCAGAGGGATCTATTATATAGAGTCATTACATGCAGAGGGATCTATTATATAGAGTCATTACACACAGAGGGATCTATTATATAGTCATTACACGCAGAGGGATCTATTATATAGAGTCATTACACGCAGAGGGATCTATTATATAGTCATTACACGCAGAGGGATATATTATATAGAGTCATTACACGCAGAGGGATCTATTATATAGTCATTACACGCAGAGGGATCTATTATATAGTCATTACACACAGAGCGATCTATTATATAGAGTCATTACACGCAGAGGGATCTATTATATAGAGTCATTACACACAGAGGGATCTATTATATAGAGTCATTACGCGCAGAGGGATCTATTATATAGAGTCATTACACGCAGAGGGATCTATTATATAGAGTCATTACACGCAGAGGGATCTATTATATAGAGTCATTACACACAGAGGGATCTATTATATAGAGTCATTACACGCAGAGGGATCAATTATATAGAGTCAATACACACAGAGGGATCTATTATATAGAGTCATTACACACAGAGGGATCTATTATATAGAGTCAACACACACAGAGGGATCTATTATATAGAGTTATTACACACAGAGGGATCTATTATATAAAGTCATTACACATAGAGGGATCTACTATATAGAGTCATTACACACAGAGAGATCTATTATATAGAGTCATTACACACAGAGGGATCTATTATATAGAGTCATTACACACAGAAGGATCTATTATATAGAGTGATTACACACAGAGGGATCTATTATATAGAGTCAATACACACAGAGGGGTCTATTATATAGAGTCATTACACGCAGAGGGATCTATTATATAGAGTCAATACAGACACAGAGGGATCTATTATATAGAGTCATTACACACAGAGGGATCTATTATATAGAGTCATTACACACAGAGGGATCTAATATATAGAGTCATTACACGCAGAGGGATCTATTATATAGAGTCAATACACACAGAGGGATCTATTATATAGAGTCATTACACGCAGAGGGATCTATTATATAGAGTCAATACACACAGAGGGATCTATTATATAGAGTCATTACATGCAGAGGGATCTATTATATAGAGTCATTACACGCAGAATGATCTATTATATAGAGTCATTACACGCAGAGGGATCTATTATATAGAGTCATTACACGCAGAGGGATCTATTATATAGAGTCATTACACGCAGAGGGATGTATTATATAGAGTCATTAGACACAGAGGGATCTATTATATAGAGTCATTACACACAGAGGGATCTATTATATAGAGTCACTACACACAGAGGGATCTATTATATAGAGTCATTACACGCAGAGGGATCTATTATATAGAGTCATGAAACACAGAGGGATCTATTATATAGAGTCACTACACACAGAGGGATGTATTATATAGAGTCACTACACACAGAGGGATCTATTATATAGAGTCATTACACACAGAGGGATCTATTATATAGAGTCATTACACGCAGAGGGATCTATTATACAGAGTCATTACATGCAGAGGGATCTATTATATAGAGTCATTACACACAGAGGGATCTATTATATAGAGTCATTACACACAGAGGGATCTATTATATAGAGTCATTACACACAGAGGGATCTATTATATAGAGTCATTATACACAGAGGGATCTATTATATAGAGTCATTACACACAGAGGGATCTATTATATAGTCATTACACACAGAGGGATCTATTATATAGAGTCATTACACACAGAGGGATCTATTATATAGTCATTACACACAGAGGGATCTATTATATAGAGTCATTACACACAGAGGGATCTATTATATAGTCATTACACTCAGAGGGATCTATTATATAGAGTCATTACACACAGAGGGATCTATTATAGAGTCATTACACTCAGAGGGATCTATTATATAGAGTCATTACACACAGAGGGATCTATTATATAGAGTCATTACACACAGAGGGATCTATTATATAGAGTCATTACACGCAGAGGGATCTATTATATAGAGTCATTACACACAGAGGGATCTATTATATAGAGTCATTACACGCAGAGGGATCTATTATATAGAGTCATTACACGCAGAGGGATCTATTATATAGAGTCATTACACACAGAGGGATCTATTATATAGTCATTACACGCAGAGGGATCTATTATATAGAGTCATTACACGCAGAGGGATCTATTATATAGTCATTACACGCAGAGGGATCTATTATATAGAGTCATTACACGCAGAGGGATCTATTATATAGTCATTACACACAGAGCGATCTATTATATAGAGTCATTATACACAGAGGGATCTATTATATAGAGTCATTACACACAGAGGGATCTATTATATAGTCATTACACACAGAGGGATCTATTATATAGAGTCATTACACGCAGAGGGATCTATTATATAGTCATTACACACAGAGGGATCTATTATATAGAGTCATTATACACAGAGGGATCTATTATATAGAGTCATTACACAAAGAGGGATCTATTATATAGTCATTACACACAGAGGGATCTATTATATAGAGTCATTACACACAGAGGGATCTATTATATAGTCATTACACACAGAGGGATCTATTATATAGAGTCATTACACACAGAGGGATCTATTATATAGTCATTACACTCAGAGGGATCTATTATATAGAGTCATTACACACAGAGGGATCTATTATAGAGTCATTACACTCAGAGGGATCTATTATATAGAGTCATTACACACAGAGGGATCTATTATATAGAGTCATTACACACAGAGGGATCTATTATATAGAGTCATTACACGCAGAGGGATCTATTATATAGAGTCATTACACACAGAGGGATCTATTATATAGAGTCATTACACGCAGAGGGATCTATTATATAGAGTCATTACACAAGAGGGATCTATTATATAGAGTCATTACACGCAGAGGGATCTATTATATAGAGTCATTACACGCAGAGGGATCTATTATATAGAGTCATTACACGCAGAGGGATCTATTATATAGTCATTACACGCAGAGGGATATATTATATAGAGTCATTACACGCAGAGGGATCTATTATATAGTCATTACACGCAGAGGGATCTATTATATAGTCATTACACACAGAGCGATCTATTATATAGAGTCATTACACGCAGAGGGATCTATTATATAGAGTCATTACACACAGAGGGATCTATTATATAGAGTCATTACGCGCAGAGGGATCTATTATATAGAGTCATTACACGCAGAGGGATCTATTATATAGAGTCATTACACGCAGAGGGATCTATTATATAGAGTCATTACACACAGAGGGATCTATTATATAGAGTCATTACACGCAGAGGGATCAATTATATAGAGTCAATACACACAGAGGGATCTATTATATAGAGTCATTACACACAGAGGGATCTATTATATAGAGTCAACACACACAGAGGGATCTATTATATAGAGTTATTACACACAGAGGGATCTATTATATAAAGTCATTACACATAGAGGGATCTACTATATAGAGTCATTACACACAGAGAGATCTATTATATAGAGTCATTACACACAGAGGGATCTATTATATAGAGTCATTACACACAGAAGGATCTATTATATAGAGTGATTACACACAGAGGGATCTATTATATAGAGTCAATACACACAGAGGGGTCTATTATATAGAGTCATTACACGCAGAGGGATCTATTATATAGAGTCAATACAGACACAGAGGGATCTATTATATAGAGTCATTACACACAGAGGGATCTATTATATAGAGTCATTACACACAGAGGGATCTAATATATAGAGTCATTACACGCAGAGGGATCTATTATATAGAGTCAATACACACAGAGGGATCTATTATATAGAGTCATTACACGCAGAGGGATCTATTATATAGAGTCAATACACACAGAGGGATCTATTATATAGAGTCATTACACGCAGAGGGATCTATTATATAGAGTCATTACACGCAGAATGATCTATTATATAGAGTCATTACACGCAGAGGGATCTATTATATAGAGTCATTACACGCAGAGGGATCTATTATATAGAGTCATTACACGCAGAGGGATGTATTATATAGAGTCATTAGACGCAGAGGGATCTATTATATAGAGTCATTACACACAGAGGGATCTATTATATAGAGTCACTACACACAGAGGGATCTATTATATAGAGTCATTACACGCAGAGGGATCTATTATATAGAGTCATGAAACACAGAGGGATCTATTATATAGAGTCACTACACACAGAGGGATGTATTATATAGAGTCACTACACACAGAGGGATCTATTATATAGAGTCATTACACACAGAGGGATCTATTATATAGAGTCACTACACGCAGAGGGATCTATTATATAGAGTAATTACACACAGAGGGATCTATTATATAGAGTCACTACACACAGAGGGATCTATTATATAGAGTCATTACACGCAGAGGGATCTATTATATAGAGTCATGACACACAGAGGGATCTATTATATAGAGTCATTACACGCAGAGGGATCTATTATATAGAGTCATGACACAGAGGGATCTATTATATAGAGTCATTACACACAGAGGGATCTATTATATAGAGTCATTACACACAGAGGGATCTATTATATAGAGTCATTACACACAGAGGGATCTAATATATAGAGTCATTACACACAGAGGGATCTATTATATAGAGTCATTACACACAGAGGGATCTATTATATAGAGTCATTACACACAGAGGGATCTATTATATAGTCATTACACACAGAGGGATCTATTATATAGAGTTATTACGCACAGGGATCTATTATATAGTTATTACACACAGGGATCTATTATATAGAGTCATTACACACAGAGGGATCTATTGTATAGAGTTATTACACACAAAGGGATCTATTATATAGAGTCATTACACAAAGAGGGATCTATTATATAGAGTCATTACACACAGAGGGATCTATTATATAGAGTCATTACACATAGAGGGATCTATTATATAGAGTCATTACACGCAGAGGCATCTATTATATAGAGTCATTCCACACAGAGCGATCTATTATATAGAGTCTTTACACGCAGAGGGATCTATTATACAGAGTCAATACACACAGAGGGATCTATTATATAGAGTCATTACACGCAGAGGGATCTATTATACAGAGTCATTACACGCAGAGGGATCTATTATACAGAGTCAATACACACAGAGGGATCTATTATATAGAGTCATTACAAGCAGAAGGATCTATTATACAGAGTCATTACACACAGAGGGATCTATTATATAGAGTCATTACACGCAGAGAGATCTATTATATAGAGTCATTACACACAGAGGGATCTATTATATAGAGTCATTACACGCAGAGGGATCTATTATATAGAGTCATTACACACAGAGGGATCTATTATATAGAGTCAATACACTCAGAGGGATCTATTATATAGAGTCATTACACGCAGAGGGATCTATTATATAGAGTCATTACACGCAGAGGGATCTATTATATAGAGTCATTACACGCAGAGGGATCTATTATATAGAGTCATTACACACAGAGGGATCTATTATATAGAGTCATTACACGCAGAGGGATCTATTATACAGAGTCATTACATGCAGAGGGATTTATTATATAGAGTCATTACACACAGAGGGATCTATTATATAGAGTCATTACACACAGAGGGATCTATTATATAGAGTCATTACACACAGAGGGATCTATTATATAGAGTCATTATACACAGAGGGATCTATTATATAGAGTCATTACACACAGAGGGATCTATTATATAGTCATTACACACAGAGGGATCTATTATATAGAGTCATTACACACAGAGGGATCTATTATATAGTCATTACACACAGAGGGATCTATTATATAGAGTCATTACACACAGAGGGATCTATTATATAGTCATTACACTCAGAGGGATCTATTATATAGAGTCATTACACACAGAGGGATCTATTATAGAGTCATTACACTCAGAGGGATCTATTATATAGAGTCATTACACACAGAGGGATCTATTATATAGAGTCATTACACACAGAGGGATCTATTATATAGAGTCATTACACGCAGAGGGATCTATTATATAGAGTCATTACACACAGAGGGATCTATTATATAGAGTCATTACACGCAGAGGGATCTATTATATAGAGTCATTACACGCAGAGGGATCTATTATATAGAGTCATTACACACAGAGGGATCTATTATATAGTCATTACACGCAGAGGGATCTATTATATAGAGTCATTACACGCAGAGGGATCTATTATATAGTCATTACACGCAGAGGGATCTATTATATAGAGTCATTACACGCAGAGGGATCTATTATATAGTGATTACACACAGAGCGATCTATTATATAGAGTCATTATACACAGAGGGATCTATTATATAGAGTCATTACACACAGAGGGATCTATTATATAGTCATTACACACAGAGGGATCTATTATATAGAGTCATTACACGCAGAGGGATCTATTATATAGTCATTACACACAGAGGGATCTATTATATAGAGTCATTATACACAGAGGGATCTATTATATAGAGTCATTACACACAGAGGGATCTATTATATAGTCATTACACAGAGGGATCTATTATATAGAGTCATTACACACAGAGGGATCTATTATATAGTCATTACACACAGAGGGATCTATTATATAGAGTCATTACACACAGAGGGATCTATTATATAGTCATTACACTCAGAGGGATCTATTATATAGAGTCATTACACACAGAGGGATCTATTATAGAGTCATTACACTCAGAGGGATCTATTATATAGAGTCATTACACACAGAGGGATCTATTATATAGAGTCATTACACACAGAGGGATCTATTATATAGAGTCATTACACGCAGAGGGATCTATTATATAGAGTCATTACACACAGATGGATCTATTATATAGAGTCATTACACGCAGAGGGATCTATTATATAGAGTCATTACACGCAGAGGGATCTATTATATAGAGTCATTACACACAGAGGGATCTATTATATAGAGTCATTACACGCAGAGGGATCTATTATATAGAGTCATTACACGCAGAGGGATCTATTATATAGAGTCATTACACGCAGAGGGATCTATTATATAGTCATTACACGCAGAGGGATATATTATATAGAGTCATTACACGCAGAGGGATCTATTATATAGTCATTACACGCAGAGGGATCTATTATATAGTCATTACACACAGAGCGATCTATTATATAGAGTCATTACACGCAGAGGGATCTATTATATAGAGTCATTACACACAGAGGGATCTATTATATAGAGTCATTACGCGCAGAGGGATCTATTATAAAGAGTCATTACACGCAGAGGGATCTATTATATAGAGTCATTACACGCAGAGGGATCTATTATATAGAGTCATTACACACAGAGGGATCTATTATATAGAGTCATTACACGCAGAGGGATCAATTATATAGAGTCAATACACACAGAGGGATCTATTATATAGAGTCATTACACACAGAGGGATCTATTATATAGAGTCAACACACACAGAGGGATCTATTATATAGAGTTATTACACACAGAGGGATCTATTATATAAAGTCATTACACATAGAGGGATCTACTATATAGAGTCATTACACACAGAGAGATCTATTATATAGAGTCATTACACACAGAGGGATCTATTATATAGAGTCATTACACACAGAAGGATCTATTATATAGAGTGATTACACACAGAGGGATCTATTATATAGAGTCAATACACACAGAGGGGTCTATTATATAGAGTCATTACACGCAGAGGGATCTATTATATAGAGTCAATACAGACACAGAGGGATCTATTATATAGAGTCATTACACACAGAGGGATCTATTATATAGAGTCATTACACACAGAGGGATCTAATATATAGAGTCATTACACGCAGAAGGATCTATTATATAGAGTCAATACACACAGAGGGATCTATTATATAGAGTCATTACACGCAGAGGGATCTATTATATAGAGTCAATACACACAGAGGGATCTATTATATAGAGTCATTACACGCAGAGGGATCTATTATATAGAGTCATTACACGCAGAGGGATCTATTATATAGAGTCATTACACACAGAGCGATCTATTATATAGAGCCATTACACACAGAGGGATGTATTATATAGAGTCATTACACGCAGAGGGATCTATTATATAGAGTCATTACACACAGAGCGATCTATTATATAGAGCCATTACACACAGAGGGATCTATTATATAGAGTCATTACACGCAGAGGGATCTATTATATAGAGTCATTACACGCAGAGGGATCTTTTATATAGAGTCATTACACACAGAGCGATCTATTATATAGAGCCATTACACACAGAGGGATCTATTATATAGAGTCATTACACGCAGAGGGATCTATTATATAGAGTCATTACACACAGAGGGATCTATTATATAGAGTCATTACACGCAGAGGGATCTATTATATAGAGTCATTACACACAGAGGGATCTATTATATAGAGTCACTACACGCAGAGGGATCTATTATATAGAGTCATTACACACAGAGGGATCTATTATATAGAGTCATTACACACAGAGGGATCTATTATATAGAGTCATTCCACACAGAGCGATCTATTATATAGAGTCTTTACACGCAGAGGGATCTATTATACAGAGTCAATACACACAGAGGGATCTATTATATAGAGTCATTACACGCAGAGGGATCTATTATATAGTCATTACACGCAGAGGGATATATTATATAGAGTCATTACACGCAGAGGGATCTATTATATAGTCATTACACGCACAGGGATCTATTATATAGTCATTACACACAGAGCGATCTATTATATAGAGTCATTACACGCAGAGGGATCTATTATATAGAGTCATTACACACAGAGGGATCTATTATATAGAGTCATTACGCGCAGAGGGATCTATTATATAGAGTCATTACACGCAGAGGGATCTATTATATAGAGTCATTACACGCAGAGGGATCTATTATATAGAGTCATTACACACAGAGGGATCTATTATATAGAGTCATTACACACAGAGGGATCTATTATATAGAGTCATTCCACACAGAGCGATCTATTATATAGAGTCTTTACACGCAGAGGGATCTATTATACAGAGTCAATACACACAGAGGGATCTATTATATAGAGTCATTACACGCAGAGGGATCTATTATATAGTCATTACACGCAGAGGGATATATTATATAGAGTCATTACACGCAGAGGGATCTATTATATAGTCATTACACGCAGAGGGATCTATTATATAGTCATTACACACAGAGCGATCTATTATATAGAGTCATTACACGCAGAGGGATCTATTATATAGAGTCATTACACACAGAGGGATCTATTATATAGAGTCATTACGCGCAGAGGGATCTATTATATAGAGTCATTACACGCAGAGGGATCTATTATATAGAGTCATTACACGCAGAGGGATCTATTATATAGAGTCATTACACACAGAGGGATCTATTATATAGAGTCATTACACGCAGAGGGATCAATTATATAGAGTCAATACACACAGAGGGATCTATTATATAGAGTCATTACACACAGAGGGATCTATTATATAGAGTCAACACACACAGAGGGATCTATTATATAGAGTTATTACACACAGAGGGATCTATTATATAAAGTCATTACACATAGAGGGATCTACTATATAGAGTCATTACACACAGAGAGATCTATTATATAGAGTCATTACACACAGAGGGATCTATTATATAGAGTCATTACACACAGAAGGATCTATTATATAGAGTGATTACACACAGAGGGATCTATTATATAGAGTCAATACACACAGAGGGGTCTATTATATAGAGTCATTACACGCAGAGGGATCTATTATATAGAGTCAAAACAGACACAGAGGGATCTATTATATAGAGTCATTACACACAGAGGGATCTATTATATAGAGTCATTACACACAGAGGGATCTAATATATAGAGTCATTACACGCAGAGGGATCTATTATATAGAGTCAATACACACAGAGGGATCTATTATATAGAGTCATTACACGCAGAGGGATCTATTATATAGAGTCAATACACACAGAGGGATCTATTATATAGAGTCATTACACGCAGAGGGATCTATTATATAGAGTCATTACACGCAGAGGGATCTATTATATAGAGTCATTACACACAGAGCGATCTATTATATAGAGCCATTACACACAGAGGGATGTATTATATAGAGTCATTACACGCAGAGGGATCTATTATATAGAGTCATTACACACAGAGCGATCTATTATATAGAGCCATTACACACAGAGGGATCTATTATATAGAGTCATTACACGCAGAGGGATCTATTATATAGAGTCATTACACGCAGAGGGATCTTTTATATAGAGTCATTACACACAGAGCGATCTATTATATAGAGCCATTACACACAGAGGGATCTATTATATAGAGTCATTACACGCAGAGGGATCTATTATATAGAGTCATTACACACAGAGGGATCTATTATATAGAGTCATTACACGCAGAGGGATCTATTATATAGAGTCATTACACACAGAGGGATCTATTATATAGAGTCACTACACGCAGAGGGATCTATTATATAGAGTCATTACACACAGAGGGATCTATTATATAGAGTCATTACACACAGAGGGATCTATTATATAGAGTCATTCCACACAGAGCGATCTATTATATAGAGTCTTTACACGCAGAGGGATCTATTATACAGAGTCAATACACACAGAGGGATCTATTATATAGAGTCATTACACGCAGAGGGATCTATTATACAGAGTCATTACACGCAGAGGGATCTATTATACAGAGTCAATACACACAGAGGGATCTATTATATAGAGTCATTACACGCAGAAGGATCTATTATACAGAGTCATTACACACAGAGGGATCTATTATATAGAGTCATTACACGCAGAGAGATCTATTATATAGAGTCATTACACACAGAGGGATCTATTATATAGAGTCATTACACGCAGAGGGATCTATTATATAGAGTCATTACACACAGAGGGATCTATTATATAGAGTCAATACACTCAGAGGGATCTATTATATAGAGTCATTACACGCAGAGGGATCTATTATATAGAGTCATTACACGCAGAGGGATCTATTATATAGAGTCATTACACGCAGAGGGATCTATTATATAGAGTCATTACACACAGAGGGATCTATTATATAGAGTCATTACACGCAGAGCGATCTATTATACAGAGTCATTACATGCAGAGGGATCTATTATATAGAGTCATTACACACAGAGGGATCTATTATATAGAGTCATTACACACAGAGGGATCTATTATATAGAGTCATTACACACAGAGGGATCTATTATATAGAGTCATTATACACAGAGGGATCAATTATATAGAGTCATTACACACAGAGGGATCTATTATATAGTCATTACACACAGAGGGATCTATTATATAGAGTCATTACACACAGAGGGATCTATTATATAGTCATTACACACAGAGGGATCTATTATATAGAGTCATTACACACAGAGGGATCTATTATATAGTCATTACACTCAGAGGTATCTATTATATAGAGTCATTACACACAGAGGGATCTATTATAGAGTCATTACACTCAGAGGGATCTATTATATAGAGTCATTACACACAGAGGGATCTATTATATAGAGTCATTACACACAGAGGGATCTATTATATAGAGTCATTACACGCAGAGGGATCTATTATATAGAGTCATTACACACAGAGGGATCTATTATATAGAGTCATTACACGCAGAGGGATCTATTATATAGAGTCATTACACACAGAGGGATCTATTATATAGAGTCACTACACGCAGAGGGATCTATTATATAGAGTCATTACACACAGAGGGATCTATTATATAGAGTCACTACACACAGAGGGATCTATTATATAGAGTCATTACACGCAGAGGGATCTATTATATAGAGTCATTACACACAGAGGGATCTATTATATAGAGTCACTACACGCAGAGGGATCTATTATATAGAGTCATTACACACAGAGGGATCTATTATATAGAGTCACTACACACAGAGGGATCTATTATATAGAGTCATTACACGCAGAGGGATCTATTATATAGAGTCATGACACACAGAGGGATCTATTATATAGAGTCATTACACGCAGAGGGATCTATTATATAGAGTCATGACACAGAGGGATCTATTATATAGAGTCATTACACACAGAGGGATCTATTATATAGAGTCATTACACAAAGAGGGATCTATTATATAGAGTCATTACACACAGAGGGATCTAATATATAGAGTCATTACACACAGAGGGATCTATTATATAGAGTCATTACACACAGAGGGATCTATTATATGGAGTCATTACACACAGAGGGATCTATTATATAGTCATTACACACAGAGGGATCTATTATATAGAGTTATTACGCACAGGGATCTATTATATAGTCATTACACACAGGGATCTATTATATAGAGTCATTACACACAGAGGGATCTATTGTATAGAGTTATTACACACAAAGGGATCTATTATATAGAGTCATTACACAAAGAGGGATCTATTATATAGAGTCATTACACACAGAGGGATCTATTATATAGAGTCATTACACATAGAGGGATCTATTATATAGAGTCATTACACGCAGAGGGATCTATTATATAGAGTCATTCCACACAGAGCGATCTATTATATAGAGTCTTTACACGCAGAGGGATCTATTATACAGAGTCAATACACACAGAGGGATATATTATATAGAGTCATTACACGCAGAGGGATCTATTATACAGAGTCATTACACGCAGAGGGATCTATTATACAGAGTCAATACACACAGAGGGATCTATTATATAGAGTCATTACACGCAGAAGGATCTATTATACAGAGTCATTACACACAGAGGGATCTATTATATAGAGTCATTACACGCAGAGAGATCTATTATATAGAGTCATTACACACAGAGGGATCTATTATATAGAGTCATTACACGCAGAGGGATCTATTATATAGAGTCATTACACACAGAGGGATCTATTATATAGAGTCAATACACTCAGAGGGATCTATTATATAGAGTCATTACACGCAGAGGGATCTATTATATAGAGTCATTACACGCAGAGGGATCTATTATATAGAGTCATTACACGCAGAGGGATCTATTATATAGAGTCATTACACACAGAGGGATCTATTATATAGAGTCATTACACGCAGAGCGATCTATTATACAGAGTCATTACATGCAGAGGGATCTATTATATAGAGTCATTACACACAGAGGGATCTATTATATAGAGTCATTACACACAGAGGGATCTATTATATAGAGTCATTACACACAGAGGGATCTATTATATAGAGTCATTATACACAGAGGGATCTATTATATAGAGTCATTACACACAGAGGGATCTATTATATAGTCATTACACACAGAGGGATCTATTATATAGAGTCATTACACACAGAGGGATCTATTATATAGTCATTACACACAGAGGGATCTATTATATAGAGTCATTACACACAGAGGGATCTATTATATAGTCATTACACTCAGAGGTATCTATTATATAGAGTCATTACACACAGAGGGATCTATTATAGAGTCATTACACTCAGAGGGATCTATTATATAGAGTCATTACACACAGAGGGATCTATTATATAGAGTCATTACACACAGAGGGATCTATTATATAGAGTCATTACACGCAGAGGGATCTATTATATAGAGTCATTACACACAGAGGGATCTATTATATAGAGTCATTACACGCAGAGGGATCTATTATATAGAGTCATTACACACAGAGGGATCTATTATATAGAGTCACTACACGCAGAGGGATCTATTATATAGAGTCATTACACACAGAGGGATCTATTATATAGAGTCACTACACACAGAGGGATCTATTATATAGAGTCATTACACGCAGAGGGATCTATTATATAGAGTCATTACACACAGAGGGATCTATTATATAGAGTCACTACACGCAGAGGGATCTATTATATAGAGTCATTACACACAGAGGGATCTATTATATAGAGTCACTACACACAGAGGGATCTATTATATAGAGTCATTACACGCAGAGGGATCTATTATATAGAGTCATGACACACAGAGGGATCTATTATATAGAGTCATTACACGCAGAGGGATCTATTATATAGAGTCATGACACAGAGGGATCTATTATATAGAGTCATTACACACAGAGGGATCTATTATATAGAGTCATTACACAAAGAGGGATCTATTATATAGAGTCATTACACACAGAGGGATCTAATATATAGAGTCATTACACACAGAGGGATCTATTATATAGAGTCATTACACACAGAGGGATCTATTATATGGAGTCATTACACACAGAGGGATCTATTATATAGTCATTACACACAGAGGGTTCTATTATATAGAGTTATTACGCACAGGGATCTATTATATAGTCATTACACACAGGGATCTATTATATAGAGTCATTACACACAGAGGGATCTATTGTATAGAGTTATTACACACAAAGGGATCTATTATATAGAGTCATTACACAAAGAGGGATCTATTATATAGAGTCATTACACACAGAGGGATCTATTATATAGAGTCATTACACATAGAGGGATCTATTATATAGAGTCATTACACGCAGAGGGATCTATTATATAGAGTCATTCCACACAGAGCGATCTATTATATAGAGTCTTTACACGCAGAGGGATCTATTATACAGAGTCAATACACACAGAGGGATATATTATATAGAGTCATTACACGCAGAGGGATCTATTATACAGAGTCATTACACGCAGAGGGATCTATTATACAGAGTCAATACACACAGAGGGATCTATTATATAGAGTCATTACACGCAGAAGGATCTATTATACAGAGTCATTACACACAGAGGGATCTATTATATAGAGTCATTACACACAGAGAGATCTATTATATAGAGTCATTACACACAGAGGGATCTATTATATAGAGTCATTACACGCAGAGGGATCTATTATATAGAGTCATTACACACAGAGGGATCTATTATATAGAGTCAATACACTCAGAGGGATCTATTATATGGAGTCATTACACGCAGAGGGATCTATTATATAGAGTCATTACACGCAGAGGGATCTATTATATAGAGTCATTACACGCAGAGGGATCTATTATATAGAGTCATTACACACAGAGGGATCTATTATATAGAGTCATTACACGCAGAGGGATCTATTATACAGAGTCATTACATGCAGAGGGATCTATTATATAGAGTCATTACACACAGAGGGATCTATTATATAGAGTCATTACACACAGAGGGATCTATTATATAGAGTCATTACACACAGAGGGATCTATTATATAGAGTCATTATACACAGAGGGATCTATTATATAGAGTCATTACACACAGAGGGATCTATTATATAGTCATTACACACAGAGGGATCTATTATATAGAGTCATTACACACAGAGGGATCTATTATATAGTCATTACACACAGAGGGATCTATTATATAGAGTCATTACACACAGAGGGATCTATTATATAGTCATTACACTCAGAGGGATCTATTATATAGAGTCATTACACACAGAGGGATCTATTATAGAGTCATTACACTCAGAGGGATCTATTATATAGAGTCATTACACACAGAGGGATCTATTATATAGAGTCATTACACACAGAGGGATCTATTATATAGAGTCATTACACGCAGAGGGATCTATTATATAGAGTCATTACACACAGAGGGATCTATTATATAGAGTCATTACACGCAGAGGGATCTATTATATAGAGTCATTACACACAGAGGGATCTATTATATAGAGTCACTACACGCAGAGGGATCTATTATATAGAGTCATTACACACAGAAGGATCTATTATATAGAGTCACTACACACAGAGGGATCTATTATATAGAGTCATTACACGCAGAGGGATCTATTATATAGAGTCATTACACACAGAGGGATCTATTATATAGAGTCACTACACGCAGAGGGATCTATTATATAGAGTCATTACACACAGAGGGATCTATTATATAGAGTCACTACACACAGAGGGATCTATTATATAGAGTCATTACACGCAGAGGGATCTATTATATAGAGTCATGACACACAGAGGGATCTATTATATAGAGTCATTACACGCAGAGGGATCTATTATATAGAGTCATGACACAGAGGGATCTATTATATAGAGTCATTACACACAGAGGGATCTATTATATAGAGTCATTACACACAGAGGGATCTATTATATAGAGTCATTACACACAGAGGGATCTAATATATAGAGTCATTACACACAGAGGGATCTATTATATAGAGTCATTACACACAGAGGGATCTATTATATAGAGTCATTACACACAGAGGGATCTATTATATAGTCATTACACACAGAGGGATCTATTATCTAGAGTTATTACGCACAGGGATCTATTATATAGTCATTACACACAGGGATCTATTATATAGAGTCATTACACACAGAGGGATCTATTGTATAGAGTTATTACACACAAAGGGATCTATTATATAGAGTCATTACACAAAGAGGGATCTATTATATAGAGTCATTACACACAGAGGGATCTATTATATAGAGTCATTACACATAGAGGGATCTATTATATAGAGTCATTACACGCAGAGGCATCTATTATATAGAGTCATTCCACACAGAGCGATCTATTATATAGAGTCTTTACACGCAGAGGGATCTATTATACAGAGTCAATACACACAGAGGGATCTATTATATAGAGTCATTACACGCAGAGGGATCTATTATACAGAGTCATTACACGCAGAGGGATCTATTATACAGAGTCAATACACACAGAGGGATCTATTATATAGAGTCATTACAAGCAGAAGGATCTATTATACAGAGTCATTACACACAGAGGGATCTATTATATAGAGTCATTACACGCAGAGAGATCTATTATATAGAGTCATTACACACAGAGGGATCTATTATATAGAGTCATTACACGCAGAGGGATCTATTATATAGAGTCATTACACACAGAGGGATCTATTATATAGAGTCAATACACTCAGAGGGATCTATTATATAGAGTCATTACACGCAGAGGGATCTATTATATAGAGTCATTACACGCAGAGGGATCTATTATATAGAGTCATTACACGCAGAGGGATCTATTATATAGAGTCATTACACACAGAGGGATCTATTATATAGAGTCATTACACGCAGAGGGATCTATTATACAGAGTCATTACATGCAGAGGGATCTATTATATAGAGTCATTACACACAGAGGGATCTATTATATAGAGTCATTACACACAGAGGGATCTATTATATAGAGTCATTACACACAGAGGGATCTATTATATAGAGTCATTATACACAGAGGGATCTATTATATAGAGTCATTACACACAGAGGGATCTATTATATAGTCATTACACACAGAGGGATCTATTATATAGAGTCATTACACACAGAGGGATCTATTATATAGTCATTACACACAGAGGGATCTATTATATAGAGTCATTACACACAGAGGGATCTATTATATAGTCATTACACTCAGAGGGATCTATTATATAGAGTCATTACACACAGAGGGATCTATTATAGAGTCATTACACTCAGAGGGATCTATTATATAGAGTCATTACACACAGAGGGATCTATTATATAGAGTCATTACACACAGAGGGATCTATTATATAGAGTCATTACACGCAGAGGGATCTATTATATAGAGTCATTACACACAGAGGGATCTATTATATAGAGTCATTACACGCAGAGGGATCTATTATATAGAGTCATTACACGCAGAGGGATCTATTATATAGAGTCATTACACACAGAGGGATCTATTATATAGTCATTACACGCAGAGGGATCTATTATATAGAGTCATTACACGCAGAGGGATCTATTATATAGTCATTACACGCAGAGGGATCTATTATATAGAGTCATTACACGCAGAGGGATCTATTGTATAGTCATTACACACAGAGCGATCTATTATATAGAGTCATTATACACAGAGGGATCTATTATATAGAGTCATTACACACAGAGGGATCTATTATATAGTCATTACACACAGAGGGATCTATTATATAGAGTCATTACACGCAGAGGGATCTATTATATAGTCATTACACACAGAGGGATCTATTATATAGAGTCATTATACACAGAGGGATCTATTATATAGAGTCATTACACACAGAGGGATCTATTATATAGTCATTACACACAGAGGGATCTATTATATAGAGTCATTACACACAGAGGGATCTATTATATAGTCATTACACACAGAGGGATCTATTATATAGAGTCATTACACACAGAGGGATCTATTATATAGTCATTACACTCAGAGGGATCTATTATATAGAGTCATTACACACAGAGGGATCTATTATAGAGTCATTACACTCAGAGGGATCTATTATATAGAGTCATTACACACAGAGGGATCTATTATATAGAGTCATTACACACAGAGGGATCTATTATATAGAGTCATTACACGCAGAGGGATCTATTATATAGAGTCATTACACACAGAGGGATCTATTATATAGAGTCATTACACGCAGAGGGATCTATTATATAGAGTCATTACACGCAGAGGGATCTATTATATAGAGTCATTACACACAGAGGGATCTATTATATAGAGTCATTACACGCAGAGGGATCTATTATATAGAGTCATTACACGCAGAGGGATCTATTATATAGAGTCATTACACGCAGAGGGATCTATTATATAGTCATTACACGCAGAGGGATATATTATATAGAGTCATTACACGCAGAGGGATCTATTATATAGTCATTACACGCAGAGGGATCTATTATATAGTCATTACACACAGAGCGATCTATTATATAGAGTCATTACACGCAGAGGGATCTATTATATAGAGTCATTACACACAGAGGGATCTATTATATAGAGTCATTACGCGCAGAGGGATCTATTATATAGAGTCATTACACGCAGAGGGATCTATTATATAGAGTCATTACACGCAGAGGGATCTATTATATAGAGTCATTACACACAGAGGGATCTATTATATAGAGTCATTACACGCAGAGGGATCAATTATATAGAGTCAATACACACAGAGGGATCTATTATATAGAGTCATTACACACAGAGGGATCTATTATATAGAGTCAACACACACAGAGGGATCTATTATATAGAGTTATTACACACAGAGGGATCTATTATATAAAGTCATTACACATAGAGGGATCTACTATATAGAGTCATTACACACAGAGAGATCTATTATATAGAGTCATTACACACAGAGGGATCTATTATATAGAGTCATTACACACAGAAGGATCTATTATATAGAGTGATTACACACAGAGGGATCTATTATATAGAGTCAATACACACAGAGGGGTCTATTATATAGAGTCATTACACGCAGAGGGATCTATTATATAGAGTCAATACAGACACAGAGGGATCTATTATATAGAGTCATTACACACAGAGGGATCTATTATATAGAGTCATTACACACAGAGGGATCTAATATATAGAGTCATTACACGCAGAGGGATCTATTATATAGAGTCAATACACACAGAGGGATCTATTATATAGAGTCATTACACGCAGAGGGATCTATTATATAGAGTCAATACACACAGAGGGATCTATTATATAGAGTCATTACACGCAGAGGGATCTATTATATAGAGTCATTACACGCAGAATGATCTATTATATAGAGTCATTACACGCAGAGGGATCTATTATATAGAGTCATTACACGCAGAGGGATCTATTATATAGAGTCATTACACGCAGAGGGATGTATTATATAGAGTCATTAGACGCAGAGGGATCTATTATATAGAGTCATTACACACAGAGGGATCTATTATATAGAGTCACTACACACAGAGGGATCTATTATATAGAGTCATTACACGCAGAGGGATCTATTATATAGAGTCATGAAACACAGAGGGATCTATTATATAGAGTCACTACACACAGAGGGATGTATTATATAGAGTCACTACACACAGAGGGATCTATTATATAGAGTCATTACACACAGAGGGATCTATTATATAGAGTCACTACACGCAGAGGGATCTATTATATAGAGTAATTACACACAGAGGGATCTATTATATAGAGTCACTACACACAGAGGGATCTATTATATAGAGTCATTACACGCAGAGGGATCTATTATATAGAGTCATGACACACAGAGGGATCTATTATATAGAGTCATTACACGCAGAGGGATCTATTATATAGAGTCATGACACAGAGGGATCTATTATATAGAGTCATTACACACAGAGGGATCTATTATATAGAGTCATTACACACAGAGGGATCTATTATATAGAGTCATTACACACAGAGGGATCTAATATATAGAGTCATTACACACAGAGGGATCTATTATATAGAGTCATTACACACAGAGGGATCTATTATATAGAGTCATTACACACAGAGGGATCTATTATATAGTCATTACACACAGAGGGATCTATTATATAGAGTTATTACGCACAGGGATCTATTATATAGTCATTACACACAGGGATCTATTATATAGAGTCATTACACACAGAGGGATCTATTGTATAGAGTTATTACACACAAAGGGATCTATTATATAGAGTCATTACACAAAGAGGGATCTATTATATAGAGTCATTACACACAGAGGGATCTATTATATAGAGTCATTACACATAGAGGGATCTATTATATAGAGTCATTACACGCAGAGGCATCTATTATATAGAGTCATTCCACACAGAGCGATCTATTATATAGAGTCTTTACACGCAGAGGGATCTATTATACAGAGTCAATACACACAGAGGGATCTATTATATAGAGTCATTACACGCAGAGGGATCTATTATACAGAGTCATTACACGCAGAGGGATCTATTATACAGAGTCAATACACACAGAGGGATCTATTATATAGAGTCATTACAAGCAGAAGGATCTATTATACAGAGTCATTACACACAGAGGGATCTATTATATAGAGTCATTACACGCAGAGAGATCTATTATATAGAGTCATTACACACAGAGGGATCTATTATATAGAGTCATTACACGCAGAGGGATCTATTATATAGAGTCATTACACACAGAGGGATCTATTATATAGAGTCAATACACTCAGAGGGATCTATTATATAGAGTCATTACACGCAGAGGGATCTATTATATAGAGTCATTACACGCAGAGGGATCTATTATATAGAGTCATTACACGCAGAGGGATCTATTATATAGAGTCATTACACACAGAGGGATCTATTATATAGAGTCATTACACGCAGAGGGATCTATTATACAGAGTCATTACATGCAGAGGGATCTATTATATAGAGTCATTACACACAGAGGGATCTATTATATAGAGTCATTACACACAGAGGGATCTATTATATAGAGTCATTACACACAGAGGGATCTATTATATAGAGTCATTATACACAGAGGGATCTATTATATAGAGTCATTACACACAGAGGGATCTATTATATAGTCATTACACACAGAGGGATCTATTATATAGAGTCATTACACACAGAGGGATCTATTATATAGTCATTACACACAGAGGGATCTATTATATAGAGTCATTACACACAGAGGGATCTATTATATAGTCATTACACTCAGAGGGATCTATTATATAGAGTCATTACACACAGAGGGATCTATTATAGAGTCATTACACTCAGAGGGATCTATTATATAGAGTCATTACACACAGAGGGATCTATTATATAGAGTCATTACACACAGAGGGATCTATTATATAGAGTCATTACACGCAGAGGGATCTATTATATAGAGTCATTACACACAGAGGGATCTATTATATAGAGTCATTACACGCAGAGGGATCTATTATATAAAGTCATTACACGCAGAGGGATCTATTATATAGAGTCATTACACACAGAGGGATCTATTATATAGTCATTACACGCAGAGGGATCTATTATATAGAGTGATTACACGCAGAGGGATCTATTATATAGTCATTACACGCAGAGGGATCTATTATATAGAGTCATTACACGCAGAGGGATCTATTATATAGTCATTACACACAGAGCGATCTATTATATAGAGTCCTTATACACAGAGGGATCTATTATATAGAGTCATTACACACAGAGGGATCTATTATATAGTCATTACACACAGAGGGATCTATTATATAGAGTCATTACACGCAGAGGGATCTATTATATAGTCATTACACACAGAGGGATCTATTATATAGAGTCATTATACACAGAGGGATCTATTATATAGAGTCATTACACACAGAGGGATCTATTATATAGTCATTACACACAGAGGGATCTATTATATAGAGTCATTACACACAGAGGGATCTATTATATAGTCATTACACACAGAGGGATCTATTATATAGAGTCATTACACACAGAGGGATCTATTATATAGTCATTACACTCAGAGGGATCTATTATATAGAGTCATTACACACAGAGGGATCTATTATAGAGTCATTACACTCAGAGGGATCTATTATATAGAGTCATTACACACAGAGGGATCTATTATATAGAGTCATTACACACAGAGGGATCTATTATATAGAGTCATTACACGCAGAGGGATCTATTATATAGAGTCATTACACACAGATGGATCTATTATATAGAGTCATTACACGCAGAGGGATCTATTATATAGAGTCATTACACGCAGAGGGATCTATTATATAGAGTCATTAAACACAGAGGGATCTATTATATAGAGTCATTACACGCAGAGGGATCTATTATATAGAGTCATTACACGCAGAGGGATCTATTATATAGAGTCATTACACGCAGAGGGATCTATTATATAGTCATTACACGCAGAGGGATATATTATATAGAGTCATTACACGCAGAGGGATCTATTATATAGTCATTACACGCAGAGGGATCTATTATATAGTCATTACACACAGAGCGATCTATTATATAGAGTCATTACACGCAGAGGGATCTATTATATAGAGTCATTACACACAGAGGGATCTATTATATAGAGTCATTACGCGCAGAGGGATCTATTATATAGAGTCATTACACGCAGAGGGATCTATTATATAGAGTCATTACACGCAGAGGGATCTATTATATAGAGTCATTACACACAGAGGGATCTATTATATAGAGTCATTACACGCAGAGGGATCAATTATATAGAGTCAATACACACAGAGGGATCTATTATATAGAGTCATGACACACAGAGGGATCTATTATATAGAGTCAACACACACAGAGGGATCTATTATATAGAGTTATTACACACAGAGGGATCTATTATATAAAGTCATTACACATAGAGGGATCTACTATATAGAGTCATTACACACAGAGAGATCTATTATATAGAGTCATTACACACAGAGGGATCTATTATATAGAGTCATTACACACAGAAGGATCTATTATATAGAGTGATTACACACAGAGGGATCTATTATATAGAGTCAATACACACAGAGGGGTCTATTATATAGTCATTACACGCAGAGGGATCTATTATATAGAGTCAATACAGACACAGAGGGATCTATTATATAGAGTCATTACACACAGAGGGATCTATTATATAGAGTCATTACACACAGAGGGATCTAATATATAGAGTCATTACACGCAGAGGGATCTATTATATAGAGTCAATACACACAGAGGGATCTATTATATAGAGTCATTACACGCAGAGGGATCTATTATATAGAGTCAATACACACAGAGGGATCTATTATATAGAGTCATTACACGCAGAGGGATCTATTATATAGAGTCATTACACGCAGAATGATCTATTATATAGAGTCATTACACGCAGAGGGATCTATTATATAGAGTCATTACACGCAGAGGGATCTATTATATAGAGTCATTACACGCAGAGGGATGTATTATATAGAGTCATTAGACGCAGAGGGATCTATTATATAGAGTCATTACACACAGAGGGATCTATTATATAGAGTCACTACACACAGAGGGATCTATTATATAGAGTCATTACACGCAGAGGGATCTATTATATAGAGTCATGAAACACAGAGGGATCTATTATATAGAGTCACTACACACAGAGGGATGTATTATATAGAGTCACTACACACAGAGGGATCTATTATATAGAGTCATTACACGCAGAGGGATCTATTATATAGAGTCATGACACACAGAGGGATCTATTATATAGAGTCATTACACGCAGAGGGATCTATTATATAGAGTCATGACACAGAGGGATCTATTATATAGAGTCATTACACACAGAGGGATCTATTATATAGAGTCATTACACACAGAGGGATCTATTATATAGAGTCATTACACACAGAGGGATCTAATATATAGAGTCATTATACACAGAGTGATCTATTATATAGAGTCATTACACACAGAGGGATCTATTATATAGAGTCATTACACACAGAAGGATCTATTATATAGTCATTACACACAGAGGGATCTATTATATAGTCATTACACACAGAGGGATCTATTATATAGAGTTATTACGCAGAGGGATCTATTATATAGTCATTACACACAGGGATCTATTATATAGAGTCATTACACACAGAGTGATCTATTGTATAGAGTTATTACACACAAAGGGATCAATTTTATAGAGTTATTACACAAAGAGGGATCTATTATATAGAGTCATTACACACAGAGGGATCTATTATATAGAGTCATTACACACAGAGGGATCTATTATATAGAGTCATTACACGCAGAGGGATCTATTATATAGAGTCATTCCACACAGAGCGATCTATTATATAGAGTCTTTACACGCAGAGGGATCTATTATACAGAGTCAATACACACAGAGGGGTCTATTATACAGAGTCATTACACGCAGAGGGATCTATTATACAGAGTCAATACACAAAGAGGGATCTATTATATAGAGTCATTACATGCAGGGGGATCTATTATACAGAGTCATTACACACAGAGGGATCTATTATATAGAGTCATTACACGCAGAGAGATCTATTATATAGAGTCATTACACACAGAGGGATCTATTATATAGAGTCATTACACACAGAGGGATCTATTATATAGAGTCATTACACTCAGAGGGATCTATTATATAGAGTCATTACACGCAGAGGGATCTATTATATAGAGTCATTACACGCAGAGGGATCTATTATATAGAGTCATTACACGCAGAGGGATCTATTATATAGAGTCATTACACGCAGAGGGATCTATTATATAGAGTCATTACACGCAGAGGGATCTATTATACAGAGTCATTACATGCAGAGGGATCTATTATATAGAGTCATTACACACAGAGGGATCTATTATATAGAGTCATTACACACAGAGGGATCTATTATATAGAGTCATTTCACACAGAGGGATCTATTATATTGAGTCATTACACGCAGAGGGATCTATTATATAGAATCATTACACACAGAGGGATCTATTATATAGAGTCATTACATGCAGAGTGATGGATTATATAGAGTCATTGCACACAGAGGGATCTATTATATAGAGTCATTACACGCAGAGGGATGTATTATATAGAGTCATTACACGCAGAGGGATCTATTATGTAGAGTCATTACACGCAGAGGGATCTATTATAGAGTCATTACACAAAGAGGGATCTATTATATAGAGTCATTACACACAGAGGGATCTATTATATAGAGTCATTACACACAGAGGGAACTATTATATAGAGTCATTACACGCAGAGGGATCTATTATATAGAGTCATTACACACAGAGGGATCTATTATATAGATTCATTACATGCAGAGGGATCTATTATATAGAGTCATTACACGCAGAGGGGTCTATTATATAGAGTCATTACACGCAGAGGGATCTATTATATAGTCATTACACGCAGAGGGATCTATTATATGGAGTCATTACACGCAGAGGGATCTATTATATAGTCATTACATGCAGAGGGATATATTATATAGAGTCATTACACGCAGAGGGATCTATTATATAGTCATTACACGCAGAGGGATCTATTATATAGAGTCATTACACGCAGAGAGATCTATTATATAGTCATTACACACAGAGCGATCTATTATATAGAGTCATTACATGCAGAGGGATCTATTATATAGAGTCATTACACACAGAGGGATCTATTATATAGAATCATTACACGCAGAGGGATCTATTATATAGAGTAATTACACGCAGAGGGATCTATTATATAGAGTCATTACACGCAGAGGGATCTATTATATAGAGTCATTACACACAGAGGGATCTATTATATAGAGTCATTACACGCAGAGGGATCTATTATATAGAGTCAATACACACAAAGGGATCTATTATATAGAGTAATTACACACAGAGGGATCTATTATATAGAGTCAATACACACAGAGGGATCTATTATATAGAGTTATTACACACAGAGGGATCTATTATATAGAGTCATTACACACAGAGGGATCTATTATATAGAGTCATTACACACAGAGAGATCTATTATATAGAGTCATTACACGCAGAGGGATCTATTATATAGAGTCATTACACACAGAGGGATCTATTATATAGAGTCATTACACACAGAGAGATCTATTATATAGAGTCATTACACATAGAGGGATCTATTATATAGAGTCATTACACGCAGAGGGATCTATTATATAGAGTCAATACACACAGAGGGATCTATTATATAGAGTCATTACACGCAGAGGGATCTATTATATAGAGTCATTACATGCAGAGGGATATATTATATAGAGTCATTACACGCAGAGGGATCTATTATATAGAGTCATTACACGCAGAGGGATCTATTATATAGAGTCATTACACGAAGAGTGATGTATTATATGGAGTCATTACACACAGAGTGATCTATTATATAGAGTCATTACACGCAGAGGGATCTATTATATAGAGTCATTACACACAGAGGGATCTATTATATAGAGTCATTACACGCAGAGGGATCTATTATATAGAGTCATTACACGCAGAGCGATCTATTATATGGAGTCATTACACACAGAGTGATCTATTATATAGAGTCATTACACGCAGAGGGATCTATTATATAGAGTCATTACACACAGAGGGATCTATTATATAGAGTCATTACACGCAGAGGGATCTATTATATAGAGTCATTACACACCGAGGGATCTATTATATAGAGTCATTACACGCAGAGGGATCTATTATATAGAGTCATGACACAGAGGGATCTATTATATAGAGTCATTACACACAGAGGGATCTATTATATAGAGTCATTACACACAGAGGGATCTATTATATAGAGTCATTACACACAGAGGGATCTAATATATAGAGTCATTACACACAGAGGGATCTATTATATAGAGTCATTACACACAGAGTGATCTATTATATAGACTCATTACACACAGAGGGATCTATCATATAGTCATTACACACAGAGGGATCTATTATATAGAGTTATTACGCAGAGGGATCTATTATATAGTCATTACACACAGGGATCTATTATATAGAGTCATTACACACAGAGGGATCTATTATATAGAGTCTTTACATGCAGATCGATCTATTATATAGAGTCATTACACACAGAGGGATCTATTAAATAGAGTCATTACACACAGAGGGATCTATTATATAGAGTCATTACACACAGAGGGATCTATTATATAGAGTCATTACACACAGAGGGATCTATTATATAGAGTCATTACACGCAGAGGGATCTATTATAAAGTGTCATTACACACAGAGGGATCTATTATATAGAGTCATTACACACAGAGGGATCTATTATATAGAGTCATTACACACAGAGGGATCTATTATATAGAGTCATTACACACAGAGGGATCTATTATATAGAGTCATTACACGCAGAGGGGTCTATTATATAGAGTCATTACACACAGAGGGATCTATTATATAGAGTCATTACACACAGAGGGATCTATTATATAGAGTCATTACACACAGAGGGATCTATTATATAGAGTCATTACACACAGACGGATCTATTATACAGAGTCATTACACACAGAGGGATCTATTATATAGAGTCATTACACACAGAGGGATCTATTATACAGAGTCATTACACACAGGGATCTATTATATAGAGTCATTACACACAGAGGAATCTATTATATAGAGTCATTACACACAGAGGGATCTATTATATAGAGTCATTACACACAGAGGGATCTATTATATAGAATCATTACACACAGAGGGATCTATTATATAGGGTCATTACACACAGAGGGATCTATTAAATAGAATCATTACACACAGAGGGATCTATTATATAGAGTCATTACACACAGAGGGATCTATTATATAGAGTCATTACACACAGAGAGATCTATTATATAGAGTCAATACACACAGAGGGATCTATTATATAGAGTCATTACACACAGAGGGATCTATTATATAGAGTCAATACACACAGAGGGATCAATTATATAGAGTCATTACACGCAGAGGGATCTATTATATAGAGTCATTACACACAGACGGATCTACTATATAGAGTCATTACACGCAGAAGGATCTATTATATAGAGTCATTACACGCAAAGGGATCTATTATATAGAGTCATTACATGCAGAGGGATCTATTATATAGAGTCATTACACACAGAGGGATCTATTATATAGAGTCATTACACACAGAGGGATCTATTATATAAAGTCATTACACACACAGAGGGATCTATTATATAGAGTCATTACACACAGAGGGATCTATTATATAGAGTCATTACACACAGAGGGATCTATTATATAGAGTCATTACACACAGAGGGATCTATTATATAGAGTCATTACACACAGAGGGATCTATTATATAGAGTCATTACACACAGAGGGATCTATTATATAGAGTCATTACACACAGAGGGATCTATTATATAGAGTCATTACACGCAGAGGGATCTATTATATAGAGTCATTACACACAGAGGGATCTATTATGTAGAGTCATTACACGCAGAGGGATCTATTATAGAGTCATTACACTCAGAGGAATCTATTATATAGAGTCATTACACACAGAGGGATCTATTATATAGAGTCATTACACACAGAGGGATCTATTATATAGAGTCATTACACGCAGAGGGATCTATTATATAGAGTCATTACACACAGAGCGATCTATTATATAGAGCCATTACACACAGAGGGATCTATTATATAGAGCCATTACACACAGAGGGATGTATTATATAGAGTCATTACACGCAGAGGGATCTATTATATAGAGTCATTACACACAGAGCGATCTATTATATAGAGCCATTACACACAGAGGGATCTATTATATAGAGTCATTACACGCAGAGGGATCTATTATATAGAGTCATTACACGCAGAGGGATCTATTATATAGAGTCATTACACACAGAGCGATCTATTATATAGAGCCATTACACACAGAGGGATCTATTATATAGAGTCATTACACGCAGAGGTGTCATGAAAACAACACCCACTCTTGGGTCAGACCTTGCAGCTCTCTGGCGCCCCCTTATCCTGCTGGTCAAACACGGTATTGACAGAGGATAAGCACGGGTGCAGCTGCTCTATTTTATGTCGACTATTGTGGCACGTGATGTGACAGGACGTATATATACCACCAGTTCCTTCCAGGAACGTATATATACCTCCGACCAGCCACCCTCAAACCACAATATCACATAAATACTGGTATACTGCCACCACCGATCGCTTAACAGGTGGATCGGGTACCTGGTAGGTAACGTGAATTAGCGGGTGAGGAACGTGTTTGCTCGACATAGGACAAGAAGGACGAAGCTGGTAAATAATTAATGATTTACTCCCAAAGGGGGGCAGTGTTTACAAAATATATACAAGATATTATAAAGGAGACAATTTACATATATGCATAAACAGTTATTAAAATAAAAGGGATAAGTAATAGCAAAACCTGCTTCACAAGGTGATGGTCTCAGATTCTGTGGGGGGGACGGCTCCCCAGAAATTAGACTTGATTCCTTCACGCAGCGTGTAGTGCATGCGTCGGCGTCCCTGGTTGGAATGACCTGAAAATGGCCGATTTGCTTTTTAGTAAGCAGCCAAAACTCTGGGGAACACCCCTTATTTACCTTACAAGGGGGGCTCGGCTTTGCGAGCCCACCCAGCTGCAGAAGACCAAAAATCCTTCAGATTCCATATCTTGGTGTGGGGGGGTCCCACATCCAAGAGGGAGACATCATCTTGACCGTCAGCAATATTCATGAAGATAGATATTAAATATGAAACCTCTATGACGCTCAGAATCTCAGAATCCATTATCTCAGTTCCCGGTCCTTCCTCAGTTATGCAAGTTATACTATTGTAATGGGAAAAAGGTGAGCATTCAAAAAACGTGGTTCCGATGTTTCTGTCAGACCTGTGCGTGATTAAAATTGGCATAAAACGTTTGTACAATTAAACAATGGGATTTTTGGAGGGATATTCTGGTTTGTACCAGCGCTTGCCCTGGACTGAGGTTTTATGGCGGGTCATAAAAATTCCTGGTTTGGGGGAAAGCAAAAGTGAATTCTATGTCTTCACTTACAAACAGATAGGGGGTGGGGGTTTTTTTTTCCTTTTTTAAAACATCTCTCATTTTTAAAAACTCGGGCAGAAATACCTTTTGCCTGACACCTCCCCCTTTTTGACTGCGCTATGGAGGTAGGACCTTCTGGTACTCCTCCAAGCGTATGTCGGGAGGCTCCCCTCGCCGGGACAACCCATCGGCATTGCCATGCTCGCTGCCCTTGCGGTGTTGAACGGTAAAGTCGTACTGCTGGAGTGTGAGGCTCCAGCGTAACAACCTTCCGTTGGCACCTGACATGGTGTGCAGCCAACTCAGGGGGTTGTGGTCAGTCACGACAGTGAAGGGGCGCCCGTACAAGTAAGGCTGTAAGCGGTTGAGGGCCCATACAATGGCCAGGCACTCCTTCTCTATGGTGGAATAGGCCACTTCCCTCGGCAGCAGTTTCCGGCTTAGGTACAACACGGGGTGTTCGTGGTTCCCCGAGTCGACCTGGCTGAGTACAGCACCGAGGCCAAATTCACTGGCGTCGGTCTGTACTAAGAGTGGCCGTGTGCCGTCGACCGCCTTTAGTACAGGAGAGCTGCTCAGGGCAGTCTTCAAAGCCCTAAAGGCCACCTCGCATTCATCCGTCCATTTGACGGAATGGGGTAGGCTCTTCCTGGTGAGGTCTGTCAAGGGCTTCGCAAGGCTACTATAGTCCTGCACAAAGCGTCTATAGTACCCTGCGGTGCCCAAGAAGGACTGCACCTGCTTCTTGGTCCTGGGGGTGGGCCAGGACACGATAGCGTCCACCTTCCCAGGCTCTGGCTTCAGAGTACCCCCACCTACCCGGTGCCCCAGGTAGTGGACCTCGTTCATGCCCATCTGGCACTTTCCCGGCTTGATGGTCAAGCCCGCCTGGTGAATGCGCCCGAGCACCTGCTGCAGATGCTCGAGGTGATCCTCCCAGGTGGGACTGAAGATGGCAATGTCATCCAGGTACGCCACTGCGTACCTCTCCAGTCCCTGGAGCAGGTGGTTGACCATTCGCTGGAACGTGGCAGGGGCATTTTTCATGCCGAAGGGCATGACCGTGGATTCATACAATCCGAAGGGGGTGATAAAGGCGGACTTCTCCTGGGCCCCGGGGCTCAAGGGAATCTGCCAATATCCCCGACTCAAATCCATAATGGAGAGATAGCTCGCGCTGGCTAACCGCTCCAGCAGCTCCTCAATGCGTGGCATGGGTTGTGCGTCAGAGGCGGTGATAGCGTTGAGCCCCCTGTAGTCCACACAGAACCGGGTGGTCCGGTCCTTCTTAGGCACCAGGACTACAGGTGAGGCCCACGCGCTCTTGGACCGCTTAATCACCCCCAACTGCAGCATCTCCTCGACCTCCTGGCGCATGACATGCTGCACCTCGTCGGAGATTCGATAGGCTGTCCGCCGGAGTGGGGCATGATTCCCGGTGTCCACTTCATGGACCGCCACTTCAGTCCTGCCAGGCAGGTTGGTGAACACTGCTTGGAAGGGTTTCAGCACTGCTTGCATCTGAGACCTCTGGTCTGCGGATAGCAAGTCGCTTAGCTCTACATCCTCTAGGGACCCGCTGGCCTTCGCTTGGGCGAGCATGTCCAAGAGGGGGTCATCCTCCCCTTCCTCGGGCAGGTTGCAGACCGGTAGGACGCAGGTTCCACGTTCTTGATGAGCCTTCATCATATTAACGTGAAACGCCTTCCGCCTACCCCGCTCGTGGTCAAGGGTGATCACGTAGGTGACCGGGTTGAGCTGTTGGTGAATGACGTACGGGCCTTCCCAGGCCGCCTGAAGCTTGTCCTTTGGTACGGGGACCAGCACCCACACCTTCTGACCCACCTGGTAGGTCCGTTCTCGGGCGTTCTGGTCGTACCAATGCTTCTGGTCAGCCTGGGCTTGCGCCATGTTGTCATGCACCAACTGCGTCAAGGTCTGCATCTTGTCACGGAAGCGCATGACATACTCCACGATGGACACTCCTGGGGAGCTCGGCTCTTCTTCCCAGAATTCCCTTATCAACCCAAGGGGTCCTCGGACACGCCTGCCATACAGGAGCTCAAAGGGGGAGAACCCCGTCGAGGCCTGTGGAACCTCTCTGTAAGCAAATAGCAGGTGTGGGAGGTAACGCTCCCAGTCGCGACCCTGGGTCTCAACCAGCATTTTTAACATCTGTTTGAGGGTACCGTTGAATCGCTCACACAAACCATTGGTCTGTGGGTGATACGCACTCGATACCAGATGCTGCACCTGCATTTTCTTACATAGGGCCTCCATTAAGCGTGACATGAACTGAGTCCCCTGGTCGGTAAGCATCTCCCTGGGAAATCCTACTCGCGAAAAGATGGCCAAGAGGGCGTCCGCCACCTTATCCGCCCTAATTGAGGACAGGGCTACTGCCTCCGGATACCGGGTAGCATAGTCTACCACGGTAAGGATGAAACGTTTTCCAGAGCTGCTGGGTGTGGCCAGTGGTCCCACAATGTCCACAGCAATCCTCTGGAAAGGCTCCTCTATCACTGGCAAAGAGATCAGGGGGGCTTTGGGGGCCGGCCCTGACTTTCCCACTCTTTGACACGTGGTACAGGATCGACAGTAGTTCACCACATCTGTCCTCATTTTGGGCCAATAAAAGTGATGAGACAGCCGGGCCTTGGTTTTGCTGACCCCCAAGTGTCCAGCGAGTGGAATTTCATGGGCGATCCGCAACAACTCATCCCTGAATGGGTAGGGGACGACCAGCTGTCTTTCCCTCAGCCACTCCTGTTGGGGTGTACAGGGAACTGTCTCCCGGTACAACCTCCCTTGGTCCCAGAATACCCTCTCCTTATCCGACTCGGAGGTGGGTTTCTCCGCGAGGCTCCTTAACGTCTCCAGGCTAGCATCTGAGTGCAGAGCTGCCTGAAACTCCTGGCTGGAGGAAGCCAGAAGTGAGGTTAAGGCCACGTCCTCACTGGGACCCTCTGGGACCGGCTCTGGGTCCATACCTGATCCTGTTATTCCTCTGTCCGAGGAGGGTCCAGAAGGCAGGGCGTTACTTGCATTCTGGGCACTCTGACTGCGGGTAACAGCGGCTATATAGGCCGTCTCCCCGGGGAATAACACCGTCTCATTAGCCTGAGAGGCCATGAGAACTACTTCTCCATCATCCTCCATTACCTCAGGCACAGTGCTACGTATGCGGCAGCTACCATCAGCCAGGTCACCTTCTGTTGTGACACTGGTCACTGGCACAGCACCACCTGCTTCATGGTCCTCGTGCCTCTCCCCATTACCCTTGGCACTGACATTTGCTCCTGCTAGGGGATCCTCAGCAACATCACCCCGCAGAGTGACATGGCTGAGTTCTCCTGCACCTTCCAATACAACAACATCATCATCATCATCATCATCACCATCATCATGTAAAGCATTGACATTCACATTATTAGCATTAACCTTACCAACCGTATCAGATCGGGGAGGGGTGTCAGGGACATAATAAGCAAACATCCTCCCCAAATCAGTTCCCAACAAAACATTTGCAGGTAGGTTTTTGGATACTCCCACTTCCTTCACCCCACTCCCCGCACCCCAATCAATAAAAACCCGGGCCATGGGCAAGGGGCATCGGACGCCCCCAATCCCAGTGACAGTCAGGGTCTTTCCTGGAATAAGCGCTTCAGGGGACACCAGTTCGGGTCGGATGAGGGTTCGTTCGGCCCCAGTGTCCTTGAGGCCTACAGTGAGAGTGTCCCCCACCCTGACAGACTGAAAGTTTTCACAGGCCCTCCCAACCGGCCCACCCACCAAAAGAACTGAGGCATTAGGCCCTGGGGCCTTGGATGGGGGGTTCTTCCTCTGCTTCTCTGGGCAAGTGGCGCTGAGATGACCAGTCTGGTTGCAGGAATAACACCTGCGGGCATCGGATGCAGGCAGGGCCTTGGCAACGGGAAAAAGGCCTCCGGAAGGTCGGCTGGCAGGGGCAGGGATGGTGGTTGATGGCTTACCCCCTTTCCAGCTGGCGACGACCGGCTTCCGCACCTCTGGTCTCCGGTTGGCCTCGTAGGTGTCTGCGATCTGCGCTGCTTTATTGGCATCAGGTGGCTCCCGATCCATCACGAACTGCCGTACCTCAGTCGGACACAGATGCAGGAACTGGTCTTTCACCATCAGGTCCTTTAGCTGCTCAAAGGTGGTCGCTGACAGTCCTTTGATCCACTGCTCAAAGTTGGTTCTGAGCCCGTCTACCACATCACGGTAGGTGTCCTGTGGTCCACGTTGGAGGGTTCTGAATTTTTTCCGGTAAACCTCCGGAGTCAGCTGGTACTTTTTTATCAGGGCCTGCTTGACGGCCTCATAGTCTCCATCCTGCTCTCGAGGGAGGGAAGCAAACACCTCCAAAGCTTTTCCTCGGAGCCCTGGAGTCAAATATCTTGCCCATTGGTCGATGGGCAGCTGATACTGCCTGCAGGCCTTTTCAAAGCCTCGCAGAAATGTGTCCAAGTCCCCATCCTTTTCCATCACAGGGAAGTGCTCAGGACGAGGTTTAAAGCAGCTGGCACTGTTGGACTCACGGGTCTGCGTAGAGGGCGACTCCTTCTGAATCCGGGCTAGCTCCAGCTGGTGTTGTCGGTCAGCTTGGGCCTGTCGCTCAGCAGCCTCTCGGTCAGCTTGGGCTTGTCGCTCAGCCCGCTCCTGGAATTTCAGGATCAGCTCCAGTCGTCCATCATGATTGTCTGTGGCGAGCTCCTCCAAGGCCATATGCAGGTGGGGGTCCACACTACCCTGGTTGCGGGTATGGCTGGCAATCACCGGTTGGACCCCGGGAGCAGCGCCATCCGGGCCTTGGCTGGCCGCCCCCTCATCAGGGCTCTGCTGTCGGACGGGCTCTGCAGCATCTTGTAACAGTTCAGAAATCATTTGTTCTTTGCTTTTGCCGTGGGGGTCAATGCCTTTGGTTATACATATTCCAGCAAGAGTGTCCTTTTTCTGCTGGCTGTACCAGAGTTCCCCAACGATGACCATGATCACCAAAATAAAAATAGAAAAGAAAAACCGAAGAAGGGTAGGGGTAACTGCTACACATACAGTATTGTCTCAGATTTAATAAACACTGAGTTCGATCTTCAAAACTTTTGTGCAAGTTTTTAGTGAGAGGAATGATTGCTCAAACCAGATCACTAATGTCCTATGATCCCACCGCTTGCCACCAATTTGTCATGAAAACAACACCCACTCTTGGGTCAGACCTTGCAGCTCTCTGGCGCCCCCTTATCCTGCTGGTCAAACACGGTATTGACAGAGGATAAGCACGGGTGCAGCTGCTCTATTTTATGTCGACTATTGTGGCACGTGATGTGACAGGACGTATATATACCACCAGTTCCTTCCAGGAACGTATATATACCTCCGACCAGCCACCCTCAAACCACAATATCACATAAATACTGGTATACTGCCACCACCGATCGCTTAACAGGTGGATCGGGTACCTGGTAGGTAACGTGAATTAGCGGGTGAGGAACGTGTTTGCTCGACATAGGACAAGAAGGACGAAGCTGGTAAATAATTAATGATTTACTCCCAAAGGGGGGCAGTGTTTACAAAATATATACAAGATATTATAAAGGAGACAATTTACATATATGCATAAACAGTTATTAAAATAAAAGGGATAAGTAATAGCAAAACCTGCTTCACAAGGTGATGGTCTCAGATTCTGTGGGGGGGACGGCTCCCCAGAAATTAGACTTGATTCCTTCACGCAGCGTGTAGTGCATGCGTCGGCGTCCCTGGTTGGAATGACCTGAAAATGGCCGATTTGCTTTTTAGTAAGCAGCCAAAACTCTGGGGAACACCCCTTATTTACCTTACAAGGGGGGCTCGGCTTTGCGAGCCCACCCAGCTGCAGAAGACCAAAAATCCTTCAGATTCCATATCTTGGTGTGGGGGGGTCCCACATCCAAGAGGGAGACATCATCTTGACCGTCAGCAATATTCATGAAGATAGATATTAAATATGAAACCTCTATGACGCTCAGAATCTCAGAATCCATTATCTCAGTTCCCGGTCCTTCCTCAGTTATGCAAGTTATACTATTGTAATGGGAAAAAGGTGAGCATTCAAAAAACGTGGTTCCGATGTTTCTGTCAGACCTGTGCGTGATTAAAATTGGCATAAAACGTTTGTACAATTAAACAATGGGATTTTTGGAGGGATATTCTGGTTTGTACCAGCGCTTGCCCTGGACTGAGGTTTTATGGCGGGTCATAAAAATTCCTGGTTTGGGGGAAAGCAAAAGTGAATTCTATGTCTTCACTTACAAACAGATAGGGGGTGGGGGTTTTTTTTTCCTTTTTTAAAACATCTCTCATTTTTAAAAACTCGGGCAGAAATACCTTTTGCCTGACAAGAGGGATCTATTATATAGAGTCATTACACACAGAGGGATCTATTATATAGAGTCATTACACGCAGAGGGATCTATTATATAGAGTCATTACACACAGAGGGATCTATTATATAGAGTCACTACACGCAGAGGGATCTATTATATAGAGTCATTACACACAGAGGGATCTATTATATAGAGTCATTACACACAGAGGGATCTATTATATAGAGTCATTACACGCAGAGGGATCTATTATATAGAGTCATGACACACAGAGGGATCTATTATATAGAGTCATTACACGCAGAGGGATCTATTATATAGAGTCATGACACAGAGGGATCTATTATATAGAGTCATTACACACAGAGGGATCTATTATATAGAGTCATTACACACAGAGGGATCTATTATATAGAGTCATTACACACAGAGGGATCTAATATATAGAGTCATTACACACAGAGGGATCTATTATATAGAGTCATTACACACAGAGGGATCTATTATATAGAGTCATTACACACAGAGGGATCTATTATATAGTCATTACACACAGAGGGATCTATTATATAGAGTTATTACGCAGAGGGATCTATTATATAGTCATTACACACAGGGATCTATTATATAGAGTCATTACACACAGAGGGATCTATTGTATAGAGATATTACACACAAAGGGATCTATTATATAGAGTCATTACACAAAGAGGGATCTATTATATAGAGTCATTACACACAGAGGGATCTATTATATAGAGTCATTACACATAGAGGGATCTATTATATAGAGTCATTACACGCAGAGGGATCTATTATATAGAGTCATTCCACACAGAGCGATCTATTATATAGAGTCTTTACACGCAGAGGGATCTATTATACAGAGTCAATACACACAGAGGGATCTATTATATAGAGTCATTATACGCAGAGGGATCTATTACACAGAGTCATTACACGCAGAGGGATCTATTATACAGAGTCAATACACACAGAGGGATCTATTATATAGAGTCATTACACGCAGAAGGATCTATTATACAGAGTCATTACACACAGAGGGATCTATTATATAGAGTCATTACACGCAGAGAGATCTATTATATTGAGTCATTACACACAGAGGGATCTATTATATAGAGTCATTACAC
The DNA here is from genome assembly GCF_046119375.1 of Phyllobates terribilis. Classification (NCBI taxonomy): domain Eukaryota; kingdom Metazoa; phylum Chordata; class Amphibia; order Anura; family Dendrobatidae; genus Phyllobates; species Phyllobates terribilis. The sequence goes on from NW_027362772.1 coordinate 95,506,762, forward strand.
GCAGAGGGATCTATTATATAGAGTCATTACACACAGAGGGATCTATTATATAGAGTCAATACACTCAGAGGGATCTATTATATAGAGTCATTACACGCAGAGGGATCTATTATATAGAGTCATTACACGCAGAGGGATGTATTATATAGAGTCATTACACGCAGAGGGATCTATTATATAGAGTCATTACACACAGAGGGATCTATTATATAGAGTCATTACACGCAGAGGGATCTATTATACAGAGTCATTACATGCAGAGGGATCTATTATATAGAGTCATTACACACAGAGGGATCTATTATATAGAGTCATTACACACAGAGGGATCTATTATATAGAGTCATTACACACAGAGGGATCTATTATATAGAGTCATTATACACAGAGGGATCTCTTATATAGAGTCATTACACACAGAGGGATCTATTATATAGTCATTACACACAGAGGGATCTATTATATAGAGTCATTACACACAGAGGGATCTATTATATAGTCATTACACACAGAGGGATCTATTATATAGAGTCATTACACACAGAGGGATCTATTATATAGAGTCATTACACACAGAGGGATCTATTATATAGAGTCACTACACGCAGAGGGATCTATTATATAGAGTCATTACACACAGAGGGATCTATTATATAGAGTCACTACACACAGAGGGATCTATTATATAGAGTCATTACACGCAGAGGGATCTATTATATAGAGTCATTACACACAGAGGGATCTATTATATAGAGTCACTACACGCAGAGGGATCTATTATATAGAGTAATTACACACAGAGGGATCTATTATATAGAGTCACTACACACAGAGGGATCTATTATATAGAGTCATTACACGCAGAGGGATCTATTATATAGAGTCATGACACACAGAGGGATCTATTATATAGAGTCATGACACAGAGGGATCTATTATATAGAGTCATTACACACAGAGGGATCTATTATATAGAGTCATTACACACAGAGGGATCTATTATATAGAGTCATTACACACAGAGGGATCTAATATATAGAGTCATTACACACAGAGGGATCTATTATATAGAGTCATTACACACAGAGGGATCTATTATATAGAGTCATTACACACAGAGGGATCTATTATATAGTCATTACACACAGAGGGATCTATTATATAGAGTTATTACGCACCGGGATCTATTATATAGTCATTACACACAGGGATCTATTATATAGAGTCATTACACACAGAGGGATCTATTGTATAGAGTTATTACACACAAAGGGATCTATTATATAGAGTCATTACACAAAGAGGGATCTATTATATAGAGTCATTACACACAGAGGGATCTATTATATAGAGTCATTACACATAGAGGGATCTATTATATAGAGTCATTACACGCAGAGGGATCTATTATATAGAGTCATTCCACACAGAGCGATCTATTATATAGAGTCTTTACACGCAGAGGGATCTATTATACAGAGTCAATACACACAGAGGGATCTATTATATAGAGTCATTACACGTAGAGGGATCTATTATACAGAGTCATTACACGCAGAGGGATCTATTATACAGAGTCAATACACACAGAGGGATTTTTATATAGAGTCATTACACGCAGAAGGATCTATTATACAGAGTCATTACACACAGAGGGATCTATTATATAGAGTCATTACACACAGAGAGATCTATTATATAGAGTCATTACACACAGAGGGATCTATTATATAGAGTCATTACACGCAGAGGGATCTATTATATAGAGTCATTACACACAGAGGGATCTATTATATAGAGTCAATACACTCAGAGGGATCTATTATATAGAGTCATTACACGCAGAGGGATCTATTATATAGAGTCATTACACGCAGAGGGATCTATTATATAGAGTCATTACACGCAGAGGGATCTATTATATAGAGTCATTACACACAGAGGGATCTATTATATAGAGTCATTACACGCAGAGGGATCTATTATACAGAGTCATTACATGCAGAGGGATCTATTATATAGAGTCATTACACACAGAGGGATCTATTATATAGAGTCATTACACACAGAGGGATCTATTATATAGAGTCATTACACACAGAGGGATCTATTATATAGAGTCATTATACACAGAGGGATCTATTATATAGAGTCATTACACACAGAGGGATCTATTATATAGTCATTACACACAGAGGGATCTATTATATAGAGTCATTACACACAGAGGGATCTATTATATAGTCATTACACACAGAGGGATCTATTATATAGAGTCATTACACACAGAGGGATCTATTATATAGTCATTACACTCAGAGGGATCTATTATATAGAGTCATTACACACAGAGGGATCTATTATAGAGTCATTACACTCAGAGGGATCTATTATATAGAGTCTTTACACACAGAGGGATCTATTATATAGAGTCATTACACACAGAGGGATCTATTATATAGAGTCATTACACGCAGAGGGATCTATTATATAGAGTCATTACACCACAGAGGGATCTATTATATAGAGTCATTACACGCAGAGGGATCTATTATATAGAGTCATTACACACAGAGGGATCTATTATATAGAGTCACTACACGCAGAGGGATCTACTATATAGAGTCATTACACACAGAGGGATCTATTATATAGAGTCACTACACACAGAGGGATCTATTATATAGAGTCATTACACGCAGAGGGATCTATTATATAGAGTCATTACACACAGAGGGATCTATTATATAGAGTCACTACATGCAGAGGGATCTATTATATAGAGTCATTACACACAGAGGGATCTATTATATAGAGTCACTACACACAGAGGGATCTATTATATAGAGTCATTACACGCAGAGGGATCTATTATATAGAGTCATGACACACAGAGGGATCTATTATATAGAGTCATTACACGCAGAGGGATCTATTATATAGAGTCATGACACAGAGGGATCTATTATATAGAGTCATTACACACAGAGGGATCTATTATATAGAGTCATTACACACAGAGGGATCTATTATATAGAGTCATGACACAGAGGGATCTATTATATAGAGTCATTACACACAGAGGGATCTATTATATAGAGTCATTACACACAGAGGGATCTATTATATAGAGTCATTACACACAGAGGGATCTATTATATAGAGTCATTATACACAGAGGGATCTATTATATAGAGTCATTACACACAGAGGGATCTATTATATAGTCATTACACACAGAGGGATCTATTATATAGAGTCATTACACACAGAGGGATCTATTATATAGTCATTACACACAGAGGGATCTATTATATAGAGTCATTACACACAGAGCGATCTATTATATAGTCATTACACTCAGAGGGATCTATTATATAGAGTCATTACACACAGAGGGATCTATTATAGAGTCATTACACTCAGAGGGATCTATTATATAGAGTCATTACACACAGAGGGATCTATTATATAGAGTCATTACACACAGAGGGATCTATTATATAGAGTCATTACACGCAGAGGGATCTATTATATAGAGTCACTACACGCAGAGGGATCTATTATATAGAGTCATTACACACAGAGGGATCTATTATATAGAGTCACTACACACAGAGGGATCTATTATATAGAGTCATTACACGCAGAGGGATCTATTATATAGAGTCATGACACAGAGGGATCTATTATATAGAGTCATTACACACAGAGGGATCTATTATATAGAGTCATTACACACAGAGGGATCTATTATATAGAGTCATTACACACAGAGGGATCTAATATATAGAGTCATTACACACAGAGGGATCTATTATATAGAGTCATTACACACAGAGGGATCTATTATATAGAGTCATTACACACAGAGGGATCTATTATATAGTCATTACACACAGAGGGATCTATTATATAGAGTTATTACGCACAGGGATCTATTATATAGTCATTACACACAGGGATCTATTATATAGAGTCATTACACACAGAGGGATCTATTGTATAGAGTTATTACACACAAAGGGATCTATTATATAGAGTCATTACACAAAGAGGGATCTATTATATAGAGTCATTACACACAGAGGGATCTATTATATAGAGTCATTACACATAGAGGGATCTATTATATAGAGTCATTACACGCAGAGGCATCTATTATATAGAGTCATTCCACACAGAGCGATCTATTATATAGAGTCATTACACGCAGAAGGATCTATTATACAGAGTCATTACACACAGAGGGATCTATTATATAGAGTCATTACACGCAGAGAGATCTATTATATAGAGTCATTACACACAGAGGGATCTATTATATAGAGTCATTACACGCAGATGGATCTATTATATAGAGTCATTACACGCAGAGAGATCTATTATATAGAGTCATTACACACAGAGGGATCTATTATATAGAGTCATTACACGCAGAAGGATCTATTATACAGAGTCATTACACACAGAGGGATCTATTATATAGAGTCATTACACGCAGAGAGATCTATTATATAGAGTCATTACACACAGAGGGATCTATTATATAGAGTCATTACACGCAGAGAGATCTATTATATAGAGTCATTACACACAGAGGGATCTATTATATAGAGTCATTACACGCAGATGGATCTATTATATAGAGTCATTACACACAGAGGGATCTATTATATAGAGTCAATACACTCAGAGGGATCTATTATATAGAGTCATTACACGCAGAGGGATCTATTATATAGAGTCATTACACGCAGAGGGATCTATTATATAGAGTCATTACACGCAGAGGGATCTATTATATAGAGTCATTACACACAGAGGGATCTATTATATAGAGTCATTACACGCAGAGGGATCTATTATACAGAGTCATTACATGCAGAGGGATCTATTATATAGAGTCATTACACACAGAGGGATCTATTATATAGAGTCATTACACACAGAGGGATCTATTATATAGAGTCATTACACACAGAGGGATCTATTATATAGAGTCATTATACACAGAGGGATCTATTATATAGAGTCATTACACACAGAGGGATCTATTATATAGTCATTACACACAGAGGGATCTATTATATAGAGTCATTACACACAGAGGGATCTATTATATAGTCATTACACACAGAGGGATCTATTATATAGAGTCATTACACACAGAGGGATCTATTATATAGTCATTACACTCAGAGGGATCTATTATATAGAGTCATTACACACAGAGGGATCTATTATAGAGTCATTACACTCAGAGGGATCTATTATATAGAGTCATTACACACAGAGGGATCTATTATATAGAGTCATTACACACAGAGGGATCTATTATATAGAGTCATTACACGCAGAGGGATCTATTATATAGAGTCATTACACACAGAGGGATCTATTATATAGAGTCACTACACACAGAGGGATCTATTATATAGAGTCATTACACGCAGAGGGATCTATTATATAGAGTCATGACACACAGAGGGATCTATTATATAGAGTCATGACACAGAGGGATCTATTATATAGAGTCATTACACACAGAGGGATCTATTATATAGAGTCATTACACACAGAGGGATCTATTATATAGAGTCATTACACACAGAGGGATCTAATATATAGAGTCATTACACACAGAGGGATCTATTATATAGAGTCATTACACACAGAGGGATCTATTATATAGAGTCATTACACACAGAGGGATCTATTATATAGTCATTACACACAGAGGGATCTATTATATAGAGTTATTACGCACCGGGATCTATTATATAGTCATTACACACAGGGATCTATTATATAGAGTCATTACACACAGAGGGATCTATTGTATAGAGTTATTACACACAAAGGGATCTATTATATAGAGTCATTACACAAAGAGGGATCTATTATATAGAGTCATTACACACAGAGGGATCTATTATATAGAGTCATTACACATAGAGGGATCTATTATATAGAGTCATTACACGCAGAGGGATCTATTATATAGAGTCATTCCACACAGAGCGATCTATTATATAGAGTCTTTACACGCAGAGGGATCTATTATACAGAGTCAATACACACAGAGGGATCTATTATATAGAGTCATTACACGTAGAGGGATCTATTATACAGAGTCATTACACGCAGAGGGATCTATTATACAGAGTCAATACACACAGAGGGATTTTTATATAGAGTCATTACACGCAGAAGGATCTATTATACAGAGTCATTACACACAGAGGGATCTATTATATAGAGTCATTACACACAGAGAGATCTATTATATAGAGTCATTACACACAGAGGGATCTATTATATAGAGTCATTACACGCAGAGGGATCTATTATATAGAGTCATTACACACAGAGGGATCTATTATATAGAGTCAATACACTCAGAGGGATCTATTATATAGAGTCATTACACGCAGAGGGATCTATTATATAGAGTCATTACACGCAGAGGGATCTATTATATAGAGTCATTACACGCAGAGGGATCTATTATATAGAGTCATTACACACAGAGGGATCTATTATATAGAGTCATTACACGCAGAGGGATGTATTATACAGAGTCATTACATGCAGAGGGATCTATTATATAGAGTCATTACACACAGAGGGATCTATTATATAGAGTCATTACACACAGAGGGATCTATTATATAGAGTCATTACACACAGAGGGATCTATTATATAGAGTCATTATACACAGAGGGATCTATTATATAGAGTCATTACACACAGAGGGATCTATTATATAGTCATTACACACAGAGGGATCTATTATATAGAGTCATTACACACAGAGGGATCTATTATATAGTCATTACACACAGAGGGATCTATTATATAGAGTCATTACACACAGAGGGATCTATTATATAGTCATTACACTCAGAGGGATCTATTATATAGAGTCATTACACACAGAGGGATCTATTATAGAGTCATTACACTCAGAGGGATCTATTATATAGAGTCTTTACACACAGAGGGATCTATTATATAGAGTCATTACACACAGAGGGATCTATTATATAGAGTCATTACACGCAGAGGGATCTATTATATAGAGTCATTACACACAGAGGGATCTATTATATAGAGTCATTACACGCAGAGGGATCTATTATATAGAGTCATTACACACAGAGGGATCTATTATATAGAGTCACTACACGCAGAGGGATCTACTATATAGAGTCATTACACACAGAGGGATCTATTATATAGAGTCACTACACACAGAGGGATCTATTATATAGAGTCATTACACGCAGAGGGATCTATTATATAGAGTCATTACACACAGAGGGATCTATTATATAGAGTCACTACATGCAGAGGGATCTATTATATAGAGTCACTACACACAGAGGGATCTATTATATAGAGTCACTACACACAGAGGGATCTATTATATAGAGTCATTACACGCAGAGGGATCTATTATATAGAGTCATGACACACAGAGGGATCTATTATATAGAGTCATTACACGCAGAGGGATCTATTATATAGAGTCATGACACAGAGGGATCTATTATATAGAGTCATTACACACAGAGGGATCTATTATATAGAGTCATTACACACAGAGGGATCTATTATATAGAGTCATGACACAGAGGGATCTATTATATAGAGTCATTACACACAGAGGGATCTATTATATAGAGTCATTACACACAGAGGGATCTATTATATAGAGTCATTACACACAGAGGGATCTATTATATAGAGTCATTATACACAGAGGGATCTATTATATAGAGTCATTACACACAGAGGGATCTATTATATAGTCATTACACACAGAGGGATCTATTATATAGAGTCATTACACACAGAGGGATCTATTATATAGTCATTACACACAGAGGGATCTATTATATAGAGTCATTACACACAGAGCGATCTATTATATAGTCATTACACTCAGAGGGATCTATTATATAGAGTCATTACACACAGAGGGATCTATTATAGAGTCATTACACTCAGAGGGATCTATTATATAGAGTCATTACACATAGAGGGATCTATTATATAGAGTCATTACACGCAGAGGCATCTATTATATAGAGTCATTCCACACAGAGCGATCTATTATATAGAGTCTTTACACGCAGAGGGATTTATTATACAGAGTCAATACACACAGAGGGATCTATTATATAGAGTCATTACACGCAGAGGGATCTATTATACAGAGTCATTACACGCAGAGGGATCTATTATACAGAGTCAATACACACAGAGGGATCTATTATATAGAGTCATTACACGCAGAAGGATCTATTATACAGAGTCATTACACACAGAGGGATCTATTATATAGAGTCATTACACGCAGAGAGATCTATTATATAGAGTCATTACACACAGAGGGATCTATTATATAGAGTCATTACACGCAGATGGATCTATTATATAGAGTCATTACACACAGAGGGATCTATTATATAGAGTCAATACACTCAGAGGGATCTATTATATAGAGTCATTACACGCAGAGGGATCTATTATATAGAGTCATTACACGCAGAGGGATCTATTATATAGAGTCATTACACGCAGAGGGATCTATTATATAGAGTCATTACACACAGAGGGATCTATTATATAGAGTCATTACACGCAGAGGGATCTATTATACAGAGTCATTACATGCAGAGGGATCTATTATATAGAGTCATTACACACAGAGGGATCTATTATATAGAGTCATTACACACAGAGGGATCTATTATATAGAGTCATTACACACAGAGGGATCTATTATATAGAGTCATTATACACAGAGGGATCTATTATATAGAGTCATTACACACAGAGGGATCTATTATATAGTCATTACACACAGAGGGATCTATTATATAGAGTCATTACACACAGAGGGATCTATTATATAGTCATTACACACAGAGGGATCTATTATATAGAGTCATTACACACAGAGGGATCTATTATATAGTCATTACACTCAGAGGGATCTATTATATAGAGTCATTACACACAGAGGGATCTATTATAGAGTCATTACACTCAGAGGGATCTATTATATAGAGTCATTACACACAGAGGGATCTATTATATAGAGTCATTACACACAGAGGGATCTATTATATAGAGTCATTACACGCAGAGGGATCTATTATATAGAGTCATTACACACAGAGGGATCTATTATATAGAGTCATTACACGCAGAGGGATCTATTATACAGAGTCATTACATGCAGAGGGATCTATTATATAGAGTCATTACACGCAGAGGGATCTATTATACAGAGTCATTACATGCAGAGGGATCTATTATATAGAGTCATTACACACAGAGGGATCTATTATATAGAGTCATTACACACAGAGGGATCTATTATATAGAGTCATTACACACAGAGGGATCTATTTTATAGAGTCATTATACACAGAGGGATCTATTATATAGAGTCATTACACACAGAGGGATCTATTATATAGTCATTACACACAGAGGGATCTATTATATAGAGTCATTACACACAGAGGGATCTATTATATAGTCATTACACACAGAGGGATCTATTATATAGAGTCATTACACACAGAGGGATCTATTATATAGTCATTACACTCAGAGGGATCTATTATATAGAGTCATTACACACAGAGGGATCTATTATAGAGTCATTACACTCAGAGGGATCTATTATATAGAGTCATTACACACAGAGGGATCTATTATATAGAGTCATTATACACAGAGGGATCTATTATATAGAGTCATTACACGCAGAGGGATCTATTATATAGAGTCATTACACACAGAGGGATCTATTATATAGAGTTATTACACGCAGAGGGATCTATTATATAGAGTCATTACACACAGAGGGATCTATTATATAGAGTCACTACACGCAGAGGGATCTATTATATAGAGTCATTACACACAGAGGGATCTATTATATAGAGTCACTACACACAGAGGGATCTATTATATAGAGTCATTACACGCAGAGGGATCTATTATATAGAGTCATTACACACAGAGGGATCTATTATATAGAGTCACTACATGCAGAGGGATCTATTATATAGAGTCATTACACACAGAGGGATCTATTATATAGAGTCACTACACACAGAGGGATCTATTATATAGAGTCATTACACGCAGAGGGATCTATTATATAGAGTCATGACACACAGAGGGATCTATTATATAGAGTCATTACACGCAGAGGGATCTATTATATAGAGTCATGACACAGAGGGATCTATTATATAGAGTCATTACACACAGAGGGATCTATTATATAGAGTCATTACACACAGAGGGATCTATTATATAGAGTCATGACACAGAGGGATCTATTATATAGAGTCATTACACACAGAGGAATCTATTATATAGAGTCATTACACACAGAGGGATCTATTATATAGAGTCATTACACACAGAGGGATCTATTATATAGAGTCATTATACACAGAGGGATCTATTATATAGAGTCATTACACACAGAGGGATCTATTATATAGTCATTACACACAGAGGGATCTATTATATAGAGTCATTACACACAGAGGGATCTATTATATAGTCATTACACACAGAGGGATCTATTATATAGAGTCATTACACACAGAGGGATCTATTATATAGTCATTACACTCAGAGGGATCTATTATATAGAGTCATTACACACAGAGGGATCTATTATAGAGTCATTACACTCAGAGGGATCTATTATATAGAGTCATTACACACAGAGGGATCTATTATATAGAGTCATTACACACAGAGGGATCTATTATATAGAGTCATTACACGCAGAGGGATCTATTATATAGAGTCATTACACACATAGGGATCTATTATATAGAGTCATTACACGCAGAGGGATCTATTATATAGAGTCATTACACAGAGAGGGATCTATTATATAGAGTCACTACACGCAGAGGGATCTATTATATAGAGTCATTACACACAGAGGGATCTATTATATAGAGTCACTACACACAGAGGGATCTATTATATAGAGTCATTACACGCAGAGGGATCTATTATATAGAGTCATTACACACAGAGGGATCTATTATATAGAGTCACTACATGCAGAGGGATCTATTATATAGAGTCATTACACACAGAGGGATCTATTATATAGAGTCACTACACACAGAGGGATCTATTACATAGAGTCATTACACGCAGAGGGATCTATTATATAGAGTCATGACACACAGAGGGATCTATTATATAGAGTCATTACACGCAGAGGGATCTATTATATAGAGTCATGACACAGAGGGATCTATTATATAGAGTCATTACACACAGAGGGATCTATTATATAGAGTCATTACACACAGAGGGATCTATTATATAGAGTCATTACACACAGAGGGATCTAATATATAAAGTCATTACACACAGAGGGATCTATTATATAGAGTCATTACACACAGAGGGATCTATTATATAGAGTCATTACACACAGAGGGATCTATTATATAGTCATTACACACAGAGGGATCTATTATATAGAGTTATTACGCACAGGGATCTATTATATAGTCATTACACACAGGGATCTATTATATAGAGTCATTACACACAGAGGGATCTATTGTATAGAGTTATTACACACAAAGGGATCTATTATATAGAGTCATTACACAAAGAGGGATCTATTATATAGAGTCATTACACACAGAGGGATCTATTATATAGAGTCATTACACATAGAGGGATCTATTATATAGAGTCATTACACGCAGAGGCATCTATTATATAGAGTCATTCCACACAGAGCGATCTATTATATAGAGTCTTTACACGCAGAGGGATCTATTATACAGAGTCAATACACAAAGAGGGATCTATTATATAGAGTCATTACACGCAGAGGGATCTATTATACAGAGTCATTACACGCAGAGGGATCTATTATACAGAGTCAATACACACAGAGGGATCTAGTATATAGAGTCATTACACGCAGAAGGATCTATTATACAGAGTCATTACACACAGAGGGATCTATTATATAGAGTCATTACACGCAGAGAGATCTATTATATATAGTCATTACACACAGAGGGATCTATTATATAGAGTCATTACACGCAGAGGGATCTATTATATAGAGTCATTACACACAGAGGGATCTATTATATAGAGTCAATACACTCAGAGGGATCTATTATATAGAGTCATTACACGCAGAGGGATCTATTATATAGAGTCATTACACGCAGAGGGATCTATTATATAGAGTCATTACACGCAGAGGGATCTATTATATAGAGTCATTACACACAGAGGGATCTATTATATAGAGTCATTACACGCAGAGGGATCTATTATACAGAGTCATTACATGCAGAGGGATCTATTATATAGAGTCATTACACACAGAGGGATCTATTATATAGAGTCATTACACACAGAGGGATCTATTATATAGAGTCATTACACACAGAGGGATCTATTATATAGAGTCATTATACACAGAGGGATCTATTATATAGAGTCATTACACACAGAGGGATCTATTATATAGTCATTACACACAGAGGGATCTATTATATAGAGTCATTACACACAGAGGGATCTATTATATAGTCATTACACACAGAGGGATCTATTATATAGAGTCATTACACACAGAGGGATCTATTATATAGTCATTACACTCAGAGGGATCTATTATATAGAGTCATTACACACAGAGGGATCTATTATAGAGTCATTACACTCAGAGGGATCTATTATATAGAGTCATTACACACAGAGGGATCTATTATATAGAGTCATTACACACAGAGGGATCTATTATATAGAGTCATTACACGCAGAGGGATCTATTATATAGAGTCATTACACACAGAGGGATCTATTATATAGAGTCATTACACGCAGAGGGATCTATTATATAGAGTCATTACATGCAGAGGGATCTATTATATAGAGTCATTACACGCAGAGGGATCTATTATATAGTCATTACACGCAGAGGGATCTATTATATAGAGTCATTACACACAGAGGGATCTATTATATAGTCATTACACGCAGAGAGATCTATTATATAGAGTCATTACACGCAGAGGGATCTATTATATAGTCATTACACACAGAGCGATCTATTATATAGAGTCATTATACACAGAGGGATTTATTATATAGAGTCATTACACACAGAGGGATCTATTATATAGTCATTACACACAGAGGGATCTATTATATAGAGTCATTACACGCAGAGGGATCTATTATATAGTCATTACACACAGAGGGATCTATTATATAGAGTCATTATACACAGAGGGATCTATTATATAGAGTCATTACACACAGAGGGATCTATTATATAGTCATTACACACAGAGGGATCTATTATATAGAGTCATTACACACAGAGGGATCTATTATATAGTCATTACACACAGAGGGATCTATTATATAGAGTCATTACACACAGAGGGATCTATTATATAGTCATTACACTCAGAGGGATCTATTATATAGAGTCATTACACACAGAGGGATCTATTATAGAGTCATTACACTCAGAGGGATCTATTATATAGAGTCATTACACACAGAGGGATCTATTATATAGAGTCATTACACACAGAGGGATCTATTATATAGAGTCATTACACGCAGAGGGATCTATTATATAGAGTCATTACACACAGAGGGATCTATTATATAGAGTCATTATACGCAGAGGGATCTATTATATAGAGTCATTACACGCAGAGGGATCTATTATATAGAGTCATTACACACAGAGGGATCTATTATATAGAGTCATTACACGCAGAGGGATCTATTATATAGAGTCATTACACGCAGAGGGATCTATTATATAGAGTCATTACACGCAGAGGGATCTATTATATAGTCATTACACGCACAGGGATATATTATATAGAGTCATTACACGCAGAGGGATCTATTATATAGTCATTACACGCAGAGGGATCTATTATATAGTCATTACACACAGAGCGATCTATTATATAGAGTCATTACACGCAGAGGGATCTATTATATAGAGTCATTACACACAGAGGGATCTATTATATAGAGTCATTACGCGCAGAGGGATCTATTATATAGAGTCATTACACGCAGAGGGATCTATTATATAGAGTCATTACATGCAGAGGGATCTATTATATAGAGTCATTACACACAGAGGGATCTATTATATAGAGTCATTACACGCAGAGGGATCAATTATATAGAGTCAATACACACAGAGGGATCTATTATATAGAGTCATTACACACAGAGGGATCTATTATATAGAGTCAACACACACAGAGGGATCTATTATATAGAGTTATTACACACAGAGGGATCTATTACATAGAGTCATTACACATAGAGGGATCTACTATATAGAGTCATTACACACAGAGAGATCTATTATATAGAGTCATTACACACAGAGGGATCTATTATATAGAGTCATTACACACAGAAGGATCTATTATATAGAGTGATTACACACAGAGGGATCTATTATATAGAGTCAACACACACAGAGGGGTCTATTATATAGAGTCATTACACGCAGAGGGATCTATTATATAGAGTCAATACAGACACAGAGGGATCTATTATATAGAGTCATTACACACAGAGGGATCTATTATATAGAGTCATTACACACAGAGGGATCTAATATATAGAGTCATTGCACGCAGAGGGATCTATTATATAGAGTCAATACACACAGAGGGATCTATTATATAGAGTCATTACACGCAGAGGGATCTATTATATAGAGTCAATACACACAGAGGGATCTATTATATAGAGTCATTACACGCAGAGGGATCTATTATATAGAGTCATTACACGCAGAATGATCTATTATATAGAGTCATTACACGCAGAGGGATCTATTATATAGAGTCATTACACGCAGAGGGATGTATTATATAGCGTCATTAGACGCAGAGGGATCTATTATATAGAGTCATTACACACAGAGGGATCTATTATATAGAGTCACTACACACAGAGGGATCTATTATATAGAGTCATTACACGCAGAGGGATCTATTATATAGAGTCATGAAACACAGAGGGATCTATTATATAGAGTCACTACACACAGAGGGATGTATTATATAGAGTCACTACACACAGAGGGATCTATTATATAGAGTCATTACACGCAGAGGGATCTATTATATAGAGTCATGACACACAGAGGGATCTATTATATAGAGTCATTACACGCAGAGGGATCTATTATATAGAGTCATGACACAGAGGGTTCTATTATATAGAGTCATTACACACAGAGGGATCTATTATATAGAGTCATTACACACAGAGGGATCTATTATATAGAGTAATTACACACAGAGGGATCTAATATATAGAGTCATTATACACAGAGTGATCTATTATATAAAGTCATTACACACAGAGGGATCTATTATATAGAGTCATTACACACAGAGGGATCTATTATATAGTCATTACACACAGAGGGATCTATTATATAGTCATTACACACAGAGGGATCTATTATATAGAGTTATTACGCAGAGGGATCTATTATATAGTCATTACACAGGGATCTATTATACAGAGTCATTACACACAGAGTGATCTATTGTATAGAGTTATTACACACAAAGGGATCTATTTTATAGAGTCATTACACAAAGAGGGATCTATTATATAGAGTCATTACACACAGAGGGATCTATTATATAGAGTCATTACACATAGAGGGATCTATTATATAGAGTCATTACACGCAGAGGCATCTATTATATAGAGTCATTCCACACAGAGCGATCTATTATATAGAGTCATTACACGCAGAAGGATCTATTATACAGAGTCATTACACACAGAGGGATCTATTATATAGAGTCATTACACGCAGAGAGATCTATTATATAGAGTCATTACACACAGAGGGATCTATTATATAGAGTCATTACACGCAGATGGATCTATTATATAGAGTCATTACACGCAGAGAGATCTATTATATAGAGTCATTACACACAGAGGGATCTATTATATAGAGTCATTACACGCAGAAGGATCTATTATACAGAGTCATTACACACAGAGGGATCTATTATATAGAGTCATTACACGCAGAGAGATCTATTATATAGAGTCATTACACACAGAGGGATCTATTATATAGAGTCATTACACGCAGAGAGATCTATTATATAGAGTCATTACACACAGAGGGATCTATTATATAGAGTCATTACACGCAGATGGATCTATTATATAGAGTCATTACACACAGAGGGATCTATTATATAGAGTCAATACACTCAGAGGGATCTATTATATAGAGTCATTACACGCAGAGGGATCTATTATATAGAGTCATTACACGCAGAGGGATCTATTATATAGAGTTATTACACGCAGAGGGATCTATTATATAGAGTCATTACACACAGAGGGATCTATTATATAGAGTCATTACACGCAGAGGGATCTATTATACAGAGTCATTACATGCAGAGGGATCTATTATATAGAGTCATTACACACAGAGGGATCTATTATATAGAGTCATTACACACAGAGGGATCTATTATATAGAGTCATTACACACAGAGGGATCTATTATATAGAGTCATTATACACAGAGGGATCTATTATATAGAGTCATTACACACAGAGGGATCTATTATATAGTCATTACACACAGAGGGATCTATTATATAGAGTCATTACACACAGAGGGATCTATTATATAGTCATTACACACAGAGGGATCTATTATATAGAGTCATTACACACAGAGGGATCTATTATATAGTCATTACACTCAGAGGGATCTATTATATAGAGTCATTACACACAGAGGGATCTATTATAGAGTCATTACACTCAGAGGGATCTATTATATAGAGTCATTACACACAGAGGGATCTATTATATAGAGTCATTACACACAGAGGGATCTATTATATAGAGTCATTACACGCAGAGGGATCTATTATATAGAGTCATTACACACAGAGGGATCTATTATATAGAGTCACTACACACAGAGGGATCTATTATATAGAGTCATTACACGCAGAGGGATCTATTATATAGAGTCATGACACACAGAGGGATCTATTATATAGAGTCATGACACAGAGGGATCTATTATATAGAGTCATTACACACAGAGGGATCTATTATATAGAGTCATTACACACAGAGGGATCTATTATATAGAGTCATTACACACAGAGGGATCTAATATATAGAGTCATTACACACAGAGGGATCTATTATATAGAGTCATTACACACAGAGGGATCTATTATATAGAGTCATTACACACAGAGGGATCTATTATATAGTCATTACACACAGAGGGATCTATTATATAGAGTTATTACGCACCGGGATCTATTATATAGTCATTACACACAGGGATCTATTATATAGAGTCATTACACACAGAGGGATCTATTGTATAGAGTTATTACACACAAAGGGATCTATTATATAGAGTCATTACACAAAGAGGGATCTATTATATAGAGTCATTACACACAGAGGGATCTATTATATAGAGTCATTACACATAGAGGGATCTATTATATAGAGTCATTACACGCAGAGGGATCTATTATATAGAGTCATTCCACACAGAGCGATCTATTATATAGAGTCTTTACACGCAGAGGGATCTATTATACAGAGTCAATACACACAGAGGGATCTATTATATAGAGTCATTACACGTAGAGGGATCTATTATACAGAGTCATTACACGCAGAGGGATCTATTATACAGAGTCAATACACACAGAGGGATTTTTATATAGAGTCATTACACGCAGAAGGATCTATTATACAGAGTCATTACACACAGAGGGATCTATTATATAGAGTCATTACACACAGAGAGATCTATTATATAGAGTCATTACACACAGAGGGATCTATTATATAGAGTCATTACACGCAGAGGGATCTATTATATAGAGTCATTACACACAGAGGGATCTATTATATAGAGTCAATACACTCAGAGGGATCTATTATATAGAGTCATTACACGCAGAGGGATCTATTATATAGAGTCATTACACGCAGAGGGATCTATTATATAGAGTCATTACACGCAGAGGGATCTATTATATAGAGTCATTACACACAGAGGGATCTATTATATAGAGTCATTACACGCAGAGGGATCTATTATACAGAGTCATTACATGCAGAGGGATCTATTATATAGAGTCATTACACACAGAGGGATCTATTATATAGAGTCATTACACACAGAGGGATCTATTATATAGAGTCATTACACACAGAGGGATCTATTATATAGAGTCATTATACACAGAGGGATCTATTATATAGAGTCATTACACACAGAGGGATCTATTATATAGTCATTACACACAGAGGGATCTATTATATAGAGTCATTACACACAGAGGGATCTATTATATAGTCATTACACACAGAGGGATCTATTATATAGAGTCATTACACACAGAGGGATCTATTATATAGTCATTACACTCAGAGGGATCTATTATATAGAGTCATTACACACAGAGGGATCTATTATAGAGTCATTACACTCAGAGGGATCTATTATATAGAGTCTTTACACACAGAGGGATCTATTATATAGAGTCATTACACACAGAGGGATCTATTATATAGAGTCATTACACGCAGAGGGATCTATTATATAGAGTCATTACACACAGAGGGATCTATTATATAGAGTCATTACACGCAGAGGGATCTATTATATAGAGTCATTACACACAGAGGGATCTATTATATAGAGTCACTACACGCAGAGGGATCTACTATATAGAGTCATTACACACAGAGGGATCTATTATATAGAGTCACTACACACAGAGGGATCTATTATATAGAGTCATTACACGCAGAGGGATCTATTATATAGAGTCATTACACACAGAGGGATCTATTATATAGAGTCACTACATGCAGAGGGATCTATTATATAGAGTCATTACACACAGAGGGATCTATTATATAGAGTCACTACACACAGAGGGATCTATTATATAGAGTCATTACACGCAGAGGGATCTATTATATAGAGTCATGACACACAGAGGGATCTATTATATAGAGTCATTACACGCAGAGGGATCTATTATATAGAGTCATGACACAGAGGGATCTATTATATAGAGTCATTACACACAGAGGGATCTATTATATAGAGTCATTACACACAGAGGGATCTATTATATAGAGTCATGACACAGAGGGATCTATTATATAGAGTCATTACACACAGAGGGATCTATTATATAGAGTCATTACACACAGAGGGATCTATTATATAGAGTCATTACACACAGAGGGATCTATTATATAGAGTCATTATACACAGAGGGATCTATTATATAGAGTCATTACACACAGAGGGATCTATTATATAGTCATTACACACAGAGGGATCTATTATATAGAGTCATTACACACAGAGGGATCTATTATATAGTCATTACACACAGAGGGATCTATTATATAGAGTCATTACACACAGAGCGATCTATTATATAGTCATTACACTCAGAGGGATCTATTATATAGAGTCATTACACACAGAGGGATCTATTATAGAGTCATTACACTCAGAGGGATCTATTATATAGAGTCATTACACACAGAGGGATCTATTATATAGAGTCATTACACACAGAGGGATCTATTATATAGAGTCATTACACGCAGAGGGATCTATTATATAGAGTCATTACACACATAGGGATCTATTATATAGAGTCATTACACGCAGAGGGATCTATTATATAGAGTCATTACACACAGAGGGATCTATTATATAGAGTCACTACACGCAGAGGGATCTATTATATAGAGTCATTACACACAGAGGGATCTATTATATAGAGTCACTACACACAGAGGGATCTATTATATAGAGTCATTACACGCAGAGGGATCTATTATATAGAGTCATGACACAGAGGGATCTATTATATAGAGTCATTACACACAGAGGGATCTATTATATAGAGTCATTACACACAGAGGGATCTATTATATAGAGTCATTACACACAGAGGGATCTAATATATAGAGTCATTACACACAGAGGGATCTATTATATAGAGTCATTACACACAGAGGGATCTATTATATAGAGTCATTACACACAGAGGGATCTATTATATAGTCATTACACACAGAGGGATCTATTATATAGAGTTATTACGCACAGGGATCTATTATATAGTCATTACACACAGGGATCTATTATATAGAGTCATTACACACAGAGGGATCTATTGTATAGAGTTATTACACACAAAGGGATCTATTATATAGAGTCATTACACAAAGAGGGATCTATTATATAGAGTCATTACACACAGAGGGATCTATTATATAGAGTCATTACACATAGAGGGATCTATTATATAGAGTCATTACACGCAGAGGCATCTATTATATAGAGTCATTCCACACAGAGCGATCTATTATATAGAGTCTTTACACGCAGAGGGATTTATTATACAGAGTCAATACACACAGAGGGATCTATTATATAGAGTCATTACACGCAGAGGGATCTATTATACAGAGTCATTACACGCAGAGGGATCTATTATACAGAGTCAATACACACAGAGGGATCTATTATATAGAGTCATTACACGCAGAAGGATCTATTATACAGAGTCATTACACACAGAGGGATCTATTATATAGAGTCATTACACGCAGAGAGATCTATTATATAGAGTCATTACACACAGAGGGATCTATTATATAGAGTCATTACACGCAGATGGATCTATTATATAGAGTCATTACACACAGAGGGATCTATTATATAGAGTCAATACACTCAGAGGGATCTATTATATAGAGTCATTACACGCAGAGGGATCTATTATATAGAGTCATTACACGCAGAGGGATCTATTATATAGAGTCATTACACGCAGAGGGATCTATTATATAGAGTCATTACACACAGAGGGATCTATTATATAGAGTCATTACACGCAGAGGGATCTATTATACAGAGTCATTACATGCAGAGGGATCTATTATATAGAGTCATTACACACAGAGGGATCTATTATATAGAGTCATTACACACAGAGGGATCTATTATATAGAGTCATTACACACAGAGGGATCTATTATATAGAGTCATTATACACTGAGGGATCTATTATATAGAGTCATTACACACAGAGGGATCTATTATATAGTCATTACACACAGAGGGATCTATTATATAGAGTCATTACACACAGAGGGATCTATTATATAGTCATTACACACAGAGGGATCTATTATATAGAGTCATTACACACAGAGGGATCTATTATATAGTCATTACACTCAGAGGGATCTATTATATAGAGTCATTACACACAGAGGGATCTATTATAGAGTCATTACACTCAGAGGGATCTATTATATAGAGTCATTACACACAGAGGGATCTATTATATAGAGTCATTACACACAGAGGGATCTATTATATAGAGTCATTACACGCAGAGGGATCTATTATATAGAGTCATTACACACAGAGGGATCTATTATATAGAGTCATTACACGCAGAGGGATCTATTATACAGAGTCATTACATGCAGAGGGATCTATTATATAGAGTCATTACACGCAGAGGGATCTATTATACAGAGTCATTACATGCAGAGGGATCTATTATATAGAGTCATTACACACAGAGGGATCTATTATATAGAGTCATTACACACAGAGGGATCTATTATATAGAGTCATTACACACAGAGGGATCTATTTTATAGAGTCATTATACACAGAGGGATCTATTATATAGAGTCATTACACACAGAGGGATCTATTATATAGTCATTACACACAGAGGGATCTATTATATAGAGTCATTACACACAGAGGGATCTATTATATAGTCATTACACACAGAGGGATCTATTATATAGAGTCATTACACACAGAGGGATCTATTATATAGTCATTACACTCAGAGGGATCTATTATATAGAGTCATTACACACAGAGGGATCTATTATAGAGTCATTACACTCAGAGGGATCTATTATATAGAGTCATTACACACAGAGGGATCTATTATATAGAGTCATTATACACAGAGGGATCTATTATATAGAGTCATTACACGCAGAGGGATCTATTATATAGAGTCATTACACACAGAGGGATCTATTATATAGAGTTATTACACGCAGAGGGATCTATTATATAGAGTCATTACACACAGAGGGATCTATTATATAGAGTCACTACACGCAGAGGGATCTATTATATAGAGTCATTACACACAGAGGGATCTATTATATAGAGTCACTACACACAGAGGGATCTATTATATAGAGTCATTACACGCAGAGGGATCTATTATATAGAGTCATTACACACAGAGGGATCTATTATATAGAGTCACTACATGCAGAGGGATCTATTATATAGAGTCATTACACACAGAGGGATCTATTATATAGAGTCACTACACACAGAGGGATCTATTATATAGAGTCATTACACGCAGAGGGATCTATTATATAGAGTCATGACACACAGAGGGATCTATTATATAGAGTCATTACACGCAGAGGGATCTATTATATAGAGTCATGACACAGAGGGATCTATTATATAGAGTCATTACACACAGAGGGATCTATTATATAGAGTCATTACACACAGAGGGATCTATTATATAGAGTCATGACACAGAGGGATCTATTATATAGAGTCATTACACACAGAGGAATCTATTATATAGAGTCATTACACACAGAGGGATCTATTATATAGAGTCATTACACACAGAGGGATCTATTATATAGAGTCATTATACACAGAGGGATCTATTATATAGAGTCATTACACACAGAGGGATCTATTATATAGTCATTACACACAGAGGGATCTATTATATAGAGTCATTACACACAGAGGGATCTATTATATAGTCATTACACACAGAGGGATCTATTATATAGAGTCATTACACACAGAGGGATCTATTATATAGTCATTACACTCAGAGGGATCTATTATATAGAGTCATTACACACAGAGGGATCTATTATAGAGTCATTACACTCAGAGGGATCTATTATATAGAGTCATTACACACAGAGGGATCTATTATATAGAGTCATTACACACAGAGGGATCTATTATATAGAGTCATTACACGCAGAGGGATCTATTATATAGAGTCATTACACACATAGGGATCTATTATATAGAGTCATTACACGCAGAGGGATCTATTATATAGAGTCATTACACAGAGAGGGATCTATTATATAGAGTCACTACACGCAGAGGGATCTATTATATAGAGTCATTACACACAGAGGGATCTATTATATAGAGTCACTACACACAGAGGGATCTATTATATAGAGTCATTACACGCAGAGGGATCTATTATATAGAGTCATTACACACAGAGGGATCTATTATATAGAGTCACTACATGCAGAGGGATCTATTATATAGAGTCATTACACACAGAGGGATCTATTATATAGAGTCACTACACACAGAGGGATCTATTACATAGAGTCATTACACGCAGAGGGATCTATTATATAGAGTCATGACACACAGAGGGATCTATTATATAGAGTCATTACACGCAGAGGGATCTATTATATAGAGTCATGACACAGAGGGATCTATTATATAGAGTCATTACACACAGAGGGATCTATTATATAGAGTCATTACACACAGAGGGATCTATTATATAGAGTCATTACACACAGAGGGATCTAATATATAAAGTCATTACACACAGAGGGATCTATTATATAGAGTCATTACACACAGAGGGATCTATTATATAGAGTCATTACACACAGAGGGATCTATTATATAGTCATTACACACAGAGGGATCTATTATATAGAGTTATTACGCACAGGGATCTATTATATAGTCATTACACACAGGGATCTATTATATAGAGTCATTACACACAGAGGGATCTATTGTATAGAGTTATTACACACAAAGGGATCTATTATATAGAGTCATTACACAAAGAGGGATCTATTATATAGAGTCATTACACACAGAGGGATCTATTATATAGAGTCATTACACATAGAGGGATCTATTATATAGAGTCATTACACGCAGAGGCATCTATTATATAGAGTCATTCCACACAGAGCGATCTATTATATAGAGTCTTTACACGCAGAGGGATCTATTATACAGAGTCAATACACAAAGAGGGATCTATTATATAGAGTCATTACACGCAGAGGGATCTATTATACAGAGTCATTACACGCAGAGGGATCTATTATACAGAGTCAATACACACAGAGGGATCTAGTATATAGAGTCATTACACGCAGAAGGATCTATTATACAGAGTCATTACACACAGAGGGATCTATTATATAGAGTCATTACACGCAGAGAGATCTATTATATATAGTCATTACACACAGAGGGATCTATTATATAGAGTCATTACACGCAGAGGGATCTATTATATAGAGTCATTACACACAGAGGGATCTATTATATAGAGTCAATACACTCAGAGGGATCTATTATATAGAGTCATTACACGCAGAGGGATCTATTATATAGAGTCATTACACGCAGAGGGATCTATTATATAGAGTCATTACACGCAGAGGGATCTATTATATAGAGTCATTACACACAGAGGGATCTATTATATAGAGTCATTACACGCAGAGGGATCTATTATACAGAGTCATTACATGCAGAGGGATCTATTATATAGAGTCATTACACACAGAGGGATCTATTATATAGAGTCATTACACACAGAGGGATCTATTATATAGAGTCATTACACACAGAGGGATCTATTATATAGAGTCATTATACACAGAGGGATCTATTATATAGAGTCATTACACACAGAGGGATCTATTATATAGTCATTACACACAGAGGGATCTATTATATAGAGTCATTACACACAGAGGGATCTATTATATAGTCATTACACACAGAGGGATCTATTATATAGAGTCATTACACACAGAGGGATCTATTATATAGTCATTACACTCAGAGGGATCTATTATATAGAGTCATTACACACAGAGGGATCTATTATAGAGTCATTACACTCAGAGGGATCTATTATATAGAGTCATTACACACAGAGGGATCTATTATATAGAGTCATTACACACAGAGGGATCTATTATATAGAGTCATTACACGCAGAGGGATCTATTATATAGAGTCATTACACACAGAGGGATCTATTATATAGAGTCATTACACGCAGAGGGATCTATTATATAGAGTCATTACATGCAGAGGGATCTATTATATAGAGTCATTACACGCAGAGGGATCTATTATATAGTCATTACACGCAGAGGGATCTATTATATAGAGTCATTACACACAGAGGGATCTATTATATAGTCATTACACGCAGAGGGATCTATTATATAGAGTCATTACACGCAGAGGGATCTATTATATAGTCATTACACACAGAGCGATCTATTATATAGAGTCATTATACACAGAGGGATTTATTATATAGAGTCATTACACACAGAGGGATCTATTATATAGTCATTACACACAGAGGGATCTATTATATAGAGTCATTACACGCAGAGGGATCTATTATATAGTCATTACACACAGAGGGATCTATTATATAGAGTCATTATACACAGAGGGATCTATTATATAGAGTCATTACACACAGAGGGATCTATTATATAGTCATTACACACAGAGGGATCTATTATATAGAGTCATTACACACAGAGGGATCTATTATATAGTCATTACACACAGAGGGATCTATTATATAGAGTCATTACACACAGAGGGATCTATTATATAGTCATTACACTCAGAGGGATCTATTATATAGAGTCATTACACACAGAGGGATCTATTATAGAGTCATTACACTCAGAGGGATCTATTATATAGAGTCATTACACACAGAGGGATCTATTATATAGAGTCATTACACACAGAGGGATCTATTATATAGAGTCATTACACGCAGAGGGATCTATTATATAGAGTCATTACACACAGAGGGATCTATTATATAGAGTCATTATACGCAGAGGGATCTATTATATAGAGTCATTACACGCAGAGGGATCTATTATATAGAGTCATTACACACAGAGGGATCTATTATATAGAGTCATTACACGCAGAGGGATCTATTATATAGAGTCATTACACGCAGAGGGATCTATTATATAGAGTCATTACACGCAGAGGGATCTATTATATAGTCATTACACGCACAGGGATATATTATATAGAGTCATTACACGCAGAGGGATCTATTATATAGTCATTACACGCAGAGGGATCTATTATATAGTCATTACACACAGAGCGATCTATTATATAGAGTCATTACACGCAGAGGGATCTATTATATAGAGTCATTACACACAGAGGGATCTATTATATAGAGTCATTACGCGCAGAGGGATCTATTATATAGAGTCATTACACGCAGAGGGATCTATTATATAGAGTCATTACATGCAGAGGGATCTATTATATAGAGTCATTACACACAGAGGGATCTATTATATAGAGTCATTACACGCAGAGGGATCAATTATATAGAGTCAATACACACAGAGGGATCTATTATATAGAGTCATTACACACAGAGGGATCTATTATATAGAGTCAACACACACAGAGGGATCTATTATATAGAGTTATTACACACAGAGGGATCTATTACATAGAGTCATTACACATAGAGGGATCTACTATATAGAGTCATTACACACAGAGAGATCTATTATATAGAGTCATTACACACAGAGGGATCTATTATATAGAGTCATTACACACAGAAGGATCTATTATATAGAGTGATTACACACAGAGGGATCTATTATATAGAGTCAACACACACAGAGGGGTCTATTATATAGAGTCATTACACGCAGAGGGATCTATTATATAGAGTCAATACAGACACAGAGGGATCTATTATATAGAGTCATTACACACAGAGGGATCTATTATATAGAGTCATTACACACAGAGGGATCTAATATATAGAGTCATTACACGCAGAGGGATCTATTATATAGAGTCAATACACACAGAGGGATCTATTATATAGAGTCATTACACGCAGAGGGATCTATTATATAGAGTCAATACACACAGAGGGATCTATTATATAGAGTCATTACACGCAGAGGGATCTATTATATAGAGTCATTACACGCAGAATGATCTATTATATAGAGTCATTACACGCAGAGGGATCTATTATATAGAGTCATTACACGCAGAGGGATGTATTATATAGCGTCATTAGACGCAGAGGGATCTATTATATAGAGTCATTACACACAGAGGGATCTATTATATAGAGTCACTACACACAGAGGGATCTATTATATAGAGTCATTACACGCAGAGGGATCTATTATATAGAGTCATGAAACACAGAGGGATCTATTATATAGAGTCACTACACACAGAGGGATGTATTATATAGAGTCACTACACACAGAGGGATCTATTATATAGAGTCATTACACGCAGAGGGATCTATTATATAGAGTAATGACACACAGAGGGATCTATTATATAGAGTCATTACACGCAGAGGGATCTATTATATAGAGTCATGACACAGAGGGTTCTATTATATAGAGTCATTACACACAGAGGGATCTATTATATAGAGTCATTACACACAGAGGGATCTATTATATAGAGTAATTACACACAGAGGGATCTAATATATAGAGTCATTATACACAGAGTGATCTATTATATAAAGTCATTACACACAGAGGGATCTATTATATAGAGTCATTACACACAGAGGGATCTATTATATAGTCATTACACACAGAGGGATCTATTATATAGTCATTACACACAGAGGGATCTATTATATAGAGTTATTACGCAGAGGGATCTATTATATAGTCATTACACAGGGATCTATTATACAGAGTCATTACACACAGAGTGATCTATTGTATAGAGTTATTACACACAAAGGGATCTATTTTATAGAGTCATTACACAAAGAGGGATCTATTATATAGAGTCATTACACACAGAGGGATCTATTATATAGAGTCATTACACACAGAGGGATCTATTATATAGAGTCATTACACGCAGAGGGATCTATTATATAGAGTCATTCCACACAGAGCGATCTATTATATAGAGTATTTACACGCAGAGGGATCTATTATACAGAGTCAATACACACAGAGGGGTCTATTATACAGAGTCATTACACGCAGAGGGATCTATTATACAGAGTCAATACACAAAGAGGGATCTATTATATAGAGTCATTACACGCAGGGGGATCTATTATACAGAGTCATTACACACAGAGGGATCTATTATATAGAGTCATTACACGCAGAGAGATCTATTATATAGAGTCATTACACACAGAGGGATCTATTATATAGAGTCATTACACGTAGAGGGATCTATAATATAGAGTCATTACACACAGAGGGATCTATTATATAGAGTCATTACACTCAGAGGGATCTATTATATAGAGTCATTACACGCAGAGGGATCTATTATATAGAGTCATTACACGCAGAGGGATCTATTATATAGAGTCATTACACGCAGAGGGATCTATTATATAGAGTCATTACACGCAGAGGGATCT
Organism: Phyllobates terribilis; assembly: GCF_046119375.1. Taxonomy (NCBI): domain Eukaryota; kingdom Metazoa; phylum Chordata; class Amphibia; order Anura; family Dendrobatidae; genus Phyllobates; species Phyllobates terribilis. The sequence goes on from NW_027362772.1 coordinate 95,535,502, forward strand.
ATTATATAGAGTCATTACACGCAGAGGGATCTATTATACAGAGTCATTACATGCAGAGGGATCTATTATATAGAGTCATTACACACAGAGGGATCTATTATATAGAGTCATTACACACAGAGGGATCTATTATATAGAGTCATTACACACAGAGGGATCTATTATATAGAGTCATTACACACAGAGGGATCTATTATATAGAGTCATTATACACAGAGGGATCTATTATATAGAGTCATTACACACAGAGGGATCTATTATATAGTCATTACACACAGAGGGATCTATTATATAGAGTCATTACACACAGAGGGATCTATTATATAGTCATTACACACAGAGGGATCTATTATATAGAGTCATTACACACAGAGGGATCTATTATATAGTCATTACACACAGAGGGATCTATTTTATAGAGTCATTACACACAGAGGGATCTATTATATAGAGTCATTACACACAGAGGGATCTATTATATAAAGTCATTACACACAGAGGGATCTATTATATAGAGTCATTACACACAGAGTGATCTATTATATAGAGTCATTACACGCAGAGCGTTCTATTATATAGAGTCATTACACACAGAGGGATCTATTATATAGAGTCATTACATGCAGAGGGATCTATTATATAGAGTCATTACACACAGAGGGATCTATTATATAGAGTCATTACACACAGAGGGATCTATTATATAGAGTCATTATACACAGAGGGATCTATTATGTAGAGTCATTACACACAGAGGGATCTATTATATAGAGTCATTTCACACAGAGGGATCTATTATATTGAGTCATTACACGCAGAGGGATCTATTATATAGAATCATTACACAGAGGGATCTATTATATAGAGTCATTACATGCAGAGTGATGGATTATATAGAGTCATTACACACAGAGGGATCTATTATATAGAGTCATTACACGCAGAGGGATGTATTATATAGAGTCATTACACGCAGAGGGATCTATTATGTAGAGTCATTACACGCAGAGGGATCTATTATAGAGTCACTACACAAAGAGGGATCTATTATATAGAGTCATTACACACAGAGGGATCTATTATATAGAGTCATTACACACAGAGGGAACTATTATATAGAGTCATTACACGCAGAGGGATCTATTATATAGAGTCATTACACACAGAGGGATCTATTATATAGATTCAATACATGCAGAGGGATCTATTATATAGAGTCATTACACGCAGAGGGGTCTATTATATAGAGTCATTACACGCAGAGGGATCTATTATATAGTCATTACACGCAGAGGGATCTATTATATGGAGTCATTACACGCAGAGGGATCTATTATATAGTCATTACACGCAGAGGGATATATTATATAGAGTCATTACACGCAGAGGGATCTATTATATAGTCATTACACGCAGAGGGATCTATTATATAGAGTCATTACACGCAGAGGGATCTATTATATAGTCATTACACACAGAGCGATCTATTATATAGAGTCATTACATGCAGAGGGATCTATTATATAGAGTCATTACACACAGAGGGATCTATTATATAGAGTCATTACACGCAGAGGGATCTATTATATAGAGTAATTACACGCAGAGGGATCTATTATATAGAGTCATTACACGCAGAGGGATCTATTATATAGAGTCATTACACACAGAGGGATCTATTATATAGAGTCATTACACGCAGAGGGATCTATTATATAGAGTCATTATACACAGAGGGATCTATTATGTAGAGTCATTACACACAGAGGGATCTATTATATAGAGTCATTTCACACAGAGGGATCTATTATATTGAGTCATTACACGCAGAGGGATCTATTATATTGAGTCATTACACGCAGAGGGATCTATTATATAGAATCATTACACACAGAGGGATCTATTATATAGAGTCATTACATGCAGAGTGATGGATTATATAGAGTCATTACACACAGAGGGATCTATTATATAGAGTCATTACACGCAGAGGGATGTATTATATAGAGTCATTACACGCAGAGGGATCTATTATGTAGAGTCATTACACGCAGAGGGATCTATTATAGAGTCACTACACAAAGAGGGATCTATTATATAGAGTCATTACACACAGAGGGATCTATTATATAGAGTCATTACACACAGAGGGAACTATTATATAGAGTCATTACACGCAGAGGGATCTATTATATAGAGTCATTACACACAGAGGGATCTATTATATAGATTCAATACATGCAGAGGGATCTATTATATAGAGTCATTACACGCAGAGGGGTCTATTATATAGAGTCATTACACGCAGAGGGATCTATTATATAGTCATTACACGCAGAGGGATCTATTATATGGAGTCATTACACGCAGAGGGATCTATTATATAGTCATTACACGCAGAGGGATATATTATATAGAGTCATTACACGCAGAGGGATCTATTATATAGTCATTACACGCAGAGGGATCTATTATATAGAGTCATTACACGCAGAGGGATCTATTATATTGTCATTACACACAGAGCGATCTATTATATAGAGTCATTACATGCAGAGGGATCTATTATATAGAGTCATTACACACAGAGGGATCTATTATATAGAGTCATTACACGCAGAGGGATCTATTATATAGAGTCATTACACGCAGAGGGATCTATTATATAGAGTCATTACACGCAGAGGGATCTATTATATAGAGTCATTACACACAGAGGGATCTATTATATAGAGTCATTACACGCAGAGGGATCTATTATATAGTCATTACACGCAGAGGGATCTATTATATAGAGTCATTACACGCAGAGGGATCTATTATATAGTCATTACACGCAGAGGGATCTATTATATAGAGTCATTACACGCAGAGGGATCTATTATATAGTCATTACACACAGAGCGATCTATTATATAGAGTCATTATACACAGAGGGATCTATTATATAGAGTCATTACACACAGAGGGATCTATTATATAGTCATTACACACAGAGGGATCTATTATATAGAGTCATTACACGCAGAGGGATCTATTATATAGTCATTACACACAGAGGGATCTATTATATAGAGTCATTATACACAGAGGGATCTATTATATAGAGTCATTACACACAGAGGGATCTATTATATAGTCATTACACACAGAGGGATCTATTATATAGAGTCATTACACACAGAGGGATCTATTATATAGTCATTACACACAGAGGGATCTATTATATAGAGTCATTACACACAGAGGGATCTATTATATAGTCATTACACTCAGAGGGATCTATTATATAGAGTCATTACACACAGAGGGATCTATTATAGAGTCATTACACTCAGAGGGATCTATTATATAGAGTCATTACACACAGAGGGATCTATTATATAGAGTCATTACACACAGAGGGATCTATTATATAGAGTCATTACACGCAGAGGGATCTATTATATAGAGTCATTACACACAGAGGGATCTATTATATAGAGTCATTACACGCAGAGGGATCTATTATATAGAGTCATTACACGCAGAGGGATCTATTATATAGTCATTACACGCACAGGGATATATTATATAGAGTCATTACACGCAGAGGGATCTATTATATAGTCATTACACGCAGAGGGATCTATTATATAGTCATTACACACAGAGCGATCTATTATATAGAGTCATTACACGCAGAGGGATCTATTATATAGAGTCATTACACACAGAGGGATCTATTATATAGAGTCATTACGCGCAGAGGGATCTATTATATAGAGTCATTACACGCAGAGGGATCTATTATATAGAGTCATTACACGCAGAGGGATCTATTATATAGAGTCATTACACACAGAGGGATCTATTATATAGAGTCATTACACGCAGAGGGATCAATTATATAGAGTCAATACACACAGAGGGATCTATTATATAGAGTCATTACACACAGAGGGATCTATTATATAGAGTCAACACACACAGAGGGATCTATTATATAGAGTTATTACACAGAGAGGGATCTATTACATAGAGTCATTACACATAGAGGGATCTACTATATAGAGTCATTACACACAGAGAGATCTATTATATAGAGTCATTACACACAGAGGGATCTATTATATAGAGTCATTACACACAGAAGGATCTATTATATAGAGTGATTACACACAGAGGGATCTATTATATAGAGTCAATACACACAGAGGGGTCTATTATATAGAGTCATTACACGCAGAGGGATCTATTATATAGAGTCAATACAGACACAGAGGGATCTATTATATAGAGTCATTACACACAGAGGGATCTATTATATAGAGTCATTACACACAGAGGGATCTAATATATAGAGTCATTACACGCAGAGGGATCTATTATATAGAGTCAATACACACAGAGGGATCTATTATATAGAGTCATTACACGCAGAGGGATCTATTATATAGAGTCAATACACACAGAGGGATCTATTATATAGAGTCATTACATGCAGAGGGATCTATTATATAGAGTCATTACACGCAGAATGATCTATTATATAGAGTCATTACACGCAGAGGGATCTATTATATAGAGTCATTACACGCAGAGGGATGTATTATATAGCGTCATTAGACGCAGAGGGATCTATTATATAGAGTCATTACACACAGAGGGATCTATTATATAGAGTCACTACACACAGAGGGATCTATTATATAGAGTAATTACACGCAGAGGGATCTATTATATAGAGTCATGAAACACAGAGGGATCTATTATATAGAGTCACTACACACAGAGGGATGTATTATATAGAGTCACTACACACAGAGGGATCTATTATATAGAGTCATTACACGCAGAGGGATCTATTATATAGAGTCATGACACACAGAGGGATCTATTATATAGAGTCATTACACGCAGAGGGATCTATTATATAGAGTCATGACACAGAGGGTTCTATTATATAGAGTCATTACACACAGAGGGATCTATTATATAGAGTCATTACACACAGAGGGATCTATTATATAGAGTAATTACACACAGAGGGATCTAATATATAGAGTCATTATACACAGAGTGATCTATTATATAAAGTCATTACACACAGAGGGATCTATTATATAGAGTCATTACACACAGAGGGATCTATTATATAGTCATTACACACAGAGGGATCTATTATATAGTCATTACACACAGAGGGATCTATTATATAGAGTTATTACGCAGAGGGATCTATTATATAGTCATTACACAGGGATCTATTATACAGAGTCATTACACACAGAGTGATCTATTGTATAGAGTTATTACACACAAAGTGATCTATTTTATAGAGTCATTACACAAAGAGGGATCTATTATATAGAGTCATTACACACAGAGGGATCTATTATATAGAGTCATTACACACAGAGGGATCTATTATGTAGAGTCATTACACGCAGAGGGATCTATTATATAGAGTCATTCCACACAGAGCGATCTATTATATAGAGTATTTACACGCAGAGGGATCTATTATACAGAGTCAATACACACAGAGGGGTCTATTATACAGAGTCATTACACGCAGAGGGATCTATTATACAGAGTCAATACACAAAGAGGGATCTATTATATAGAGTCATTACACGCAGGGGGATCTATTATACAGAGTCATTACACACAGAGGGATCTATTATATAGAGTCATTACACGCAGAGAGATCTATTATATAGAGTCATTACACACAGAGGGATCTATTATATAGAGTCATTACACGTAGAGGGATCTATTACATAGAGTCATTACACACAGAGGGATCTATTATATAGAGTCATTACACTCAGAGGGATCTATTATATAGAGTCATTACACGCAGAGGGATCTATTATATAGAGTCATTACACGCAGAGGGATCTATTATATAGAGTCATTACACGCAGAGGGATCTATTATATAGAGTCATTACACACAGAGGGATCTATTATATAGAGTCATTATACACAGAGGGATCTATTATATAGAGTCATTACACACAGAGGGATCTATTATATAGTCATTACACACAGAGGGATCTATTATATAGAGTCATTACACACAGAGGGATCTATTATATAGTCATTACACACAGAGGGATCTATTATATAGAGTCATTACACACAGAGGGATCTATTATATAGTCATTACACACAGAGGGATCTATTTTATAGAGTCATTACACACAGAGGGATCTATTATATAGAGTCATTACACACAGAGGGATCTATTATATAAAGTCATTACACACAGAGGGATCTATTATATAGAGTCATTACACACAGAGTGATCTATTATATAGAGTCATTACACGCAGAGCGTTCTATTATATAGAGTCATTACACACAGAGGGATCTATTATATAGAGTCATTACATGCAGAGGGATCTATTATATAGAGTCATTACACACAGAGGGATCTATTATATAGAGTCATTACACACAGAGGGATCTATTATATAGAGTCATTATACACAGAGGGATCTATTATGTAGAGTCATTACACACAGAGGGATCTATTATATAGAGTCATTTCACACAGAGGGATCTATTATATTGAGTCATTACACGCAGAGGGATCTATTATATAGAATCATTACACACAGAGGGATCTATTATATAGAGTCATTACATGCAGAGTGATGGATTATATAGAGTCATTACACACAGAGGGATCTATTATATAGAGTCATTACACGCAGAGGGATGTATTATATAGAGTCATTACACGCAGAGGGATCTATTATGTAGAGTCATTACACGCAGAGGGATCTATTATAGAGTCACTACACAAAGAGGGATCTATTATATAGAGTCATTACACACAGAGGGATCTATTATATAGAGTCATTACACACAGAGGGAACTATTATATAGAGTCATTACACGCAGAGGGATCTATTATATAGAGTCATTACACACAGAGGGATCTATTATATAGATTCATTACATGCAGAGGGATCTATTATATAGAGTCATTACACGCAGAGGGGTCTATTATATAGAGTCATTACACGCAGAGGGATCTATTATATAGTCATTACACGCAGAGGGATCTATTATATGGAGTCATTACACGCAGAGGGATCTATTATATAGTCATTACACGCAGAGGGATATATTATATAGAGTCATTACACGCAGAGGGATCTATTATATAGTCATTACACGCAGAGGGATCTATTATATAGAGTCATTACACGCAGAGGGATCTATTATATAGTCATTACACACAGAGCGATCTATTATATAGAGTCATTACATGCAGAGGGATCTATTATATAGAGTCATTACACACAGAGGGATCTATTATATAGAGTCATTACACGCAGAGGGATCTATTATATAGAGTAATTACACGCAGAGGGATCTATTATATAGAGTCATTACACGCAGAGGGATCTATTATATAGAGTCATTACACACAGAGGGATCTATTATATAGAGTCATTACACGCAGAGGGATCTATTATATAGAGTCAATACACACAGAGGGATCTATTATATAGAGTAATTACACACAGAGGGATCTATTATATAGAGTCAATACACACAGAGGGATCTATTATATAGAGTTATTACACACAGAGGGATCTATTATATAGAGTCATTACACACAGAGGGATCTATTATATAGAGTCATTACACACAGAGAGATCTATTATATAGAGTCATTACACGCAGAGGGATCTATTATATAGAGTCATTACACACAGAGGGATCTATTATATAGAGTCATTACACACAGAGAGATCTATTATATAGAGTCATTACACATAGAGGGATCTATTATATAGAGTCTTTACACGCAGAGGGATCTATTATATAGAGTCAATACACACAGAGGGATCTATTATATAGAGTCATTACACGCAGAGGGATCTATTATATAGAGTCATTACACGCAGAGGGATATATTATATAGAGTCATTACACGCAGAGGGATCTATTATATAGAGTCATTACACGCAGAGGGATCTATTATATAGAGTCATTACACGAAGAGTGATGTATTATATAGAGTTATTACACGCAGAGGGATCTATTATATAGAGTCATTACACGCAGAGGGATCTATTATATAGAGTCATTACACGCAGAGCGATCTATTATATGGAGTCATTACACACAGAGTGATCTATTATATAGAGTCATTACACGCAGAGGGATCTATTATATAGAGTCATTACACACAGAGGGATCTATTATATAGAGTCATTACACGCAGAGGGATCTATTATATAGAGTCATTACACACAGAGGGATCTATTATATAGAGTCATTACACGCAGAGGGATCTATTATATAGAGTCATGACACAGAGGGATCTATTATATAGAGTCATTACACACAGAGGGATCTATTATATAGAGTCATTACACACAGAGGGATCTATTATATAGAGTCATTACACACAGAGGGATCTAATATATAGAGTCATTACACACAGAGGGATCTATTATATAGAGTCATTACACACAGAGTGATCTATTATATAGAGTCATTACACACAGAGGGATCTATCATATAGTCATTACACACAGAGGGATCTATTATATAGAGTTATTACGCAGAGGGATCTATTATATAGTCATTACACACAGGGATCTATTATATAGAGTCATTACACACAGAGGGATCTATTATATAGAGTCTTTACACGCAGATCGATCTAATATATAGAGTCATTACACACAGAGGGATCTATTAAATAGAGTCATTACACACAGAGGGATCTATTATATAGAGTCATTACACACAGAGGGATCTATTATATAGAGTCATTACACACAGAGGGATCTATTATATAGAGTCATTACACGCAGAGGGATCTGTTATAAAGTGTCATTACACACAGAGGGATCTATTATATAGAGTCATTACACACAGAGGGATCTATTATATAGAGTCATTACACACAGAGGGATCTATTATATAGAGTCATTACACACAGAGGGATCTATTATATAGAGTCATTACACGCAGAGGGGTCTATTATATAGAGTCATTACACGCAGAGGGATCTATTATATAGAGTCATTACACGCAGAAGGATCTATTATATAGAGTCATTACACACAGATGGATCTATTATATAGAGTCATTACACACAGAGGGATCTATTATATAGAGTCATTACACACAGAGGGATCTATTATATAGAGTCATTACACGCAGAATGATCTATTATATAGAGTCATTACACACAGAGGGATCTATTATATAGAGTCATTACACGCAGAGGATTCTATTATATAGAGTCATTACACGCAGAGGGATCTATTATATAGAGTCATTACACGCAGAGGGATCTATTATATAGAGTCATTACACGCAGAGGGATCTATTATATAGAGTCACTACACGGAGAGGGATCTATTATATAGAGTCATTACACACAGAGGGATCTATTATATAGAGTCATTACACACAGAGGGATCTATTATATAGAGTCATTACACACAGAGGGATCTATTATGTAGAGTCATTACACACAGAGGGATCTATTATATAGAGTCATTACACACAGAGGGATCTATTATATTGAGTCATTACACGCAGAGGGATCTATTATATAGAATCATTACACACAGAGGGATCTATTATATAGAGTCATTACACGCAGAGTGATGGATTATATAGAGTCATTACACACAGAGGGATCTATTATATAGAGTCATTACACGCAGAGGGATGTATTATATAGAGTCATTACACGCAGAGGGATCTATTATATAGAGTCATTACACACAGAGAGATCTATTATATAGAGTCATTACACGCAGAGGGATCTATTATATAGTCATTACACACAGAGGGATCTATTATATAGAGTCATTACACACAGAGGGATCTATTATATAGAGTCATTACACATAGAGGGATGTATTGTATAGAGTCATTACACGCAGAGGGATCTATTATATAGAGTAATTACACACAGAGGGATCTATTATATAGAGTCATTACACACAGAGGGATCTATTATATAGAGTCATTACACGCAGAGGGATCTATTATATAGAGTCATTACACACAGAGGGATCTATTATATAGAGTCATTACACGCAGAGGATTCTATTATATAGAGTCATTACACGCAGAGGGATCTATTATATAGAGTCATTACACGCAGAGGGATCTGTTATATAGAGTCATTACACGCAGAGGGATCTATTATATAGAGTCATTACACGCAGAGGGATCTATTATATAGAGTCATTACACACAGAGGGATCTATTATATAGAGTCATTACACACAGAGGGATCTAATATATAGAGTCATTACACGCAGAGGGATCTATTATATAGAGTCAATACACACAGACGGATCTATTATATAGAGTCATTACACGCAGAGGGATCTATTATATAGAGTCAATACACACAGAGGGATCTATTATATAGAGTCATTACACGCAGAGGGATCTATTATATAGAGTCATTACACGCAGAATGATCTATTATATAGAGTCATTACACGCAGAGGGATCTATTATATAGAGTCATTACACGCAGAGGGATCTATTATATAGAGTCATTACACGCAGAGGGATGTATTATATAGAGTCACTAGACGCAGAGGGATCTATTATATAGAGTCATTACACACAGAGGGATCTATTATATAGAGTCACTACACACAGAGGGATCTATTATATATAGTCATTACACGCAGAGGGATCTATTATATAGAGTCATGAAACACAGAGGGATCTATTATATAGAGTCACTACACACAGAGGGATGTATTATATAGAGTCACTACACACAGAGGGATCTATTATATAGAGTCATTACATGCAGAGGGATCTATTATATAGAGTCATGACACACAGAGGGATCTATAATATAGAGTCATTACACGCAGAGGGATCTATTATATAGAGTCATGACACAGAGGGATCTATTATATAGAGTCATTACACACAGAGGGATCTATTATATAGAGTCATTACACACAGAGGGATCTATTATATAGAGTCATTACACACAGAGGGATCTAATATATAGAGTCATTGTACACAGAGTGATCTAATATATAGAGTCATTACACACAGAGGGATCTATTATATAGAGTCATTACACACAGAGGGATCTATTATATAGTCATTACACACAGAGGGATCTATTATATAGTCATTACACACAGAGGGATCTATTATATAGAGTTATTACGCAGAGGGATCTATTATATAGTCATTACACACAGGGATCTATTATATAGAGTCATTACACACAGAGTGATCTATTGTATAGAGTTATTACACACAAAGGGATCTATTTTATAGAGTCATTACACAAAGAGGGATCTATTATATAGAGTCATTACACACAGAGGGATCTATTATATAGAGTTATTACACACAGAGGGATCTATTATATAGAGTCATTACACGCAGAGGGATCTATTATATAGAGTCATTCCACACAGAGCGATCTATTATATAGAGTCTTTACACGCAGAGGGATCTATTATACAGAGTCAATACACACAGAGGGATCTATTATACAGAGTCATTACACGCAGAGGGATCTATTATACAGAGTCAATACACAAAGAGGGATCTATTATATAGAGTCATTACACGCAGGGGGATCTATTATACAGAGTCATTACACACAGAGGGATCTATTATATAGAGTCATTACATGCAGAGAGATCTATGATATAGAGTCATTACACACAGAGGGATCTATTATATAGAGTCATTACACGTAGAGGGATCTATTATATAGAGTCATTACACACAGAGGGATCTATTATATAGAGTCATTACACTCAGAGGGATCTATTATATAGAGTCATTACACGCAGAGGGATCTATTATATAGAGTCATTACACGCAGAGGGATCTATTATATAGAGTCATTACACACAGAGGGATCTATTATACAGAGTCATTACATGCAGAGGGATCTATTATATAGAGTCATTACACACAGAGGGATCTATTATATAGAGTCATTACACACAGAGGGATCTATTATATAGAGTCATTACACACAGAGGGATATATTATATAGAGTCATTACACACAGAGGGATCTATTATATAGAGTCATTATACACAGAGGGATCTATTATATAGAGTCATTACACACAGAGGGATCTATTATATAGTCATTACACACAGAGGGATCTATTATATAGAGTCATTACACACAGAGGGATCTATTATATAGTCATTACAAACAGAGGGATCTATTATATAGAGTCATTACACACAGAGGGATCTATTATATAGTCATTACACACAGAGGGATCTATTTTATAGAGTCATTACACACAGAGGGATCTATTATATAGAGTCATTACACACAGAGGGATCTATTATATAGAGTCATTACACACAGAGGGATCTATTATATAAAGTCATTACACACAGAGGGATCTATTATATAGAGTCATTACACACAGAGCGATCTATTATATAGAGTCATTACACGCAGAGCGATCTATTATATAGAGTCATTACACACAGAGGGATCTATTATATAGAGTCATTACATGCAGAGGGATCTATTATATAGAGTCATTACACACAGAGGGATCTATTATATAGAGTCATTACACACAGAGGGATCTATTATATAGAGTCATTATACACAGAGGGATCTATTATGTAGAGTCATTACACACAGAGGGCTCTATTATATAGAGTCATTTCACACAGAGGGATCTATTATATTGAGTCATTACACGCAGAGGGATCTATTATATAGAATCATTACACACAGAGGGATCTATTATATAGAGTCATTACAAGCAGAGTGATGGATTATATAGAGTCATTACACACAGAGGGATCTATTATATAGAGTCATTACACGCAGAGGGATGTATTATATAGAGTCATTACACGCAGAGGGATCTATTATGTAGAGTCATTACACGCAGAGGGATCTATTATAGAGTCATTACACAAAGAGGGATCTATTATATAGAGTCATTACACACAGAGGGATCTATTATATAGAGTCATTACACACAGAGGGAACTATTATATAGAGTCATTACACGCAGAGGGATCTATTATATAGAGTCATTACACACAGAGGGATCTATTATATAGATTCATTACATGCAGAGGGATCTATTATATAGAGTCATTACAAGCAGAGGGGTCTATTATATAGAGTCATTACACGCAGAGGGATCTATTATATAGTCATTACACGCAGAGGGATCTATTATATGGAGTCATTACACGCAGAGGGATCTATTATATAGTCATTACACGCAGAGGGATATATTATATAGAGTCATTACACGCAGAGGGATCTATTATATAGTCATTACACGCAGAGGGATCTATTATATAGAGTCATTACACGCAGAGGGATCTATTATATAGTCATTACACACAGAGCGATCTATTATATAGAGTCATTACATGCAGAGGGATCTATTATATAGAGTCATTACACACAGAGGGATCTATTATATAGAGTCATTACACGCAGAGGGATCTATTATATAGAGTAATTACACGCAGAGGGATCTATTATATAGAGTCATTACACGCAGAGGGATCTATTATATAGAGTCATTACACACAGAGGGATCTATTATATAGAGTCATTACACGCAGAGGGATCTATTATATAGAGTCAATACACACAGAGGGATCTATTATATAGAGTAATTACACACAGAGGGATCTATTATATAGAGTCAATACACACAGAGGGATCTATTATATAGAGTTATTACACACAGAGGGATCTATTATATAGAGTCATTACACACAGAGGGATCTATTATATAGAGTCATTACACACAGAGAGATCTATTATATAGAGTCATTACACGCAGAGGGATCTATTATATAGAGTCATTACACACAGAGGGATCTATTATATAGAGTCATTACACACAGAGAGATCTATTATATAGAGTCATTACACATAGAGGGATCTATTATATAGAGTCATTACACGCAGAGGGATCTATTATACAGAGTCAATACACAAAGAGGGATCTATTATATAGAGTCATTACACGCAGGGGGATCTATTATACAGAGTCATTACACACAGAGGGATCTATTATATAGAGTCATTACACGCAGAGAGATCTATTATATAGAGTCATTACACACAGAGGGATCTATTATATAGAGTCATTACACGTAGAGGAATCTATTATATAGAGTCATTACACACAGAGGGATCTATTATATAGAGTCATTACACTCAGAGGGATCTATTATATAGAGTCATTACACGCAGAGGGATCTATTATATAGAGTCATTACACGCAGAGGGATCTATTATATAGAGTCATTACACGCAGAGGGATCTATTATATAGAGTCATTACACGCAGAGGGATCTATTATATAGAGTCATTACACACAGAGGGATCTATTATACAGAGTCATTACATGCAGAGGGATCTATTATATAGAGTCATTACACACAGAGGGATCTATTATATAGAGTCATTACACACAGAGGGATCTATTATATAGAGTCATTACACACAGAGGGATCTATTATATAGAGTCATTACACACAGAGGGATCTATTATATAGAGTCATTATACACAGAGGGATCTATTATATAGAGTCATTACACACAGAGGGATCTATTATATAGTCATTACACACAGAGGGATCTATTATATAGAGTCATTACACACAGAGGGATCTATTATATAGTCATTACACACAGAGGGATCTATTATATAGAGTCATTACACACAGAGGGATCTATTATATAGTCATTACACACAGAGGGATCTATTTTATAGAGTCATTACACACAGAGGGATCTATTATATAGAGTCATTACACACAGAGGGATCTATTATATAGAGTCATTACACACAGAGGGATCTATTATATAAAGTCATTACACACAGAGGGATCTATTATATAGAGTCATTACACACAGAGCGATCTATTATATAGAGTCATTACACGCAGAGCGATCTATTATATAGAGTCATTACACACAGAGGGATCTATTATATAGAGTCATTACATGCAGAGGGATCTATTATATAGAGTCATTACACACAGAGGGATCTATTATATAGAGTCATTACACACAGAGGGATCTATTATATAGAGTCATTATACACAGAGGGATCTATTATGTAGAGTCATTACACACAGAGGGCTCTATTATATAGAGTCATTTCACACAGAGGGATCTATTATATTGAGTCATTACACGCAGAGGGATCTATTATATAGAATCATTACACACAGAGGGATCTATTATATACAGTCATTACAAGCAGAGTGATGGATTATATAGAGTCATTACACACAGAGGGATCTATTATATAGAGTCATTACATGCAGAGGGATGTATTATATAGAGTCATTACACGCAGAGGGATCTATTATGTAGAGTCATTACACGCAGAGGGATCTATTATAGAGTCATTACACAAAGAGGGATCTATTATATAGAGTCATTACACACAGAGGGATCTATTATATAGAGTCATTACACACAGAGGGAACTATTATATAGAGTCATTACACGCAGAGGGATCTATTATATAGAGTCATTACACACAGAGGGATCTATTATATAGATTCATTACATGCAGAGGGATCTATTATGTAGAGTCATTACAAGCAGAGGGGTCTATTATATAGAGTCATTACACGCAGAGGGATCTATTATATAGTCATTACACGCAGAGGGATCTATTATATGGAGTCATTACACGCAGAGGGATCTATTATATAGTCATTACACGCAGAGGGATATATTATATAGAGTCATTACACGCAGAGGGATCTATTATATAGTCATTACACGCAGAGGGATCTATTATATAGAGTCATTACACGCAGAGGGATCTATTATATAGTCATTACACACAGAGCGATCTATTATATAGAGTCATTACATGCAGAGGGATCTATTATGTAGAGTCATTACACACAGAGGGATCTATTATATAGAGTCATTACACACAGAGGGATCTATTATATAGAGTAATTACATGCAGAGGGATCTATTATATAGAGTCATTACACGCAGAGGGATCTATTATATAGAGTCATTACACACAGAGGGATCTATTATATAGAGTCATTACACGCAGAGGGATCTATTATATAGAGTCAATACACACAGAGGGATCTATTATATAGAGTAATTACACACAGCGGGATCTATTATATAGAGTCAATACACACAGAGGGATCTATTATATAGAGTTATTACACACAGAGGGATCTATTATATAGAGTCATTACACACAGAGGGATCTATTATATAGAGTCATTACACACAGAGAGATCTATTATATAGAGTCATTACACGCAGAGGGATCTATTATATAGAGTCATTACACACAGAGGGATCTATTATATAGAGTCATTACACACAGAGAGATCTATTATATAGAGTCATTACACATAGAGGGATCTATTATATAGAGTCATTACACGCAGAGGGATCTATTATATAGAGTCAATACACACAGAGGGATCTATTATATAGAGTCGTTACACGCAGAGGGATCTATTATATAGAGTCATTACACGCAGAGGGATATATTATATAGAGTCATTACACGCAGAGGGATCTATTATATAGAGTCATTACACGCAGAGGGATCTATTATATAGAGTCATTACACGAAGAGTGATGTATTATATAGAGTTATTACACGCAGAGGGATCTATTATATAGAGTCATTACACGCAGAGGGATCTATTATATAGAGTCATTACACGCAGAGCGATCTATTATATGGAGTCATTACACACAGAGTGATCTATTATATAGAGTCATTACACGCAGAGGGATCTATTATATAGAGTCATTACACACAGAGGGATCTATTATATAGAGTCATTACACGCAGAGGGATCTATTATATAGAGTCATTACACACAGAGGGATCTATTATATAGAGTCATTACACGCAGAGGGATCTATTATATAGAGTCATGACACAGAGGGATCTATTATATAGAGTCATTACACACAGAGGGATCTATTATATAGAGTCATTACACACAGAGGGATCTATTATATAGAGTCATTACACACAGAGGGATCTAATATATAGAGTCATTACACACAGAGGGATCTATTATATAGAGTCATTACACACAGAGTGATCTATTATATAGAGTCATTACACACAGAGGGATCTATCATATAGTCATTACACACAGAGGGATCTATTATATAGAGTTATTACGCAGAGGGATCTATTATATAGTCATTACACACAGGGATCTATTATATAGAGTCATTACACACAGAGGGATCTATTATATAGAGTCTTTACACGCAGATCGATCTATTATATAGAGTCATTACACACAGAGGGATCTATTAAATAGAGTGATTACACACAGAGGGATCTATTATATAGAGTCATTACACACAGAGGGATCTATTATATAGAGTCATTACACACAGAGGGATCTATTATATAGAGGCATTACACGCAGAGGGATCTATTATAAAGTGTCATTACACACAGAGGGATCTATTATATAGAGTCATTACACACAGAGGGATCTATTATATAGAGTCATTACACACAGAGGGATCTATTATATAGAGTCATTACACACAGAGGGATCTATTATATAGAGTCATTACACGCAGAGGGGTCTATTATATAGAGTCATTACACGCAGAGGGATCTATTATATAGAGTCATTACACGCAGAGGGATCTATTATATAGAGTCATTACACACAGATGGATCTATTATATAGAGTCATTACACACAGAGGGATCTATTATATAGAGTCATTACACACAGAGGGATCTATTATATAGAGTCATTACACGCAGAGGGATCTATTATATAGAGTCATTACACACAGAGGGATCTATTATATAGAGTCATTACACGCAGAGGATTCTATTATATAGAGTCATTACACGCAGAGGGATCTATTATATAGAGTCATTACACGCAGAGGGATCTATTATATAGAGTCATTACACGCAGAGGGATCTATTATATAGAGTCATTACACGCAGAGGGATCTATTATATAGAGTCATTACACACAGAGGGATCTATTATATAGAGACATTACACACAGAGGGATCTATTATATAGAGTCATTACACACAGAGGGATCTATTATGTAGAGTCATTACACACAGAGGGATCTATTATATAGAGTCATTACACACAGAGGGATCTATTATATTGAGTCATTACACGCAGAGGGATCTATTATATAGAATCATTACACACAGAGGGATCTATTATATAGAGTCATTACACGCAGAGTGATGGATTATATAGAGTCATTACACACAGAGGGATCTATTATATAGAGTCATTACACGCAGAGGGATGTATTATATAGAGTCATTACACGCAGAGGGATCTATTATATAGAGTCATTACACACAGAGAGATCTATTATATAGAGTCATTACACGCAGAGGGATCTATTATATAGTCATTACACACAGAGGGATCTATTATATAGAGTCATTACACACAGAGGGATCTATTATATAGAGTCATTACACATAGAGGGATGTATTGTATAGAGTCATTACACGCAGAGGGATCTATTATATAGAGTAATTACACACAGAGGGATCTATTATATAGAGTCATTACACACAGAGGGATCTATTATATAGAGTCATTACACGCAGAGGATTCTATTATATAGAGTCATTACACGCAGAGGGATCTATTATATAGAGTCATTACACGCAGAGGGATCTATTATATAGAGTCATTACACGCAGAGGGATCTATTATATAGAGTCATTACACGCAGAGGGATCTATTATATAGAGTCATTACACACAGAGGGATCTATTACATAGAGTCATTACACACAGAGGGATCTATTATATAGAGTCATTACACACAGAGGGATCTATTATGTAGAGTCATTACACACAGAGGGATCTATTATATAGAGTCATTACACACAGAGGGATCTATTGTATTGAGTCATTACACGCAGAGGGATCTATTATATAGAATCATTACACACAGAGGGATCTATTATATAGAGTCATTACACGCAGAGTGATGGATTATATAGAGTCATTACACACAGAGGGATCTATTATATAGAGTCATTACACACAGAGAGATCTATTATATAGAGTCATTACACGCAGAGGGATCTATTATATAGTCATTACACACAGAGGGATCTATTATATAGAGTCATTACACACAGAGGGATCTATTATATAGAGTCATTACACATAGAGGGATGTATTGTATAGAGTCATTACACGCAGAGGGATCTATTATATAGAGTAATTACACACAGAGGGATCTATTATATAGAATAATTACACACAGAGGGATCTATTATATAGAGTCATTACACGCAGAGTGATGTATTATATAGAGTCATTACACACAGAGGGATCTATTATATAGAGTCATTACACACAGAGGGATCTATTATATAGAATAATTACACACAGAGGGATCTATTATATAGAGTCATTACACGCAGAGTGTTGTATTATATAGAGTCATTACACGCAGAGTGATGTATTATATAGAGTCATTACACGCAGAGTGATGTATTATATAGAGTCATTACACACAGAGGGATCTATTATATAGAGTCATTACACACAGAGGGATCTATTATATAGAATAATTACACACAGAGGGATCTATTGTATAGAGTCATTACACACAGAGGGATCTATTATATAGAGTCATTACACGCAGAGTGATGTATTATATAGAGTCATTACACACAGAGGGATCTATTATATAGAGTCATTACACACAGAGGGATCTATTATATAGAGTCATGACACGCAGAGGGATGTATTATATAGAGTCATTACACGCAGAGGGATCTATTATATAGAGTCATTACATACAGAGGGATCTATTATATAGAGTCATTACACGCAGAGGGATCTATTATATAGAGTCATTACACACAGAGCAATCTATTATATAGGGTCATTACACGCAGAGCGATCTATTATATAGAGTCATTACACGCAGAGGGATCTATTATATAGAGTCATTACACGCAGAGGGATCTATTATATAGAGTCATTACACACAGAGGGATCTATTATATAGAGTAATTACACACAGAGGGATCTATTATATAGAGTCATTACACACAGAGGGATCTATTATATAGTCATAACACACAGAGGGATCTATTATATAGAGTCATTACACACAGAGGGATCTATTATATAGTCATTACACACAGAGGGATCTATTATATAGAGTCATTACACACAGAGGGATTTATTATATAGTCATTACACACAGAGGGATCTATTTTATAGAGTCATTACACACAGAGGGATCTATTATATAGAGTCATTACACACAGAGGGATCTATTATATAGAGTCATTACACACAGAGGGATCTATTATATAGAGTCATTACACACAGAGCGATCTATTATATAGAGTCATTACACACAGAGCTATCTATTATATAGAGTCATTACACGCAGAGCGATCTATTATATAGAGTCATTACACACAGAGGGATCTATTATATAGAGTCATTACACGCAGAGGGATCTATTATATAGAGTCATTACACACAGAGGGATCTATTATATAGAGTCATTACACACAGAGGGATCTATTATATAGAGTCATTACACACAGAGGGATCTATTATATAGAGTCATTACACACAGAGGGATCTATTATATAGAATAATTACACACAGAGGGATCTATTATATAGAGTCATTACACGCAGAGTGTTGTATTATATAGAGTCATTACACGCAGAGTGATGTATTATATAGAGTCATTACACGCAGAGTGATGTATTATATAGAGTCATTACACACAGAGGGATCTATTATATAGAGTCAATACACACAGAGGGATCTATTATATAGAGTCGTTACACGCAGAGGGATGTATTATATAGAGTCATTACACGCAGAGGGATCTATTATATAGAGTCATTACATACAGAGGGATCTATTATATAGAGTCATTACACGCAGAGGGATCTATTATATAGAGTCATTACACACAGAGCAATCTATTATATAGGGTCATTACACGCAGAGCGATCTATTATATAGAGTCATTACACGCAGAGGGATCTATTATATAGAGTCATTACACGCAGAGGGATCTATTATATAGAGTCATTAGACACAGAGGGATCTATTATATAGAGTCATTACACACAGAGGGATCTATTATATAGAGTCATTACACACAGAGGGATCTATTATATAGAGTCATTACACGCAGAGGGATCTATTATATAGAGTCATTACACACAGAGGGATCTATTATATAGAGTCATTACACGCAGAGGATTCTATTATATAGAGTCATTACACGCAGAGGGATCTATTATATAGAGTCATTACACGCAGAGGGATCTATTATATAGAGTCATTACACGCAGAGGGATCTATTATATAGAGTCATTACACACAGAGGGATCTATTATATAGAGTAATTACACACAGAGGGATCTATTATATAGAGTCATTACACACAGAGGGATCTATTATATAGTCATAACACACAGAGGGATCTATTATATAGAGTCATTACACACAGAGGGATCTATTATATAGTCATTACACACAGAGGGATCTATTATATAGAGTCATTACACACAGAGGGATTTATTATATAGTCATTACACACAGAGGGATCTATTTTATAGAGTCATTACACACAGAGGGATCTATTATATAGAGTCATTACACACAGAGGGATCTATTATATAGAGTCATTACACACAGAGGGATCTATTATATAGAGTCATTACACACAGAGCTATCTATTATATAGAGTCATTACACGCAGAGCGATCTATTATATAGAGTCATTACACACAGAGGGATCTATTATATAGAGTCATTACACGCAGAGGGATCTATTATATAGAGTCATTACACACAGAGGGATCTATTATATAGAGTCATTACACACAGAGGGATCTATTATATAGAGTCATTACACACAGAGGGATCTATTATGTAGAGTCATTACACACAGAGGGATCTATTATATAGAGTCATTACACGCAGAGGGATCTATTATATTGAGTCATTACACGCAGAGGGATCTATTATATAGAATCATTACACACAGATGGATCTATTATATAGAGTCATTACACACAGAGGGATCTATTATATAGAGTCATTACACGCAGAGGGATGTATTATATAGAGTCATTACACGCAGAGGGATCTATTATATAGAGTCATTACACACAGATGGATCTATTATATAGAGTCATTACACACAGAGGGATCTATTATATAGAGTCATTACACACAGAGGGATGCATTATATAGAGTCATTACACGCAGAGGGATCTATTATATAGAGTCATTACACACAGAGAGATCTATTATATAGAGTCATTACATGCAGAGGGATCTATTATATAGTCATTACACACAGAGGGATCTATTATATAGAGTCATTACACACAGAGGGATCTATTATATAGAGTCATTACACATAGAGGGATGTATTATATAGAGTCATTACACGCAGAGGGATCTATTATATAGAGTAATTACACACAGAGGGATCTATTATATAGAATAATTACACACAGAGGGATCTATTATATAGAGTCATTACACGCAGAGTGATGTATTATATATAGTCATTACACACAGAGGGATCTATTATATAGAGTCATTACACACAGAGGGATGTATTATATAGAGTCATTACACGCAGAGGGATCTATTATATAGAGTCATTACACACAGAGGGATCTATTATATAGAGTCATTACACGCAGAGGGATCTATAATATAGAGTCATTACACACAGAGCAATCTATTATATAGAGTCATTACACGCAGAGCGATCTATTATATAGAGTCATTACACGCAGAGGGATCTATTATATAGAGTCATTACACACAGAGGGATCTATTATATAGAGTCATTACATGCAGAGTGATGTATTATATAGAGTCATTACACACAGAGGGATCTATTATATAGAGTCATTAAAGACAGAGGGATCTATTATAGAGTCATTACACACAGAGGGATCTATTATATAGAGTCATTACACGCAGAGGGATATATTATATAGAGTCATTACACGCAGAGGGATCTATTATATAGAGTCATTACACGCAGAGGGATCTATTATATAGAGTCATTACACGAAGAGTGATGTATTATATAGAGTTATTACACGCAGAGGGATCTATTATATAGAGTCATTACACGCAGAGGGATCTATTATATAGAGTCATTACACGCAGAGCGATCTATTATATGGAGTCATTACACACAGAGTGATCTATTATATAGAGTCATTACACGCAGAGGGATCTATTATATAGAGTCATTACACACAGAGGGATCTATTATATAGAGTCATTACACGCAGAGGGATCTATTATATAGAGTCATTACACACAGAGGGATCTATTATGTAGAGTCATTACACGCAGAGGGATCTATTATATAGAGTCATGACACAGAGGGATCTATTATATAGAGTCATTACACACAGAGGGATCTATTATATAGAGTCATTACACACAGAGGGATCTATTATATAGAGTCATTACACACAGAGGGATCTAATATATAGAGTCATTACACACAGAGGGATCTATTATATAGAGTCATTACACACAGAGTGATCTATTATATAGAGTCATTACACACAGAGGGATCTATCATATAGTCATTACACACAGAGGGATCTATTATATAGAGTTATTACGCAGAGGGATCTATTATATAGTCATTACACACAGGGATCTATTATATAGAGTCATTACACACAGAGGGATCTATTATATAGAGTCTTTACACGCAGATCGATCTATTATATAGAGTCATTACACACAGAGGGATCTATTAAATAGAGTGATTACACACAGAGGGATCTATTATATAGAGTCATTACACACAGAGGGATCTATTATATAGAGTCATTACACACAGAGGGATCTATTATATAGAGGCATTACACGCAGAGGGATCTATTATAAAGTGTCATTACACACAGAGGGATCTATTATATAGAGTCATTACACACAGAGGGATCTATTATATAGAGTCATTACACACAGAGGGATCTATTATATAGAGTCATTACACACAGAGGGATCTATTATATAGAGTCATTACACGCAGAGGGGTCTATTATATAGAGTCATTACACGCAGAGGGATCTATTATATAGAGTCATTACACGCAGAGGGATCTATTATATAGAGTCATTACACACAGATGGATCTATTATATAGAGTCATTACACACAGAGGGATCTATTATATAGAGTCATTACACACAGAGGGATCTATTATATAGAGTCATTACACGCAGAGGGATCTATTATATAGAGTCATTACACACAGAGGGATCTATTATATAGAGTCATTACACGCAGAGGATTCTATTATATAGAGTCATTACACGCAGAGGGATCTATTATATAGAGTCATTACACGCAGAGGGATCTATTATATAGAGTCATTACACGCAGAGGGATCTATTATATAGAGTCATTACACGCAGAGGGATCTATTATATAGAGTCATTACACACAGAGGGATCTATTATATAGAGACATTACACACAGAGGGATCTATTATATAGAGTCATTACACACAGAGGGATCTATTATGTAGAGTGATTACACACAGAGGGATCTATTATATAGAGTCATTACACACAGAGGGATCTATTATATTGAGTCATTACACGCAGAGGGATCTATTATATAGAATCATTACACACAGAGGGATCTATTATATAGAGTCATTACACGCAGAGTGATGGATTATATAGAGTCATTACACACAGAGGGATCTATTATATAGAGTCATTACACGCAGAGGGATGTATTATATAGAGTCATTACACGCAGAGGGATCTATTATATAGAGTCATTACACACAGAGAGATCTATTATATAGAGTCATTACACGCAGAGGGATCTATTATATAGTCATTACACACAGAGGGATCTATTATATAGAGTCATTACACACAGAGGGATCTATTATATAGAGTCATTACACATAGAGGGATGTATTGTATAGAGTCATTACACGCAGAGGGATCTATTATATAGAGTAATTACACACAGAGGGATCTATTATATAGAGTCATTACACACAGAGGGATCTATTATATAGAGTCATTACACGCAGAGGGATCTATTATATAGAGTCATTACACACAGAGGGATCTATTATATAGAGTCATTACACGCAGAGGATTCTATTATATAGAGTCATTACACGCAGAGGGATCTATTATATAGAGTCATTACACGCAGAGGGATCTATTATATAGAGTCATTACACACAGAGGGATCTATTACATAGAGTCATTACACACAGAGGGATCTATTATATAGAGTCATTACACACAGAGGGATCTATTATGTAGAGTCATTACACACAGAGGGATCTATTATATAGAGTCATTACACACAGAGGGATCTATTGTATTGAGTCATTACACGCAGAGGGATCTATTATATAGAATCATTACACACAGAGGGATCTATTATATAGAGTCATTACACGCAGAGTGATGGATTATATAGAGTCATTACACACAGAGGGATCTATTATATAGAGTCATTACACACAGAGAGATCTATTATATAGAGTCATTACACGCAGAGGGATCTATTATATAGTCATTACACACAGAGGGATCTATTATATAGAGTCATTACACACAGAGGGATCTATTATATAGAGTCATTACACATAGAGGGATGTATTGTATAGAGTCATTACACGCAGAGGGATCTATTATATAGAGTAATTACACACAGAGGGATCTATTATATAGAATAATTACACACAGAGGGATCTATTATATAGAGTCATTACACGCAGAGTGATGTATTATATAGAGTCATTACACACAGAGGGATCTATTATATAGAGTCATTACACACAGAGGGATCTATTATATAGAATAATTACACACAGAGGGATCTATTATATAGAGTCATTACACACAGAGGGATCTATTATATAGAATAATTACACACAGAGGGATCTATTGTATAGAGTCATTACACACAGAGGGATCTATTATATAGAGTCATTACACGCAGAGTGATGTATTATATAGAGTCATTACACACAGAGGGATCTATTATATAGAGTCATTACACACAGAGGGATCTATTATATAGAGTCATGACACGCAGAGGGATCTATTATATAGAGTCATTACACACAGAGGGATCTATTATATAGAGTCATGACACGCAGAGGGATGTATTATATAGAGTCATTACACGCAGAGGGATCTATTATATAGAGTCATTACATACAGAGGGATCTATTATATAGAGTCATTACACGCAGAGGGATCTATTATATAGAGTCATTACACACAGAGCAATCTATTATATAGGGTCATTACACGCAGAGCGATCTATTATATAGAGTCATTACACGCAGAGGGATCTATTATATAGAGTCATTACACGCAGAGGGATCTATTATATAGAGTCATTACACACAGAGGGATCTATTATATAGAGTAATTACACACAGAGGGATCTATTATATAGAGTCATTACACACAGAGGGATCTATTATATAGTCATAACACACAGAGGGATCTATTATATAGAGTCATTACACACAGAGGGATCTATTATATGGTCATTACACACAGAGGGATCTATTATATAGAGTCATTACACACAGAGGGATTTATTATATAGTCATTACACACAGAGGGATCTATTTTATAGAGTCATTACACACAGAGGGATCTATTATATAGAGTCATTACACACAGAGGGATCTATTATATAGAGTCATTACACACAGAGGGATCTATTATATAGAGTCATTACACACAGAGGGATCTATTATATAGAGTCATTACACACAGAGCTATCTATTATATAGAGTCATTACACGCAGAGCGATCTATTATATAGAGTCATTACACACAGAGGGATCTATTATATAGAGTCATTACACGCAGAGGGATCTATTATATAGAGTCATTACACACAGAGGGATCTATTATATAGAGTCATTACACACAGAGGGATCTATTATATAGAGTCATTACACACAGAGGGATCTATTATATAGAGTCATTACACACAGAGGGATCTATTATATAGAATAATTACACACAGAGGGATCTATTATATAGAGTCATTACACGCAGAGTGTTGTATTATATAGAGTCATTACACGCAGAGTGATGTATTATATAGAGTCATTACACGCAGAGTGATGTATTATATAGAGTCATTACACACAGAGGGATCTATTATATAGAGTCATTACACACAGAGGGATCTATTATATAGAATAATTACACACAGAGGGATCTATTGTATAGAGTCATTACACACAGAGGGATCTATTATATAGATTCATTACACGCAGAGTGATGTATTATATAGAGTCATTACACACAGAGGGATCTATTATATAGAGTCATTACACACAGAGGGATCTATTATATAGAGTCGTTACACGCAGAGGGATGTATTATATAGAGTCATTACACGCAGAGGGATCTATTATATAGAGTCATTACATACAGAGGGATCTATTATATAGAGTCATTACACGCAGAGGGATCTATTATATAGAGTCATTACACACAGAGCAATCTATTATATAGGGTCATTACACGCAGAGCGATCTATTATATAGAGTCATTACACGCAGAGGGATCTATTATATAGAGTCATTACACGCAGAGGGATCTATTATATAGAGTCATTAGACACAGAGGGATCTATTATATAGAGTCATTACACACAGAGGGATCTATTATATAGAGTCATTACACACAGAGGGATCTATTATATAGAGTCATTACACGCAGAGGGATCTATTATATAGAGTCATTACACACAGAGGGATCTATTATATAGAGTCATTACACGCAGAGGATTCTATTATATAGAGTCATTACACGCAGAGGGATCTATTATATAGAGTCATTACACGCAGAGGGATCTATTATATAGAGTCATTACACGCAGAGGGATCTATTATATAGAGTCATTACACACAGAGGGATCTATTATATAGAGTAATTACACACAGAGTGATCTATTATATAGAGTCATTACACACAGAGGGATCTATTATATAGTCATAACACACAGAGGGATCTATTATATAGAGTCATTACACACAGAGGGATCTATTATATAGTCATTACACACAGAGGGATCTATTATATAGAGTCATTACACACAGAGGGATTTATTATATAGTCATTACATACAGAGGGATCTATTTTATAGAGTCATTACACACAGAGGGATCTATTATATAGAGTTATTACACACAGAGGGATCTATTATATAGAGTCATTACACACAGAGGGATCTATTATATAGAGTCATTACACACAGAGCTATCTATTATATAGAGTCATTACACGCAGAGCGATCTATTATATAGAGTCATTACACACAGAGGGATCTATTATATAGAGTCATTACACGCAGAGGGATCTATTATATAGAGTCATTACACACAGAGGGATCTATTATATAGAGTCATTACACACAGAGGGATCTATTATATAGAGTCATTACACACAGAGGGATCTATTATGTAGAGTCATTACACACAGAGGGATCTATTATATAGAGTCATTACACGCAGAGGGATCTATTATATTGAGTCATTACACGCAGAGGGATCTATTATATAGAATCATTACACACAGAGGGATCTATTATATAGAGTCATTACACGCAGAGCGATCTATTATATAGAGTCATTACACACAGATGGATCTATTATATAGAGTCATTACACACAGAGGGATCTATTATATAGAGTCATTACACGCAGAGGGATGTATTATATAGAGTCATTACACGCAGAGGGATCTATTATATAGAGTCATTACACACAGATGGATCTATTATATAGAGTCATTACACACAGAGGGATCTATTATATAGAGTCATTACACACAGAGGGATGCATTATATAGAGTCATTACACGCAGAGGGATCTATTATATAGAGTCATTACACACAGAGAGATCTATTATATAGAGTCATTACATGCAGAGGGATCTATTATATAGTCATTACACACAGAGGGATCTATTATATAGAGTCATTACACACAGAGGGATCTATTATATAGAGTCATTACACATAGAGGGATGTATTATATAGAGTCATTACACGCAGAGGGATCTATTATATAGAGTAATTACACACAGAGGGATCTATTATATAGAATAATTACACACAGAGGGATCTGTTATATAGAGTCATTACACGCAGAGTGATGTATTATATATAGTCATTACACACAGAGGGATCTATTATATAGAGTCATTACACACAGAGGGATGTATTATATAGAGTCATTACACGCAGAGGGATCTATTATATAGAGTCATTACACACAGAGGGATCTATAATATAGAGTCATTACACACAGAGCAATCTATTATATAGAGTCATTACACGCAGAGCGATCTATTATATAGAGTCATTACACGCAGAGGGATCTATTATATAGAGTCATTACACACAGAAGGATCTATTATGTAGAGTCATTACACACAGAGGGATCTATTATATAGAGTCATTACACACAGAGGGATCTATTATATAGAGTCATTACATGCAGAGTGATGTATTATATAGAGTCATTACACACAGAGGGATCTATTATATAGAGTCATTAAAGACAGAGGGATCTATTATAGAGTCATTACACACAGAGGGATCTATTATATAGAGTCATTACACGCAGAGGGATCTATTATATAGAGTCATTACACACAGAGGGATCTATTATATAGAATCATTACACGCAGAGTGATGTATTATATAGAGTCATTACACACAGAGAGATCTATTATATAGAGTCATTACAGACAGAGGGATCTATTATATAGAGTCATTACACACAGAGGGATCTATTATATAGAGTCATTACACGCAGAGGGATCTGTTATATAGAGTCATTACACACAGAGGGATCTATTATATAGAGTCATTACACACAGAGGGATCTATTATATAGAGTCATTACACGCAGAGGGATGTATTATATAGAGTCATTACACGCAGAGGGATCTATTATATAGAGTCATTACACACAGAGGAATCTATTATATAGAGTCATTACACGCAGAGGGATCTATTATATAGAGTCATTACACGCAGAGCAATCTATTATATAGAGTCATTACACGCAGAGCGATCTATTATATAGAGTCATTACACACAGAGGGATCTATTATATAGAGTCATTACACGCAGAGGGATCTATTATATAGAGTCATTACACACAGAGGGATCTATAATGTAGAGTAATTGCACACAGAGGGATCTATTATATAGAGTCATTACACAGAGAGGGATCTATTGTATTGAGTCATTACACGCAGAGGGATCTATTATATAGAATCATTTCACACAGAGGGATCTATTATATAGAGTCATTACACAGAGAGGGATCTATTATATAGAGTCATTACACACATAGATGTATCTATTATATAGAGTCAATACACACAGAGGGATCTATTATATAGAGTCATTACACACAGAGGGATCTATTATATAAAGTCATTACAGACAGAGGGTTCTATTATATAGAGTCATTACACACAGAGGGATCTATTATATAGAGTCATTACACAAAGAGGGATCTATTATATAAAGTCATTACACGCAGAGTGATGTATTATATAGAGTCATTACACACAGAGGGATCTATTATATAGAGTTATTACACGCAGAGGGATCTATTATATAGAGTCATTACACGCAGAGTGATGTATTATATAGAGTCATTACACACAGAGAGATCTATTATATAGAGTCATTACGCGCAGAGGGATGTATTATATAGAGTCATTACACACAGAGGGATCTATTATATAGAGTCATTACATGCAGAGGGATCTATTATATAGAGTCATTACACACAGAGCAATCTATTATATACAGTCATTACACGCAGAGCGATCTATTATATAGAGTCATTACATGCAGAGGGATCTATTATATAGAGTCATTACACACAGAGGGATCTATTATGTAGAGTCATTACACACAGAGGGATCTATTATATAGAGTCATTACACACAGAGGGATCTATTATATAGAGTCATTACATGCAGAGTGATGTATTATATAGAGTCATTACACACAGAGGGATCTATTATATAGAGTCATTACACACAGAGGGATCTATTATATAGAGTCATTACACGCAGAGGGATCTATTATATAGAGTCATTACACACAGAGGGTTCTATTATGTAGAGCCATTACACACAGAGGGATCTATTATATAGAGTCATTACACAGAGAGGGATCTATTGTATTGAGTCATTATACGCAGAGGGATCTATTATATAGAGTCATTACACACAGAGGGATCTATTATATAGAGTCATTACACACAGAGGGATCTTTTATATAGAGTCATTACACACAGAGGGATCGATTATATAAAGTCATTACAGACAGAGGGATCTATTATATAGAGTCATTACACACAGAGGGATCTATTATATAGAGTCATTACACACAGAGGGATCTATTATATAGAGTCATTACACGCAGAGTGATGTATTATATAGAGTCATTACACACAGAGGGATCTATTATATAGAGTCATTACACGCAGAGGGATCTATTATATAGAGTCATTACACGCAGAGGGATCTATTATATAGAGTCATTACACACAGAGGGATCTATTATATAGAGTCATTACACGCAGAGCGATCTATTATATAGAGTCATTACACACAGAGGGATCTATTACATAGAGTCATTGCACACAGAGGGATCTATTATATAGAGTCATTACACACAGAGGGATCTATTATATAGAGTCATCACACACAGAGCGATCTATTATATAGAGTCATTACACGCAGAGGGATGTATTATATAGAGTCATTACACGCAGAGGGATCTATTATATAGAGTCATTACACACAGAGGGATCTATTATATAGAGTCATTACACGCAGAGGGATCTATTATATAGAGTCATTACACGCAGAGCAATCTATTATATAGAGTCATTACACGCACAGCGATCTATTATATAGAGTCATTACACACAGAGGGATCTATTATATAGAGTCATTACACGCAAAGGGATCTATTATATAGAGTGATTACACACAGAGGGATCTATTATGTAGAGTAATTACACACAGAGGGATCTATTATATAGAGTCATTACACAGAGAGGGATCTATTGTATTGAGTCATTACACGCAGAGGGATCTATTATATAGAATCATTTCACACAGAGGGATCTATTATATAGAGTCATTCCACAGAGAGGGATCTATTATATAGAGTCATTACACACATAGATGGATCTATTATATAGAGTCATTACACACAGAGGGATCTATTATATAAAGTCATTACAGACAGAGGGATCTATTATATAGAGTCATTACACACAGAGGGATCTATTATATAGAGTCATTACACACAGAGGGATCTATTATATAGAGTCATTACACGCAGAGTGATGTATTATATAGAGTCATTACACAGAGGGATCTATTATATAGAGTCATTACACGCAGAGGGATCTATTATATAGAGTCATTACACGCAGAGTGATGTATTATATAGAGTCATTACACACAGAGGGATCCAATATATAGAGTCATTACACGCAGAGGGATGTATTATATAGAGTCATTACACACAGAGGGATCTATTATATAGAGTCATTACACGCAGAGGGATCTATTATATAGAGTCATTACACACAGAGCAATCTATTATATAGAGTCATTACACGCAGAGCGATCTATTATATAGTCATTACATGCAGAGGGATCTATTATATAGAGTCATTACACACAGAGGGATCTATTATGTAGAGTCATTACATACAGAGTGATCTATTATATAGAGTCATTACACACAGAGGGATCTATTATATAGAGTCATTACATGCAGATGGATCTATTATATAGAGTCATTACACACAGAGGGATCTATCATATAGAGTCATTACACACAGAGGGATCTATTATATAGAGTCATTACACACAGTGATCTATTATATAGAGTCATTACACACAGAGGGATCTATTATATAGAGTCATTACACGCGGAGCGATCTATTATATAGAGTCATTACACGCAGAGGGATCTATTATATTGAGTCATTACACACAGAGGGATCTTTTATATAGAGTCATTACACACAGAGGGATCTATTATATAGAGTCATTACACGCAGAGGGATCTATTATATAGAGTCATTACACGCAGAGGGATCTATTATATAGAGTCATTACACACAGAGGGATCTATTATATAGAGTCATTACACGCAGAGGGATCTATTATATAGAGTCATTACACACAGAGGGATCTATTATGTAGAGCCATTACACACAGAGGGATCTATTATATAGAGTCATTACACATAGAGGGATCTATTGTATTGAGTCATTACACGCAGAGGGATCTATTATATAGAGTCATTACACACAGAGGGATCTATTATATAGAGTCATTACACACAGAGGGATCTTTTATATAGAGTCATTACACACAGAGGGATCTATTATATAAAGTCATTACAGACAGAGGGATCTATTATAAAGAGTAATTACACACAGAGGGATCTATTATATAGAGTCATTACACACAGAGGGATCTATTATATAGAGTCATTACACGCAGAGTGATTATATAGAGTCATTACACACAGAGGGATCTATTATATAGAGTCATTACACGCAGAGGGATCTATTATATAGAGTCATTACACTCAGAGTGATGTATTATATAGAGTCATTACACACAGAGGGATCTATTATATAGAGTCATTACACGCAGAGCGATCTATTATATAGAGTCATTACATGCAGAGGGATCTATTATATAGTCATTACACACAGAGGGATCTATTATATAGAGTCATCACACACAGAGGGATCTATTATATAGAGTCATTAAACGCAGAGGGATGTATTATATAGAGTCATTACACGCAGAGGGATCTATTATATAGAGTCATTACACACAGAGGGATCTATTATATAGAGTCATTACACGCAGAGTGATCTATTATATAGAGTCATTACACGCAGAGCAATCTATTATATAGTGTCATTACACGCACAGCGATCTATTATATAGAGTCATTACACACAGAGGGATCTATTATATAGAGTCATTACACGCGGAGCGATCTATTATATAGAGTCATTACACGCAGAGCGATCTATTATATTGAGTCATTACACACAGAGGGATCTTTTATATAGAGTCATTACACACAGAGGGATCTATTATATAGAGTCATTACACGCAGAGGGATCTATTATATAGAGTCATTACACGCAGAGGGATCTATTATATAGAGTCATTACACACAGAGGGATCTATTATATAGAGTCATTACACGCAGAGGGATCTATTATATAGAGTCATTACACACAGAGGGATCTATTATGTAGAGCCATTACACACAGAGGGATCTATTATATAGAGTCATTACACATAGAGGGATCTATTGTATTGAGTCATTACACGCAGAGGGATCTATTATATAGAGTCATTACACACAGAGGGATCTATTATATAGAGTCATTACACACAGAGGGATCTTTTATATAGAGTCATTACACACAGAGGGATCTATTATATAAAGTCATTACAGACAGAGGGATCTATTATATAGAGTCATTACACACAGAGGGATCTATTATATAGAGTCATTACACACAGAGGGATCTATTATATAGAGTCATTACACGCAGAGTGATGTATTATATAGAGTCATTACACAGAGGGATCTATTATATAGAGTCATTACACGCAGAGGGATCTATTATATAGAGTCATTACACGCAGAGTGATGTATTATATAGAGTCATTACACACAGAGGGATCCATTATATAGAGTCATTACACGCAGAGGGATGTATTATATAGAGTCATTACACACAGAGGGATCTATTATATAGAGTCATTACACGCAGAGGGATCTATTATATAGAGTCATTACACACAGAGCAATCTATTATATAGAGTCATTACACGCAGAGCGATCTATTATATAGTCATTACATGCAGAGGGATCTATTATATAGAGTCATTACACACAGAGGGATCTATTATGTAGAGTCATTACATACAGAGTGATCTATTATATAGAGTCATTACACACAGAGGGATCTATTATATAGAGTCATTACATGCAGATGGATCTATTATATAGAGTCATTACACACAGAGGGATCTATCATATAGAGTCATTACACACAGAGGGATCTATTATATAGAGTCATTACACACAGTGATCTATTATATAGAGTCATTACACACAGAGGGATCTATTATATAGAGTCATTACACGCGGAGCGATCTATTATATAGAGTCATTACACGCAGAGGGATCTATTATATTGAGTCATTACACACAGAGGGATCTTTTATATAGAGTCATTACACACAGAGGGATCTATTATATAGAGTCATTACACGCAGAGGGATCTATTATATAGAGTCATTACACGCAGAGGGATCTATTATATAGAGTCATTACACACAGAGGGATCTATTATATAGAGTCATTACACGCAGAGGGATCTATTATATAGAGTCATTACACACAGAGGGATCTATTATGTAGAGCCATTACACACAGAGGGATCTATTATATAGAGTCATTACACATAGAGGGATCTATTGTATTGAGTCATTACACGCAGAGGGATCTATTATATAGAGTCATTACACACAGAGGGATCTAATATATAGAGTCATTACACACAGAGGGATCTTTTATATAGAGTCATTACACACAGAGGGATCTATTATATAAAGTCATTACAGACAGAGGGATCTATTATAAAGAGTAATTACACACAGAGGGATCTATTATATAGAGTCATTACACACAGAGGGATCTATTATATAGAGTCATTACACGCAGAGTGATTATATAGAGTCATTACACACAGAGGGATCTATTATATAGAGTCATTACACGCAGAGGGATCTATTATATAGAGTCATTACACTCAGAGTGATGTATTATATAGAGTCATTACACACAGAGGGATCTATTATATAGAGTCATTACACGCAGAGCGATCTATTATATAGAGTCATTACATGCAGAGGGATCTATTATATAGTCATTACACACAGAGGGATCTATTATATAGAGTCATCACACACAGAGGGATCTATTATATAGAGTCATTAAACGCAGAGGGATGTATTATATAGAGTCATTACACGCAGAGGGATCTATTATATAGAGTCATTACACACAGAGGGATCTATTATATAGAGTCATTACACGCAGAGTGATCTATTATATAGAGTCATTACACGCAGAGCAATCTATTATATAGAGTCATTACACGCACAGCGATCTATTATATAGAGTCATTACACACAGAGGGATCTATTATATAGAGTCATTACACGCGGAGCGATCTATTATATAGAGTCATTACACGCAGAGGGATCTATTATATTGAGTCATTACACACAGAGGGATCTTTTATATAGAGTCATTACACACAGAGGGATCTATTATATAGAGTCATTACACGCAGAGGGATCTATTATATAGAGTCATTACACGCAGAGGGATCTATTATATAGAGTCATTACACACAGAGGGATCTATTATATAGAGTCATTACACGCAGAGGGATCTATTATATAGAGTCATTACACACAGAGGGATCTATTATGTAGAGCCATTACACACAGAGGGATCTATTATATAGAGTCATTACACATAGAGGGATCTATTGTATTGAGTCATTACACGCAGAGGGATCTATTATATAGAGTCATTACACACAGAGGGATCTATTATATAGAGTCATTACACACAGAGGGATCTTTTATATAGAGTCATTACACACAGAGGGATCTATTATATAAAGTCATTACAGACAGAGGGATCTATTATAAAGAGTAATTACACACAGAGGGATCTATTATATAGAGTCATTACACACAGAGGGATCTATTATATAGAGTCATTACGCGCAGAGTGATTATATAGAGTCATTACACACAGAGGGATCTATTATATAGAGCCATTACACGCAGAGGGATCTATTATATAGAGTCATTACACTCAGAGTGATGTATTATATAGAGTCATTACACACAGAGGGATCTATTATATAGAGTCATTACACGCAGAGCGATCTATTATATAGAGTCATTACATGCAGAGGGATCTATTATATAGTCATTACACACAGAGGGATCTATTATATAGAGTCATCACACACAGAGGGATCTATTATATAGAGTCATTACACGCAGAGGGATGTATTATATAGAGTCATTACACGCAGAGGGATCTATTATATAGAGTCATTACACACAGAGGGATCTATTATATAGAGTCATTACACGCAGAGTGATCTATTATATAGAGTCATTACACGCAGAGCAATCTATTATATAGAGTCATTACACGCACAGCGATCTATTATATAGAGTCATTACACACAGAGGGATCTATTATATAGAGTCATTACACGCAGATGGATCTATTATATAGAGTCATTACACACAGAGGGATCTATTATGTAGAGTAATTACACACAGAGGGATCTATTATATAGAGTCATTACACAGAGAGGGATCTATTGTATTGAGTCATTACACGCAGAGGGATCTATTATATAGAATCATTTCACACAGAGGGATCTATTATATAGAGTCATTACACAGAGAGGGATCTATTATATAGAGTCATTACACACATAGATGGATCTATTATATAGAGTCATTACACACAGAGGGATCTATTATATAGAGTCATTACACACAGAGGGATCTATTATATAAAGTCATTACAGACAGAGGGATCTATTATATAGAGTCATTACACACAGAGTGATGTATTATATAGAGTCATTACACACAGAGGGATCTATTATATATAGTCATTACACGCAGAGTGATGTATTATATAGAGTCATTACACACAGAGGGATCTATTATATAGAGTCATTACACACAGAGGGATCTATTATATAGAGTCATTACACGCAGAGTGATGTATTATATAGAGTCATTACACACAGAGGGATCTATTATATAGAGTCATTACACGCAGACGGATGTATTATATAGAGTCATTACACACAGAGGGATCTATTATATAGAGTCATTACACGCAGAGGGATCTATTATATAGAGTCATTACACACAGAGCAATCTATTATATAGAGTCATTACACGCAGAGCGATCTATTATATAGAGTCATTACATGCAGAGGGATCTATTATATAGAGTCATTACATGCAGAGTGATGTATTATATAGAGTCATTACACACAGAGGGATCTATTATATAGAGTCATTACACACAGAGGGATCTATTATATAGAGTCATTACACGCAGAGGGATCTATTATATAGAGTCATTACACACAGAGGGATCTATTATGTAGAGTCATTACACACAGAGGGATCTATTATATAGAGTCATTACACAGAGAGGGATCTATTATATAGAGTAATTACACACAGAGGGATCTATTATATACAGTCATTACACACAGAGGGATCTATTATATAGTCATTACACGCAGAGTGATGTATTATATAGAGTCATTACACACAGACGGATCTATTATATAGAGTCATTACACGCAGAGGGATCTATTATATAGAGTCATTACACACAGAGGGATCTATTATATAGAGTAATTACACACAGAGGGATCTATTATATACAGTCATTACACACAGAGGGATCTAT
This sequence comes from Phyllobates terribilis, assembly GCF_046119375.1. NCBI lineage: Eukaryota > Metazoa > Chordata > Amphibia > Anura > Dendrobatidae > Phyllobates > Phyllobates terribilis. Next base: position 95,574,226 of record NW_027362772.1, read on the forward strand.
TATATAGAGTCATTACACGCAGAGTGATGTATTATATAGAGTCATTACACACAGACGGATCTATTATATAGAGTCATTACACGCAGAGGGATCTATTATATAGAGTCATTACACTCAGAGTGATGTATTATATAGAGACATTACACACAGAGGGATCTATTATATAGAGTCATTACACGCAGAGGGATCTATTATATAGAGTCATTACACGCAGAGGGATCTATTATATAGAGTCATTACACACAGAGGGATCTATTATATAGAGTCATTACACGCAGAGCGATCTATTATATAGAGTCATTACACACAGAGGGATCTATTACATAGAGTCATTACACACAGAGGGATCTATTATATAGAGTCATTACACACAGAGGGATCTATTATATAGAGTCATCACACACAGAGGGATCTATTATATAGAGTCATTACACACAGAGGGATCTATTATATAGAGTCATTACACGCAGAGGGATCTATTATATAGAGTCATTACACACAGAGGGATCTATTATATAGAGTCATTACACGCAGAGGGGTCTATTATATAGAATCATTACACGCAGAGGGATCTATTATATAGAGTCATTACACGCAGAGCGATCTATTATATAGAGTCATTACACGCAGAGGGATCTATTATATAGAGTCATTACACGCAGAGGGATCTATTATATAGAGTCATTACACACAGAGAGATCTATTATATAGAGTCATTACACGCAGAGGGATCTATTATATAGAGTCATTACACACAGAGGGATCTATTATATAGAGTCATTACACACAGAGGGATCTATTATATAGAGTCATTAAACACAGAGGGATCTATTATATAGAGTCATTACACACAGAGGGATCTATTATATAGAGTCATTACACACAGAGGGATCTATTATATAGAGTCATTACACACAGAGGGATCTATTATATAGAGTCATTACACACAGAGGCATCTATTATATAGAGTCATTACACACAGAGGGATCTATTATATAGAGTCATTACACGCAGAGGGATCTATTATATAGAGTCATTACAGACAGAGGGATCTATTATATAGAGTCATTACACACAGAGCGATCTATTATATACTCATAACACACAGAGGGATCTATTATATAGAGTCATTACACACAGATGGATCTATTATATAGAGTCATTACACGCAGAGGGATCTATTATATAGAGTCATTACAGACAGAGGGATCTATTATATAGAGTCATTACACACAGAGCGATCTGTTATATAGAGTCATTACACACAGAGGGATCTATTATATAGAGTCATTACATGCAGAGGGATCTGTTATATAGAGTCATTACACGCAGAGGGATCTATTATATAGAGTCGTTACACACAGAGGGATCTATTATATAGAGTCATTACACGCAGAGGGATCTATTATATAGAGTCATTACACAGAGGGATCTATTATATAGAGTCATTACAGACAGAGTGATCTATTTCACGTGGTTGTTTCTGTTAATGTTGATGATTATGGATTACAGCAAATGAAAGCACAAAAGTCATTATCTCAGTAAATTAGAATACTTTATAAAAACAGCTTGAAAAATATTTTTAAAATCCGAAATGTCTGTTCAGTAAATGCCTCAATACTTGGTCGGGCTCCTTGTACATCAATTACTGCATCAATGCGTCGTGGCATGGAGGGATCAGTCTGTGGCCTGGAGGGATCAGCCTGTGGCATGGAGGGATCAGCCTGTGGCATGGAGGGATCAGTGTGTGGCCTGGAGTGATCAGCCTGTGGCATGGAGGGATCAGTCTGTGGCCTGGAGGGATCAGCCTGTGGCATGGAGGGATCAGCCTGTGGCATGGAGGGATCAGTGTGTGGCCTGGAGTGATCAGCCTGTGGCATGGAGGGATCAGTCTGTGGCCTGGAGGGATCAGCCTGTGGCATGGAGGGATCAGCCTGTGGCATGGAGGGATCAGCCTGTGGCATGGAGGGATCAGCCTGTGGCTGCTGAGGGGTTATGGAAGCCCAGGTGGCTTTGATAGCAGCCTTCAGCTTGTCTGCATTGTTGGGTCTGGGGTCTCTCATCTTCCTCTTGACAATACCCCATAGATTCTCTATAATAGATTCTCTATGGGGTTAAGGTCAGGCGAGTTTGCTGCCAATCAAGCACAGTGATACTGTTGTGTGTAAACCAGGTATTGGTACTTTTGGCCGTGTGGACAGGGGCCAAGTCCTGCTGGAGAATGACATTTCCATCTCCATAAAGCTTGTCGGCAGAGGGAAGCATGAAGTGCTCTAAAATGTCCTGGTAGACGGCTGCGCTGACTTTGGTCTTGATAGAACACAGTGGACCTCCACCAGCAGATGACATGGCTCCCCAAACCATCACTGATTGTGGAAACTTCACACTAGACCTCCAGCAGCTTGGATTGTGGCCTCTCCACTCTTCCTCCAGACTCTGGGACCTTGTGGAGTGTGTCAGTGACTGCCTTCTGGACATCTGTCAAGTCAGCAGTCTTCCCCATGATTGTGGAGCCTACTGAAACAGACTAACGGACCTTTTTAAACTCTTAGGAAGCCTTTGTAGGTGTTTTTTTGTTAATTATTCTAATTTACTGAGATAATGACTTTTGTGTTTTCATTGGCTGTAAGCCATAATCATCAACATTAACAGAAATAAACACGTGAAATAGATCACTCTGTGTGTAATGACTCTATATAATAGATCACTCTGTGTGTAATGACTCTATATAATAGATCCCTCTGTGTGTAATGACTCCATATAATAGATCCCTCTGTGTGTAATGACTATATAATAGATCACTCTGTGTGTAATGACTCTATATAATAGATCACTCTGTGTGTAATGAGTCTATATAATAGATCCCTCTGCGTGTAATGTCTCTATATAATAGCTCCCTCTGTGTGTAATGACTCTATATAATAGATCCCTCTGTGTGTAATGACTCTATATAATAGATCGCTCTGTGTGTAACAACTCTATATAATAGATCCCTCTGTGTGTAATAGCTCTATATAATAGATCACTCTGTGTGTAATGACTCTATATAATAGATCCCTCTGCGTGTAATAGCTCTATATAATAGATCACTCTGTGTGTAATGACTCTATATAATAGATCCCTCTGTGTGTAATAGCTCTATATAATAGATCACTCTGCGTGTAATGACTCTATATAATAGATCCCTCTGTGTGTAATGACTCCATATAATAGATCCCTCTGCGTGTAATGACTCCATATAATAGATCCCTCTGCGTCTAATGACTCTATATAATAGATCCCTCTGTGTGTAATGACTATATAATAGATCACTCTGTGTGTAATGACTCTATATAATAGATCCCTCTGTGTGTAATGACTCTATATAATAGATCGCTCTGTGTGTAACAACTCTATATAATAGATCCCTCTGTGTGTAATAGCTCTATATAATAGATCCCTCTGCGTGTAATGACTCTATATAATAGATCCCTCTGCGTGTAATGACTCTATATAATAGATCGCTCTGTGTGTAATGACTCTATATAATAGATCCCTCTGCGTGTAATGACTCTATATAATAGATCCCTATGCGTGTAATGACTCTATATAATAGATCCCTCTGCGTGTAATGACTCTATATAATAGATCCCTCTGCGTGTAATGACTCTATACAATAGATCCCTCTGTGTGTAATGACTCTATATAATAGATCACTCTGCGTGTAATGACTCTATATAATAGATCCCTCTGTGTAATGACTCTATATAATAGATCCCTCTGCATGTAATGACTCTATATAATAGATCCCTCTGTGTATAATGACTCTATATAATAGATCCCTCTGTGTGTAACGACTCTATATAATAGATCACTCTGTGAATAACGACTCTATATAATAGATCCCTCTGTGTGTAACGACTCTATATAATAGATCCCTCTGTGTGTAATTACTCTATATAATAGATCGCTCTGTGTGTAACGACTCTATATAATAGATCCCTCTGCGTGTAATGACTCTATATAATAGATCCCTCTGTGTAATGACTCTATATAATAGATCACTCTGTGTGTAATGACTCTATATAATAGATCCCTCTGTGTGTAATGACTCTATATAATAGATCCCTCTGTGTGTAATGACTCTATATAATAGATCGCTCTGTGTGTAATGACTCTATATAATAGATCCCTATGCGTGTAATGACTCTATATAATAGATCCCTCTGTTTGTAATGACTCTATATAATAGATCCCTCTGCGTGTAATGACTCTTTATAATAGATCCTTCTGCGTGTAATGACTCTATATAATAGATCCCTCTGCGTGTAATGACTCTATATAATAGATCACTCTGCGTGTAATGACTCTATATAATAGATCCCTCTGCGTGTAATGACTCTATATAATAGATCCCTCTGCGTGTAATGACTCTATATAATAGATCCCCCTGCGTGTAATGACTCTATATAATAGATCACTCTGCGTGTAATGACTCTATATAACAGATCCCTCTGAGTGTAATGACTCTATATAATAGATCCCTCTGCTTGTAATGACTCTATATAATAGATCACTTTGTGTGTAATGACTCTATATAATAGAACCCTCTGTGTGTAATGGCTCTATATAATAGATCCCTCTGTGTGTAATGACTCTATATAATAGATCCCTCTGTGTGTAATGACTCTATATAATAGATCCCTCTGTGTGTAATGACTCTATATAATAGATCCCTCTGTGTGTAATGACTCTATATAATAGATCCCTCTGTGTGTAATGACTCTATATAATAGATCCCTCTGCGTGTAATGACTCTATATAATAGATCCCTCTGCGTGTAATGACTCTATATAATAGATCCATGTGTGTAATGACTCTATATAATAGATCCCTCTGTGTGTAATGACTCTATATAATAGATCCCTCTGCGTGTAATGACTCTATATAATAGATCCCTGTGTGTAATGACTCTATATAATAGATCCCTCTGCGTGTAATGACTCTATATAATAGACCCCTCTGCGTGTAATGACTCTATATAATAGATCCCTCTGTGTGTAATGACTCGATATAATAGATCCCTCTGTGTGTAATGACTCTATATAATAGATCCCTCTGCGTGTAATGACTCTATATCATAGATCCCTCTATGTGCAATGACTCTATATATTAGATCCCTCTGTGTGTAATGACTATATAATAGATCCCTCTGCATGTAATGACTCTATATAATAGATCCCTTTGTGTAATGACTCTATATAATAGATCCCTCTGCGTGTAATGACTCTATATAATAGATCCCTCTGCGTGTAATGACTCTATATAATAGATCCCTCTGTGTGTAATGACTCTATATAATAGATACCTCTGCGTGTAATGACTCTATATAATAGATCCTTTTGTGTGTAATGACTCTATATAATAGATACCTCTGTGTGTAATGACTCTATATAATAGATCCCTCTGCGTGTAATGACTCTATATAATAGATCCCTCTGTGTGTAATGACTCTATATAATAGATCCCTCTGTGTGTAATGACTCTATATAATAGATCCCTCTGTGTGTAATGACTCTATATAATAGACCCCTCTGCGTGTAATGACTCTATATAATAGATACCTCTTCGTGTAATGACTCTATATAATAGATCCCGCTGTGTGTAATGACTCTATATAGTAGATCCCTCTGTGTGTAATGACTCTATATATTAGATTCCTCTTTGTGTAAAGACTCTATATAATAGATCGCTCTGTGTGTAATGACTCTATACAATAGATCCCTCTGTGTGTAATGACTCTATATAATAAATCCCTCTGTGTAATGACTCTATATAATAGATCCCTCTGCGTGTAATGACTCTCTATAATAGATTCCTCTGTGTGTAATGACGCTATATAATAGATTCCTCTGTGTGTAATGACTCTATATAATAGATCCCTCTGCGTGTAATGACTCTATATAATAGATCCCTCTGTGTGTAATGACTCTATATAATAGATCACTCTGTGTGTAATGACTCTATATAATAGATCCCTCTGCGTGTAATGACTCTATATAAAAGATCCCTCTGTGTGTAATGACTCTATATAATAGATCACTCTGTGTGTAATGACTCTATATAATAGATCGCTCTGCGTGTAATGACTATATATAATAGATCCCTCTGCGTGTAATGACTCTATATAATAGATCCCTCTGTGTGTAGTGACTCTATATAATAGATCACTCTGTGTGTAATGACTCTATATAATAGATCCCTCTGTGTGTAATGACTCTATATAATAGATCCCTCTGTGTGTAATGACTCTATATAATAGATCCCTCTGTGTGTAATGACTCTATATAATAGATCCCTCTGTGTGTAATGACTCTATATAATAGATCCCTCCGCGTGTAATGACTCTATATAATAGATCCCTCTGTGTGTAATGACTCTATATAATAGATCCCTCTGTGTGTAATGACTCTATATAATAGATCACTCTGTGTGTAATGACTCTATATAATAGATCACTCTGTATGTAATGACTCTATATAATAGATCCCTCTGTGTGTAATGACTCTATATAATAGATCCCTCTGTGTGTAATGACTCTATATAATAGATCCCTCCGCGTGTAATGACTCTATATAATAGATCCCTCTGTGTGTAATGACTCTATATAATAGATCCCTCTGTGTGTAATGACTCTATATAATAGATCACTCTGTGTGTAATGACTCTATATAATAGATCACTCTGTATGTAATGACTCTATATAATAGATCCCTCTGTGTGTAATGACTCTATATAATAGATCACTCTGTGTGTAATGACTCTATATAATAGATCACTCTGTGTGTAATGACTCTATATAATAGATCCCTCTGTGTGTAATGACTCTATATAATAGATCCCTCTGTGTGTAATGACTCTATATAATAGATCCCTCTGTGTGTAATGACTATATAATAGATCCCTCTGTGTGTGATGACTCTATATAATAGATCCCTCTGTGTGTAATGACTATATAATAGATCGCTCTGTGTGTAATGACTCTATATAATAGATCCCTCTGTGTGTAATGACTCTATATAATAGATCGCTTTGTGTGTAATGACTCTATATATTAGATCCCTCTGTGTGTAATGACTATATAATAGATCCCTCTGGGTGTAATGACTCTATATAATAGATCCCTCTGTGTGTAATGACTCTATATAATAGATCGCTCTGTGTGTAATGACTCTATATAATAGATCCCTCTGTGTAATGACTATAAAATAGATCCCTCTGTGTGTAATGACTATATAATAGATCCCTCTGCGTGTAATGACTCTATATAATAGATCCCTCTGTGTGTAATGACTCTATATAATAGATCGCTCTGTGTGTAATGACTCTATATAATAGATCCCTCTGTGTAATGACTATAAAATAGATCCCTCTGTGTGTAATGACTATATAATAGATCCCTCTGCGTGTAATGACTCTATATAATAGATCCCTCTGTGTGTAATGACTCTATATAATAGATCCCTCTGTGTGTAATGACTATATAATAGATCCCTCTGCGTGTAATGACTCTATATAATAGATGCCTCTGTGTGTAATGACTCTATATAATAGATCGCTCTGTGTGTAATGACTCTATATAATAGATCCCTCTGTGTGTAATTACTCTATATAATAGATCCCTCTGTGTGTAATGACTCTATATAATAGATCCCTCTGTGTGTAATGACTCTATATAATAGATCCCTCTGTGTGTAATGACTCTATATAATAGATCGTTCTGTGTGTAATGACTCTATATAATAGATCGCTCTGTGCATAATGACTCTATATAATAGATCCCTCTGTGTGTAATGACTATATAATAGATCCCTCTGTGCGTAATGACTCTATATAATAGATCCCTCTGTGTGTAATGACTCTATATAATAGATCCCTCTGTGTGTAATGACTCTATATAATAGATCCCTCTGTGTGTAATGACTCTATATAATAGATCCCTCTGTGTGTAATGACTCTATATAATAGATCCCTCTGTGTGTAATGACTCTATATAATAGATCCCTCTGCGTGTAATGACTCTATATAATAGATCGCTCCGTGTGTAATGACTCTATATAATAGATCCCTCTGTGTGTAATGACTCTATATAATAGATCCCTCTGCGTGTAATGACTCTATATAATAGATCCCTCTGTGTGTAATGACTCTATATAATAGATCCCTCTGCGTGTAATGACTCTATATAATAGATCCCTCTGTGTGTAATGACTCTATATAATAGATCCCTCTGTGTGTAATGACTATATAATAGATCCCTCTGTGTGTAATGACTCTATATAATAGATCCCTCTGTGTGTAATGACTCTATATAATAGATCCCTCTGCATGTAATGACTCTATATAATAGATCCCTCTGCGTGTAATGACTCTGTATAATAGATCCCTCTGTGTGTAATGACTCTATATAATAGATCCCTCTGTGTGTAATGACTCTATATAATAGATCCCTCTGCGTGTAGTGACTCTATATAATAGATCCCTCTGTGTGTAATGACTTTATATAATAGATCCCTCTGTGTGTAATGACTCTATATAATAGATCGCTCTGTGTGTAATGACTCTATATAATAGATCCCTCTGCGTGTAATGACTCTGTATAATAGATCCCTCTGTGTGTAATGACTCTATATAATAGATCCCTCTGTGTGTAATGACTCTATATAATAGATTCCTCTGTGTGTAATGACTCTATATAATAGATCCCTCTGCGTGTAATGACTCTATATAATAGATCCCTCTGTGTGTAATGACTCTATATAATAGATCACTCTGTGTGTAATGACTCTATATAATAGATCCCTCTGCGTGTAATGACTCTATATAATAGATCCCTCTGTGTGTAATGACTCTATATAATAGATCACTCTGTGTGTAATGACTCTATATAATAGATCGCTCTGCGTGTAATGACTATATATAATAGATCCCTCTGCGTGTAATGACTCTATATAATAGATCCCTCTGTGTGTAATGACTCTATATAATAGATCACTCTGTGTGTAATGACTCTATATAATAGATCCCTCTGTGTGTAATGACTCTATATAATAGATTCCTCTGTGTGTAATGACTCTATATAATAGATCCCTCTGTGTGTAATGACTCTATATAATAGATCCCTCTGTGTGTAATGACTCTATATAATAGATCCCTCCGCGTGTAATGACTCTATATAATAGATCCCTCTGTGTGTAATGACTCTATATAATAGATCCCTCTGTGTGTAATGACTCTATATAATAGATCACTCTGTGTGTAATGACTCTATATAATAGATCACTCTGTATGTAATGACTCTATATAATAGATCCCTCTGTGTGTAATGACTCTATATAATAGATCCCTCTGTGTGTAATGACTCTATATAATAGATCCCTCCGCGTGTAATGACTCTATATAATAGATCCCTCTGTGTGTAATGACTCTATATAATAGATCCCTCTGTGTGTAATGACTCTATATAATAGATCACTCTGTGTGTAATGACTCTATATAATAGATCACTCTGTATGTAATGACTCTATATAATAGATCCCTCTGTGTGTAATGACTCTATATAATAGATCACTCTGTGTGTAATGACTCTATATAATAGATCACTCTGTGTGTAATGACTCTATATAATAGATCCCTCTGTGTGTAATGACTCTATATAATAGATCCCTCTGTGTGTAATGACTCTATATAATAGATCCCTCTGTGTGTAATGACTATATAATAGATCCCTCTGTGTGTGATGACTCTATATAATAGATCCCTCTGTGTGTAATGACTATATAATAGATCGCTCTGTGTGTAATGACTCTATATAATAGATCCCTCTGTGTGTAATGACTCTATATAATAGATCGCTCTGTGTGTAATGACTCTATATATTAGATCCCTCTGTGTGTAATGACTATATAATAGATCCCTCTGGGTGTAATGACTCTATATAATAGATCCCTCTGTGTGTAATGACTCTATATAATAGATCGCTCTGTGTGTAATGACTCTATATAATAGATCCCTCTGTGTAATGACTATAAAATAGATCCCTCTGTGTGTAATGACTATATAATAGATCCCTCTGCGTGTAATGACTCTATATAATAGATCCCTCTGTGTGTAATGACTCTATATAATAGATCGCTCTGTGTGTAATGACTCTATATAATAGATCCCTCTGTGTAATGACTATAAAATAGATCCCTCTGTGTGTAATGACTATATAATAGATCCATCTGCGTGTAATGACTCTATATAATAGATCCCTCTGTGTGTAATGACTCTATATAATAGATCCCTCTGTGTGTAATGACTATATAATAGATCCCTCTGCGTGTAATGACTCTATATAATAGATGCCTCTGTGTGTAATGACTCTATATAATAGATCGCTCTGTGTGTAATGACTCTATATAATACATCCCTCTGTGTGTAATGACTCTATATAATAGATCCCTCTGTGTGTAATGACTCTATATAATAGATCCCTCTGTGTGTAATGACTCTATATAATAGATCCCTCTGTGTGTAATGACTCTATATAATAGATCGCTCTGTGTGTAATGACTCTATATAATAGATCGCTCTGTGCATAATGACTCTATATAATAGATCCCTCTGTGTGTAATGACTATATAATAGATCCCTCTGTGCGTAATGACTCTATATAATAGATCCCTCTGTGTGTAATGACTCTATATAATAGATCCCTCTGTGTGTAATGACTCTATATAATAGATCCCTCTGTGTGTAATGACTCTATATAATAGATCCCTCTGTGTGTAATGACTCTATATAATAGATACCTCTGTGTGTAATGACTCTATATAATAGATCCCTCTGCGTGTAATGACTCTATATAATAGATCGCTCCGTGTGTAATGACTCTATATAATAGATCCCTCTGTGTGTAATGACTCTATATAATAGATCCCTCTGCGTGTAATGACTCTATATAATAGATCCCTCTGTGTGTAATGACTCTATATAATAGATCCCTCTGCGTGTAATGACTCTATATAATAGATCCCTCTGTGTGTAATGACTCTATATAATAGATCCCTCTGTGTGTAATGACTATATAATAGATCCCTCTGTGTGTAATGACTCTATATATTAGATCCCTCTGTGTGTAATGACTCTATATAATAGATCCCTCTGCGTGTAATGACTCTATATAATAGATCCCTCTGCGTGTAATGACTCTATATAATAGATCCCTCTGTGTGTAATGACTCTATATAATAGATCCCTCTGTGTGTAATGACTCTATATAATAGATCCCTCTGCGTTTAGTGACTCTATATAATAGATCCCTCTGTGTGTAATGACTTTATATAATAGATCCCTCTGTGTGTAATGAATCTATATAATAGATCGCTCTGTGTGTAATGACTCTATATAATAGATCGCTCTGTGTGTAATGACTCTATATAATAGATCCCTCTGTGTGTAATGACTCTATATAATAGATCCCTCTGTGTGTAATGACTCTATATAATAGATCCCTCTGCGTGTAATGACTCTATATAATAGATCCCTCTGTGTGTAATGACTCTATATAATAGATCCCTCTGTGTGTAATGACTCTATATAATAGATCCCTCTGTGTGTAATGACTCTATATAATAGATCCCTCTGTGTGTAATGACTCTATATAATAGATCCCTCTGTGTGTAATGACTCTATATAATAGATCCCTCTGCGTGTAATGACTCTATATAATAGATCCCTCTGTGTGTAATGACTCTATATAATAGATCCCTCTGTGTGTAATGACTCTATATAATAGATCCCTCTGTGTGTAATGACTCTATATAATAGATCCCTCTGTGTGTAATGACTCTATATAATAGATCCCTCTGTGTGTAATGACTCTATATAATAGATCCCTCTGCGTGTAATGACTCTATATAATAGATCCCTCTGTGTGTAATGACTCTATATAATAGATCCCTCTGCGTGTAATGACTCTATATAATAGATCCCTCTGTGTGTAATGACTCTATATAATAGATCCCTCTGTGTGTAATGACTCTATATAATAGATCCCTCTGTGTGTAATGACTCTATATAATAGATCCCTCTGCGTGTAATGACTCTATATAATAGATCGCTCCGTGTGTAATGACTCTATATAATAGATCCCTCTGTGTGTAATGACTCTATATAATAGATCCCTCTGCGTGTAATGACTCTATATAATAGATCCCTCTGTGTGTAATGACTCTATATAATAGATCCCTCTGCGTGTAATGACTCTATATAATAGATCCCTCTGTGTGTAATGACTCTATATAATAGATCCCTCTGTGTGTAATGACTATATAATAGATCCCTCTGCGTGTAATGACTCTATATAATAGATCCCTCTGTGTGCAATGACTCTATATAATAGATCCCTTTGCGTGTAATGACTCTGTATAATAGATCCCTCTGTGTGTAATGACTCTATATAATAGATCCCTCTGTGTGTAATGACTCTATATAATAGATCCCTCTGCGTGTAGTGACTCTATATAATAGATCCCTCTGTGTGTAATGACTTTATATAATAGATCCCTCTGTGTGTAATGACTCTATATAATAGATCGCTCTGTGTGTAATGACTCTATATAATAGATCGCTCTGTGTGTAATGACTCTATATAATAGATCCCTCTGTGTGTAATGACTCTATATAATAGATCCCTCTGTGTGTAATGACTCTATATAATAGATCCCTCTGCGTGTAATGACTCTATATAATAGATCCCTCTGTGTGTAATGACTCTATATAATAGATCCCTCTGTGTGTAATGACTCTATATAATAGATCCCTCTGTGTGTAATGACTCTATATAATAGATCCCTCTGTGTGTAATGACTCTATATAATAGATCCCTCTGTGTGTAATGACTCTATATAATAGATCCCTCTGCGTGTAATGACTCTATGTAATAGATCGCTCCGTGTGTAATGACTCTATATAATAGTATCCCTCTGTGTGTAATGACTCTATATAATAGATCCCTCTGCGTGTAATGACTCTATATAATAGATCCCTCTGTGTGTAATGACTCTATATAATAGATCCCTCTGCGTGTAATGACTCTATATAATAGATCCCTCTGTGTGTAATGACTCTATATAATAGATCCCTCTGTGTGTAATGACTATATAATAGATCCCTCTGTGTGTAATGACTCTATATAATAGATCCCTCTGTGTGTAATGACTCTATATAATAGATCCCTCTGTGTGTAATGACTCTATATAATAGATCCCTCTGTGTGTAATGACTCTATATAATAGATCCCTCTGTGTGTAATGACTCTACATAATAGATCCCTCTGTGTGTAATGACTCTATATAATAGATCCCTCTGCGTGTAATGACTCTATATAATAGATCGCTCCGTGTGTAATGACTCTATATAATAGATCCCTCTGTGTGTAATGACTCTATATAATAGATCCCTCTGCGTGTAGTGACTCTATATAATAGATCCCTCTGTGTGTAATGACTCTATATAATAGATCCCGCTGCGTGTAATGACTCTATATAATAGATCCCTCTGTGTGTAATGACTCTATATAATAGATCCCTCTGTGTGTAATGACTCTATATAATAGATCCCTCTGTGTGTAATGACTATATATAATAGATCCCTCTGTGTGTAATGACTCTATATAATAGATCCCTCTGTGTGTAATGACTCTATATAATAGATCGCTCTGTGTGTAATGACTCTATATAATAGATCGCTCTGTGCATAATGACTCTATATAATAGATCCCTCTGTGTGTAATGACTATATAATAGATCCCTCTGTGTGTAATGACTCTATATAATAGATCCCTCTGTGTGTAATGACTCTATATAATAGATCCCTCTGTGTGTAATGACTCTATATAATAGATCCCTCTGTGTGTAATGACTCTATATAATAGATCCCTCTGTGTGTAATGACTCTATATAATAGATCCCTCTGTGTGTAATGACTCTATATAATAGATCCCTCTGCGTGTAATGACTCTATATAATAGATCGCTCCGTGTGTAATGACTCTATATAATAGATCCCTCTGTGTGTAATGACTCTATATAATATATCCCTCTGCGTGTAGTGACTCTATATAATAGATCCCTCTGTGTGTAATGACTCTATATAATAGATCCCTCTGCGTGTAATGACTCTATATAATAGATCCCTCTGTGTGTAATGACTCTATATAATAGACCCCTCTGTGTGTAATGACTCTATATAATAGATCCCTCTGTGTGTAATGACTATATAATAGATCCCTCTGTGTGTAATGACTCTATATAATAGATCCCTCTGCGTGTAATGACTCTATATAATAGATCCCTCTGTGTGTAATGACTCTATATAATAGATCCCTCTGTGTGTAATGACTATATAATAGATCCCTCTGTGTGTAATGACTCTATATAATAGATCCCTCTGTGTGTAATGACTCTATATAATAGATCCCTCTGTGTGTAATGACTCTATATAATAGATCCCTCTGTGTGTAATGACTCTATATAATAGATCCCTCTGTGTGTAATGACTCTACATAATAGATCCCTCTGTGTGTAATGACTCTATATAATAGATCCCTCTGCGTGTAATGACTCTATATAATAGATCGCTCCGTGTGTAATGACTCTATATAATAGATCCCTCTGTGTGTAATGACTCTATATAATAGATCCCTCTGCGTGTAGTGACTCTATATAATAGATCCCTCTGTGTGTAATGACTCTATATAATAGATCCCGCTGCGTGTAATGACTCTATATAATAGATCCCTCTGTGTGTAATGACTCTATATAATAGATCCCTCTGTGTGTAATGACTCTATATAATAGATCCCTCTGTGTGTAATGACTATATATAATAGATCCCTCTGTGTGTAATGACTCTATATAATAGATCCCTCTGTGTGTAATGACTCTATATAATAGATCGCTCTGTGTGTAATGACTCTATATAATAGATCGCTCTGTGCATAATGACTCTATATAATAGATCCCTCTGTGTGTAATGACTATATAATAGATCCCTCTGTGTGTAATGACTCTATATAATAGATCCCTCTGTGTGTAATGACTCTATATAATAGATCCCTCTGTGTGTAATGACTCTATATAATAGATCCCTCTGTGTGTAATGACTCTATATAATAGATCCCTCTGTGTGTAATGACTCTATATAATAGATCCCTCTGTGTGTAATGACTCTATATAATAGATCCCTCTGCGTGTAATGACTCTATATAATAGATCGCTCCGTGTGTAATGACTCTATATAATAGATCCCTCTGTGTGTAATGACTCTATATAATATATCCCTCTGCGTGTAGTGACTCTATATAATAGATCCCTCTGTGTGTAATGACTCTATATAATAGATCCCTCTGCGTTTAATGACTCTATATAATAGATCCCTCTGTGTGTAATGACTCTATATAATAGACCCCTCTGTGTGTAATGACTCTATATAATAGATCCCTCTGTGTGTAATGACTATATAATAGATCCCTCTGTGTGTAATGACTCTATATAATAGATCCCTCTGTGTGTAATGACTCTATATAATAGATCCCTCTGCGTGTAATGACTCTATATAATAGATCCCTCTGCGTGTAATGACTCTGTATAATAGATCCCTCTGTGTGTAATGACTCTATATAATAGATCCCTCTGTGTGTAATGACTATATAATAGATCCCTCTGTGTGTAATGACTCTATATAATAGATCCCTCTGTGTGTAATGACTCTATATAATAGATCCCTCTGTGTGTAATGACTCTATATAATAGATCCCTCTGTGTGTAATGACTCTATATAATAGATCCCTCTGCGTTTAGTGACTCTATATAATAGATCCCTCTGTGTGTAATGACTTTATATAATAGATCCCTCTGTGTGTAATGACTCTATATAATAGATCGCTCTGTGTGTAATGACTCTATATAATAGATCGCTCTGTGTGTAATGACTCTATATAATAGATCCCTCTGTGTGTAATGACTCTATATAATAGATCCCTCTGTGTGTAATGACTCTATATAATAGATCCCTCTGCGTGTAATGACTCTATATAATAGATCCCTCTGTGTGTAATGACTCTATATAATAGATCCCTCTGTGTGTAATGACTCTATATAATAGATCCCTCTGTGTGTAATGACTCTATATAATAGATCCCTCTGTGTGTAATGACTCTATATAATAGATCCCTCTGTGTGTAATGACTCTATATAATAGATCCCTCTGCGTGTAATGACTCTATATAATAGATCCCTCTGTGTGTAATGACTCTATATAATAGATCCCTCTGTGTGTAATGACTCTATATAATAGATCCCTCTGTGTGTAATGACTCTATATAATAGATCCCTCTGTGTGTAATGACTCTATATAATAGATCCCTCTGTGTGTAATGACTCTATATAATAGATCCCTCTGCGTGTAATGACTCTATATAATAGATCCCTCTGCGTGTAATGACTCTATATAATAGATCCCTCTGTGTGTAATGACTCTATATAATAGATCCCTCTGTGTGTAATGACTCTATATAATAGATCCCTCTGCGTGTAATGACTCTATATAATAGATCGCTCCGTGTGTAATGACTCTATATAATAGATCCCTCTGTGTGTAATGACTCTATATAATAGATCCCTCTGCGTGTAATGACTCTATATAATAGATCCCTCTGTGTGTAATGACTCTATATAATAGATCCCTCTGCGTGTAATGACTCTATATAATAGATCCCTCTGTGTGTAATGACTCTATATAATAGATCCCTCTGTGTGTAATGACTATATAATAGATCCCTCTGCGTGTAATGACTCTATATAATAGATCCCTCTGTGTGTAATGACTCTATATAATAGATCCCTTTGCGTGTAATGACTCTGTATAATAGATCCCTCTGTGTGTAATGACTCTATATAATAGATCCCTCTGTGTGTAATGACTCTATATAATAGATCCCTCTGTGTGTAATGACTTTATATAATAGATCCCTCTGTGTGTAATGACTCTATATAATAGATCGCTCTGTGTGTAATGACTCTATATAATAGATCGCTCTGTGTGTAATGACTCTATATAATAGATCCCTCTGTGTGTAATGACTCTATATAATAGATCCCTCTGTGTGTAATGACTCTATATAATAGATCCCTCTGCGTGTAATGACTCTATATAATAGATCCCTCTGTGTGTAATGACTCTATATAATAGATCCCTCTGTGTGTAATGACTCTATATAATAGATCCCTCTGTGTGTAATGACTCTATATAATAGATCCCTCTGTGTGTAATGACTCTATATAATAGATCCCTCTGTGTGTAATGACTCTATATAATAGATCCCTCTGCGTGTAATGACTCTATGTAATAGATCGCTCCGTGTGTAATGACTCTATATAATAGTATCCCTCTGTGTGTAATGACTCTATATAATAGATCCCTCTGCGTGTAATGACTCTATATAATAGATCCCTCTGTGTGTAATGACTCTATATAATAGATCCCTCTGCGTGTAATGACTCTATATAATAGATCCCTCTGTGTGTAATGACTCTATATAATAGATCCCTCTGTGTGTAATGACTATATAATAGATCCCTATGTGTGTAATGACTCTATATAATAGATCCCTCTGTGTGTAATGACTCTATATAATAGATCCCTCTGCGTGTAATGACTCTATATAATAGATCCCTCTGTGTGTAATGACTCTATATAATAGATCCCTCTGTGTGTAATTGTCAGGCAAAAGGTATTTTTGCCCGAGTTTTTAAAAATGAGAGATGTTTTAAAAAAGGAAAAAAAAAACCCACCCCCTATCTGTTTGTAAGTGAAGACACAGAACTCACTTTTGCTTTTCCCCAAACCAGGAATTTTTATGACCCGCCATAAAACCTCAGTCCAGGGCAAGCGCTAGTACAAACCGGAAAATCCCTCCAAAAAATCCCATTGTTTAATTGTACAAACGTTTTATGCCAATTTTAATCACGCACAGGTCTGACAGAAACATCGGAACCACGTTTTTTGAATGCTTACCTTTTTCCCATTACAATAGTATAACTTGCATAACTGAGGAATGACCGGGAACTGAGATAATGGATTCTGAGCTTCTGAGCGTCATAGAGGTTTCATATTTAATATCTATCTTCATGAATATTGGTGACGGTCAAGATGATGTCTCCCTCTTGGATGTGGGACCCCCCCACACCAAGATATGGAATCTGAAGGATCTGTTAGGTCTTCTGCAGCTGGGTGGGCTCGCAAAGCCGAGCCCCCCTTGTAAGGTAAATAAGGGGTGTTCCCCAGAGTTTTGGCTGCTTACTAAAAAGCAAATCGGCCATTTTCAGGTCATTCTTCTCAGGGACGTCGAACGCACGCACTTCACGCGGCGTAAGAAGAATCACCTCTAATTTCCGGGGAGCCGTCCCCCCCACAGAATCTGAGACCATCACCTTGTGAAGCAGGTTTTGCTATTACTTATCCCTTTTATTTTAATAACTGTTTATGCATACATGTAAATTGTCTCCTTTATAATATCTTGTATATCTTTTGTAAACACTGCCCCCTTTTGGGAGTAACTCATTATTATTTACCAGTTTCTTTCTTCTTGTCCTATGTCGAGCAAACACGTTCCTCACCCGCTAATTCACGTTACCTACCAGGTACCCGATCCACCTGTTAAGCGATCGGTGGTGGCAGTATACCAGTATTTATGTGATATTGTGGTTTGAGGGTGGCTGGTCGGAGGTATATATACGTTCCTGGAAGGAACTGGTGGTATATATACGTCCTGTCACATCACGTGCCGCAATAGTCGACATAAATGAGAGCAGCGGCACCCGTGCTTATCCTCTGTCAATACCGTGTTTGACCAGCAGGATAAGGGGGCGCCAGAGAGCTGCAAGGTCTGACCCAAGAGTGGGTGTTGTTTTCATGACAAATTGGTGGCAGCGGTGGGATCATAGGACATTAGTGATCTGGTTTGAGCAATCATTCCTCTCACTAAAAACTTGCACAAAAGTTTTGAAGATCGAACTCAGTGTTTATTAGATCTGAGACAATACTGTATGTGTAGCAGTTACCCCTACCCTTCTTCGCTTTTTCTTTTCTATTTTTATTTTGGTGATCATGGTCGTAGTTGGGGAGTCCTGGTATCACCAGCAGAAAAAGGACACTCTTACTGGAATATGTATAACCAAAGGCATTGACCCCCACGGCAAAAGCAAAGAACAAATGATTTCTGAACTGTTACAAGGTGCTGCAGAGCCCGTCCGACAGCAGAGCCCTGATGAGGGGGCGGCCAGCCAAGGCCCGGATGGCGCTGCTGCAGGGGTCCAACCGGTGATTGTCAGCCATACCCGCAACCAGGGTAGTGTGGACCCCCACCTGCAGATGGCCTTGGAGGAGCTCGCCACAGACAATCATGATGGACGACTGGAGCTGATCCTGAAATTCCAGGAGCGGGCTGAGCGACAAGCTGACCGAGAGGCTGCTGAGCGACAAGCTGACCGAGAGGCTGCTGAGCGACAAGCTGACCGACAACACCAGCTGGAGCTAGCCCGGATTCAGAAGGAGTCGCCCTCTACGCAGACCCGTGAGTCCAACAGTGCCAGCTGCTTTAAACCTCGTCCTGAGCACTTCCCTGTGATGGAAAAGGATGGGGACTTGGACACATTTCTGCGAGGCTTTGAAAAGGCCTGCAGGCAGTATCAGCTGCCCATGGACCAATGGGCAAGATATTTGACTCCAGGGCTCCGAGGAAAAGCTTTGGAGGTGTTTGCTTCCCTCCCTCGAGAGCAGGATGGAGACTATGAGGCCGTCAAGCAGGCCCTGATAAAAAAGTACCAGCTGACTCCGGAGGTTTACCGGAAAAAATTCAGAACCCTCCAGCGTGGACCACAGGACACCTACCGTGATGTGGTAGACGGGCTCAGAATCAACTTTGAGCAGTGGATCCAAGGACTGTCAGCGACCACCTTTGAGCAGCTAAAGGACCTGATGGTGAAAGACCAGTTCCTGCATCTGTGTCCGACTGAGGTACGGCAGTTCGTGATGGATCGGGAGCCACCTGATGCCAATAAAGCAGCGCAGATCGCAGACACCTACGAGGCCAACCGGAGACCAGAGGTGCGGAAGCCGGTCGTCGCCAGCTGGAAAGGGGGTAAGCCATCAACCACCATCCCTGCCCCTGCCAGCCGACCTTCCGGAGGCCTTTTTCCCGTTGCCAAGGCCCTGCCTGCATCCGATGCCCGCAGGTGTTATTCCTGCAACCAGACTGGTCATCTCAGCGCCACTTGCCCAGAGAAGCAGAGGAAGAACCCCCCATCCAAGGCCCCAGGGCCTAATGCTTCAGTTCTTTTGGTGGGTGGGCCGGTTGGGAGGGCCTGTGAAAACTTTCAGTCTGTCAGGGTGGGGGACACTCTCACTGTAGGCCTCAAGGACACTGGGGCCGAACGAACCCTCATCCGACCTGAACTGGTGTCCCCTGAAGCGCTTATTCCAGGAAAGACCCTGACTGTCACTGGGATTGGGGGCGTCCGATGCCCCTTGCCCATGGCCCGGGTTTTTATTGATTGGGGTGCGGGGAGTGGGGTGAAGGAAGTGGGAGTATCCAAAAACCTACCTGCAAATGTTTTGTTGGGAACTGATTTGGGGAGGATGTTTGCTTATTATGTCCCTGACACCCCTCCCCGATATGATACGGTTGGTAAGGTTAATGCTAATAATGTGAATGTCAATGCTTTACATGATGATGGTGATGATGATGATGATGATGATGATGATGATGATGTTGTTGTATTGGAAGGTGCAGGAGAACTCAGCCATGTCACTCTGCGGGGTGATGTTGCTGAGGATCCCCTAGCAGGAGCAAATGTCAGTGCCAAGGGTAATGGGGAGAGGCACGAGGACCATGAAGCAGGTGGTGCTGTGCCAGTGACCAGTGTCACAACAGATGGAGACCTGGCTGATGGTAGCTGCCGCATACGTAGCACTGTGCCTGAGGTAATGGAGGATGATGGAGAAGTAGTTCTCATGGCCTCTCAGGCTAATGAGACGGTGTTATTCCCCGGGGAGACGGCCTATATAGCCGCTGTTACCCGCAGTCAGAGTGCCCAGAATGCAAGTAACGCCCTGCCTTCTGGACCCCCCTCGAACAGAGGAATAACTGAATCAGGTATGGACCCAGAGCCGGTCCCAGAGGGTCCCAGTGAGGACGTGGCCTTAACCTCACTTCTGGCTTCCTCCAGCCAGGAGTTTCAGGCAGCTCTGCACTCAGATGATAGTCTGGAGACGTTAAGGAGCCTCGCGGAGAAACCCACCTCCGAGTCGGATAAGGAGAGGGTATTCTGGGACCAAGGGAGGTTGTACCGGGAGACAGTTCCCTGTACACCCCAACAGGAGTGGCTGAGGGAAAGACAGCTGGTCGTCCCCTACCAATTCAGGGACGAGTTGTTGCGGATCGCCCATGAAATTCCACTCGCTGGACACTTGGGGGTTAGCAAAACCAAGGCCCGGCTGTCTCATCACTTTTATTGGCCCAAAATGAGGACAGATGTGGTGAACTACTGTCGCTCCTGTACCACGTGTCAAAGAGTGGGAAAGTCAGGGCCGGCCCCCAAAGCCCCCCTGATCTCTTTGCCAGTGATAGAGGAGCCTTTCCAGAGGATTGCTGTGGACATTGTGGGACCACTGGCCATACCCAGCAGCTCTGGAAAACGATTCATCCTTACCGTGGTAGACTATGCTACCCGGTATCCGGAGGCAGTAGCCCTGTCCTCAATTAGGGCGGATAAGGTGGCGGACGCCCTCTTGGCCATCTTTTCGCGAGTAGGATTTCCCAGGGAGATGCTTACCGACCAGGGGACTCAGTTCATGTCACGCTTAATGGAGGCCCTATGTAAGAAAATGCAGGTGCAGCATCTGGTATCGAGTGCGTATCACCCACAGACCAATGGTTTGTGTGAGCGATTCAACGGTACCCTCAAACAGATGTTAAAAATGCTGGTTGAGACCCAGGGTCGCGACTGGGAGCGTTACCTCCCACACCTGCTATTTGCTTACAGAGAGGTTCCACAGGCCTCGACGGGGTTCTCCCCCTTTGAGCTCCTGTATGGCAGGCGTGTCCGAGGACCCCTTGGGTTGATAAGGGAATTCTGGGAAGAAGAGCCGAGCTCCCCAGGAGTGTCCATCGTGGAGTATGTCATGCGCTTCCGTGACAAGATGCAGACCTTGACGCAGTTGGTGCATGACAACATGGCGCAAGCCCAGGCTGACCAGAAGCATTGGTACGACCAGAACGCCCGAGAACGGACCTACCAGGTGGGTCAGAAGGTGTGGGTGCTGGTCCCCGTACCAAAGGACAAGCTTCAGGCGGCCTGGGAAGGCCCGTACGTCATTCACCAACAGCTCAACCCGGTCACCTACGTGATCACCCTTGACCACGAGCGGGGTAGGCGGAAGGCGTTTCACGTTAATATGATGAAGGCTCATCAAGAACGTGGAACCTGCGTCCTACCGGTCTGCAACCTGCCCGAGGATGGGGAGGATGACCCCCTCTTGGACATGCTCGCCCAAGCAAAGGCCAGCGGGTCCCTAGAGGATGTAGAGCTAAGCGACTTGCTATCCGCAGACCAGAGGTCTCAGATGCAAGCAGTGCTGAAACCATTCCAAGCAGTGTTCACCAACCTGCCTGGCAGGACTGAAGTGGCGGTCCATGAAGTGGACACCGGGAATCATGCCCCACTCCGGCGGACAGCCTATCGAATCTCCGACGAGGTGCAGCATGTCATGCGCCAGGAGGTCGAGGAGATGCTGCAGTTGGGGGTGATTAAGCGGTCCAAGAGCGCGTGGGCCTCACCTGTAGTCCTGGTGCCTAAGAAGGACCGGACCACCCGGTTCTGTGTGGACTACAGGGGGCTCAACGCTATCACCGCCTCTGACGCACAACCAATGCCACGCATTGAGGAGCTGCTGGAGCGGTTAGCCAGCGCGAGCTATCTCTCCATTATGGATTTGAGTCGGGGATATTGGCAGATTCCCTTGAGCCCCGGGGCTCAGGAGAAGTCCGCCTTTATCACCCCCTTCGGATTGTATGAATCCACGGTCATGCCCTTCGGCATGAAAAATGCCCCTGCCACGTTCCAGCGAATGGTCAACCACCTGCTCCAGGGACTGGAGAGGTACGCAGTAGCGTACCTGGATGACATTGCCATCTTCAGTCCCACCTGGGAGGATCACCTCGAGCATCTGCAGCAGGTGCTCGGGCGCATTCACCAGGCGGGCTTGACCATCAAGCCGGGAAAGTGCCAGATGGGCATGAACGAGGTCCACTACCTGGGGCACCGGGTAGGTGGGGGTACTCTGAAGCCAGAGCCTGGGAAGGTGGACGCTATCGTGTCCTGGCCCACCCCCAGGACCAAGAAGCAGGTGCAGTCCTTCTTGGGCACCGCAGGGTACTATAGACGCTTTGTGCAGGACTATAGTAGCCTTGCGAAGCCCTTGACAGACCTCACCAGGAAGAGCCTACCCCATTCCGTCAAATGGACGGATGAATGCGAGGTGGCCTTTAGGGCTTTGAAGACTGCCCTGAGCAGCTCTCCTGTACTAAAGGCGGTCGACGGCACACGGCCACTCTTAGTACAGACCGACGCCAGTGAATTTGGCCTCGGTGCTGTACTCAGCCAGGTCGACTCGGGGAACCAAGAACACCCCGTGTTGTACCTAAGCCGGAAACTGCTGCCGAGGGAAGTGGCCTATTCCACCATAGAGAAGGAGTGCCTGGCCATTGTATGGGCCCTCAACCGCTTACAGCCTTACTTGTACGGGCGCCCCTTCACTGTCGTGACTGACCACAACCCCCTGAGTTGGCTGCACACCATGTCAGGTGCCAACGGAAGGTTGTTACGCTGGAGCCTCACCCTCCAGCAGTACGACTTTATTGTTCAACACCGCAAGGGCAGCGAGCATGGCAATGCCGATGGGTTGTCCCGGCGAGGGGAGCCTCCAGACATACGCTTGGAGGAGTACCAGAAGGTCCTACCTCCATAGCGCAGTCAAAAAGGGGGAGGTGTCAGGCAAAAGGTATTTTTGCCCGAGTTTTTAAAAATGAGAGATGTTTTAAAAAAGGAAAAAAAAACCCCACCCCCTATCTGTTTGTAAGTGAAGACACAGAACTCACTTTTGCTTTTCCCCAAACCAGGAATTTTTATGACCCGCCATAAAACCTCAGTCCAGGGCAAGCGCTAGTACAAACCGGAAAATCCCTCCAAAAAATCCCATTGTTTAATTGTACAAACGTTTTATGCCAATTTTAATCACGCACAGGTCTGACAGAAACATCGGAACCACGTTTTTTGAATGCTCACCTTTTTCCCATTACAATAGTATAACTTGCATAACTGAGGAATGACCGGGAACTGAGATAATGGATTCTGAGCTTCTGAGCGTCATAGAGGTTTCATATTTAATATCTATCTTCATGAATATTGGTGACGGTCAAGATGATGTCTCCCTCTTGGATGTGGGACCCCCCCACACCAAGATATGGAATCTGAAGGATCTGTTAGGTCTTCTGCAGCTGGGTGGGCTCGCAAAGCCGAGCCCCCCTTGTAAGGTAAATAAGGGGTGTTCCCCAGAGTTCTGGCTGCTTACTAAAAAGCAAATCGGCCATTTTCAGGTCATTCTTCTCAGGGACGTCGAACGCACGCACTTCACGCGGCGTAAGAAGAATCACCTCTAATTTCCGGGGAGCCGTCCCTCCCACAGAATCTGAGACCATCACCTTGTGAAGCAGGTTTTGCTATTACTTATCCCTTTTATTTTAATAACTGTTTATGCATACATGTAAATTGTCTCCTTTATAATATCTTGTATATCTTTTGTAAACACTGCCCCCTTTTGGGAGTAACTCATTATTATTTACCAGTTTCTTTCTTCTTGTCCTATGTCGAGCAAACACGTTCCTCACCCGCTAATTCACGTTACCTACCAGGTACCCGATCCACCTGTTAAGCAATCGGTGGTGGCAGTATACCAGTATTTATGTGATATTGTGGTTTGAGGGTGGCTGGTCGGAGGTATATATACGTTCCTGGAAGGAACTGGTGGTATATATACGTCCTGTCACATCACGTGCCGCAATAGTCGACATAAATGAGAGCAGCGGCACCCGTGCTTATCCTCTGTCAATACCGTGTTTGACCAGCAGGATAAGGGGGCGCCAGAGAGCTGCAAGGTCTGACCCAAGAGTGGGTGTTGTTTTCATGACAGTAATGACTCTATATAATAGATCCCTCTGTGTGTAATGACTCTATATAATAGATCCCTCTGCGTGTAATGACTCTATATAATAGATCGCTCCGTGTGTAATGACTCTATATAATAGATCCCTCTGTGTGTAATGACTCTATATAATAGATCCCTCTGCGTGTAATGACTCTATATAATAGATCCCTCTGTGTGTAATGACTCTATATAATAGATCCCTCTGCGTGTAATGACTCTATATAATAGATCCCTCTGTGTGTAATGACTCTATATAATAGATCCCTCTGTGTGTAATGACTATATAATAGATCCCTCTGTGTGTAATGACTCTATATAATAGATCCCTCTGTGTGTAATGACTCTATATAATAGATCCCTCTGCGTGTAATGACTCTGTATAATAGATCCCTCTGTGTGTAATGACTCTATATAATAGATCCCTCTGTGTGTAATGACTCTATATAATAGATCCCTCTGCGTGTAGTGACTCTATATAATAGATCCCTCTGTGTGTAATGACTTTATATAATAGATCCCTCTGTGTGTAATGACTCTATATAATAGATCGCTCTGTGTGTAATGACTCTATATAATAGATCGCTCTGTGTGTAATGACTCTATATAATAGATCCCTCTGTGTGTAATGACTCTATATAATAGATCCCTCTGTGTGTAATGACTCTATATAATAGATCCCTCTGCGTGTAATGACTCTATATAATAGATCCCTCTGTGTGTAATGACTCTATATAATAGATCCCTCTGTGTGTAATGACTCTATATAATAGATCCCTCTGTGTGTAATGACTCTATATAATAGATCCCTCTGTGTGTAATGACTCTATATAATAGATCCCTCTGTGTGTAATGACTCTATATAATAGATCCCTCTGCGTGTAATGACTCTATATAATAGATCGCTCCGTGTGTAATGACTCTATATAATAGATCCCTCTGTGTGTAATGACTCTATATAATAGATCCCTCTGCGTGTAATGACTCTATATAATAGATCCCTCTGTGTGTAATGACTCTATATAATAGATCCCTCTGCGTGTAATGACTCTATATAATAGATCCCTCTGTGTGTAATGACTCTATATAATAGATCCCTCTGTGTGTAATGACTATATAATAGATCCCTCTGTGTGTAATGACTCTATATAATAGATCCCTCTGTGTGTAATGACTCTATATAATAGATCCCTCTGCGTGTAATGACTCTGTATAATAGATCCCTCTGTGTGTAATGACTCTATATAATAGATCCCTCTGTGTGTAATGACTCTATATAATAGATCCCTCTGCGTGTAGTGACTCTATATAATAGATCCCTCTGTGTGTAATGACTTTATACAATAGATCCCTCTGTGTGTAATGACTCTATATAATAGATCGCTCTGTGTGTAATGACTCTATATAATAGATCGCTCTGTGTGTAATGACTCTATATAATAGATCCCTCTGTGTGTAATGACTCTATATAATAGATCCCTCTGTGTGTAATGACTCTATATAATAGATCCCTCTGCGTGTAATGACTCTATATAATAGATCCCTCTGTGTGTAATGACTCTATATAATAGATCCCTCTGTGTGTAATGACTCTATATAATAGATCCCTCTGTGTGTAATGACTCTATATAATAGATCCCTCTGTGTGTAATGACTCTATATAATAGATCCCTCTGTGTGTAATGACTCTATATAATAGATCCCTCTGTGTGTAATGACTCTATATAATAGATCCCTCTGCGTGTAATGACTCTATATAATAGATCCCTCTGTGTGTAATGACTCTATATAATAGATTCCTCTGTGTGTAATGACTCTATATAATAGATCGCTCTGCGTGTAATGACTCTATATAATAGATCCCTCTGTGTGTAATGACTCTATATAATAGATCGCTCTGCGTGTAATGACTCTATATAATAGATCCCTCTGCGTGTAATGACTCTATATAATAGATCCCTCTGTGTGTAATGACTCTATATAATAGATCACTCTGTGTGTAATGACTCTATATAATAGATCACTCTGTGTGTAATGACTCTATATAATAGACCCCTCTGTGTGTAATGACTCTATATAATAGATCCATCTGTGAGTAATGACTATATAATAGATCCCTCTGTGTGTAATGACTCTATATAATAGATCCCTCTGTGTGTAATGACTCTATATAATAGATCCCTCTGTGTGTAATGACTCTATATAATAGATCCCTCTGTGTGTAATGACTCTATATAATAGATCCCTCTGCGTGTAATGACTCTATATAATAGATCCCTCTGTGTGTAATGACTCTATATAATAGATCCCTCTGCATGTAATGACGCTATATAATAGATCCCTCTGTGTGTAATGACTCTATATAATAGATCCTTCTGTGTGTAATGACTCTCTATAATCGATCGCTCTGTGTGTAATGACTCTATGTAATAGATCCTTCTGTGTGTAATGACTCTCTATAATATATTCCTCTGTGTGTAATGACTCTATATAATAGATCCCTCTGTGTGTAATGACTCTATATAATAGATCCCTCTGTGTGTAATGACTCTATATAATAGATCGCTCTGCGTGTAATGACTCTATATAATAGATCCCTCTGTGTGTAATGACTCTATATAATAGATCCTTCTGTGTGTAATGACTCTCTATAATAGATTCCTCTGTGTGTAATGACTCTATATAATAGATTCCTCTGTGTGTAATGACTCTATATAATAGATCCCTCTGCGTGTAATGACTCTACATAATAGATCCTTCTGTGTGTAATGACTCTCTATAATAGATTCCTCTGTGTGTAATGACTCTATATAAAAGATTCTTCTGTGTGTAATGACTCTATATAATAGATCCCTCTGCGTGTAATGACTCAATATAATAGATCCCTCTGTGTGTAATGACTCTATATAATAGATTCCTCTGTGTGTAATGACTCAATATAATAGATCCCTCTGTGTGTAATGACTCTATATAATAGATTCCTCTGTGTGTAATGACTCTATATAATAGATCGCTCTGCGTGTAATGACTCTATATAATAGATCCCTCTGTGTGTAATGACTCTATATAATAGATCGCTCTGCGTGTAATGACTCTATATAATAGATCCCTCTGTGTGTAATGACTCTATATAATAGAATACCTCTGTGTGTAATGACTCTATATAATAGATCGCTCTGTGTGTAATGACTCTATATAATAGATCCCTCTGTGTGTAATGACTCTATATAATAGATCCCTCTGTGTGTAATGACTCTATATAATAGATCCCTTTGCGTGTAATGACTCTATATAATAGATCCCTCTGCGTGTAATGACTCTATATAATAGATCCCTCCGTGTGTAATGACTCTATATAATAGATCCCTCTGTGTGTAATGACTCTATATAATAGATCCCTCTGTGTGTAATGACTCTATATAATAGATCCCTCTGTGTGTATTGACTCTATATAATAGATCCCTCTGTGTGTAATGACTCTATATAATAGATCCCTCTGCATGTAATGACTCTATATAATAGATCCCTCTGTGTGTAATGACTCTATATAATAGATCCCTCTGTATGTAATGACTCTATATAATAGATCCCTCTGTGTGTAATGACTCTATATAATAGATCCCTCTGTGTGTAATGACTCTATATAATAGATCCCTCTGTGTGTAATGACTCTATATAATAGATCCCTCTGTGTGTAATGACTCTATATAATAGATCCCTCTGTGTGTATTGACTCTATTTAATAGATCCCTCTGTGTGTATTGACTCTATATAATAGATCCCTCTGTGTGTAATGACTCTATATAATAGATCCCTCTGCATGTAATGACTCTATATAATAGATCCCTCTGTGTGTAATGACTCTATATAATAGATCCCTCTGTGTGTAATGACTCTATATAATAGATCCCTCTGTGTGTAATGACTCTATATAATAGATCCCTCTGTGTGTAATGACTCTATATAATACATCCCTCTGTGTGTAATGACTCTATATAATAGATCCCTCTGTGTGTAATGACTATATAATAGATCCCTCTGTGTGTAATGACTCTATATAATAGATCCCTCTGTGTGTAATGACTCTATATAATAGATCCCTCTGCGTGTAATGACTCTGTATAATAGATCCCTCTGTGTGTAATAACTCTATATAATAGATCCCTCTGTGTGTAATGACTCTATATAATAGATCCCTCTGCATGTAATGACTCTATATAATAGATCCCTCTGTGTGTAATGACTCTATATAATAGATCCCTCTGTGTGTAATGACTCTATATAATAGATCCCTCTGTGTGTAATGACTCTATATAATAGATCGCTCTGTGTGTAATGACTCTATATAATAGATCCCTCTGTGTGTAATTACTCTATATAATAGATCCCTCTGTGTGTAATAACTCTATATAATAGATCCCTTTGCGTGTAATGACTCTATATAATAGATCCCTCTGCGTGTAATGACTCTATGTAATAGATCCCTCTGTGTGTAATGACTCTATATAATAGATCCCTCTGTGTGTAATGACTCTATATAATAGATCCCTCTGTGTGTAATCACTCTATATAATAGATCCCTCTGTGTGTATTGACTCTATATAATAGATCCCTCTGTGTGTAATGACTCTATATAATAGATCCCTCTGCATGTAATGACTCTATATAATAGATCCCTCTGTGTGTAATGACTCTATATAATAGATCGCTCTGTGTGTAATGACTCTATATAATAGATCCCTCTGTGTGTAATGACTCTATATAATAGATCCCTCTGTGTGTAATGACTCTATATAATAGATCCCTCTGTGTGTAATGACTCTATATAATAGATCCCTCTGTGTGTAATGACTCTATATAATAGATCCCTCTGCATGTAATGACTCTATATAATAGATCCCTCTGTGTGTAATGACTCTATATAATAGATCCCTCTGTGTGTAATGACTCTATATAATAGATCCCTCTGTGTGTAATGACTCTATATAATAGATCCCTCTGTGTGTAATGACTCTATATAATACATCCCTCTGTGTGTAATGACTCTATATAATAGATCCCTCTGTGTGTAATGACTATATAATAGATCCCTCTGTGTGTAATGACTCTATATAATAGATCCCTCTGTGTGTAATGACTCTATATAATAGATCCCTCTGCGTGTAATGACTCTGTATAATAGATCCCTCTGTGTGTAATAACTCTATATAATAGATCCCTCTGTGTGTAATGACTCTATATAATAGATCCCTCTGCATGTAATGACTCTATATAATAGATCCCTCTGTGTGTAATGACTCTATATAATAGATCCCTCTGTGTGTAATGACTCTATATAATAGATCCCTCTGTGTGTAATGACTCTATATAATAGATCGCTCTGTGTGTAATGACTCTATATAATAGATCCCTCTGTGTGTAATTACTCTATATAATAGATCCCTCTGTGTGTAATAACTCTATATAATAGATCCCTTTGCGTGTAATGACTCTATATAATAGATCCCTCTGCGTGTAATGACTCTATGTAATAGATCCCTCTGTGTGTAATGACTCTATATAATAGATCCCTCTGTGTGTAATGACTCTATATAATAGATCCCTCTGTGTGTAATCACTCTATATAATAGATCCCTCTGTGTGTATTGACTCTATATAATAGATCCCTCTGTGTGTAATGACTCTATATAATAGATCCCTCTGCATGTAATGACTCTATATAATAGATCCCTCTGTGTGTAATGACTCTATATAATAGATCGCTCTGTGTGTAATGACTCTATATAATAGATCCCTCTGTGTGTAATGACTCTATATAATAGATCCCTCTGTGTGTAATGACTCTATATAATAGATCCCTCTGTGTGTAATGACTCTATATAATAGATCCCTCTGTGTGTAATGACTCTATATAATAGATCCCTCTGTGTGTAATGACCTATATAATAGATCCCTCTGTGTTTAATGACTCTATATAATAGATCCCTCTGTGTGTAATGACTCTATATAATAGATCCCTCTGTGTGTAATGACTCTATATAATACATCCCTCTGTGTGTAATGACTCTATATAATAGATCCCTCTGTGTGTAATGACTATATAATAGATCCCTCTGTGTGTAATGACTCTATATAATAGATCCCTCTGTGTGTAATGACTCTATATAATAGATCCCTCTGCGTGTAATGACTCTGTATAATAGATCCCTCTGTGTGTAATGACTCTATATAATAGATCCCTCTGTGTGTAATGACTCTATATAATAGATCCCTCTGCATGTAATGACTCTATATAATAGATCCCTCTGTGTGTAATGACTCTATATAATATATCCCTCTGTGTGTAATGACTCTATATAATAGATCCCTCTGTGTGTAATGACTCTATATAATAGATCACTCTGTGTGTAATGACTCTATATAATAGATCCCTCTGTGTGTAATGACTCTATATAATAGATCCCTCTGTGTGTAATAACTCTATATAATAGATCCCTTTGCGTGTAATGACTCTATATAATAGATCCCTCTGCGTGTAATGACTCTATATAATAGATCCCTCTGTGTGTAATGACTCTATATAATAGATCCCTCTGTGTGTAATGACTCTATATAATAGATCTCTCTGTGTGTAATGACTCTATATAATAGATCCCTCTGTGTGTATTGACTCTATATAATAGATCCCTCTGTGTGTAATGACTCTATATAATAGATCCCTCTGCATGTAATGACTCTATATAATAGATCCCTCTGTGTGTAATGACTCTATATAATAGATCCCTCTGTGTGTAATGACTCTATATAATAGATCCCTCTGTGTGTAATGACTCTATATAATAGATCCCTCTGTGTGTAATGACTCTATATAATAGATCCATCTGTGTGTAATGACTCTATATAATAGATCCCTCTGTGTGTAATGACTCTATATAATAGATCCCTCTGTGTGTAATGACTCTATAAAATAGATCCCTCTGTGTGTATTGACTCTATATAATAGATCCCTCTGTGTGTAATGACTCTATATAATAGATCCCTCTGCATGTAATGACTCTATATAATAGATCCCTCTGTGTGTAATGACTCTATATAATAGATCCCTCTGTGTGTAATGACTCTATATAATAGATCCCTCTGTGTGTAATGACTCTATATAACAGATCCCTCTGTGTGTAATGACTCTATATAATAGATCCCTCTGTGTGTAATAACTCTATATAATAGATCCCTTTGCGTGTAATGACTCTATATAATAGATCCCTCTGCGTGTAATGACTCTATATAATAGATCCCTCTGTGTGTAATGACTCTATATAATAGATCCCTCTGTGTGTAATGACTCTATATAATAGATCCCTCTGTGTGTAATGACTCTATATAATAGATCCCTCTGTGTGTATTGACTCTATATAATAGATCCCTCTGTGTGTAATGACTCTATATAATAGATCCCTCTGCATGTAATGACTCTATATAATAGATCCCTCTGTGTGTAATGACTCTATATAATAGATCCCTCTGTGTGTAATGACTCTATATAATAGATCCCTCTGTGTGTAATGACTCTATATAATAGATCGCTCTGTGTGTAATGACTCTATATAATAGATCCCTCTGTGTGTAATGACTCTATATAATAGATCCCTCTGTGTGTAATAACTCTATATAATAGATCCCTTTGCGTGTAATGACTCTATATAATAGATCCCTCTGCGTGTAATGACTCTATATAATAGATCCCTCAGTGTGTAATGACTCTATATAATAGATCCCTCTGTGTGTAATGACTCTATATAATAGATCCCTCTGTGTGTAATGACTCTATATAATAGATCCCTCTGTGTGTATTGACTCTATATAATAGATCCCTCTGTGTGTAATGACTCTATATAATAGATCCCTCTGCATGTAATGACTCTATATAATAGATCCCTCTGTGTGTAATGACTCTATATAATAGATCGCTCTGTGTGTAATGACTCTATATAATAGATCCCTCTGTGTGTAATGACTCTATATAATAGATCCCTCTGTGTGTAATGACTCTATATAATAGATCCCTCTGTGTGTAATGACTCTATATAATAGATCCCTCTGTGTGTAATGACTCTATATAATAGATCCCTCGGTGTGTAATGACTCTATATAATAGATCCCTCTGTGTTTAATGACTCTATATAATCGATCCCTCTGTGTGTAATGACTCTATATAATAGATCCCTCTGTGTGTAATGACTCTATATAATACATCCCTCTGTGTGTAATGACTCTATATAATAGATCCCTCTGTGTGTAATGACTATATAATAGATCCCTCTGTGTGTAATGACTCTATATAATAGATCCCTCTGTGTGTAATGACTCTATATAATAGATCCCTCTGCGTGTAATGACTCTGTATAATAGATCCCTCTGTGTGTAATGACTCTATATAATAGATCCCTCTGTGTGTAATGACTCTATATAATAGATCCCTCTGCATGTAATGACTCTATATAATAGATCCCTCTGTGTGTAATGACTCTATATAATAGATCCCTCTGTGTGTAATGACTCTATATAATAGATCCCTCTGTGTGTAATGACTCTATATAATAGATCGCTCTGTGTGTAATGACTCTATATAATAGATCCCTCTGTGTGTAATGACTCTATATAATAGATCCCTCTGTGTGTAATAACTCTATATAATAGATCCCTTTGCGTGCAATGACTCTATATAATAGATCCCTCTGCGTGTAATGACTCTATATAATAGATCCCTCTGTGTGTAATGACTCTATATAATAGATCCCTCTGTGTGTAATGACTCTATATAATAGATCTCTCTGTGTGTAATGACTCTATATAATAGATCCCTCTGTGTGTAATGACTCTATATAATAGATCCCTCTGTGTGTAATGACTCTATATAATAGATCCCTCTGCATGTAATGACTCTATATAATAGATCCCTCTGTGTGTAATGACTCTATATAATAGATCCCTCTGTGTGTAATGACTCTATATAATAGATCCCTCTGTGTGTAATAACTCTATATAATAGATCCCTTTGCGTGTAATGACTCTATATAATAGATCCCTCTGCGTGTAATGACTCTATATAATAGATCCCTCTGTGTGTAATGACTCTATATAATAGATCCCTCTGTGTGTAATGACTCTATATAATAGATCCCTCTGTGTGTAATGACTCTATATAATAGATCCCTCTGTGTGTATTGACTCTATATAATAGATCCCTCTGTGTGTAATGACTCTATATAATAGATCCCTCTGCATGTAATGACTCTATATAATAGATCCCTCTGTGTGTAATGACTCTATATAATAGATCGCTCTGTGTGTAATGACTCTATATAATAGATCCCTCTGTGTGTAATGACTCTATATAATAGATCCCTCTGTGTGTAATGACTCTATATAATAGATCCCTCTGTGTGTAATGACTCTATATAATAGATCCCTCTGTGTGTAATGACTCTATATAATAGATCCCTCTGTGTGTAATGACTCTATATAATAGATCCCTCTGTGTTTAATGACTCTATATAATCGATCCCTCTGTGTGTAATGACTCTATATAATAGATCCCTCTGTGTGTAATGACTCTATATAATACATCCCTCTGTGTGTAATGACTCTATATAATAGATCCCTCTGTGTGTAATGACTATATAATAGATCCCTCTGTGTGTAATGACTCTATATAATAGATCCCTCTGTGTGTAATGACTCTATATAATAGATCCCTCTGCGTGTAATGACTCTGTATAATAGATCCCTCTGTGTGTAATGACTCTATATAATAGATCCCTCTGTGTGTAATGACTCTATATAATAGATCCCTCTGCATGTAATGACTCTATATAATAGATCCCTCTGTGTGTAATGACTCTATATAATAGATCCCTCTGTGTGTAATGACTCTATATAATAGATCCCTCTGTGTGTAATGACTCTATATAATAGATCGCTCTGTGTGTAATGACTCTATATAATAGATCCCTCTGTGTGTAATGACTCTATATAATAGATCCCTCTGTGTGTAATAACTCTATATAATAGATCCCTTTGCGTGTAATGACTCTATATAATAGATCCCTCTGCGTGTAATGACTCTATATAATAGATCCCTCTGTGTGTAATGACTCTATATAATAGATCCCTCTGTGTGTAATGACTCTATATAATAGATCTCTCTGTGTGTAATGACTCTATATAATAGATCCCTCTGCGTGTAATGACTCTATATAATAGATCCCTCTGTGTGTAATGACTCTATATAATAGATCGCTCTGCGTGTAATGACTCTATATAATAGATCAATCTGTGTGTAATGATTCTATATAATAGATCCCTCTGTGTGTAATGACTCTATATAATAGATCACTCTGTGTGTAATGACTCTATATAATAGATCCCTCTGTGTGTAATGACTCTATATAATAGATCCCTCTGTGTGTAATGACTCTATATAATAGATCCCTCTGCGTGTAATGACTCTATATAATAGATCGCTCTGTGTGTAATGACTCTATATAATAGATCCCTCTGTGTGTAATAACTCTATATAATAGATCCCTTTGTGTGTAGTGACTCTATATAATAGATCCCTCTGTGCGTAATGACTATATAATAGATCCCTCTGTGTGTAATGACTCTATATAATAGATCCCTCTGTGTGTAATGACTCTATATAATAGATCCCTCTGTGCGTAATGACTATATAATAGATCCCTCTTTGTGTAATGACTCTATATAATAGATCCCTCTGTGTGTAATGACTCTATATAATAGATCCCTCTGCGTCTAATGACTCTATATAATAGATCGCTCTGTGTGTAATGACTCTATATAATAGATCTCTCTGTGTGTAATGACTATATATATTAGATCCCTCTGTGTGTAATGACTCTATATAATAGATCCCTCTGTGTGTAATGACTCTATATAATAGATCGCTCTGCGTGTAATGACTCTATCTAATAGATCCCTGTGTGTAATGACTCTATATAATAGATCCCTCTGTGTGTAATGACTCTATATAATAGAACGCTCTGTGTGTAATGACTCTATATAATAGATCCCTCTGTGTGTGTAATGACTCTATATAATAGATCCCTTTGTGTGTGTAATGACTCTATATAATAGATCCCTCTTTGTGTGTAATGACTCTATATAATAGATCCCTCTGTGTGTAATGACTCTATATAAAAGATCCCTCTGCGTGTAATGACTCTATATAATAGATCCCTCTGTGTGTAATGACTCTATATAATAGATCGCTCTGTGTGTAATGACTCTATATAATAGATCCCTCTGTGTGTAATGACTCTATATAATAGATCTCTCTGTGTGTAATGACTCTATATAATAGATCCCTCTGTGTGTAATGACTCTATATAATGGATCCCTCTGTGTGTAATAACTCTATATAATAGATCCCTCTGTGTGTAAAGACTCTATATAATAGATCCCTCTGTGTGTAATGACTCTATATAATAGATCCCTCTGCATGTAATGACTCTACATAATAGATCCCTCTTTGTATGTAATGACTCTATATAATAGATCCCTCTGTGTGTAATGACTCTATATAATAGATCCATCTTTGTGTAATGACTCTATATAATAGATCCCTCTGTGTGTAATGACTCTATATAATAGATCGCTCTGTGTGTAATGACTCTATATAATAGATCCCTCTGTGTGTAATGACTATATATAGTAGATCCCTCTGTGTGTAATGAATCTATATAATAGATCTCTCTGTGTGTAATGACTCTATATAATAGATCCCTCTGTGTGTAATGACTCTATATAATAGATCCCTCTGCGTGTAATGACTCTATATAATAGATCCCTCTGCGTGTAATGACTCTATATAATAGATCCCTCTGTGTGTAATGACTCTATATAATAGATCCCTCTGTGTGTAATGACTCTATATAATAGATACCTCTGCATGTAATGACGCTATATAATAGATCCCTCTGTGTGTAATGACTCTATATAATAGATCCTTCTGTGTGTAATGACTCTCTATAATCGATCGCTCTGTGTGTAATGACTCTATATAATAGATCCTTCTGTGTGTAATGACTCTCTATAATATATTCCTCTGTGTGTAATGACTCTATATAATAGATCCCTCTGTGTGTAATGACTCTATATAATAGATCCCTCTGTGTGTAATGACTCTATATAATAGATCGCTCTGCGTGTAATGACTCTATATAATAGATCCCTCTGTGTGTACTGACTCTATATAATAGATCGCTCTGCGTGTAATGACTCTATATAATAGATCGCTCTGCGTGTAATGACTCTATATAATAGACCCCTGTGTGTAATGACTCTATATAATAGATCCCTCTGTGTGTAATGACTCTATATAATAGAACGCTCTGTGTGTTATGACTCTATATAATAGATCCCTCTGTGTGTGTAATGACTCTATATAATAGATCACTTTGTGTGTGTAATGACTCTATATAATAGATCCCTCTTTGTGTGTAATGACTCTATATAATAGATCCCTCTGTGTGTGTAATGACTCTATCTAATAGATCCCTTTGTGTGTGTAATGACTCTATATAATAGATCCCTCTTTGTGTGTAATGACTCTATATAATAGATCCCTCTGTGTGTAATGACTCTATATAATAGATCCCTCTGCGTGTAATTACTCTATATAATAGATCCCTCTGTGTGTAATGACTCTATATAATAGATCGCTCTGTGTGTAATGACTCTATATAATAGATCCCTCTGTGTGTAATGACTCTATATAATAGATCTCTCTGTGTGTAATGACTCTATATAATAGATCCCTCTGTGTGTAATGACTCTATATAATAGATCCCTCTGCGTGTAATGACTCTATGTAATAGATCCCTCTGTGTGTAATGACTCTATATAATAGATCCCTCTGTGTGTAATGACTCTATACAATAGATCCCTCTGTGTGTAATGACTCTATATAATAGATCCCTCTGCGTGTAATGACTCTATATAATAGATCGCTCTGTGTGTAGTGACTCTATATAATAGATCCCTCTGTGTGTAGTAACTCTATATAATAGATCCCTTTGTGTGTAGTGACTCTATATAATAGATCCCTCTGTGCGTAATGACTATATAATAGATCCCTCTGTGTGTAATGACTCTATATAATAGATCCCTCTGTGTTTAATAACTCTATATAATAGATCCCTCTTTGTGTAATGACTCTATATAATAGATCCCTCTGTGTGTAATGACTCTATATAATAGATCCCTCTGCGTGTAATGACTCTATATAATAGATCGCTCTGTGTGTAATGACTCTATATAATAGATCCCTCTGTGTGTAATGACTCTATATAATAGATCCCTCTGTGTGTAATGACTCTATATAATAGATCCCTCTGTGCGTAATGACTATATAATAGATCCCTCTTTGTGTAATGACTCTATATAATAGATCCCTCTGTGTGTAATGACTCTATATAATAGATCCCTCTGCGTGTAATGACTCTATATAATAGATCCCTCTGTGTGTAATGACTCTATATAATAGATCTCTCTGTGTGTAATGACTCTATATAATAGATCCCTCTGTGTGTAATGACTCTATATAATAGATCCCTCTGTGTGTAATGACTCTATATAATAGATCGCTCTGCATGTAATGACTCTATATAATAGATCCATCTGTGTGTAATGACTCTATATAATAGATCCCTCTGTGTGTAATGACTCTATATAATAGAACGCTCTGTGTGTTATGACTCTATATAATAGATCCCTCTGTGTGTGTAATGACTCTATATAATAGATCCCTTTGTGTGTGTAATGACTCTATATAATAGATCCCTCTTTGTGTGTAATGACTCTATATAATAGATCCCTCTGTGTGTAATGACTCTATATAATTGGTCCCTCTTTGTGTAATGACTCTATATAATAGATCCCTCTGTGTGTAATGACTCTATATAATAGATCCCTCTGTGTGTAATGACTCTATATAATAGATCCCTCTGTGTGTAATGACTCTATATAATAGATCCCTCTGTGTGTAATGACTCTATATAATAGATCCCTCTGTGTGTAATGACTCTATATAATAGAACGCTCTGTGTGTTATGACTCTATATAATAGATCCCTCTGTGTGTGTAATGACTCTATATAATAGATCCCTTTGTGTGTGTAATGACTCTATATAATAGATCCCTCTTTGTGTGTAATGACTCTATATAATAGATCCCTCTGTGTGTAATGACTCTATATAATAGGTCCCTCTTTGTGTAATGACTCTATATAATAGATCCCTCTGTGTGTAATGACTCTATATAATAGATCCCTCTTTGTGTAATGACTCTATATAATAGATCCCTCTGTGTTTAATAACTCTATATAATAGATCCCTCTTTGTTTAATAACTCTATATAATAGATCCCTCTTTGTGTAATGACTCTATATAATAGATCCCTCTGTGTGTAATGACTCTATATAATAGATCCCTCTGTGTGTAATGACTCTATATAATAGATCTCTCTGTGTGTGTAATGACTCTATATAATAGATCCCTTTGTGTGTGTAATGACTCTATATAATAGATCCCTCTTTGTGTGTAATGACTCTATATAATAGATCCCTCTGCGTGTAATGACTCTATATAATAGATCCCTCTGCGTGTAATGACTCTATATAATAGATCCCTCTGTGTGTAATGACTCTATATAATAGATCGCTCTGTGTGTAATGACTCTATATAATAGATCCCTCTGTGTGTAATGACTCTATATAATAGATCTCTCTGTGTGTAATGACTCTATATAATAGATCCCTCTGTGTGTAATGACTCTATATAATAGATCCCTCTGCGTGTAATGACTCTATATAATAGATCCCTCTGTGTGTAAAGACTCTATATAATAGATCCATCTGTGTGTAATGACTCTATATACTAGATCCCTCTGTGTGTAATGACTCTATATAATAGATCCCTCTGCGTGTAATGACTCTATATAATAGATCCCTCTTTGTATGTAATGACTCTATATAATAGATCCCTCTGTGTGTAATAACTCTATATAATAGATCCCTCTGCGTGTAATGACTCTATATAATAGATCCCTCTGTGTGTAATGACTCTATATAATAGATCGCTCTGTGTGTAATGACTCTATATAATAGATCCCTCTGTGTGTAATGACTCTATATAATAGATCGCTCTGCGTGTAATGACTCTATATAATAGATCCCTCTGTGTGTAATGACTCTATATATTAGATCCCTCCACGTGTAATGACTCTATATAATAGATCCCTCTGTGTGTAATGACTATATATAATAGATCCCTCTGTGTGTAATGACTCTATATAATAGATCCCTCTGCATGTGATGACTCTATATAATAGATCCCTGTGTGTAATGACTCTATATAATAGATCCTTCTGTGTGTAATGACTCTCTATAATAGATTCCTCTGTGTGTAATGACTCTATATAATAGATTCCTCTGTGTGTAATAACTCTATATAATAGATCCCTCTGCGTGTAATGACTCTTTATAATAGATCCCTCTGTGTGTAATGACTCTATATAATAGATTCCTCTGTGTGTAATGACTCAATATAATAGATCCCTCTGTGTGTAATGACTCTATATAATAGATTACTCTGTGTGTAATGACTCTATATAATAGATCACTCTGTGTGTAATGACTCTATATAATAGATCGCTCTGCGTGTAATGACTATATATAATAGATCCCTCTGCGTGTAATGACTCTATATAATAGATCCCTCTGTGTGTAATGACTCTATATAATAGATCACTCTGTGTGCAATGACTCTATATAATAGATCACTCTGTGTTTAATGACTCTATATAATAGATCACTATGTGTGTAATGACTCTATATAATAGATTCCTCTGTGTGTAATGACTCTATATAATAGATCACTCTGTGTGTAATGACTCTATATAATAGATTCCTCTGTGTGTAATGACTCTATATAATAGATCACTCTGCGTGTAATGACTCTATATAATAGATCCCTCTGTGTGTAATGACTCTATATAATAGACCCCTCTGTGTGTAATGACTCTATATAATAGATCCCTCTGTGTGTAATGACTATATAATAGATCCCTCTGTGTGTAATGACTCTATATAATAGATCCCTCTGTGTGTAATGACTCTATATAATAGATCCCTCTGTGTGTAATGACTCTATATAATAGATCCCTCTGTGTGTAATGACTCTATATAATAGATCCCTCTGCGTGTAATGACTCTATATAATAGATCCCTCTGTGTGTAATGACTCTATATAATAGATCCCTCTGCGTGTAATGACGCTATATAATAGATCCCTCTGTGTGTAATGACTCTATATAATAGATCCTTCTGTGTGTAATGACTCTCTATAATCGATCGCTCTGTGTGTAATGACTCTATATAATAGATCCTTCTGTGTGTAATGACTCTCTATAATATATTCCTCTGTGTGTAATGACTCTATATAATAGATCACTCTGTGTGTAATGACTCTATATAATAGATCCCTCTGTGTGTAATGACTCTATATAATAGATCCCTCTGTGTGTAATGACTCTATATAATAGATCCCTCTGCGTGTAATGACTCTATATAATAGATCGCTCTGTGTGTAATGACTCTATATATTAGATCCCTCTGTGTGTAATAACTCTATATAATAGATCCCTTTGTGTGTAGTGACTCTATATAATAGATCCCTCTGTGCGTAATGACTATATAATAGATCCCTCTGTGTGTAATGACTCTATATAATAGATCCCTCTGTGTGTAATGACTCTATATAATAGATCCCTCTGTGCGTAATGACAATATAATAGATCCCTCTTTGTGTAATGACTCTATATAATAGATCCCTCTGTGTGTAATGACTCTATATAATAGATCCCTCTGCGTCTAATGACTCTATATAATAGATCGCTCTGTGTGTAATGACTCTATATAATAGATCTCTCTGTGTGTAATGACTCTATATAATAGATCCCTCTGTGTGTAATGACTCTATATAATAGATCCCTCTGTGTGTAATGACTCTATATAATAGATCGCTCTGCGTGTAATGACTCTATCTAATAGATCCCTGTGTGTAATGACTCTATATAATAGATCCCTCTGTGTGTAATGACTCTATATAATAGAACGCTCTGTGTGTAATGACTCTATATAATAGATCCCTCTGTGTGTGTAATGACTCTATATAATAGATCCCTTTGTGTGTGTAATGACTCTATATAATAGATCCCTCTTTGTGTGTAATGACTCTATATAATAGATCCCTCTGTGTGTAATGACTCTATATAATAGATCCCTCTGCGTGTAATGACTCTATATAATAGATCCCTCTGTGTGTAATGACTCTATATAATAGATCGCTCTGTGTGTAATGACTCTATATAATAGATCCCTCTGTGTGTAATGACTCTATATATTAGATCTCTCTGTGTGTAATGACTCTATATAATAGATCCCTCTGTGTGTAATGACTCTATATAATAGATCCCTCTGTGTGTAAAGACTATATAATAGATCCCTCTGTGTGTAATGACTCTATATACTAGATCCCTCTGTGTGTAATGACTCTATATAATAGATCCCTCTGCGTGTAATGACTCTACATAATAGATCCCTCTTTGTATGTAATGACTCTATATAATAGATCCCTCTGTGTGTAATGACTCTATATAATAGATCCATCTTTGTGTAATGACTCTATATAATAGATCCCTCTGTGTGTAATGACTCTATATAATAGATCGCTCTGTGTGTAATGACTCTATATAATAGATCCCTCTGTGTGTAATGAATCTATATAATAGATCTCTCTGTGTGTAATGACGCTATATAATAGATTCCTCTGTGTGTAATGACTCTATATAATAGATCCCTCTGCGTGTAATGACTCTATATAATAGATCCCTCTGCGTGTAATGACTCTATATAATAGATCCCTCTGTGTGTAATGACTCTATATAATAGATCCCTCTGTGTGTAATGACTCTATATAATAGATCCCTCTGCATGTAATGACGCTATATAATAGATCCCTCTGTGTGTAATGACTCTATATAATAGATCCTTCTGTGTGTAATGACTCTCTATAATCGATCGCTCTGTGTGTAATGACTCTATATAATAGATCCTTCTGTGTGTAATGACTCTCTATAATATATTCCTCTGTGTGTAATGACTCTATATAATAGATCCCTCTGTGTGTAATGACTCTATATAATAGATCCCTCTGTGTGTAATGACTCTAT
The DNA here is from genome assembly GCF_046119375.1 of Phyllobates terribilis. Lineage (NCBI taxonomy): Eukaryota > Metazoa > Chordata > Amphibia > Anura > Dendrobatidae > Phyllobates > Phyllobates terribilis. The sequence goes on from NW_027362772.1 coordinate 95,617,884, forward strand.
ATAATAGATCGCTCTGCGTGTAATGACTCTATATAATAGATCCCTCTGTGTATAATGACTCTATAAAATAGATCCCTCCGCGTGTAATGACTCTATATAATAGATCCCTCTGTGTGTAATGACTATATATAATAGATCCCTCTGTGTGTAATTACTCTATATAATAGATCCCTCTGCATGTGATGACTCTATATAATAGATCCCTGTGTGTAATGACTCTATATAATAGATTCCTCTGTGTGTAATGACTCTATATAATAGATTCCTCTGTGTGTAATGACTCTATATAATTGATCCCTCTGCGGGTAATGACTCTATATAATAGATCCCTCTGTGTGTAATGACTCTATATAATAGATTCCTCTGTGTGTAATGACTCAATATAATAGATCCCTCTGTGTGTAATGACTCTATATAATAGATTCCTCTGTGTGTAATGACTCTATATAATAGATCGCTCTGCGTGTAATGACTCTATATAATAGATCCCTCTGTGTGTAATGACTCTATATAATAGATCGCTCTGCGTGTAATGACTCTATATAATAGATCCCTCTGCGTGTAATGACTCTATATAATAGATCCCTCTGTGTGTAATGACTCTATGTAATAGATCACTCTGTGTGTAATGACTCTATATAATAGATCACTCTGTGTGTAATGACTCTATATAATAGATTCCTCTGTGTGTAATGACTCTATATAATAGATCACTCTGTGTGTAATGACTCTATATAATAGATTCCTCTGTGTGTAATGACTCTATATAATAGATCACTCTGCGTGTAATGACTCTATATAATAGATCCCTCTGTGTGTAATGACTCTATATAATAGACCCCTCTGTGTGTAATGACTCTATATAATAGATCCATCTGTGAGTAATGACTATATAATAGATCCCTCTGTGTGTAATGACTCTATATAATAGATCCCTCTGTGTGTAATGACTCTATATAATAGATCCCTCTGTGTGTAATGACTCTATATAATAGATCCCTCTGTGTGTAATGACTCTATATAATAGATCCCTCTGCGTGTAATGACTCTATATAATAGATCCCTCTGTGTGTAATGACTCTATATAATAGATCCCTCTGCGTGTAATGACGCTATATAATAGATCCCTCTGTGTGTAATGACTCTATATAATAGATCCTTCTGTGTGTAATGACTCTCTATAATCGATCGCTCTGTGTGTAATGACTCTATGTAATAGATCCTTCTGTGTGTAATGACTCTCTATAATATATTCCTCTGTGTGTAATGACTCTATATAATAGATCCCTCTGTGTGTAATGACTCTATATAATAGATCCCTCTGTGTGTAATGACTCTATATAATAGATCGCTCTGCGTGTAATGACTCTATATAATAGATCCCTCTGTGTGTAATGACTCTATATAATAGATCCTTCTGTGTGTAATGACTCTCTATAATAGATTCCTCTGTGTGTAATGACTCTATATAATAGATTCCTCTGTGTGTAATGACTCTATATAATAGATCCCTCTGCGTGTAATGACTCTATATAATAGATCCTTCTGTGTGTAATGACTCTCTATAATAGATTCCTCTGTGTGTAATGACTCTATATAAAAGATTCTTCTGTGTGTAATGACTCTATATAATAGATCCCTCTGCGTGTAATGACTCAATATAATAGATCCCTCTGTGTGTAATGACTCTATATAATAGATTCCTCTGTGTGTAATGACTCAATATAATAGATCCCTCTCTGTGTAATAACTCTATATAATAGATTCCTCTGTGTGTAATGACTCTATATAATAGATCGCTCTGCGTGTAATGACTCTATATAATAGATCCCTCTGTGTGTAATGACTCTCTATAATAGATCGCTCTGCGTGTAATGACTCTATATAATAGATCCCTCTGTGTGTAATGACTCTATATAATAGATCCCTCTGTGTGTAATGACTCTATATAATAGATCGCTCTGTGTGTAATGACTCTATATTATAGATCCCTCTGTGTGTAATGACTCTATATAATAGATCCCTCTGTGTGTAATAACTCTATATAATAGATCCCTTTGCGTGTAATGACTCTATATAATAGATCCCTCTGCGTGTAATGACTCTATATAATAGATCTCTCTGTGTGTAATGACTCTATATAATAGATCCCTCTGTGTGTAATGACTCTATATAATAGATCCCTCTGTGTGTAATGACTCTATATAATAGATCCCTCTGTGTGTATTGACTCTATATAATAGATCCCTCTGTGTGTAATGACTCTATATAATAGATCCCTCTGCATGTAATGACTCTATATAATAGATCCCTCTGTGTGTAATGACTCTATATAATAGATCCCTCTGTATGTAATGACTCTATATAATAGATCCCTCTGTGTGTAATGACTCTATATAATAGATCCCTCTGTGTGTAATGACTCTATATAATAGATCCCTCTGTGTGTAATGACTCTATATAATAGATCCCTCTGTGTGTAATGACTCTATATAATAGATCCCTCTGTGTGTATTGACTCTATATAATAGATCCCTCTGTGTGTATTGACTCTATATAATAGATCCCTCTGTGTGTAATGACTCTATATAATAGATCCCTCTGCATGTAATGACTCTATATAATAGATCCCTCTGTGTGTAATGACTCTATATAATAGATCCCTCTGTGTGTAATGACTCTATATAATAGATCCCTCTGTGTGTAATGACTCTATATAATAGATCCCTCTGTGTGTAATGACTCTATATAATACATCCCTCTGTGTGTAATGACTCTATATAATAGATCCCTCTGTGTGTAATGACTATATAATAGATCCCTCTGTGTGTAATGACTCTATATAATAGATCCCTCTGTGTGTAATGACTCTATATAATAGATCCCTCTGCGTGTAATGACTCTGTATAATAGATCCCTCTGTGTGTAATAACTCTATATAATAGATCCCTCTGTGTGTAATGACTCTATATAATAGATCCCTCTGCATGTAATGACTCTATATAATAGATCCCTCTGTGTGTAATGACTCTATATAATAGATCCCTCTGTGTGTAATGACTCTATATAATAGATCCCTCTGTGTGTAATGACTCTATATAATAGATCGCTCTGTGTGTAATGACTCTATATAATAGATCCCTCTGTGTGTAATGACTCTATATAATAGATCCCTCTGTGTGTAATGACTCTATATAATAGATCCCTCTGTGTGTAATGACTCTATATAATAGATCCCTCTGTGTGTAATGACTCTATATAATAGATCCCTCTGTGTGTAATGACTCTATATAATAGATCGCTCTGTGTGTAATGACTCTATATAATAGATCCCTTTGCGTGTAATGACTCTATATAATAGATCACTCTGCGTGTAATGACTCTATATAATAGATCCCTCTGTGTGTAATGACTCTATATAATAGATCCCTCTGTGTGTAATGACTCTATATAATAGATCCCTCTGTGTGTAATGACTCTATATAATAGATCCCTCTGTGTGTATTGACTCTATATAATAGATCCCTCTGTGTGTAATGACTCTATATAATAGATCCCTCTGCATGTAATGACTCTATATAATAGATCCCTCTGTGTGTAATGACTCTATATAATAGATCCCTCTGTGTGTAATGACTCTATATAATAGATCCCTCTGTGTGTAATGACTCTATATAATAGATCCCTCTGTGTGTAATGACTCTATATAATAGATCCCTCTGTGTGTAATGACTCTATATAATAGATCCCTCTGTGTTTAATGACTCTATATAATAGATCCCTCTGTGTGTAATGACTCCATATAATAGATCCCTCTGTGTGTAATGACTCTATATAATACATCCCTCTGTGTGTAATGACTCTATATAATAGATCCCTCTGTGTGTAATGACTATATAATAGATCCCTCTGTGTGTAATGACTCTATATAATAGATCCCTCTGTGTGTAATGACTCTATATAATAGATCCCTCTGCGTGTAATGCCTCTGTATAATAGATCCCTCTGTGTGTAATGACTCTATATAATAGATCCCTCTGTGTGTAATGACTCTATATAATAGATCCCTCTGCATGTAATGACTCTATATAATAGATCCCTCTGTGTGTAATGACTCTATATAATAGATCCCTCTGTGTGTAATGACTCTATATAATAGATCCCTCTGTGTGTAATGACTCTATATAATAGATCGCTCTGTGTGTAATGACTCTATATAATAGATCCCTCTGTGTGTAATGACTCTATATAATAGATCCCTCTGTGTGTAATAACTCTATATAATACATCCCTTTGCGTGTAATGACTCTATATAATAGATCCCTCTGCGTGTAATGGCTCTATATAATAGATCCCTCTGTGTGTAATGACTCTATATAATAGATCCCTCTGTGTGTAATGACTCTATATAATAGATCTCTCTGTGTGTAATGACTCTATATAATAGATCCCTCTGTGTGTATTGACTCTATATAATAGATCCCTCTGTGTGTAATGACTCTATATAATAGATCCCTCTGCATGTAATGACTCTATATAATAGATCCCTCTGTGTGTAATGACTCTATATAATAGATCCCTCTGTGTGTAATGACTCTATATAATAGATCCCTCTGTGTGTAATGACTCTATATAATAGATCCCTCTGTGTGTAATGACTCTATATAATAGATCCCTCTGTGTGTAATGACTCTATATAATAGATCCCTCTGTGTGTAATGACTCTATAAAATAGATCCCTCTGTGTGTATTGACTCTATATAATAGATCCCTCTGTGTGTAATGACTCTATATAATAGATCCCTCTGCATGTAATGACTCTATATAATAGATCCCTCTGTGTGTAATGACTCTATATAATAGATCCCTCTGTGTGTAATGACTCTATATAATAGATCCCTCTGTGTGTAATGACTCTATATAATAGATCCCTCTGTGTGTAATGACTCTATATAATAGATCCCTCTGTGTGTAATAACTCTATATAATAGATCCCTTTGTGTGTAATGACTCTATATAATAGATCCCTCTGCGTGTAATGACTCTATATAATAGATCCCTCTGTGTGTAATGACTCTATATAATAGATCCCTCTGTGTGTAATGACTCTATATAATAGATCCCTCTGTGTGTAATGACTCTATATAATAGATCCCTCTGTGTGTATTGACTCTATATAATAGATCCCTCTGTGTGTAATGACTCTATATAATAGATCCCTCTGCATGTAATGACTCTATATAATAGATCCCTCTGTGTGTAATGACTCTATATAATAGATCCCTCTGTGTGTAATGACTCTATATAATAGATCCCTCTGTGTGTAATGACTCTATATAATAGATCGCTCTGTGTGTAATGACTCTATATAATAGATCCCTCTGTGTGTAATGACTCTATATAATAGATCCCTCTGTGTGTAATAACTCTATATAATAGATCCCTTTGCGTGTAATGACTCTATATAATAGATCCCTCTGCGTGTAATGACTCTATATAATAGATCCCTCTGTGTGTAATGACTCTATATAATAGATCCCTCTGTGTGTAATGACTCTATATAATAGATCCCTCTGTGTGTAATGACTCTATATAATAGATCGCTCTGTGTGTAATGACTCTATATAATAGATCCCTCTGTGTGTAATGACTCTATATAATAGATCGCTCTGTGTGTAATGACTCTATATAATAGATCCCTCTGTGTGTAATGACTCTATATAATAGATCCCTCTGTGTGTAATGACTCTATATAATAGATCCCTCTGTGTGTAATGACTCTATATAATAGATCCCTCTGCATGTAATGACTCTATATAATAGATCCCTCTGTGTGTAATGACTCTATATAATAGATCCCTCTGTGTGTAATGACTCTATATAATAGATCCCTCTGTGTGTAATGACTCTATATAATAGATCGCTCTGTGTGTAATGACTCTATATAATAGATCCCTCTGTGTGTAATGACTCTATATAATAGATCCCTCTGTGTGTAATAACTCTATATAATACATCCCTTTGCGTGTAATGACTCTATATAATAGATCCCTCTGCGTGTAATGACTCTATATAATAGATCCCTCTGTGTGTAATGACTCTATATAATAGATCCCTCTGTGTGTAATGACTCTATATAATAGATCTCTCTGTGTGTAATGACTCTATATAATAGATCCCTCTGTGTGTATTGACTCTATATAATAGATCCCTCTGTGTGTAATGACTCTATATAATAGATCCCTCTGCATGTAATGACTCTATATAATAGATCCCTCTGTGTGTAATGACTCTATATAATAGATCCCTCTGTGTGTAATGACTCTATATAATAGATCCCTCTGTGTGTAATGACTCTATATAATAGATCCCTCTGTGTGTAATGACTCTATATAATAGATCCCTCTGTGTGTAATGACTCTATATAATAGATCCCTCTGTGTGTAATGACTCTATAAAATAGATCCCTCTGTGTGTATTGACTCTATATAATAGATCCCTCTGTGTGTAATGACTCTATATAATAGATCCCTCTGCATGTAATGACTCTATATAATAGATCCCTCTGTGTGTAATGACTCTATATAATAGATCCCTCTGTGTGTAATGACTCTATATAATAGATCCCTCTGTGTGTAATGACTCTATATAATAGATCCCTCTGTGTGTAATGACTCTATATAATAGATCCCTCTGTGTGTAATAACTCTATATAATAGATCCCTTTGCGTGTAATGACTCTATATAATAGATCCCTCTGCGTGTAATGACTCTATATAATAGATCCCTCTGTGTGTAATGACTCTATATAATAGATCCCTCTGTGTGTAATGACTCTATATAATAGATCCCTCTGTGTGTAATGACTCTATATAATAGATCCCTCTGTGTGTATTGACTCTATATAATAGATCCCTCTGTGTGTAATGACTCTATATAATAGATCCCTCTGCATGTAATGACTCTATATAATAGATCCCTCTGTGTGTAATGACTCTATATAATAGATCCCTCTGTGTGTAATGACTCTATATAATTGATCCCTCTGTGTGTAATGACTCTATATAATAGATCGCTCTGTGTGTAATGACTCTATATAATAGATCCCTCTGTGTGTAATGACTCTATATAATAGATCCCTCTGTGTGTAATAACTCTATATAATAGATCCCTTTGCGTGTAATGACTCTATATAATAGATCCCTCTGCGTGTAATGACTCTATATAATAGATCCCTCTGTGTGTAATGACTCTATATAATAGATCCCTCTGTGTGTAATGACTCTATATAATAGATCCCTCTGTGTGTAATGACTCTATATAATAGATCCCTCTGTGTGTATTGACTCTATATAATAGATCCCTCTGTGTGTAATGACTCTATATAATAGATCCCTCTGCATGTAATGACTCTATATAATAGATCCCTCTGTGTGTAATGACTCTATATAATAGATCGCTCTGTGTGTAATGACTCTATATAATAGATCCCTCTGTGTGTAATGACTCTATATAATAGATCCCTCTGTGTGTAATGACTCTATATAATAGATCCCTCTGTGTGTAATGACTCTATATAATAGATCCCTCTGTGTGTAATGACTCTATATAATAGATCCCTCTGTGTGTAATGACTCTATATAATAGATCCCTCTGTGTTTAATGACTCTATATAATAGATCCCTCTGTGTGTAATGACTCTATATAATAGATCCCTCTGTGTGTAATGACTCTATATAATACATCCCTCTGTGTGTAATGACTCTATATAATAGATCCCTCTGTGTGTAATGACTATATAATAGATCCCTCTGTGTGTAATGACTCTATATAATAGATCCCTCTGTGTGTAATGACTCTATATAATAGATCCCTCTGCGTGTAATGACTCTGTATAATAGATCCCTCTGTGTGTAATGACTCTATATAATAGATCCCTCTGTGTGTAATGACTCTATATAATAGATCCCTCTGCATGTAATGACTCTATATAATAGATCCCTCTGTGTGTAATGACTCTATATAATAGATCCCTCTGTGTGTAATGACTCTATATAATAGATCCCTCTGTGTGTAATGACTCTATATAATAGATCGCTCTGTGTGTAATGACTCTATATAATAGATCCCTCTGTGTGTAATGACTCTATATAATAGATCCCTCTGTGTGTAATAACTCTATATAATAGATCCCTTTGCGTGTAATGACTCTATATAATAGATCCCTCTGCGTGTAATGACTCTATATAATAGATCCCTCTGTGTGTAATGACTCTATATAATAGATCCCTCTGTGTGTAATGACTCTATATAATAGATCTCTCTGTGTGTAATGACTCTATATAATAGATCCCTCTGTGTGTAATGACTCTATATAATAGATCCCTCTGTGTGTAATGACTCTATATAATAGATCCCTCTGTGTGTAATGACTCTATATAATAGATCCCTCTGTGTGTAATGACTCTATATAATAGATCCCTCTGTGTGTAATGACTCTATATAATAGATCCCTCTGTGTGTAATGACTCTATATAATAGATCCCTCTGTGTGTAATGACTCTATATAATAGATCCCTCTGTGTGTAATGACTCTATATAATAGATCCCTCTGTGTGTAATGACTCTATATAATAGATCCCTCTGTGTGTAATGACTCTATATAATAGATCCCTCTGTGTGTATTGACTCTATATAATAGATCCCTCTGTGTGTAATGACTCTATATAATAGATCCCTCTGCATGTAATGACTCTATATAATAGATCCCTCTGTGTGTAATGACTCTATATAATAGATCCCTCTGTGTGTAATGACTCTATATAATAGATCCCTCTGTGTGTAATGACTCTATATAATAGATCCCTCTGTGTGTAATGACTCTATATAATAGATCCCTCTGTGTGTAATGACTCTATATAATAGATCCCTCTGTGTGTAATAACTCTATATAATAGATCCCTTTGCGTGTAATGACTCTATATAATAGATCCCTCTGCGTGTAATGACTCTATATAATAGATCCCTCTGTGTGTAATGACTCTATATAATAGATCCCTCTGTGTGTAATGACTCTATATAATAGATCCCTCTGTGTGTAATGACTCTATATAATAGATCCCTATGTGTGTAATGACTCTATATAATAGATCCCTCTGCGTGTAATGACTCTATATAATAGATCCCTCTGTGTGTAATGACTCTATATAATAGATCCCTCTGTGTGTAATGACTCTATATAATATAGGAGTTTCACTTTTTGTATTGAAGAACTGAAATAAATTAACTTTTTGACGATATTCTAATTTAGTGAGACGCACCCGTAGTGTCATTTGTCCCAGGTCTTTTTTTTTTAAGACATTTGTGACCTGTCTAAAATCTGCAACTTTTTTTTTTAGACTTTATGTAGGAATGCAATCACATGTATGTCGTACTTTACGCCAATAGATTAACCGCGCTCCCTTTCTTATCATTTTGAAACTTTGGCGCAAATACTAAAAACTGATTCGACTGATTGATATGTTGCAATTTACGTAAACGTCCCCCCAAAATATTATTAGAGACCTAGATGTGCTCGATTATTTTAAACGTTTTTTTTTTTAATAAATCCTCTCTTGAAATAAGAAATAATTGCTCGTTTTGATTAGAGGAGCTTTTGCCGATTGGTCGTGGCCATGAATCTATGAAATAATTGTGACAGTCGGACCACGGACCATGTGATTTTGGCAGATAAGAGAGCTCATCTTGATAAATCCTCCAGCTTTGGAGACGAGCGCTTCTCAATCACTGTCATTTCTTTTTGTTTGTTTGTTGCTTTTTTTTTTTGGTTTGTTTTTTATATTGTTATTTTTTTTTCCCTTTAGCCCATTTTATCTCAGTAGGCGGATAGAGGAGGGAAAGTTTAATCTCTGGACAGTTTTCTTTTCTTTTTTTAATGTGTTTTTCTGCAGGAGGTGGTGGGGTGGGCAGCGGGAGCACGTATCTGCTTCGCTTGTGTATTTTAAAGGCGGCGGACAAAAAAAAAAATCAAAATATTTGAAAATGTATTTCATGGTAATTATGATAGATTTTATGGCTGGGTGGCAGTACTCAAAGGCAGACTGAATGCCTTAATTTGTATAGAAATTGTAATCATTTGTTCATTTCAAGGTGAAAATTGCATTTTTTAATTTAAATTGTATCCTGCCTGATAGTCTATTATGCAGTGAAATTGTCTGCATGTATCAATGGCTCTGTGCGGCTTCATGCTTGTTACAGACTCACTTATTCCCCTCCGTTCACTTTGTACACAGCCTCTTCATTTGCACAGAAATGGGGTGGGTTTATTCCGAGGGGGGCGGCTGCGGACATTTCTCTCTCCTTAGTATGTTTTCCCTGTGATGTTTAGGTGTGGAAGATTTTTATTTTTTTTTTTCATGGAATTAAACAATGTTATCTCCAGAATTTCAATCATTCAGCGCATTCCAAATCTGAAGCCTAAAAAGTTGCATTCTTAAGAAAACTTTTTTTTTTTATTATTATTATTATTTTCTTATTATTAATTTAAAGCAAAAAGGGACAACTTGCATGTGGTTTTGAGCGCTGGGACGCCAAGCAGTCCTGTACAGAGTGGATGTGCACATGCTCCATTCATTGTCCATGTGAATATCAGTCCCATAGACAATGAATGGAGGACGGCGTTCCCGGAATTGTCAGACCCCCAGCAAGCAGCAGTTTATCTCCTTTACATTTTTTAGAATAACCCTTTAAATGGATATATTGTGGTGAAGTCTGAGACCAGGAGGACGAGGACCCCCAGATAAAAAATCCTCAGCATTGTGCCATGTGGGGAGGTCCGACTAACCCAACATATAAGCCCAAACATTGAACCCCCCACAACAGAGCCTATGGCCTCCTCTCCCTACTGGTCACTGGTTGCTGCAACTTATTATTCTTTTTATAAGTCATTATTGACATATATGAACAATAAGTCTGAATCACACTTTTTTTTAACGCTACAGAAAACTGCAATGTGTGAACACGGCCTAGTAAGACCTGGGCTACATGGTGATTTTAGCCAAGGATTGCTCTGTGTGCCTAATACATTGCAGCTTAAGGGCTCGTGCACACAACTAATCTTCTTGTGGTTTTCACATATCGCAGTCGTACTTAATGATATTCTGTGGGGCTGATTTTTTTTCTCTCCGTGAAAAAGATCTGAGACGTCTGATTTTGATTGGAGTGTCGGATCAAAAAAAAAAAAAAAAATCGAACTGCACTCGGATGACCTCCGAGTGCAGTCCTACTTTCAAGGACTGACAGAATGGAGAAGGTGGAAAAACGCTTTTTTTTTTCTCCACCCTGATCGGAATAATCGGACTGTTTTTCTCGGATGTGGAGAAACCGGTCGTGTGAACCCTACCCTAATGCAGATGATTGGGATCGCAATGCGACCACGACAAGTTTGGAGAAGTCTGAACCAGTTGTATTCTTTGCTGTTTCTGAAGAATTTGCAATTATGTTGTGATGTAGCAGTGATATAGAGCAAATGTTGTGGCCTTGTAGCCCCAGCCTTAATGCAAACGCATGCGATGGGTCATTGGCACCAGGTGTGAACCCATCAACAGCCAGCATTATTATTCAGAACAAACCTGCTTCTCACCTCCCCAAACCCTTCTGTATCCATGATCCAATGCATTTTGATACAAAATCATCTCGCCATATTACCTGCCCCCCCGACGCGCGCTGTCCCTTTAAGGCCGAGCACAGCTGGGATCCCTCTCTCTGCTTCTGGAGAGGATGCAAAATTAAGTTCTGTGCAGCTTGGGAGCAGGAGCCAGATGCATCAGGAAACAGGCTTGTTATGTATTCATGAGCTATGAGGCGGATAAATAAAAGGATTCATTACTGAGCGGAGTGTTACTAATGATAGATACCTGGTGCCGCACACCTCCGAAAATCAAATGCGTCACACTCAGATAGAAAATACATTCTCTTTATCCTGGATCCTCGGCTCAATAGGAAGCATTACCCTCCCGGCCCCATCTCATTCTGCATTTACTAAAGTGACATTTACAATTCCATCGCTATTATGTCCTACCGGGGCCTCTGTACCTCCTGTCATGACCCTACTATTAGCTGCAAATTGGTAGCGGGTCAGTTTAGTGGAGGCTCGGCGGATGTTGTGGCTTACAACAATGTGAGAGGTCCGGCGACCATATACTATAGAGACTAGCAGACGACAACGTATCAAATATTCTGCAAATTCCTAACTCTAAAAACCGATCCTGTGCTGGTCCGCAACATGACCAGCCAAGGTAAAGCAGACAGGTGCGAGCTGATATTATCAGACTGGGAAGGTCCCTGGTTAAATTGGTAGAGGGTCAGTTTAGTGGAGGCTCGGCGGATGTTGTAGCTTACAACAATGTGAGAGGTCCGGCGACCATATACTATAGAGACTAGCAGACGACAACGTATCAAATATTCTGCAAATTCCTAACTCTAAAAACCGATCCTGTGCTGGTCCGCAACATGACCAGCCAAGGTAAAGCAGACAGGTGCGAGCTGATATTATCAGACTGGGAAGGTCCCTGGTTAAATTGGTAGAGGGTCAGTTTAGTGGAGGCTCGGCGGATGTTGTGGCTTACAACAATGTGAGAGGTCCGGCGACCATATACTATAGAGACTAGCAGACGACAACGTATCAAATATTCTGCAAATTCCTAACTCTAAAAACCGATCCTGTGCTGGTCCGCAACATGACCAGCCAAGGTAAAGCAGACAGGTGCGAGCTGATATTATCAGACTGGGAAGGTCCCTGGTTAAATTGGTAGAGGGTCAGTTTAGTGGAGGCTCGGCGGATGTTGTGGCTTACAACAATGTGAGAGGTCCGGCGACCATATACTATAGAGACTAGCAGACGACAACGTATCAAATATTCTGCAAATTCCTAACTCTAAAAACCGATCCTGTGCTGGTCCGCAACATGACCAGCCAAGGTAAAGCAGACAGGTGCGAGCTGATATTATCAGACTGGGAAGGTCCCTGGTTATCTGTCCCTTCCCAGCCTAGAAATACCAACCCGCAGCCACCCCAGAAGTGGCACATCCATTAGATGCACCAATTCAGGCAGTCGGGGTAATAGTTTATAGGGTTGATGTCAGCTGACAAATAATAACAATATTTGCATTCAGAGATAGAATCAAATAAAACCACTTTAGTCTGATAAATGCAGTGTAAGCGATCTGGATGGTGACTGCGAATGTTCATAGCGACCTTACAATAAATCTCTCAGTTTATTGCAATAAGTATTTGCATCCACAGGCGTCTGTGCAACTTTTTTTTTTTTTCCATTTACCCTAAACGTTTGTTTTCTATTAGTGAAAATAAGTATTTTTTGTTTGCATTGTGACCTAGATATACATGCACTTGTCACAATGTATCGAAACTTGACTTATGCTGGGAATAAGGATTTTGGAAATGTAAATGCAAAGTCTGTAAGAAAGTTACAGACCCTTTTACTATTTATGTAAGAGTGGACAATCCCTTTAAGGACAAAGTCAGACGGCCGTATAAATCGGAACGCAATGGTCTGACTGGCCGGCGGCTCTCCCTAACTGATCGTGACCGCTTCATGTATTTCTATGCAGCTGTCACCCTTGGGGTTGGGAGCTCCGCCGGCCAGTCCGTGCACTGTGTTCTGATCTCAGACCGATTTATATGGCCGTGTGACTGCGCCCTAAAAGTGGGAGAGGTCCAGTGGGGTTCAGAGGATTGTGCATCCTCCTACAGTTCCCCAAATGGCAAACACTACTCAGAAAACACCTGGTTGCAGTTTAAAAAAAACCCCAACAACCTGAGTTTTCTCCCCCTTCCCTGGTCCAGGACCTGAGTCTCCATCACTTCTGCCAATGTCTGTTATTGTCTGCAATGGTGACATCACAACGACAGCGCTGCAGCCAATCAGTTGCCAGCACAAGCTCTCAGCGACTTATGTCAGCTGGGCAGGTCCGCTGAGCACGTATTCGCTGCAGCACTGTAATCGTGACATCAGCGCTGCAGACAATAACAGACACTGGCAACAGCACCCATGAATGCTGCCACCCCATGCACCCATGAATGCTACCACCCCGTGCACCCATGAATTCTGCCACCCCATGCACCCATGAATGCTGCTGTCCCTTGCACCCATGAATGCTGCCGCCCCTTGCACCCATGAATTCGGCCGCCCTGTGCACCAATGAATGCTGCCGCCCTGTGCACCAATGAATGCTGCCGCCCTGTGCACCAATGAATGCTGCCGCCCAGTGCACCCATGAATGCTGCCGCCCTGTGCACCAATGAATGCTGCCGCCCAGTGCACCCATGAATGCTGCCGCCCTGTGCACCAATGAATGCTGCCGCCCTGTGCACCAATGAATGCTGCCGCCCAGTGCACCCATGAATGCTGCCGCCCTGTGCACCAATGAATGCTGCCGCCCTATGCACCCATGAATGCTGCCGCCCCGTGCACCCATGAATGTTGCTGCCCTGTGCACCCATGAATGCTGCTGTCCCTTGCACCCATGAATGCTGCCGCCCCTTGCACCCATGAATGCTGCCGCCCTGTGCACCAATGAATGCTGCCGCCCTGTGCACCAATGAATGCTGCCGCCCTGTGCACCAATGAATGCTGCCGCCCAGTGCACCCATGAATGCTGCCGCCCTGTGCACCAATGAATGCTGCCGCCCTATGCACCCATGAATGCTGCCGCCCCGTGCAGCCATGAATGCTGCCGCCCTATGCACCCATGAATGCTGCCGCCCCGTGCACCCATGAATGCTGCCGCCCCTTGCACCCATGAATTCGGCCGCCCTGTGCACCAATGAATGCTGCCGCCCTGTGCACCAATGAATGCTGCCGCCCTGTGCACCAATGAATGCTGCCGCCCAGTGCACCCATGAATGCTGCCGCCCTGTGCACCAATGAATGCTGCCGCCCAGTGCACCCATGAATGCTGCCGCCCTGTGCACCAATGAATGCTGCCGCCCTGTGCACCAATGAATGCTGCCGCCCAGTGCACCCATGAATGCTGCCGCCCTGTGCACCAATGAATGCTGCCGCCCTATGCACCCATGAATGCTGCCGCCCCGTGCACCCATGAATGTTGCTGCCCTGTGCACCCATGAATGCTGCTGTCCCTTGCACCCATGAATGCTGCCGCCCCTTGCACCCATGAATGCTGCCGCCCTGTGCACCAATGAATGCTGCCGCCCTGTGCACCAATGAATGCTGCCGCCCTGTGCACCAATGAATGCTGCCGCCCAGTGCACCCATGAATGCTGCCGCCCTGTGCACCAATGAATGCTGCCGCCCTATGCACCCATGAATGCTGCCGCCCCGTGCAGCCATGAATGCTGCCGCCCTATGCACCCATGAATGCTGCCGCCCCGTGCACCCATGAATGCTGCCGCCCCATGCACCCATGAATGCTGCCGCCCTGTGCACCCATGAATGCTGCCGCCCCGTGCACCCATGAATGCTGCAGCCCCCTGCACCCATGAATGCTGCCGCCCCGTGCACCCATGAATGCTGCCGCCCCTTGCACCCATGAATGCTGCCACCCTGTGCATCAATGAATGCTGCCGCCCTGTGCACCAATGAATGCTGCCGCCCCGTGCACCCATGAATGCTGAAGCCCCCTGCACCCATGAATGCTGCCGCCCCGTGCACCCATGAATGCTGCCGCCCCTTGCACCCATGAATGCTGCCACCCTGTGCATCAATGAATTCTGCCGCCCTGTGCACCAATGAATGCTGCCGCCCTGTGCACCAATGGATGCTGCCGCCCAGTGCACCCATGAATGCTGCCACCCTGTGCATCAATGAATGCTGCCGCCCTGTGCACCAATGAATGCTGCCGCCCTGTGCACCAATGAATGCTGCCGCACTGTGCACCAATGAATGCTGCCGCCCTGTGCACCCATGAATGCTGCTGCCCCGTGCACCCATGAATGCTGCCACCCCGTGCACTCATGAATGCTGCCACCCCGTGCACCCATGAATGCTGCCACCCCGTGCACCCATGAATGCTGCAGCCCCCTGCACCCATGAATGCTGCCGCCCCGTGCACCCATGAATGCTGCCGCCCTGTGCACCAATGAATGCTGCCGCCCAGTGCACACATGAATGCTGCCGCCCAGTGCACCCATGAATGCTGCCGCCCTGTGCACCCATGAATGCTGCCGCCCCGTGCACCCATGAATGCTGCCGCCCCATGCACCCATGAATGCTGCCGCCCCGTGCACCAATGAATGCTGCCGCCCCATGCACCCATGAATGCTGCCGCCCCGTGCACCCATGAATGCTGCTGCCCCTTGCACCCATGAATGCTGCCGCCCTGTGCATCAATGAATGCTGCCGCCCTGTGCATCAATGAATGCTGCCGCCTTGTGCACCAATGAATGCTGCCGCCCTGTGCACCCATGAATGCTGCCGCCCTGTGCACCCATGAATGCTGCCGCCCCGTGCACCCATGAATGCTGCCGCCCCGTGCACCCATGAATGCTGCCGCCCCGTGCACCCATGGATGTACGGTGTCTCGTTGACCCGAACTGGCGCATGATTTCTGACAGCAGGAACAAGTGTTGTGTTCTGTAGTTGATGACAAATAAAACACAATAATAAACTGTCAGCGGCTCGGCACAATGCGGCATCTTTCCGATACGACATATTAATCACCCGAATAACCGTGTACAGGGATGATTGGAGGCCTCTCCGGCTCTGCTGTAATCTGCCAGGAGGATGCAGGTGAAGAGATTGTCACGGTTCTTCAGATTACTCTGGGTCACTTAATGAAAAGCGACTGCAAAGAGTCAGCCGGTGGCTGCAAAAGTGAATTTCATATGGCGGATGTAACCAAATCTGTGAGGGCTAATTGTCTCTTATGTTAAGCAGCGTTAATGAAAGGAGGTAATGGAAGCAGACGTCGCCTCTGTTCCACAGTGAGAACACATCCGTAAGCAATTTATACTGCAAAATGGTATCTGCAGGTTTGATCCATTGAGAATGTCACAAAACCGCAAGTGTAAGACGCGCCATGGGTGAAAAAGACATGCCCGCGGCTCATTGATTTGGACCCTCTG
The DNA here is from genome assembly GCF_046119375.1 of Phyllobates terribilis. Taxonomy (NCBI): domain Eukaryota; kingdom Metazoa; phylum Chordata; class Amphibia; order Anura; family Dendrobatidae; genus Phyllobates; species Phyllobates terribilis. The sequence continues at coordinate 95,634,987 of NW_027362772.1, forward strand.
TTCCTCCGTACGGGCTCCTTGGCTCCATGGGCTTTGTGTCACCGGGAGCCAGCAGACTTGTCCAAAAGACACATTTGTTATTAGGTTGTTGTGTATTTTTTTTTATACCTCCCTTTTTGCTGGCGAACAGTGAGTCATTTTTCTCATCAATTTTCTATTGTGCTGAATAGGGGATATTTTTTATTATAATATTTTGCTACATTTAAAAAAAAAAAAACTTTATAAGTCTGGTCAACTTCTTCAAGCCACAAACAACTAAAAAAAGAATTGGTGACGGAACAGAGTAAGTGATACTTACAATACAATGTCAAACTTTAGCTAAAACTAAAAGATCCAACGAGACAGATCAGAGGTAAAAAAACAGAATACGTTTTGGCTGTAAATAAATGGCGGAATATTGTCTGTTATTAATTTCTTCATTCTCACCCAACGTGAAGTTGAATTCCTGTGAGGTGCCCCCCTGGGCGGTGGTGTACTCGGTGCCGGGCCGGTCGTTGCTAGGGGAGATGTCACAGTGGCGGTGACCTGGTCCGTAACCCAGGGCGGTAAATCCAAAGGGGAATATTATTTACAGGGGATTTATAGTTCGTATATACAGTTCGTGACGCCACCTGTGGTATGCGACTATGTGGAGCCGCCGCTGCGGAGCAAAACCTCTGGAGCTGATGTTAGTGCAGCAGAGTTGGTTCAGCTCTCCACAGGTAGAGCTTAGCTCCAGGGCTGTGCTGAGTTGTTATGTATGTTGCGGTGTAGTGCAAGAGGTGATGGCGCAGCAATAACTTCGCAGAGATAGTGGGATGCAGTCTTCAGGGTTTACTCACAGTTGATAAGTTCCTCAGGTTGCACTTTCCGGATTACGACCTCCCACGTCGCGCTGCGGTCACCAGGCAGGGGTTCAGCAAACTCCCAGGTGTTTCAAGAGTGCCTGACAGGACCCCGTTCTATATGACCTTCTCAGTCGTCTTCCTGTGCTGGCTCTCACCCTTCTTGCCCTGCGCCTCGCCAAACAATGTCCCAAGCTGGTATCCTCGGATCTTTCTGGGCAACCTGGAGTTCTCTGGATCCTATGTGGTTACTTTTTTGGCGACTTGAGTGCGGATGTGGCAACTGCACCCTGAAAGTACAGAAGCCTCCGGTTGCTAGTTGAACTTTGTAATTCTCACTGATTAGGGGCCGGTCCCCTCTGCGGCTCAATCCACCTCCTGGCAGATTCGGGCGTACGGGTGACCTCCAGCACTGCCCATACCCCTGGGATCCCTTCCATGCTCCTGGAGCCTTTCCTGCTCCTCTCTCTCTCCAGTCTTGGGCCTCTCTGGCCAGGCCCTCCAACAGAGCTCCTGCTCCTCTCACTGTCCTCCTCTGACTGAACTCTCTTCTTCTCACTTGACTGACTAAACTCCCAAGATGGCTTCCCTCTTTATACTATTCCTGACAAGTGCTCCCCTGATTTACTTCCTCCACCCACACCCACTACATGGTTCCCCCCACTCCAGCCAGAGACAGGGCTCAGCAGGGAAGCGAGGCATCTTGCCCCTTCTGCTGGTCTGGAGTAGTGTAGTGTTGGATGCAGGTGTTAGGGTCCCGGGCAGTACTCTATCCTCACCTGAGCGTGAGATACCACACCTCTGGGTGAGGTCCAGTACCTCTGTGGCGACTGAACCCGCAGGGGCGCCACATACCCCCCTGGTAAAACACAGCACGTCCGCGGGCTGGAACAGAGCAAAACCAGGTTTTAGACATACAATTTTGAGAAAGCATTTACATAAAAGATCACCTTTATGGGAGGCACATTACTTGAACGTTGCAGGTTTCCTTTAGCATTTTACAACATATTATAAAACATTCTTCAAGAAGATAAAACATTTCTCATATCAAACATTTTCAATCAAATACAGTGAAATTTACAGCCGAATGTCCTTTTCACTGGTAAAGGTGCAATTTGAGCAACATGAGGGACCCGTCCGAAAACCCTCAACGTAGGCCCTGGGCGTGGCTGCAGGGCATAGGTGATCCAGGTGTTGGACCACGTCTTCAGCCACGCCAAATGGGTTTTTGTTTTAAGGTCAGTCTTGTTGTATAAAACCAATAAGGGGCACTTTAAGAAGTGCAACTATGTACAAGTACAAGTTTTTAGGGAGATCACCGTCCTCCACCTCAATGTCTTTATACCCTTACTGGGTTACTAAATAAACACACAATAAGTAAACAAACTGACTTAAATGCTGAAGTACCCTTCCGAGTAACTATGTACATCACTCAACTTTAACAGTTCAGCAGTGGTGCCCCCTCTTGGGGAACACCTGGTTCTTGCAGGCTGACCCAGCCGGATCATCAGCCTCTGATGGTGAGGGTACACTCTTCTGTTTCACCACCCTGTGTACACGGAGAGCATACCAACCCCATTCTCCCTTGTGCCGAGTGTAAGTGACTCGGTCACCGGGGTACAAATCTCGGTCGGGGTGTCCCTGTTGGAGATGGGACTCCACATCCCGCCGATTGACGAAGAAGTCCCGCGCCATGTGCGGCTCTCTTATAAATCCCCACCCGGCTTCTAAAGTCAAATTTCACCACGGTCCCCTCCGCACGTGGCTCAGGCGTGGTTGACTTTGCCTTGCAGGCCCGGGCCTTCTCCTCCACATTTTTCGCCTCCATCTTCTCCCAGCGCTCCCGTCGGATGCGCTGCTCTTTTTCCAGCTGCTGGAAGCTCCCTCCGACAGTGCTCCTTCCGTCGGGCAGCTTCCCTCCGTGTCTCCCAGGGAAAACCCATAAGGTCCCCCCCCCCACCCGGGTTATCCCACAGGAATGGATCTTCCTCTCCCTGGTGGGCAACTGGGAGCTCAGGAGCGGGCATGAACGGGAGGCTCCGGTCCTCCACCTCCGCGGACCAGTCCCAGGCCGCGCGCCCGTACACCCATTCGGGCATGGGAGCAGGTGGCTTTGTTGGGGGCCCAGAAGCAGGGTTTCATCAGCAGCGCCCGGGGTTGATGGTTCCGGGCCCCGGGGTTGATCTGGGGCGTGCGCGCCCGGGTACGGAAGTTCCGCAAGGGGGCCCAGGAGCAGGTCAGCGCCGTCATCGCCCGGGACAGGGAGACTCCTCTTACCTGCTCCCGCGGCCGCTCCTGTGCTGCACGCTGCCTCCTGGTTCTGATCAGGCTCCGCCGGGGCTGAGGCGCTGCCGGTAGAGCGCAGCACTGGCTGCTGCCTGGTTATCATCTTCCCCAGCACCTCCTCCTTCCATCCGGCGACGGCAGCCTGCTGAGCCTTCTGCACCCGCCGACCTAGTTCTTGCATTTCAGTGTGGAGGAACTCCGCATCCTCCAAGGACAACTTGTAGACCACCTCCTCCAGGGTGAGGGGTGTCTCTCGCCGCTGCAGGCCACAGGCTGGAGTTCCAGGCTCACCTCCCTCCATCTTGCCTGCCGGGTGCGGTCTGTCTGCACTGCTGAAGACTCCGCCCTGTCTCCAAGGTTTCCTCTCTCCTTTCTGGGGCAGTCCTATGACTGCTTGCTGTCGGGCCACACCCGGAGGCGGCTTCCCCAGACTGATGGACAGATCCAGGTATATGGCCACAGTTGCAGGGGGCGGATTGCGCTTTTGGCGCCATTCTGGGACCCGGCCCACGATGGGAGGTATCTTGTCGTCCTTGATAACGCACATAATGGCGCCCGTTCTTCTGGGGCGGGCGCCACATTCAGTATAGAACACAGTCTCTAGGCGCACAATACCCGGTGATGACGGGTGGGTTCATATCCTGTTCGTGACGCCAAAGATGACGGGGCCCCGGAGCCGTGGGGTACTCGGTGCCGGGCTGGTCGTTGCAAGGGAAGATGTCACAGTGGCGGTGACCCGGTCCGTAAACCAGGGCGGTCAATCCAAAGGGGAATATTATTTAAAGGGGATTTATAGTTTTTATATACAGTTCGTGACGCCACCTGTGGTATTCGGCTAAAGGGAGCCGCCGCTGCGGAGCAGGTCCTCTGTAGCTGGTGTGAATGCAGCAGAGTTGGTTCAGCTCTCCACAGGTAGAGCTTAGCTCCAGGGCTGTGCTGAGTTGTTATGGATGTTGCTGTGTAGTGCAGAGGGTGATGGCGCAGCAATAACTTCACAGAGACAGTGGGGTGCAGTCTTTAGAGTTTACTCACAGTTAATAAGTTCCTCAGGTTGCACTTTCCGGATTACGACCTCCCACGTCGCGCTGCGTTCACCAGGCAGGGGTTCAGCAAACTCCCAGGTATTTCAAGAGTGCCTGACAGGACCCCGTTCTATATGAACTTCTCAGCCGTCTTCCTGCGCCTCGCCAAACAATGTCCCAAGCCGGTATCCTCGGATCTTTCTGGGCAACCTGGAGTTCCCTGGATCCTATGTGGTTACTTTTTTGGCAACTTGAATGCGGATGTGGCAACTGCACCCTGAAAGTACAGAAGCCTCCGGTTTCCAGTTGAACTTTGTAATTCTCACTAGTTAGGGGCCGGTCCCCTCTGCGGCTCGATCCCTCCACCGCCTGGCAGATTCGGGCGTACGGGTGGCATCCAGCACTGCCCGTACCCCTGGGGTCCCTTCCACGTTCCCGGAGCCTTTCCTGCTCCTCTCTCTCTCCAGTCTTGGGCCTCTCTGGCTAGGCCCTCCTCCTCCTGAGCAGAGCTCCTGCAGAGCTCCTGCAGAGCTCCTGCTCCTCTCACTGTCCTCCTCTGACTGAACTGAACTCCCAAGATGGCTTCCCTCTTTATACTATTCCTAACAAGTGCTCCCCTGATCTTCTTCCTCTACCCACACCCATTACATGGTTCCCCCCACTCCAGCCAGGGACAGGGCTCAGCAGAGAAGCGACGCATCTTGCCCCTCCTGCCGGTCTGGAGTAGTGTAGTGTTGGGTGCAGGTGTTAGGGTCCTGAGCTGTACTCCTTTCTTACCTGAGAGTGGGATACCACACCTCTGGGTGAGATGCAGTACCTCTGTGGCGACTGAACCCGCAGAGGCGCCACACCTGCAACTTTCTTATGTTTGTTTTCTTTATTTTTTTTGCTTACCTGACGTCCCATCATGCACTGCTCGTTGATAAAAATATATATTTTTAACTAATATTATTTTACTTCAATGATGCAAATGGATTCCGACATTTTTTTAGGACACATGTGACCAAGATTTGCTCCAGTGCTGCAGGGACCCGACCACATAGTAAAGTGCTGGTAAATGGGTCTTTTGTAGTTAAAACTGATAATCTGGGAATTCCCTTTATATCCAGTGTGCAACGTTCTGCAGAAATTCTGATATCTCTTCTGGTTAAATGACTGTAGAAATCCTTTTGAGGCTGCAGCGATGTTATAATCTGCAGCCGTCTCCACCGCGCAGGAACCGGAGGAGAAACCATCTTTGCCTTTACAGATATAGAAATCCAGCATTATTCCCACTCCCAGTTCAAACCATTATGGAATCCAGAATTCACCATTGTAATCTTTCTCTCCCAGGTCTCGTCGTCTCCTGGATTAGTTTCAATGAATGAAAGTTGTTGCGAAGCCTTTTGTAATTTAATAATCTGCAGACCCTGAGCGATATCTGGGGTCCCCGGCCGGCACTCCGCCTGCGATTCGTTAATTCCCAGTTTGTTACATGCATTGTCCGGATTCATTTCTTATGTCCTGAACAAGGTGTTTCCCTGGACGAGTCGCCAGACGCATCTGTGTGATTGACAGTCCGGGATCTCCAGCCGTGACCGTCTGATATTTCTCCCCCATAACCCACCGCCGTACTGTCCCTTTAATTTCCATCTGTTCCCTGGTCTGTGACCTCCTGACTCTTATATTAATCATTTCCATTGATATTTCTCTCCAGACCAACAATGATAAAGGAAAAGCGGTCAGCAGTGAGAGGTCACCAGCAGAATAGTGAGTGCAGCTCTGGGGTATAATACAGGATGTAACTCAGGATCAGTAATGTAATGTATGTACACAGTGACTGCACCAGCAGAATAGTGAGTGCAGCTCTGGAGTATAATACAGGAGGTAACTCAGGATCAGTAATGTAATGTATGTACACAGTGACTGCACCAGCAGAATAGTGAGTGCAGCTCTGGAGTATAATACAGGAGGTAACTCAGGATCAGTAATGTAATGTATGTACACAGTGACTGCATCAGCAGAATAGTGAGTGCAGCTCTGGGGTATAATACAGGATGTAACTCAGGATCAGCAATGTAATGTAAGTACACAGTGACTGCACCAGCAGAATAGTGAGTGCAGCTCTGGAGTATAATACAGGAGGTAACTCAGGATCAGTAATGTAATGTATGTACACAGTGACTGCACCAGCAGAATAGTGAGTGCAGCTCTGGAGTATAATACAGGAGGTAACTCAGGATCAGTAATGTAATGTATGTACACAGTGACTGCACCAGCAGAATAGTGAGTGCAGCTCTGGAGTATAATACAGGAGGTAACTCAGGATCAGTAATGTAATGTAAGTACACAGTGACTGCACCAGCAGAATAGTGAGTGCAGCTCTGGAGTATAATACAGGAGGTAACTCAGGATCAGTAATGTAATGTATGTACACAGTGACTGCACCAGCAGAATAGTGAATGCAGCTCTGGAGTATAATACAGGATGTAACTCAGGATCAGTAATGTAATGTATGTACACAGTGACTGCACCAGCAGAATAGTGAATGCAGCTCTGGAGTATAATACAGGATGTAACTCAGGATCAGTAATGTAATGTATGTACACAGTGACTGCACCAGCAGAATAGTGAGTGCAGCTCTGGAGTATAATACAGGAGGTAACTCAGGATCAGTAATGTAATGTATGTACACAGTGACTGCACCAGCAGAATAGTGAGTGCAGCTCTGGAGTATAATACAGGAGGTAACTCAGGATCAGTAATGTAATGTATATACACAGTGACTGCACCAGCAGAATAGTGAGTGCAGCTCTGGAGTATAATACAGGAGGTAACTCAGGATCAGTAATGTAATGTATGTACACAGTGACTGCACCAGCAGAATAGTGAGTGCAGCTCTGGAGTATAATACAGGAGGTAACTCAGGATCAGTAATGTAATGTATGTACACAGTGACTGCACCAGTAGAATAGTGAGTGCAGCTCTGGAGTATAATACAGGAGGTAACTCAGGATCAGTAATGTAATGTATGTACACAGTGACTGCACCAGCAGAATAGTGAGTGCAGCTCTGGGGTATAATACAGGATGTAACTCAGGATCAGTAATGTAATGTATGTACACAGTTACTGCACCAGCAGAATAGTGAGTGCAGCTCTGGAGTATAATACAGGATGTAACTCAGGATCAGTAATGTAATGTATGTACACAGTGACTGCACCAGCAGAATAGTGAGTGCAGCTCTGGAGTATAATACAGGAGGTAACTCAGGATCAGTAATGTAATGTATGTACACAGTGACTGCACCAGCAGAATAGTGAGTGCAGCTCTGGAGTATAATACAGGATGTAACTCAGGATCAGCAATGTAATGTATGTACACAGTGACTCCACCAGCAGAATAGTGAGTGCAGCTCTGGAGTATAATACAGGATGTAACTCAGGATCAGTAATGTAATGTATGTACACAGTGACTGCACCAGCAGAATAGTGAGTGCAGCTCTGGAGTATAATACAGGATGTAACTCAGGATCAGCAATGTAATGTATGTACACAGTGACTCCACCAGCAGAATAGTGAGTGCAGCTCTGGAGTATAATACAGGAGGTAACTCAGGATCAGTAATGTAATGTATGTACACAGTGACTGCACCAGCAGAATAGTGAGTGCAGCTCTGGAGTATAATACAGGATGTAACTCAGGATCAGCAATGTAATGTATGTACACAGTGACTTCACCAGCAGAATAGTGAGTGCAGCTCTGGAGTATAATACAGGATGTAACTCAGGATCAGCAATGTAATGTATGTACACAGTGACTGCACCAGCAGAATAGTGAGTGCAGCTCTGGAGTATAATACAGGATGTAACTCAGGATCAGCAATGTAATGTATGTACATAGTGACTGCACCAGCAGAATAGTGAGCGCAGCTCTGGAGTATAATACAGGATGTAACTCAGGATCAGCAATGTAATGTAAGTACACAGTGACTGCACCAGCAGAATAGTGAGTGCAGCTCTGGAGTATAATACAGGAGGTAACTCAGGATCAGTAATGTAATGTATGTACACAGTGACTGCACCAGCAGAATAGTGAGTGCAGCTCTGGAGTATAATACAGGAGGTAACTCAGGATCAGTAATGTAATGTATGTACACAGTGACTGCACCAGCAGAATAGTGAGTGCAGCTCTGGAGGATAATACAGGATGTAACTCAGGATCAGTAATGTAATGTATGTACACAGTGACTGCACCAGCAGAATAGTGAGTGCAGCTCTGGAGTATAATAAAGGATGTAACTCAGGATCAGTAATGTAATGTATGTACACAGTGACTGCACCAGCAGAATAGTGAATGCAGCTCTGGAGTATAATACAGGATGTAACTCAGGATCAGTAATGTAATGTATGTACACAGTGACTGCACCAGCAGAATAGTGAATGCAGCTCTGGAGTATAATACAGGATGTAACTCAGGATCAGTAATGTAATGTATGTACACAGTGACTGCACCAGCAGAATAGTGAGTGCAGCTCTGGAGTATAATACAGGAGGTAACTCAGGATCAGTAATGTAATGTATGTACACAGTGACTGCACCAGCAGAATAGTGAGTGCAGCTCTGGAGTATAATACAGGAGGTAACTCAGGATCAGTAATGTAATGTATGTACACAGTGACTGCACCAGTAGAATAGTGAGTGCAGCTCTGGGGTATAATACAGGATGTAACTCAGGATCAGTAATGTAATGTATGTACACAGTTACTGCACCAGCAGAATAGTGAGTGCAGCTCTGGGGTATAATACAGGAGGTAACTCAGGATCAGTAATGTAATGTATGTACACAGTGACTGCACCAGCAGAATAGTGAGTGCAGCTCTGGAGTATAATACAGGATGTAACTCAGGATCAGCAATGTAATGTATGTACACAGTGACTCCACCAGCAGAATAGTGAGTGCAGCTCTGGAGTATAATACAGGATGTAACTCAGGATCAGTAATGTAATGTATGTACACAGTGACTGCACCAGCAGAATAGTGAGTGCAGCTCTGGAGTATAATACAGGATGTAACTCAGGATCAGTAATGTAATGTATGTACACAGTGACTGCACCAGCAGAATAGTGAGTGCAGCTCTGGAGTATAATACAGGATGTAACTCAGGATCAGTAATGTAATGTATGTACACAGTGACTGCACCAGCAGAATAGTGAATGCAGCTCTGGAGTATAATACAGGATGTAACTCAGGATCAGTAATGTAATGTATGTACACAGTGACTGCACCAGCAGAATAGTGAGTGCAGCTCTGGAGTATAATACAGAATGTAACTCAGGATCAGTAATGTAATGTATGTACACAGTGACTGCACCAGCAGAATAGTGAGTGCAGCTCTGGAGTATAATACAGGATGTAACTCAGGATCAGTAATGTAATGTATGTACACAGTGACTGCACCAGCAGAATAGTGAGTGCAGCTCTGGAGTATAATACAGGAGGTAACTCAGGATCAGTAATGTAATGTATGTACACAGTGACTGCACCAGCAGAATAGTGAGTGCAGCTCTGGAGTATAATACAGGATGTAACTCAGGATCAGCAATGTAATGTATGTACACAGTGACTCCACCAGCAGAATAGTGAGTGCAGCTCTGGAGTATAATACAGGATGTAACTCAGGATCAGCAATGTAATGTAAGTACACACTGACTGCACCAGCAGAATAGTGAGTGCAGCTCTGGAGTATAATACAGGAGGTAACTCAGGATCAGTAATGTAATGTATGTACACAGTGACTGCACCAGCAGAATAGTGAGTGCAGCTCTGGAGTATAATACAGGAAGTAACTCAGGATCAGTAATGTAATGTATGTACACAGTGACTGCATCAGCAGAATAGTGAGTGCAGCTCTAGAGTATAATACAGGAAGTAACTCAGGATCAGTAATGTAATGTATGTACACAGTGACTGCACCAGCAGAATAGTGAGTGCAGCTCTGGAGTATAATACAGGAAGTAACTCAGGATCAGTAATGTAATGTATGTACACAGTGACTGCGCCAGCAGAATAGTGAGTGCAGCTCTGGAGTATAATACAGGATGTAACTCAGGATCAGTAATGTAATGTATGTACACAGTGACTGCACCAGCAGAATAGTGAGTGCAGCTCTGGAGTATAATACAGGAAGTAACTCAGGATCAGTAATGTAATGTAAGTACACAGTGACTGCACCAGCAGAATAGTGAGTGCAGCTCTGGAGTATAATACAGGAAGTAACTCAGGATCAGTAATGTAATGTATGTACACAGTGACTGCACCAGCAGAATAGTGAGTGCAGCTCTGGAGTATAATACAGGATGTAACTCAGGATCAGTAATGTAATGTATGTACACAGTGACTGCACCAGCAGAATAGTGAGTGCAGCTCTGGAGTATAATACAGGATGTAACTCAGGATCAGTAATGTAATGTATGTACACAGTGACTGCAGCAGCAGAATAGTGAGTGCAGCTCTGGAGTATAATACAGGATGTAACTCAGGATCAGTAATGTAATGTATGTACACAGTGACTGCACCAGCAGAATAGTGAGTGCAGCTCTGGAGTATAATACAGGAGGTAACTCAGGATCAGTAATGTAATGTATGTACACAGTGACTGCACCAGCAGAATAGTGAGTGCAGCTCTGGAGTATAATACAGGATGTAACTCAGGATCAGCAATGTAATGTATGTACACAGTGACTCCACCAGCAGAATAGTGAGTGCAGCTCTGGAGTATAATACAGGATGTAACTCAGGATCAGCAATGTAATGTAAGTACACACTGACTGCACCAGCAGAATAGTGAGTGCAGCTCTGGAGTATAATACAGGAGGTAACTCAGGATCAGTAATGTAATGTATGTACACAGTGACTGCACCAGCAGAATAGTGAGTGCAGCTCTGGAGTATAATACAGGAAGTAACTCAGGATCAGTAATGTAATGTATGTACACAGTGACTGCATCAGCAGAATAGTGAGTGCAGCTCTAGAGTATAATACAGGAAGTAACTCAGGATCAGTAATGTAATGTATGTACACAGTGACTGCACCAGCAGAATAGTGAGTGCAGCTCTGGAGTATAATACAGGAAGTAACTCAGGATCAGTAATGTAATGTATGTACACAGTGACTGCGCCAGCAGAATAGTGAGTGCAGCTCTGGAGTATAATACAGGATGTAACTCAGGATCAGTAATGTAATGTATGTACACAGTGACTGCACCAGCAGAATAGTGAGTGCAGCTCTGGAGTATAATACAGGAAGTAACTCAGGATCAGTAATGTAATGTAAGTACACAGTGACTGCACCAGCAGAATAGTGAGTGCAGCTCTGGAGTATAATACAGGAAGTAACTCAGGATCAGTAATGTAATGTATGTACACAGTGACTGCACCAGCAGAATAGTGAGTGCAGCTCTGGAGTATAATACAGGATGTAACTCAGGATCAGTAATGTAATGTATGTACACAGTGACTGCACCAGCAGAATAGTGAGTGCAGCTCTGGAGTATAATACAGGATGTAACTCAGGATCAGTAATGTAATGTATGTACACAGTGACTGCAGCAGCAGAATAGTGAGTGCAGCTCTGGAGTATAATACAGGAGGTAACTCAGGATCAGTAATGTAATGTATGTACACAGTGATTGCACCAGCAGAATAGTGAGTGCAGCTCTGGAGTATAATACAGGATGTAACTCAGGCTCAGTAATGTAATGTATGTACACAGTGACTGCACCAGCAGAATAGTGAGTGCAGCTCTGGGGTATAATACAGGATGTAACTCAGGATCAGTAATGTAATGTATGTACACAGTGACTGCACCAGCAGAATAGTGAGTGCAGCTCTGGGGTATAATACAGGATGTAACTCAGGATCAGTAATGTAATGTATGTACACGGTGACTGCACCAGCAGAATAGTGAGTGCAGCTCTGGAGTATAATACAGGATGCAACTCAGGATCACTAATGTAATATATGTACACAGTGACTGCACAAGCAGAATAGTGAGTGCAGCTCTGGAGTATAATACAGGATGTAACTCAGGATCAGTAATGTAATGTATGTACACAGTGACTGCACCAGCAGAATAGTGAGTGCAGCTCTGGAGTATAATACAGGATGCAACTCAGGATCAGTAATGTAATGTATGTACACAGTGACTCCACCAGCAGAATAGTGAGTGCAGCTCTGGAGTATAATACAGGAGGTAACTCAGGATCAGTAATGTAATGTATGTACACGGTGACTGCACCAGCAGAATAGTGAGAGCAGCTCTGGAGTATAATACAGGATGCAACTCAGGATCACTAATGTAATGTATGTACACAGTGACTGCACCAGCAGAATAGTGAGTGCAGCTCTGGAGTATAATACAGGATGCAACTCAGGATCAGTAATGTAATGTATGTACACAGTGACTCCACCAGCAGAATAGTGAGTGCAGCTCTGGAGTATAATACAGGAGGTAACTCAGGATCAGTAATGTAATGTATGTACACAGTGACTGCACCAGCAGAATAGTGACTGCAGCTCTGGAGTATAATACAGGATGTAACTCAGGATCAGTAATGTAATGTATGTACACGGTGACTGCACCAGCAGAATAGTGAGTGCAGCTCTGGAGTATAATACAGGAGGTAACTCAGGATCAGTAATGTAATGTATGTACACGGTGACTGCACCAGCAGAATAGTGAGTGCAGCTCTGGAGTATAATACAGGATGCAACTCAGGATCAGTAATGTATGTACACAGTGACTCCACCAGCAGAATAGTGAGTGCAGCTCTGGAGTATAATACAGGAGGTAACTCAGGATCAGTAATGTAATGTATGTACACAGTGACTGCACCAGCAGAATAGTGAGTGCAGCTCTGGAGTATAATACAGGAAGTAACTCAGGATCAGTAATGTAATGTATGTACACAGTGACTGCATCAGCAGAATAGTGAGTGCAGCTCTGGAGTATAATACAGGAAGTAACTCAGGATCAGTAATGTAATGTATGTACACAGTGACTGCACCAGCAGAATAGTGAGTGCAGCTCTGGAGTATAATACAGTAGGTAACTCAGGATCAGTAATGTAATGTATGTACACAGTGATTGCACCAGCAGAATAGTGAGTGCAGCTCTGGAGTATAATACAGGATGTAACTCAGGCTCAGTAATGTAATGTATGTACACAGTGACTGCACCAGCAGAATAGTGAGTGCAGCTCTGGGGTATAATACAGGATGTAACTCAGGATCAGTAATGTAATGTATGTACACAGTGACTGCACCAGCAGAATAGTGAGTGCAGCTCTGGAGTATAATACAGGAGGTAACTCAGGATCAGTAATGTAATGTATGTACACGGTGACTGCACCAGCAGAATAGTGAGTGCAGCTCTGGAGTATAATACAGGATGCAACTCAGGATCACTAATGTAATATATGTACACAGTGACTGCACAAGCAGAATAGTGAGTGCAGCTCTGGAGTATAATACAGGATGTAACTCAGGATCAGTAATGTAATGTATGTACACAGTGACTGCACCAGCAGAATAGTGAGTGCAGCTCTGGAGTATAATACAGGATGCAACTCAGGATCAGTAATGTAATGTATGTACACAGTGACTCCACCAGCAGAATAGTGAGTGCAGCTCTGGAGTATAATACAGGAGGTAACTCAGGATCAGTAATGTAATGTATGTACACGGTGACTGCACCAGCAGAATAGTGAGAGCAGCTCTGGAGTATAATACAGGATGCAACTCAGGATCACTAATGTAATGTATGTACACAGTGACTGCACCAGCAGAATAGTGAGTGCAGCTCTGGAGTATAATACAGGATGCAACTCAGGATCAGTAATGTAATGTATGTACACAGTGACTCCACCAGCAGAATGGTGAGTGCAGCTCTGGAGTATAATACAGGAGGTAACTCAGGATCAGTAATGTAATGTATGTACACAGTGACTGCACCAGCAGAATAGTGAGTGCAGCTCTGGAGTATAATACAGGAGGTAACTCAGGATCAGTAATGTAATGTATGTACACGGTGACTGCACCAGCAGAATAGTGAGTGCAGCTCTGGAGTATAATACAGGAGGTAACTCAGGATCAGTAATGTAATGTATGTACACAGTGACTCCACCAGCAGAATAGTGAGTGCAGCTCTGGAGTATAATACAGGAGGTAACTCAGGATCAGTAATGTAATGTATGTACACAGTGACTGCACCAGCAGAATAGTGAGTGCAGCTCTGGAGTATAATACAGGAAGTAACTCAGGATCAGTAATGTAATGTATGTACACGGTGACTGCACCAGCAGAATAGTGAGTGCAGCTCTGGAGTATAATACAGGAGGTAACTCAGGATCAGTAATGTAATGTATGTACACGGTGACTGCACCAGCAGAATAGTGAGTGCAGCTCTGGAGTATAATACAGGATGCAACTCAGGATCAGTAATGTATGTACACAGTGACTCCACCAGCAGAATAGTGAGTGCAGCTCTGGAGTATAATACAGGAGGTAACTCAGGATCAGTAATGTAATGTATGTACACAGTGACTGCACCAGCAGAATAGTGAGTGCAGCTCTGGAGTATAATACAGGAAGTAACTCAGGATCAGTAATGTAATGTATGTACACAGTGACTGCATCAGCAGAATAGTGAGTGCAGCTCTGGAGTATAATACAGGAAGTAACTCAGGATCAGTAATGTAATGTATGTACACAGTGACTGCACCAGCAGAATAGTGAGTGCAGCTCTGGAGTATAATACAGGAAGTAACTCAGGATCAGTAATGTAATGTATGTAAACAGTGACTGCGCCAGCAGAATAGTGAGTGCAGCTCTGGAGTATAATACAGGATGTAACTCAGGATCAGTAATGTAATGTATGTACACAGTGACTGCACCAGCAGAATAGTGAGTGCAGCTCTGGAGTATAATACAGGAAGTAACTCAGGATCAGTAATGTATGTACACAGTGACTGCACCAGCAGAATAGTGAGTGCAGCTCTGGAGTATAATACAGGATGTAACTCAGGATCAGTAATGTAATGTAAGTACACAGTGACTGCACCAGCAGAATAGTGAGTGCAGCTCTGGAGTATAATACAGGAAGTAACTCAGGATCAGTAATGTATGTACACAGTGACTGCACCAGCAGAATAGTGAGTGCAGCTCTGGAGTATAATACAGGAGGTAACTCAGGATCAGTAATGTAATGTATGTACACAGTGACTGCACCAGCAGAATAGTGAGTGCAGCTCTGGGGTATAATACAGGATGTAACTCCGGATCAGTAATGTAATGTATGTACACAGTGACTGCACCAGCAGAATAGTGAGTGCAGCTCTGGAGTATAATACAGGATGTAACTCAGGATCAGTAATGTAATGTATGTACACAGTGACTGCAGCAGCAGAATAGTGAGTGCAGCTGTGGAGTATAATACAGGAGGTAACTCAGGATCAGTAATGTAATGTATGTACACAGTGATTGCACCAGCAGAATAGTGAGTGCAGCTCTGGAGTATAATACAGGATGTAACTCAGGCTCAGTAATGTAATGTATGTACACAGTGACTGCACCAGCAGAATAGTGAGTGCAGCTCTGGGGTATAATACAGGATGTAACTCAGGATCAGTAATGTAATGTATGTACACAGTGACTGCACCAGCAGAATAGTGAGTGCAGCTCTGGAGTATAATACAGGAGGTAACTCAGGATCAGTAATGTAATGTATGTACACGGTGACTGCACCAGCAGAATAGTGAGTGCAGCTCTGGAGTATAATACAGGATGCAACTCAGGATCACTAATGTAATATATGTACACAGTGACTGCACAAGCAGAATAGTGAGTGCAGCTCTGGAGTATAATACAGGATGTAACTCAGGATCAGTAATGTAATGTATGTGCACAGTGACTGCACCAGCAGAATAGTGAGTGCAGCTCTGGAGTATAATACAGGATGCAACTCAGGATCAGTAATGTAATGTATGTACACAGTGACTCCACCAGCAGAATAGTGAGTGCAGCTCTGGAGTATAATACAGGAGGTAACTCAGGATCAGTAATGTAATGTATGTACACGGTGACTGCACCAGCAGAATAGTGAGTGCAGCTCTGGAGTATAATACAGGATGTAACTCAGGATCAGTAATGTAATGTATGTACACAGTGACTGCACCAGCAGAATAGTGAGTGCAGCTCTGGAGTATAATACAGGAGGTAACTCAGGATCAGTAATGTAATGTATGTACACAGTGACTACACCAGCAGAATAGTGAGTGCAGCTCTGGAGTATAATACAGTAGGTAACTCAGGATCAGTAATGTAATGTATGTACACAGTGACTGCACCAGCAGAATAGTGAGTGCAGCTCTGGAGTATAATATAGGATGTAACTCAGTATCAGTAATGTAATGTATGTACACAGTGACTCCACCAGCAGAATAGTGAGTGCAGCTCTGGAGTATAATACAGGAGGTAACTCAGGATCAGTAATGTATGTACACAGTGACTGCACCAGCAGAATAGTGAGTGCAGCTCTGGAGTATAATACAGGATGTAACTCAGGATCAGTAATGTAATGTATGTACACAGTGACTGCACCAGCAGAATAGTGAGTGCAGCTCTGGAGTATAATACAGGATGTAACTCAGGATCAGTAATGTAATGTATGTACACAGTGACTGCACCAGCAGAATAGTGAGTGCAGCTCTGGAGTATAATACAGGAGGTAACTCAGGATCAGTAATGTAATGTATGTACACAGTGACTACACCAGCAGAATAGTGAGTGCAGCTCTGGAGTATAATACAGTAGGTAACTCAGGATCAGTAATGTAATGTATGTACACAGTGACTGCACCAGCAGAATAGTGAGTGCAGCTCTGGAGTATAATACAGGATGTAACTCAGGATCAGTAATGTAATGTATGTACACAGTGACTCCACCAGCAGAATAGTGAGTGCAGCTCTGGAGTATAATACAGGAGGTAACTCAGGATCAGTAATGTAATGTATGTACACAGTGACTGCACCTGCAGAATAGTGAGTGCAGCTCTGGAGTATAATACAGGATGTAACTCAGGATCAGTAATGTAATGTATGTACACAGTGACTGCACCTGCAGAATAGTGAGTGCAGCTCTGGAGTATAATACAGGAGGTAACTCAGGATCAGTAATGTAATGTATGTACACGGTGACTGCACCAGCAGAATAGTGAGTGCAGCTCTGGAGTATAATACAGGATGCAACTCAGGATCACTAATGTAATATATGTACACAGTGACTGCACAAGCAGAATAGTGAGTGCAGCTCTGGAGTATAATACAGGATGTAACTCAGGATCAGTAATGTAATGTATGTACACAGTGACTGCACCAGCAGAATAGTGAGTGCAGCTCTGGAGTATAATACAGGATGTAACTCAGGATCAGTAATGTAATGTATGTACACAGTGACTGCACCAGCAGAATAGTGAGTGCAGCTCTGGAGTATAATACAGGAGGTAACTCAGGATCAGTAATGTAATGTATGTACACAGTGACTGCACCAGCATAATAGTGAGTGCAGCTCTGGAGTATAATACAGGATGCAACTCAGGATCACTAATGTAATATATATACACAGTGACTGCACCAGCAGAATAGTGAGTGCAGCTCTGGAGTATAATACAGGATGTAACTCAGGATCAGTAATGTAATGTATGTACACAGTGACTGCACCAGCAGAATAGTGAGTGCAGCTCTGGAGTATAATACAGGATGTAACTCAGGATCAGTAATGTAATGTATGTACACAGTGACTGCACCAGCAGAATAGTGAGTGCAGCTCTGGAGTATAATACAGGAGGTAACTCAGGATCAGTAATGTAATGTATGTACACAGTGACTGCACCAGCAGAATAGTGAGTGCAGCTCTGGAGTATAATACAGGATGTAACTCAGGATCAGTAATGTAATGTATGTACACAGTGACTGCACCAGCAGAATAGTAAGTGCAGCTCTGGAGTATAATACAGGATGTAACTCAGGATCAGTAATGTAATGTATGTACACAGTGACTGCACCAGCAGAATAGTGAGTGCAGCTCTGGAGTATAATACAGGAGGTAACTCAGGGTCAGTAATGTAATGTATGTACACAGTGACTGCACCAGCAGAATAGTGAGCGCAGCTCTGGAGTATAATACAGGATGTAACTCAGGATCAGTAATGTAATGTATGTACACAGTGACTGCACCAGCAGAATAGTGAGTGCAGCTCTGGAGGATAATACAGGAGGTAACTCAGGATCAGTAATGTTATGTATGTACACAGTGACTGCACCAGCAGAATAGTGAGTGCAGCTCTGGAGTATAATACAGGATGTAACTCAGGATCATTAATGTAATGTATGTACACAGTGACTGCACCAGCAGAATAGTGAGTGCAGCTCTTGAGTATAATACAGGATGTAACTCAGGATCAGTAATGTAATGTATGTACACAGTGACTGCACCAGCAGAATAGTGAGTGCAGCTTTGGAGTATAATACAGGATGTAACTCAGGATCAGTAATGTAATGTATGTACACAGTGACTGCACCAGCAGAATAGTGAGTGCAGCTCTGGAGTATAATACAGGATGTAACTCAGGATCAGTCATGTAATGTATATACACAGTGACTGCACCAGCAGAATAGTGAGTGCAGCTCTGGAGTATAATACAGGATGCAACTCAGGATCAGTAATGTATGTACACAGTGACTGCACCAGCAGAATAGTGAGTGCAGCTCTGGAGTATAATACAGGATGCAACTCAGGATCACTAATGTAATATATGTACACAGTGACTGCACCAGCAGAATAGTGAGTGCAGCTCTGGGGTATAATACAGGATGTAACTCAAGGTTAGTAATGTAATGTATGTACACAGTTACTGCACCAGCAGAATAGTGAGTGCAGCTCTGGAGTATAATACAGGATGTAACTCAGGATCAGTAATGTAATGTATGTACACAGTGACTGCACCAGCAGAATAGTGAGTGCAGCTCTGGAGTATAATACAGGAGGTAACTCAGGGTCAGTAATGTAATGTATGTACACAGTGACTGCACCAGCAGAATAGTGAGTGCAGCTCTGGAGTATAATACAGGATGTAACGCAGGATCAGTAATGTAATCTATGTACACAGTGACTGCACCAGCAGAATAGTGAGTGCAGCTCTGGAGTATAATACAGGATGTAACTCAGGATCAGTAATGTAATCTATGTACACAGTGACTGCACCAGCAGAATAGTGAGTGCAGCTCTGGAGTATAATACAGGATGTAACTCAGGATCAGTAATGTAATCTATGTACACAGTGACTGCACCAGCAGAATAGTGAGTGCAGCTCTGGAGTATAATACAGGATGTAACTCAGGATCAGTAATGTAATGTATATACACAGTAAGTGCAGCAGCAGAATAGTGAGTGCAGCTCTGGAGGATAATACAGGATGTAACTCAGGATCAGTAATGTAATATATGTACACAGTGACTGCACCAGCAGAATAGTGAGTGCAGCTCTGGAGTATAATACAGGAGGTAACTCAGGATCAGTAATGTAATGTATGTACACAGTGACTGCACCAGCAGAATAGTGAGTGCAGCTCTGGAGTATAATACAGGAGGTAACTCAGGATCAGTAATGTAATGTATGTACACAGTGACTGCACCAGTAGAATAGTGAGTGCAGCTCTGGAGTATAATACAGGATGTAACTCAGGATCAGTAATGTAATGTATGTACACAGTGACTGCACCAGCAGAATAGTGAGTGCAGCTCTGGAGTATAATACAGGAGGTAACTCAGGATCAGTAATGTAATATATGTACACAGTGACTGCACCAGCAGAATAGTGAGTGCAGCTCTGGAGTATAATACAGGAGGTAACTCAGGATCAGTAATGTAATGTATGTACACAGTGACTGCACCAGCAGAATAGTGAGTGCAGCTCTGGAGTATAATACAGGAGGTAACTCAGGATCAGTAATGTAATGTCTGTACACAGTGACTGCACCAGCAGAATAGTAAGTGCAGCTCTGGGGTATAATACAGGATGTAACTCAGGATCAGTAATGTAATGTATGTACACAGTTACTGCACCAGCAGAATAGTGAGTGCAGCTCTGGGGTATAATACAGGAGGTAACTCAGGATCAGTAATGTAATGTATGTACACAGTGACTGCACCAGCAGAATAGTGAGTGCAGCTCTGGAGTATAATACAGGATGTAACTCAGGATCAGCAATGTAATGTATGTACACAGTGACTCCACCAGCAGAATAGTGAGTGCAGCTCTGGAGTATAATACAGGATGTAACTCAGGATCATCAATGTAATGTAAGTACACAGTGACTGCACCAGCAGAATAGTGAGTGCAGCTCTGGAGTATAATACAGGAGGTAACTCAGGATCAGTAATGTAATGTATGTACACAGTGACTGCACCAGCAGAATAGTGAGTGCAGCTCTGGAGTATAATACAGGATGTAACTCAGGATCAGTAATGTAATGTATGTACACAGTGACTGCACCAGCAGAATAGTGAATGCAGCTCTGGAGTATAATACAGGATGTAACTCAGGATCAGCAATGTAATGTAAGTACACAGTGACTGCACCAGCAGAATAGTGAGTGCAGCTCTGGCGTATAATACAGGATGTAACTCAGGATCAGTAATGTAATGTATGTACACAGTGACTGCACCAGCAGAATAGTGAATGCAGCTCTGAAGTATAATACAGGATGTAACTCAGGATCAGTAATGTAATGTATGTACACAGTGACTGCACCAGCAGAATAGTGAGTGCAGCTCTGGAGTATAATACAGGATGTAACTCAGGATCAGTAATGTAATGTATGTACACAGTGACTGCACCAGCAGAATAGTGAATGCAGCTCTGAAGTATAATACAGGATGTAACTCAGGATCAGTAATGTAATGTATGTACACAGTGACTGCACCAGCAGAATAGTGAGTGCAGCTCTGGAGTATAATACAGGATGTAACTCAGGATCAGTAATGTAATGTATGTACACAGTGACTGCACCAGCAGAATAGTGAGTGCAGCTCTGGAGTATAATACAGGAAGTAACTCAGGATCAGTAATGTAATGTATGTACACAGTGACTGCACCAGCAGAATAGTGAATGCAGCTCTGAAGTATAATACAGGATGTAACCCAGGATCAGTAATGTAATGTATGTACACGGTGACTGCACCAGCAGAATAGTGAGTGCAGCTCTGGAGTATAATACAGGAAGTAACTCAGGATCAGTAATGTAATGTAAGTACACACTGACTGCACCAGCAGAATAGTGAGTGCAGCTCTGGAGTATAATACAGGAGGTAACTCAGGATCAGTAATGTAATGTATGTACACAGTGACTGCACCAGCAGAATAGTGAGTGCAGCTCTGGAGTATAATACAGGAAGTAACTCAGGATCAGTAATGTAATGTATGTACACAGTGACTGCATCAGCAGAATAGTGAGTGCAGCTCTGGAGTATAATACAGGAAGTAACTCAGGATCAGTAATGTAATGTAAGTACACAGTGACTGCACCAGCAGAATAGTGAGTGCAGCTCTGGAGTATAATACAGGAAGTAACTCAGGATCAGTAATGTATGTACACAGTGACTGCACCAGCAGAATAGTGAGTGCAGCTCTGGAGTATAATACAGGATGTAACTCAGGATCAGTAATGTAATGTATGTACACAGTGACTGCACCAGCAGAATAGTGAGTGCAGCTCTGGAGTATAATACAGGATGTAACTCAGGATCAGTAATGTAATGTATGTACACAGTGACTGCAGCAGCAGAATAGTGAGTGCAGCTCTGGAGTATAATACAGGAGGTAACTCAGGATCAGTAATGTAATGTATGTACACAGTGATTGCACCAGCAGAATAGTGAGTGCAGCTCTGGAGTATAATACAGGATGTAACTCAGGCTCAGTAATGTAATGTATGTACACAGTGACTGCACCAGCAGAATAGTGAGTGCAGCTCTGGGGTATAATACAGGATGTAACTCAGGATCAGTAATGTAATGTATGTACACAGTGACTGCACCAGCAGAATAGTGAGTGCAGCTCTGGAGTATAATACAGGAGGTAACTCAGGATCAGTAATGTAATGTATGTACACGGTGACTGCACCAGCAGAATAGTGAGTGCAGCTCTGGAGTATAATACAGGATGTAACTCAGGATCAGTAATGTAATGTATGTACACAGTGACTGCACCAGCAGAATAGTGAGTGCAGCTCTGGAGTATAATACAGAATGTAACTCAGGATCAGTAATGTAATGTATGTACACAGTGACTGCAGCAGCAGAATAGTGAGTGCAGCTCTGGAGTATAATACAGGAGGTAACTCAGGATCAGTAATGTAATGTATGTACACAGTGACTGCACCAGCAGAATAGTGAGTGCAGCTCTGGAGTATAATACAGGAGGTAACTCAGGATCAGTAATGTAAAGTATGTACACAGTGACTGCACCAGCAGAATAGTGAGTGCAGCTCTGGAGTATAATAGAGGATGTAACTCAGGATCACTAATGTAATATATGTACACAGTGACTGCACCAGCAGAATAGTGAGTGCAGCTCTGGAGTATAATACAGGAGGTAACTCAGGATCAGTAATGTAATGTATGTACACAGTGACTGTACCAGCAGAATAGTGAGTGCAGCTCTGGAGTATAATACAGGATGTAACTCAGGATCAGTAATGTAATGTATGTACACAGTGACTGCACCAGCAGAATAGTGAGTGCAGCTCTGGAGTATAATACAGGATGTAACTCAGGATCAGTAATGTAATGTATGTACACAGTGACTGCACCAGCAGAATAGTGAGTGCAGCTCTGGAGTATAATACAGGAGGTAACTGAGGATAAGTAATGTAATGTATGTACACAGTGACTACACCAGCAGAATAGTGAGTGCAGCTCTGGAGTATAATACAGTAGGTAACTCAGGATCAGTAATGTAATGTATGTACACAGTGACTGCACCAGCAGAATAGTGAGTGCAGCTCTGGGGTATAATACAGGAGGTAACTCAGGATCAGCAATGTAATGTATGTACACAGTGACTGCACCAGCAGAATAGTGAGTGCAGCTCTGGAGTATAATACAGGAGGTAACTCAGGATCAGTAATGTAATGTATGTACACAGTGACTGCACCAGCAGAATAGTGAGTGCAGCTCTGGAGTATAATACAGGAGGTAACTCAGGATCAGTAATGTAATGTATGTACACAGTGACTACACCAGCAGAATAGTGAGTGCAGCTCTGGAGTATAATACAGTAGGTACCTCAGGATCAGTAATGTAATGTATGTACACAGTGACTGCACCAGCAGAATAGTGAGTGCTGCTCTGGAGTATAATACAGGAGGTAACTCAGGATCAGTAATGCAATGTATGTACACAGTGACTGCACCAGCAGAATAGTGAGTGCATCTCTGGAGTATAATACAGGAGGTAACTCAGGATCAGTAATGTAATGTATGTACACAGTGACTCCACCAGCAGAATAGTGAGTGCAGCTCTGGAGTATAATACAGGAGGTAACTCAGGATCAGTAATGTAATGTATGTACACAGTGACTGCACCTGCAGAATAGTGAGTGCAGCTCTGGAGTATAATACAGGATGTAACTCAGGATCAGTAATGTAATGTATGTACACAGTGACTGCACCTGCAGAATAGTGAGTGCAGCTCTGGAGTATAATACAGGAGGTAACTAAGGATCAGTAATGTAATGTATGTACACGGTGACTGCACCAGCAGAATAGTGAGTGCAGCTCTGGAGTATAATACAGGATGCAACTCAGGATCACTAATGTAATATATGTACACAGTGACTGCACAAGCAGAATAGTGAGTGCAGCTCTGGAGTATAATACAGGATGTAACTCAGGATCAGTAATGTAATGTATGTACACAGTGACTGCACCAGCAGAATAGTGAGTGCAGCTCTGGAGTATAATACAGGATGTAACTCAGGATCAGTAATGTAATGTATGTACACAGTGACTACACCAGCAGAATAGTGAGTGCAGCTCTGGAGTATAATACAGGAGGTAACTCAGGATCAGTAATGTAATGTATGTACACAGTGACTGCACCAGCATAATAGTGAGTGCAGCTCTGGAGTATAATACAGGATGCAACTCAGGATCACTAATGTAATATATATACACAGTGACTGCACAAGCAGAATAGTGAGTGCAGCTCTGGAGTATAATACAGGATGTAACTCAGGATCAGTAATGTAATGTATGTACACAGTGACTGCACCAGCAGAATAGTGAGTGCAGCTCTGGAGTATAATACAGGATGTAACTCAGGATCAGTAATGTAATGTATGTACACAGTGACTGCACCAGCAGAATAGTGAGTGCAGCTCTGGAGTATAATATAGGATGTAACTCAGGATCAGTAATGTAATGTATGTACACAGTGACTGCACCAGCAGAATAGTAAGTGCAGCTCTGGAGTATAATACAGGAGGTAACTCAGGGTCAGTAATGTAATGTATGTACACAGTGACTGCACCAGCAGAATAGTGAGTGCAGCTCTGGAGTATAATACAGGATGTAACTCAGGATCAGTAATGTAATGTATGTACACAGTGACTGCACCAGCAGAATAGTGAGTGCAGCTTTGGAGTATAATACAGGATGTAACTCAGGATCAGTAATGTAATGTATGTACACAGTGACTGCACCAGCAGAATAGTGAGTGCAGCTCTGGAGTATAATACAGGATGTAACTCAGGATCAGTCATGTAATGTATATACACAGTGACTGCACCAGCAGAATAGTGAGTGCAGCTCTGGAGTATAATACAGGATGTAACTCAGGATCAGTAATGTATGTACACAGTGACTGCACCAGCAGAATAGTGAGTGCAGCTCTGGAGTATAATACAGAAGGTAACTCAGGATCAGTAATGTAATGTATGTACACGGTGACTGCACCAGCAGAATAGTGAGTGCAGCTCTGGGGTATAATACAGGATGTAACTCAAGGTTAGTAATGTAATGTATGTACACAGTGACTGCACCAGCAGAATAGTGAGTGCAGCTCTGGAGTATAATACAGGAGGTAACTCAGGGTCAGTAATGTAATGTATGTACACAGTGACTGCACCAGCAGAATAGTGAGTGCAGCTCTGGAGTATAATACAGGATGTAACTCAGGATCAGTAATGTAATCTATGTACACAGTGACTGCACCAGCAGAATAGTGAGTGCAGCTCTGGGGTATAATACAGGATGTAACTCAGGATCAGTAATGTAATGTATGTACACAGTGACTGCACCAGCAGAATAGTGTGTGCAGCTCTGGAGTATAATACAGGAGGTAACTCAGGGTCAGTAATGTAATGTATGTACACAGTGACTGCACCAGCAGAATAGTGAGTGCAGCTCTGGAGTATAATACAGGATGTAACTCAGGATCAGTAATGTAATCTATGTACACAGTGACTGCACCAGCAGAATAGTGAGTGCAGCTCTGGAGTATAATACAGGATGTAACTCAGGATCAGTAATGTAATGTATATACACAGTAACTGCAGCAGCAGAATAGTGAGTGCAGCTCTGGAGGATAATACAGGATGTAACTCAGGATCAGTAATGTAATGTATGTACACAGTGACTGCACCAGCAGAATAGTGAGTGCAGCTCTGGAGTATAATACAGGATGTAACTCAGGATCACTAATGTAATGTATGTACACAGTGACTGCACCAGAAGAATAGTGAGTGCAGCTCTGGAGTATAATACATCATGTAACTCAGGATCAGTAATGTATGTACACAGTGACTGCACCAGCAGAATAGTGAGTGCAGCTCTGGAGTATAATACAGGATGTAACTCAGGATCAGTAATGTAATGTATGTACACAGTGACTGCACCAGCAGAATAGTGAGTGCTGCTCTGGAGTATAATACAGGAGGTAACTCAGGATCAGTAATGTAATGTATGTACACAGTTACTGCACCAGCAGAATAGTGAGTGCAGCTCTGGAGTATAATACAGGATGTAACTCAGGATCAGTAATGTAATGTATGTACACAGTGACTGCACCAGCAGAATAGTGAGTGCAGCTCTGGAGTATAATACAGGAGGTAACTCAAGATCAGTAATGTAATGTATGTACACAGTGACTGCACCAGCAGAATAGTGAGTGCAGCTCTGGAGTATAATACAGGATGTAACTCAGGATCAGTAATGTAATGTATGTACACAGTGACTGCACCAGCAGAATAGTGAGAGCAGCTCTGGAGTATAATACAGGATGTAACTCAGGATCAGTAATGTAATCTATGTACACAGTGACTGCACCAGCAGAATAGTGAGTGCAGCTCTGGAGTATAATACAGGATGTAACTCAGGATCAGAAATGTAATGTATATACACAGTAACTGCAGCAGCAGAATAGTGAGTGCAGCTCTGGAGGATAATACAGGAGGTAACTCCGGATCAGTAATGTAATGTATGTACACAGTGACTGCACCAGTAGAATAGTGAGTGCAGCTCTGGAGGATAATACAGGATGTAACTCAGGATCAGTAATGTAATGTATATACACAGTAACTGCAGCAGCAGAATAGTGAGTGCAGCTCTGGAGTATAATACAGGAGGTAACTCAGGATCAGTAATGTAATGTATGTACACAGTGACTGCACCAGCAGAATAGTGAGTGCAGCTCTGGAGTATAATACAGGATGTAACTCAGGATCAGTAATGTAATGTATGTACACAGTGACTGCACCAGCAGAATAGTGAGTGCAGCTCTGGAGTATAATACAGGATGTAACTCAGGATCAGTAATGTATGTACACAGTGACTGCACCAGCAGAATAGTGAGTGCAGCTCTGGAGTATAATACATGATGTAACTCAGGATCAGTAATGTATGTACACAGTGACTGCACCAGCAGAATAGTGAGTGCAGCTCTGGAGTATAATACAGGATGTAACTCAGGATCAGTAATGTAATGTATGTACAGAGTGACTGCACCAGCAGAATAGTGAGCGCAGCTCTCGAGTATAATACAGGATGTAATTCAGGATCAGTAATGTAATGTATGTCACAGTGACTGCACCAGCAGAATAGTGAGTGCAGCTCTGGAGTATTATACAGGAGGTAACTCAGGATCAGTAATGTAATGTATGTACACAGTGACTGCACCAGCAGAATAGTGAGTGCAGCTCTGGAGTATAATACAGGATGTAACTCAGGAACAGTAATGTAATGTATGTACACAGTGACTGCACCAGCAGAATAGTGAGTGCAGCTCTGGAGTGTAATATAGGAGGTAACTCAGGATCAGTAATGTAATGTATGTACACAGTGACTGCACCAGCAGAATAGTGACTGCAGCTCTGGAGTATAATACAGGATGTAACTCAGGATCAGTAATGTAATGTATGTACACAGTGACTGCACCAGTAGAATAGTGAGTGCAGCTCTGGGGTATAATACAGGATGTAACTCAGGATCAGTAATGTAATGTATGTACACAGTGACTGCACCAGCAGAATAGTGAGTGCAGCTCTGGAGTATAATACAGGATGTAACTCAGGATCAGTAATGTAATGTATGTACACAGGAACTGCACCAGCAGAATAGTGAGTGCAGCTCTGGAGTATAATACAGGATGTAACTCAGGATCAGTAATGTAATGTATGTACACAGTGACTGCACCAGCAGAATAGTGAGTGCAGCTCTGGAGTATAATACAGGAGGTAACTCAGGATCAGTAATGTAATGTATGTACACAGTAACTGCACCAGCAGAATAGTGAGTGCAGCTCTGGAGTATAATACAGGAGGTAACTCAGGATCTGTAATGTAATGTATGTACACAGTGACTCCACCAGCAGAATAGTGAGTGCAGCTCTGGGGTATAATACAGGAGGTAACTCAGGATCAGTAATGTAATGTATGTACACAGTGACTGCACCAGCAGAATAGTGAGTGCAGCTCTGGAGTATAATACAGGAGGTAACTCAGGATCAGTAATGTAATGTATGTACACAGTGACTGCACCAGCAGAATAGTGAGTGCAGCTCTGGGGTATAATACAGGACGTAACTCAGGATCAGTAATGTAATGTATGTGCACAGTGACTGCACCAGCAGAATAGTGAGTGCAGCTCTGGAGTATAATACAGGATGTAACTCAGGATCAGTAATGTAATGTATGTACACAGTGACTGCACCAGCAGAATAGTGAGTGCAGCTCTGGAGTATAATACAGGATGTAACTCAGGATCAGTAATGTAATGTATGTACACAGTGACTGCACCAGCAGAATAGTGAGTGCAGCTCTGGAGTATAATACAGGATGTAACACAGGATCAGTAATGTAATGTATGTACACAGTGACTGCACCAGCAGAATAGTGAGTGCAGCTCTGGAGGATAATACAGGATGTAACTCAGGATCAGTAATGTAATGTATGTACACAGTGACTGCACCAGCAGAATAGTGAGTGCAGCTCTGGAGGATAATACAGGATGTAACTCAGGATCAGTAATGTAATGTATGTACACAGTGACTGCACCAGCAGAATAGTGAGTGCAGCTCTGGAGGATAATACAGGATGTAACTCAGGATCAGTAATGTAATGTATGTACACAGTGACTGCACCAGCAGAATAGTGAGTGCAGCTCTGGAGTATAATACAGGATGTAACTCAGGATCAGTAATGTAATGTATATACACAGTAACCGCAGCAGCAGAATAGTGAGTGCAGCTCTGGAGTATAATACAGGAGGTAACTCAGGACCAGTAATGTAATGTATGTACACAGTGACTGCACCAGCAGAATAGTGAGTGCAGCTCTGGAGTATAATACAGGATGTAACTCAGGATCAGTAATGTAATGTATGTACACAGTGACTGCACCAGCAGAATAGTGAGTGCAGCTCTGGAGTATAATACATGATGTAACTCAGGATCAGTAATGTATGTACACAGTGACTGCACCAGCAGAATAGTGAGTGCAGCTCTGGAGTATAATACAGGATGTAACTCAGGATCAGTAATGTAACGTATGTACACAGTGACTGCACCAGCAGAATAGTGAGTGCAGCTCTGGAGTATAATACAGGATGTAACTCAGGATCAGTAATGTATGTACACAGTGACTGCACCAGCAGAATAGTGAGTGCAGCTCTGGAGTATAATACAAGAGGTAACTCAGGATCAGTAATGTAATGTATGTACACAGTGACTGCACCAGCAGAATAGTGAGTGCAGCTCTGGAGTATAATACAGGAGGTAACTCAGGATCAGTAATGTAATGTATGTACACAGTGACTGCACTAGCAGAATAGTGAGTGCAGCTCTGGAGTATAATACATGATGTAACTCAGGATCAGTAATGTAATGTATGTACACAGTGACTGCACCTGCAGAATAGTGAGTGCAGCTCTGGAGTATAATACAGGAGGTAACTCAGGATCAGTAATGTAATGTATGTACACGGTGACTGCACCAGCAGAATAGTGAGTGCAGCTCTGGAGTATAATACAGGATGTAACTCAGGATCACTAATGTAATATATGTACACAGTGACTGCACAAGCAGAATAGTGAGTGCAGCTCTGGAGTATAATACAGGATGTAACTCAGGATCAGTAATGTAATGTATGTACACAGTGACTGCACCAGCAGAATAGTGAGTGCAGCTCTGGAGTATAATACAGGATGCAACTCAGGATCACTAATGTAATATATGTACACAGTGACTGCACAAGCAGAATAGTGAGTGCAGCTCTGGAGTATAATACAGGATGTAACTCAGGATCAGTAATGTAATGTATGTACACAGTGACTGCACCAGCAGAATAGTGAGTGCAGCTCTGGAGTATAATACAGGATGTAACTCAGGATCAGTAATGTAATGTATGTACACAGTGACTGCACCAGCAGAATAGTGAGTGCAGCTCTGGAGTATAATACAGGAGGTAACTCAGGATCAGTAATGTAGTGTATGTACACGGTGTCTGCACCAGCAGAATAGTGAGTGCAGCTCTGGAGTATAATACAGGAAGTAACTCAGGATCAGTAATGTAATGTATGTACACAGTGACTGCACCAGCAGAATAGTGAGTGCAGCTCTGGAGTATAATACAGGAGGTAACTCAGGATCAGTAATGTAATGTATGTACACAGTGACTGCACCAGCAGAATAGTGAGTGCAGCTCTGGAGTATAATACAGAATGCAACTCAGGATCAGTAATGTAATGTATGTACACAGTGACTGCACCAGCAGAATAGTGAGTGCAGCTCTGGAGTATAATACAGGATGTAACTCAGGATCAGTAATGTAATGAATATACACAATGACTGCACCAGCAGAATAGTGAGTGCAGCTCTGGAGTATAATACAGGATGTAACTCAGGATCAGTAATGTAATGTATGTACACAGTGACTGCACCAGCAGAATAGTGAGTGCAGCTCTGGAGTATAATACAGGAGGTAACTCAGGATCAGTAATGTAATGTATGTACACAGTAACTGCACCAGCAGAATAGTGAGTGCAGCTCTGGAGTATAATACAGGAGGTAACTCAGGATCTGTAATGTAATGTATGTACACAGTGACTCCACCAGCAGAATAGTGAGTGCAGCTCTGGGGTATAATACAGGAGGTAACTCAGGATCAGTAATGTAATGTATGTACACAGTGACTGCACCAGCAGAATAGTGAGTGCAGCTCTGGGGTATAATACAGGACGTAACTCAGGATCAGTAATGTAATGTATGTGCACAGTGACTACACCAGCAGAATAGTGAGTGCAGCTCTGGAGTATAATACAGGATGTAACTCAGGATCAGTAATGTAATGTATGTACACAGTGACTGCACCAGCAGAATAGTGAGTGCAGCTCTGGAGTATAATACAGGATGTAACTCAGGATCAGTAATGTAATCTATGTACACAGTGACTGCAGCAGCAGAATAGTGAGTGCAGCTCTGGAGGATAATACAGGATGTAACTCAGGATCAGTAATGTAATGTATGTACACAGTGACTGCACCAGCAGAATAGTGAGTGCAGCTCTGGAGTATAATACAGGATGTAACTCAGGATCAGTAATGTAATGTATGTACACAGTGACTGCACCAGCAGAATAGTGAGTGCATCTCTGGAGTATAATACAGGTTGTAACTCAGGATCAGTAATGTAATGTATGTACACAGTGACTGCACCAGCAGAATAGTGAGTGCAGCTCTGGAGTATAATACAGGATGTAACTCAGGATCAGTAATGTAACGTATGTACACAGTGACTGCACCAGCAGAATAGTGAGTGCAGCTCTGGAGTATAATACAGGATGTAACTCAGGATCAGTAATGTATGTACACAGTGACTGCACCAGCAGAATAGTGAGTGCAGCTCTGGAGTATAATACAAGAGGTAACTCAGGATCAGTAATGTAATGTATGTACACAGTGACTGCACCAGCAGAATAGTGAGTGCAGCTCTGG
Organism: Phyllobates terribilis; assembly: GCF_046119375.1. Lineage (NCBI taxonomy): Eukaryota > Metazoa > Chordata > Amphibia > Anura > Dendrobatidae > Phyllobates > Phyllobates terribilis. The sequence goes on from NW_027362772.1 coordinate 95,666,699, forward strand.
AGTATAATACAGGAGGTAACTCAGGATCAGTAATGTAATGTATGTACACAGTGACTGCACTAGCAGAATAGTGAGTGCAGCTCTGGAGTATAATACATGATGTAACTCAGGATCAGTAATGTAATGTATGTACACAGTGACTGCACCTGCAGAATAGTGAGTGCAGCTCTGGAGTATAATACAGGAGGTAACTCAGGATCAGTAATGTAATGTATGTACACGGTGACTGCACCAGCAGAATAGTGAGTGCAGCTCTGGAGTATAATACAGGATGTAACTCAGGATCACTAATGTAATATATGTACACAGTGACTGCACAAGCAGAATAGTGAGTGCAGCTCTGGAGTATAATACAGGATGTAACTCAGGATCAGTAATGTAATGTATGTACACAGTGACTGCACCAGCAGAATAGTGAGTGCAGCTCTGGAGTATAATACAGGATGCAACTCAGGATCACTAATGTAATATATGTACACAGTGACTGCACAAGCAGAATAGTGAATGCAGCTCTGGAGTATAATACAGGATGTAACTCAGGATCAGTAATGTAATGTATGTACACAGTGACTGCACCAGCAGAATAGTGAGTGCAGCTCTGGAGTATAATACAGGATGTAACTCAGGATCAGTAATGTAATGTATGTACACAGTGACTGCACCAGCAGAATAGTGAGTGCAGCTCTGGAGTATAATACAGGAGGTAACTCAGGATCAGTAATGTAGTGTATGTACACGGTGTCTGCACCAGCAGAATAGTGAGTGCAGCTCTGGAGTATAATACAGGAAGTAACTCAGGATCAGTAATGTAATGTATGTACACAGTGACTGCACCAGCAGAATAGTGAGTGCAGCTCTGGAGTATAATACAGGAGGTAACTCAGGATCAGTAATGTAATGTATGTACACAGTGACTGCACCAGCAGAATAGTGAGTGCAGCTCTGGAGTATAATACAGAATGCAACTCAGGATCAGTAATGTAATGTATGTACACAGTGACTGCACCAGCAGAATAGTGAGTGCAGCTCTGGAGTATAATACAGGATGTAACTCAGGATCAGTAATGTAATGAATATACACAATGACTGCACCAGCAGAATAGTGAGTGCAGCTCTGGAGTATAATACAGGATGTAACTCAGGATCAGTAATGTAATGTATGTACACCGTGACTGCACCAGCAGAATAGTGAGTGCAGCTCTGGAGTATAATACAGGAGGTAACTCAGAATCAGTAATGTAATGTATGTACACAGTGACTGCACCAGCAGAATAGTGAGTGCAGCTCTGGAGTATACTACAGGAAATACAGGATGTAACTCAAGGTCAGTAATGTAATGTATGTACACAGTGACTGAACCAGCAGAATAGTGAGTGCAGCTCTGGAGTATACTACAGGATGTAACTCAGGATCAGTAATGTAATGTATGTACACAGTGACTGCACCAGCAGAATAGTGAGTGCAGCTCTGGAGCATAATACAGGAGGTAACTCAGGTTCAGTAAAGTAATGTATGTACACAGTGACTGCACCAGCAGAATATTGAGTGCAGCTCTGGAGAATAATACAGGAGGTAACTCAGGATAAGTAATGTAATGTATGTACACAGTGACTGCACCAGCAGAATAGTGAGTACAGCTCTGGAGTATAATACAGGATGTAACTCAGGATCAGTAATGTAATGTATGTACACAGTGACTGCACCAGCAGAATAGTGAGTGCAGCTCTGGAGTATAATACAGGAGGTAACTCAGGATCAGTAATGTAATGTATGTACACAGTGACTGCACCAGCAGAATAGTGAGTGCAGCTCTGGAGTACAATACAGGATGTAACTCAGGATCAGTAATGTAATGTATGTACACAGTGACTCCTCCAGCAGAATAGTGAGTGCAGCTCTGGAGTATAATACAGGATGTAACTCAGGATCAGTAATGTAATGTATGTACACAGTGACTGCACCAGCAGAATAGTGAGTGCAGCTCTGGAGTATAATACAGGATGCAACTCAGGATCAGTAATGTATGCACACAGTGAATGCACCAGCAGAATAGTGAGTGCAGCTCTGGAGTATAATACAGGATGTAACTCAGGATGAGTAATGTATGTACACAGTGACTCCACCAGCAGAATAGTGAGTGCAGCTCTGGAGTATAATACAGGATGTAACTCAGGATCAGTAATGTAATGTATGTACACAGTGACTGCACCAGCAGAATAGTGAGTGCAGCTCTGGAGTATAATTCAGGTGGTAATTCAGGATCAGTAATGTAATGTATGTACACAGTGACTCCACCAGCAGAATAGTGAGTGCAGCTCTGGAGAATAATACAGGATGTAACTCAGGATCAGTAATGTAATGTATGTACACAGTGACTGCACCAGCAGAATAGTGAGTGCAGCTCTGGGGTATAATACAGGATGTAACTCAAGGTTAGTAATGTAATGTATGTACACAGTTACTGCACCAGCAGAATTGTGAGTGCAGCTCTGGGGTATAATACAGGATGTAACTCAGGATCAGTAATGTATGTACACAGTGACTGCACCAGCAGAATAGTGAGTGCAGCTCTGGAGTATAATACAGGATGTAACTCAGGATCAGTAATGTAATGTATGTACACAGTGACTGCACCAGCAGAATAGTGAGTGCAGCTCTGGAGTATAATACAGGATGTAACTCAGGATCAGTAATGTAATGTATGTACACAGTGACTGCCCCAGCAGAATAGTGAGCACAGCTCTGGAGGATAATACAGGATGTAACTCAGGATCAGGAATGTAATGTATGTACACAGTGACTGCACCAGCAGAATAGTGAATGCAGCTCTGGAGTATAATACAGGATGTAACTCAGGATCATTAATGTAAGGTATGTACACAGTGACTGCACCAGCAGAATAGTAAGTACAGCTCTGGAGTATAATACAGGAGGTAACTCAGGATCAGTAATGTAATGTATGTACACAGTGACTGCACCAGTAGAATAGTGAGTGCAGCTCTGGAGTATAATACAGGATGTAACTCAGGATCAGTAATGTAATGTATGTACACAGTGACTGCACCAGCAGAATAGTGAGTGCAGCTCTGGAGTATAATACAGGATGTAACTCAGGATCAGTAATGTAATGTATGTACACAGTGACTCCACCAGCAGAATAGTGAGTGCAGCTCTGGAGTATAATACAGGATGTAACTCAGGATCAGTAATGTAATGTATGTACACAGTGACTGCACCAGCAGAATAGTGAGTGCAGCTCTGGAGTATAATACAGGATGTAACTCAGGATCAGTAATGTATGTACACACTGACTGCACCAGCAGAATAGTGAGTGCAGCTCTGGAGTATAATACAGGATGTAGCTGAGGATCAGTAATGTAATGTATGTACACAGTGACTGCACCAGCAGAATAGTGAGTGCAGCTCTGGAGTATAATACAGGAGGTAACTCAGGATCAGTAATGTAATGTATGTACACAGTGACTGCACCAGCAGAATAGTGAGTGCAGCTCTGGAGTATAATACAGGATGTAACTCAGGATCAGTAATGTAATGTATGTACACAGTGACTCCACCAGCAGAATAGTGAGTGCAGCTCTGGAGTATAATACAGGATGTAACTCAGGATCAATAATGTAATGTATGTACACAGTGACTGCACCAGCAGAATAGTGAGTGCAGCTCTGGAGTATAATACAGAAGGTAACTCAGGATCAGTAATGTAATGTATGTACACAGTGACTCCACCAGCAGAATAGTGAGTGCAGCTCTGGAGAATAATACAGGAGGTAACTCAGGATCAGTAATGTAATGTATGTACACAGTGACTCCACCAGCAGAATAGTGAGTGCAGCTCTGGAGTATAATACAGGATGTAACTCAGGATCCGTAATGTATGTACACAGTGACTGCACCAGCAGAATAGTGAGTGCAGCTCTGGAGTATAATACAGGATGTAACTCAGGATCAGTAATGTAATGTATGTACACAGTGACTGCACCAGCAGAATAGTGAGTGCAGCTCTGGAGTATAATACAGGAGGTAACTCAGGGTCAGTAATGTAATGTGTGTACACAGTGACTGCACCAGCAGAATAGTGAGTGCAGCTCTGGAGTATAATACAGGAGGTAACTCAGGATCAATAATGTAATGTATGTACACCGTGACTGCACCAGCAGAATAGTGAGTGCAGCTCTGGAGTATAATAGAGGATGTAACTCAGGATCAGTAATGTAATGTATGTACACAGTGACTGCACCAGCAGAATAGTGAGTGCAGCTCTGGAGTATAATACAGGAGGCAACTCAGGATCAGTATTGTAATGTATGTACACAGTGACTGCACCAGCAGAATAGTGAGTGCAGCTCTGGAGAATAATACAGGATGTAACTCAGGATCAGTAATGTAAAGTATGTACACAGTGACTGCACCAGCAGAATAGTGAGTGCAGCTCTGGAGTATAATACAGGATGTAACTCAAGGTCAGTAATGTAATGTATGTACACAGTGACTGCACCAGCAGAATAGTGAGGGCAGCTCTGGAGTATAATACAGGAGGCAACTCAGGATCAGTAATGTAATGTATGTACACAGTGACTGCACCAGCAGAATAGTGAGTGCAGCTCTGGAGAATAATACAGGATGTAACTCAGGATCAGTAATATAAAGTATGTACACAGTGACTGCACCAGCAGAATAGTGAGTGCAGCTCTGGAGTATAATACAGGAAATACAGGATGTAACTCAAGGTTAGTAATGTAATGTATGTACACAGTGACTGCACCAGCAGAATAGTGAGTGCAGCTCTGGAGTATAATACAGGAGGCAACTCAGGATCAGTAATGTAATGTATGTACACAGTGACTGCACCAGCAGAATAGTGAGTGCAGCTCTGGAGTATAATACAGGATGTAACTCAAGGTCAGTAATGTAATGTATATACACAGTTACTGCACCAGCAGATTAGTGAGTGCAGCTCTGGGGTATAATACAGGATGTAACTCAGGATCAGTAATGTAATATATGCACACAGTGACTGCACCAGCAGAATAGTGAGTGCAGCTCTGGAGAATAATACAGGATGTAACTCAGGATCAGTAATGTAAAGTATGTACACAGTGACTGCACCAGCAGAATAGTGAGTGCAGCTCTGGAGTATAATACAGGATGTAACTCAAGGTCAGTAATGTAATGTATGTACACAGTGACTGCACCAGCAGAATAGTGAGTGCAGCTCTGGAGTATAATACAGGAGGCAACTCAGGATCAGTAATGTAATGTATGTACACAGTGACTGCACCAGCAGAATAGTGAGTGCAGCTCTGGAGAATAATACAGGATGTAACTCAGGATCAGTAATATAAAGTATGTACACAGTGACTGCACCAGCAGAATAGTGAGTGCAGCTCTGGAGTATAATACAGGAAATACAGGATGTAACTCAAGGTTAGTAATGTAATGTATGTACACAGTGACTGCACCAGCAGAATAGTGAGTGCAGCTCTGGAGTATAATACAGGAGGCAACTCAGGATCAGTAATGTAATGTATGTACACAGTGACTGCACCAGCAGAATAGTGAGTGCAGCTCTGGAGTATAATACAGGATGTAACTCAGGATCAGTAATGTAATGTATGTACACAGTTACTGCACCAGCAGATTAGTGAGTGCAGCTCTGGGGTATAATACAGGATGTAACTCAGGATCAGTAATGTAATATATGCACACAGTGACTGCACCAGCAGAATAGTGAGTGCAGCTCTGGAGTATAATACAGGAGGTAACTCAGGGTCAGTAATGTAATGCATGTACACAGTGACTGCACCAGCAGAATAGTGAGTGCAGCTCTGGAGCATAATACAGGAGGTAACTCAGGATCAGTAATGTAATGTATGTACGCAGTGACTGCACCAGCAGAATAGTGAGTGCAGCTCTGGAGTATAATACAGGATGTAACTCAGGATCAGTAATGTAATGTATGTACACAGTGATTGCACCAGCAGAATAGTGAGTGCCGCTCTGGAGTATAATACAGGATGTAATTCAGGATCAGTAATGTAAAGTATGTACACAGTGACTGCACCAGCAGAATAGTGAGTGCAGCTCTGGAGTATAATACAGGATGTAACTCAGGATCAGTAATGTAATGTATGTATACAGTGACTGCACCAGCAGAATAGTGAGTGCAGCTCTGGAGTATAATACAGGATGTAACTCAGGATCAGTAATGTAATGTATGTACACAGTGACTGCACCAGCAGAATAGTGAGTGCAGCTCTGGAGTATAATACAGGATGTAACTCAGGATCAGTAATGTAATGTATGTACACAGTGACTGCACCAGCAGAATAGTGAGTGCAGCTCTGGAGTATAATACAGGATGTAACTCAGGATCAGTAATGTAATGTATGTACACAGTGACTGCACCAGCAGAATAGTGAGTGCAGCTCTGGAGTATAATACAGGATGTAACTCAGGATCAGTAATGTAATGTATGTACACGGTGACTGCACCAGCAGAATAGTGAGTGCAGCTCTGGAGTATAATACAGGATGTAACTCAGGATCAGTAATGTAATCTATGTACACAGTGACTGCACCAGCAGAATAGTGAGTGCAGCTCTGGGGTATAATACAGGAGGTAACTCAGGATCAGTAATGTAATGTATGTACACAGTGACTGCACCAGCAGAATAGTGAGTGCAGCTCTGGAGTATAATACAGGATGTAACTCAGGATCAGCAATGTAATGTATGTACACAGTGACTACACCAGCAGAATAGTGAGTGCAGCTCTGGAGTATAATACAGGAGGTAACTCAGGATCAGTAATGTAATGTATGTACACAGTGACTGCACCAGCAGAATAGTGAGTGCAGCTCTGGAGTATAATACAGGATTTAACTCAGGATCAGTAATGTATGTACACAGTGACTGCACCAGCAGAATAGTGAGTGCAGCCCTGGTGTATAATACAGGATGTAACTCAGGATCAGTAATGTAATGTATGTACGCAGTGACTGCACCAGCAGAATAGTGAGTGCAGCTCTGGTGTGTAATACAGGATGTAACTCAGGATCAGTAATGTAATGTATGTACGCAGTGACTGCACCAGCAGAATAGTGAGTGCAGCTCTGGAGTATAATACAGGATGTAACTCAGGATCAGTAATGTAATGTATGTACACGGTGACTGCACCAGCAGAATAGTGAGTGCAGCTCTGGAGTATAATACAGGATGTAACTCAGGATCAGTAATGTAATGTATGTACCCAGTGACTGCTCCAGCAGAATAGTGAGTGCAGCTCTGGAGTATAATACAGGATTTAACTCAGGATCAGTAATTTATATACCCAGTGACTGCACCAGCAGAATAGTGAGTGCAGCTCTGGTGTATAATACAGGATGTAACTCAGGATCAGTAATGTAATGTATGTACACAGTGACTGCACCAGCAGAATAGTGAGTGCAGCTCTGGAGTATAATACAGGAGGTAACTCAGGATCAGTAATGTAATGTATGTACGCAGTGACTGCACCAGCAGAATAGAGAGTGCAGCTCTGGAGTATAATACAGGATGTAACTCAGGATCAGTAATGTAATGTATGTAACCAGTGACTGCTCCAGCAGAATAGTGAGTGCAGCTCTGGAGTATAATACAGGAGGTAACTCAGGATCAATAATGTATGTACACAGTGACTGCACCAGCAGAATAGTGAGTGCAGCTCTGGAGTATAATACAGGAGGTAACTCAGGATCAGTAATGTAATGTATGTACACAGTGACTGCACCAGCAGAATAGTGAGTGCAGCTCTGGAGTATAATACAGATTGTAACTCAGGATCAGTAATGTAATGTATGTACACAGTGACTGCTCCAGCAGAATAGTGAGTGCAGCTCTGGAGTATAATGCAGGATGTAACTCAGGATCAGTAATGTAATGTATGTACACAGTGACTGCACCAGCAGAATAGAGAGTGCAGCTCTGGAGTATAATACAGGATGTAACTCAGGATCAGTAATGTAATGTATGTACACAGTGACTGCACCAGCAGAATAGTGAGTGCAGCTTTGGAGTATAATACAGGAGGTAACTCAGGATCAGTAATGTAATGTATGTACACAGTGACTGCACCAGCAGAATAGTGAGTGCAGCTCTGGAGTATAATACAGGATGTAACTCAGGATCAGTAATGTAATGTATGTACACAGTGACTGCACCAGCAGAATAGTGAGTGCAGCTCAGGAGTATAATACAGGATGTAACTCAGGATCAGTAATGTAATGTATGTACACAGTGACTGCACCAGCAGAATAGTGAGTGCAGCTCTGGAGTATAATACAGGATGTAACTCAGGATCAGTAATGTAATGTATGTACACAGTGACTGCACCAGCAGAATAGTGAGTGCAGCTCTGGAGTATAACACATGATGTAACTCAGGATCAGTAATGTAATGTATGTACACAGTGACTGCACCAGCAGAATAGTGAGTGCAGCTCTGGAGTATAATACAGGATGTAACTCAGGATCAGTAATGTAATGTATGTACACAGTGACTGCACCAGCAGAATAGTGAGTGCAGCTCTGGAGAATAATACAGGATGTAACTCAGGATCAGTAATGTAATGTATGTACACAGTGACTGCTCCAGCAGAATAGTGAGTGCAGCTCTGGAGTATAATACAGGATGTAACTCAGGATCAGTAATGTAATGTATGTACACAGTGACTGCACCAGCAGAATAGTGAGTGCAGCTCTGGAGTATAATACAGGATGTAACTCAGGATCAGTAATGTAATGTATGTACACAGTGATTGCACCAGCAGAATAGTGAGTGCAGCTCTGGAGTATAATACAGGATGTAACTCAGGATCAGTAATGTAATGTATGTACACAGTGACTGCACCAGCAGAAGAGTGAGTGCAGCTCCGGAGTATAATACAGGAGGTAACTCAGGATCAGTAATGTATTGTATGTACACAGTGACTGCACCAGGAGAATAGTGAGTGCAGCTCTGGAGTATAATACAGGATGTAACTCAGGATCAGTAATGTAATGTATGTACACAGTGACTGCACCAGCAGAAGAGTGAGTGCAGCTCCGGAGTATAATACAGGAGGTAACTCAGGATCAGTAATGTATTGTATGTACACAGTGACTGCACCAGCAGAATAGTGAGTGCAGCTCTGGAGTATAATACAGGATGTAACTCAGGATCAGTAATGTAATGTATGTACACAGTGACTGCACCAGCAGAAGAGTGAGTGCAGCTCCAGAGTATAATACAGGAGGTAACTCAGGATCAGTAATGTATTGTATGTACACAGTGACTACACCAGCAGAATAGTGAGTGCAGCTCTGGAGTATAATACAGTATGTAACTCAGGATCAGTAATGTAATGTATGTACACAGTGACTGCACCAGCAGAAGAGTGAGTGCAGCTCCAAAGTATAATACAGGAGGTAACTCAGGATCAGTAATGTATTGTATGTACACAGTGACTGCACCAGCAGAATAGTGAGTGCAGCTCTGGAGTATAATACAGGATGTAACTCAGGATCAGTAATGTAATGTTTGTACACAGTGACTGCACCAGCAGAATAGTGAGTGCAGCTCTGGAGTATAATACAGGATGTAACTCAGGATCAGTAATGTAATGTATGTACACAGCGACCGCACCAGCGGAATAGTGAGTGCAGCTCTGGAGTATAATACAGGATGTAACTCAGGATCAGTAATGTAATGTATGTACACAGTGACTGCAGCAGCAGAATAGTGAGTGCAGCTCTGGAGTATAATACAGGAGGTAACTCAGGATCAGTAATGTAATGTATTTGCACAGTGACTTCACCAGCAGAATAGTGAGTGCAGCTCTGGAGTATAATACAGGAGGTAACTCAGGATCAGTAATGTAATGTATGTGCACAGTGACTGCACCAGCAGAATAGTGAGTACAGCTCTGGAGTATAATACAGAAGGTAACTCAGGATCAGTAATGTAATGTATGTACACAGTGACTGCACCAGCAGAATAGTGAGTGCAGCTCTGGAGTATAATACAGGAGGTAACTCAGGATCAGTAATGTATGTACACAGTGACTCCACCAGCAGAATAGTGAGTGCAGCTCTGGAGTATAATACAGGATGTAACTCAGGATCAGTAATGTAATGTATGTACACAGTGACTGCACCAGCAGAATAGTGAGAGCAGCTCTGGGGTATAATACAGGACGTAACTCAGGATCAGTAATGTAATGTATGTGCACAGTGACTGCACCAGCAGAATAGTGAGTGAAGCTCTGGAGTATAATACAGGATGTAACTCAGGATCAGTAATGTAATGTATGTACACAGTGACTACACCAGCAGAATAGTGAGTGCAGCTCTGGAGTATAATACAGGATGTAACTCAGGATCAGTAATGTAATGTATGTACACAGTGACTGCACCAGCAGAATAGTGAGTGCAGCTCTGGAGTATAATACAGGATGTAACTCAGGATCAGTAATGTAATGTATGTACACAGTGACTGCACCAGCAGAATAGTGAGTGCAGCTCTGGAGTATAATACAGGATGTAACTCAGGATCAGTAATGTAATGTATGTACACAGTGACTGCAGCAGCAGAATAGTGAGTGCAGCTCTGGAGTATAATACAGGATGTAACTCAGGATCAGTAATGTAATGTATGTACACAGCGACTGCACCAGCGGAATAGTGAGTGCAGCTCTGGAGTATAATACAGGATGTAACTCAGGATCAGTAATGTAATGTATGTACACAGTGACTGCAGCAGCAGAATAGTGAGTGCAGCTCTGGAGTATAATACAGGAGGTAACTCAGGATCAGTAATGTAATGTATGTGCACAGTGACTGCACCAGCAGAATAGTGAGTGCAGCTCTGGAGTATAATACAGGATGTTACTCAGGATCAGTAATGTAATGTATGTACACAGTGACTGCAGCAGCAGAATAGTGAGTGCAGCTCTGGAGTATAATACAGGATGTAACTCAGGATCAGTAATGTAATGTATGTACACAGTGACTGCACCAGCAGAATAGTGAGTGCAGCTCTGGAGTATAATACAGGAGGTAACTCAGGATCAGTAATGTAATGTATGTGCACAGTGACTGCACCAGCAGAATAGTGAGTGCAGCTCTGGAGTATAATACAGGATGTTACTCAGGATCAGTAATGTAATGTATGTACACAGTGACTGCAGCAGCAGAATAGTGAGTGCAGCTCTGGAGTATAATACAGGAGGTAACTCAGGATCAGTAATGTAATGTATGTGCACAGTGACTGCACCAGCAGAATAGTGAGTGCAGCTCTGGAGTATAATACAAGAGGTAACTCAGGATCAGTAATGTAATGTATGTGCACAGTGACTGCACCAGCAGAATAGTGAGTACAGCTCTGGAGTATAATACAGGAGGTAACTCAGGATCAGTAATGTAATGTATGTACACAGTGACTGCACCAGCAGAATAGTGAGTGCAGCTCTGGAGTATAATACAGGAGGTAACTCAGGATCAGTAATGTATGTACACAGTGACTCCACCAGCAGAATAGTGAGTGCAGCTCTGGAGTATAATACAGGATGTAACTCAGGATCAGTAATGTAATGTATGTACACAGTGACTGCACCAGCAGAATAGTGAGTGCAGCTCTGGGGTATAATACAGGAGGTAACTCAGGATCAGTAATGTAATGTATGTACACAGTGACTGCACCAGCAGAATAGTGTGTGCAGCTCTGGGTTATAATACAGGATGTAACTCAGGATCAGTAATGTAATGTATGTGCACAGTGACTGCACCAGCAGAATAGTGAGTGCAGCTCTGGGGTATAATACAGGACGCAACTCAGGATCAGTAATGTAATGTATGTGCACAGTGACTGCACCAGCAGAATAGTGAGTGAAGCTCTGGAGTATAATACAGGATGTAACTCAGGATCAGTAATGTAATGTATGTACACAGTGACTACACCAGCAGAATAGTGAGTGCAGCTCTGGAGTATAATACAGGATGTAACTCAGGATCAGTAATGTAATGTATGTACACAGTGACTGCACCAGCAGAATAGTGAGTGCAGCTCTGGAGAATAATACAGGATGTAACTCAGGATCAGTAATGTAATGTATGTACACAGTGACTGCACCAGCAGAATAGTGAGTGCAGCTCTGGAGTATAATACAGGATGTAACTCAGGATCAGTAATGTAATGTATGTACACAGTGACTGCAGCAGCAGAATAGTGAGTGCAGCTCTGGAGTATAATACAGGATGTAACTCAGGATCAGTAATGTAATGTATGTACACAGCGACTGCACCAGCGGAATAGTGAGTGCAGCTCTGGAGTATAATACAGGATGTAACTCAGGATCAGTAATGTAATGTATGTACACAGTGACTGCAGCAGCAGAATAGTGAGTGCAGCTCTGGAGTATAATACAGGAGGTAACTCAGGATCAGTAATGTAATGTATGTGCACAGTGACTGCACCAGCAGAATAGTGAGTGCAGCTCTGGAGTATAATACAGGATGTAACTCAGGATCAGTAATGTAATGTATGTACACAGTGACTGCAGCAGCAGAATAGTGAGTGCAGCTCTGGAGTATAATACAGGATGTAACTCAGGATCAGTAATGTAATGTATGTACACAGCGACTGCACCAGCGGAATAGTGAGTGCAGCTCTGGAGTATAATACAGGATGTAACTCAGGATCAGTAATGTAATGTATGTACACAGTGACTGCAGCAGCAGAATAGTGAGTGCAGCTCTGGAGTATAATACAGGAGGTAACTCAGGATCAGTAATGTAATGTATGTGCACAGTGACTGCACCAGCAGAATAGTGAGTGCAGCTCTGGAGTATAATACAAGAGGTAACTCAGGATCAGTAATGTAATGTATGTGCACAGTGACTGCACCAGCAGAATAGTGAGTACAGCTCTGGAGTATAATACAGGAGGTAACTCAGGATCAGTAATGTAATGTATGTACACAGTGACTGCACCAGCAGAATAGTGAGTGCAGCTCTGGAGTATAATACAGGAGGTAACTCAGGATCAGTAATGTATGTACACAATGACTCCACCAGCAGAATAGTGAGTGCAGCTCTGGAGTATAATACAGGATGTAACTCAGGATCAGTAATGTAATGTATGTACACAGTGACTGCACCAGCAGAATAGTGAGTGCAGCTCTGGGGTATAATACAGGAGGTAACTCAGGATCAGTAATGTAATGTATGTACACAGTGACTGCACCAGCAGAATAGTGAGTGCAGCTCTGGGTTATAATACAGGATGTAACTCAGGATCAGTAATGTAATGTATGTGCACAGTGACTGCACCAGCAGAATAGTGAGTGCAGCTCTGGGGTATAATACAGGACGCAACTCAGGATCAGTAATGTAATGTATGTGCACAGTGACTGCACCAGCAGAATAGTGAGTGCAGCTCTGGAGTATAATACAGGAGGTAACTCAGGATCAGTAATGTAATGTATGTGCACAGTGACTGCACCAGCAGAATAGTGAGTACAGCTCTGGAGTATAATACAGGAGGTAACTCAGGATCAGTAATGTAATGTATGTACACAGTGACTGCACCAGCAGAATAGTGAGTGCAGCTCTGGAGTATAATACAGGAGGTAACTCAGGATCAGTAATGTATGTACACAGTGACTCCACCAGCAGAATAGTGAGTGCAGCTCTGGAGTATAATACAGGATGTAACTCAGGATCAGTAATGTAATGTATGTACTCAGTGACTGCACCAGCAGAATAGTGAGTGCAGCTCTGGGGTATAATACAGGACGTAACTCAGGATCAGTAATGTAATGTATGTGCACAGTGACTGCACCAGCAGAATAGTGAGTGCAGCTCTGGAGTATAATACAGGATGTAACTCAGGATCAGTAATGTAATATATGTACACAGTGACTGCACCAGCAGAATAGTGAGTGCAGCTCTGGAGTATAATACAGGATGTAACTCAGGATCAGTAATGTAATCTATGTACACAGTGACTGCAGCAGCAGAATAGTGAGTGCAGCTCTGGAGGATAATACAGGATGTAACTCAGGATCAGTAATTTAATGTATGTACACAGTGACTGCACCAGCAGAATAGTGAGTGCAGCTCTGGAGTATAATACAGGATATAACTCAGGATCAGTAATGTAATGTATGTACACAGTGACTGCACCAGCAGAATAGTGAGTGCAGCTCTGGAGGATAATACAGGATGTAACTCAGGATCAGTAATGTAATGTATATACACAGTGACTGCACCAGCAGAATAGTGAGTGCAGCTCTGGAGAATAATACAGGATGTAACTCAGGATCAGTAATGTAATGTATGTACACAGTGACTGCACCAGCAGAATAGTGAGTGCAGCTCTGGAGGATAATACAGGATATAACTCAGGATCAGTAATGTAATGTATGTACACAGTGACTGCACCAGCAGAAAAGTGAGCGCAGCTCTGGAGTATAATACAGGATGTAACTCAGGATCAGTAATGCAATGTATGTACACAGTGACTGCACCAGCAGAATAGTGAGTGCAGCTCTGGAGTATAATACAAGAGGTAACTCAGGATCAGTAATGTAATGTATGTGCACAGTGACTGCACCAGCAGAATAGTGAGTACAGCTCTGGAGTATAATACAGGAGGTAACTCAGGATCAGTAATGTAATGTATGTACACAGTGACTGCACCAGCAGAATAGTGAGTGCAGCTCTGGAGTATAATACAGGAGGTAACTCAGGATCAGTAATGTATGTACACAGTGACTCCACCAGCAGAATAGTGAGTGCAGCTCTGGAGTATAATACAGGATGTAACTCAGGATCAGTAATGTAATGTATGTACACAGTGACTGCACCAGCAGAATAGTGAGTGCAGCTCTGGGGTATAATACAGGAGGTAACTCAGGATCAGTAATGTAATGTATGTACACAGTGACTGCACCAGCAGAATAGTGAGTGCAGCTCTGGGTTATAATACAGGATGTAACTCAGGATCAGTAATGTAATGTATGTGCACAGTGACTGCACCAGCAGAATAGTGAGTGCAGCTCTGGGGTATAATACAGGACGCAACTCAGGATCAGTAATGTAATGTATGTGCACAGTGACTGCACCAGCAGAATAGTGAGTGCAGCTCTGGAGTATAATACAGGAGGTAACTCAGGATCAGTAATGTAATGTATGTGCACAGTGACTGCACCAGCAGAATAGTGAGTACAGCTCTGGAGTATAATACAGGAGGTAACTCAGGATCAGTAATGTAATGTATGTACACAGTGACTGCACCAGCAGAATAGTGAGTGCAGCTCTGGAGTATAATACAGGAGGTAACTCAGGATCAGTAATGTATGTACACAGTGACTCCACCAGCAGAATAGTGAGTGCAGCTCTGGAGTATAATACAGGATGTAACTCAGGATCAGTAATGTAATGTATGTACTCAGTGACTGCACCAGCAGAATAGTGAGTGCAGCTCTGGGGTATAATACAGGACGTAACTCAGGATCAGTAATGTAATGTATGTGCACAGTGACTGCACCAGCAGAATAGTGAGTGCAGCTCTGGAGTATAATACAGGATGTAACTCAGGATCAGTAATGTAATATATGTACACAGTGACTGCAGCAGCAGAATAGTGAGTGCAGCTCTGGAGGATAATACAGGATGTAACTCAGGATCAGTAATGTAATGTATGTACACAGTGACTGCACCAGCAGAATAGTGAGTGCAGCTCTGGAGTATAATACAGGATATAACTCAGGATCAGTAATGTAATGTATGTACACAGTGACTGCACCAGCAGAATAGTGAGTGCAGCTCTGGAGGATAATACAGGATGTAACTCAGGATCAGTAATGTAATGTATATACACAGTGACTGCACCAGCAGAATAGTGAGTGCAGCTCTGGAGAATAATACAGGATGTAACTCAGGATCAGTAATGTAATGTATGTACACAGTGACTGCACCAGCAGAATAGTGAGTGCAGCTCTGGAGGATAATACAGGATATAACTCAGGATCAGTAATGTAATGTATGTACACAGTGACTGCACCAGCAGAAAAGTGAGCGCAGCTCTGGAGTATAATACAGGATGTAACTCAGGATCAGTAATGCAATGTATGTACACAGTGACTGCACCAGCAGAATAGTGAGTGCAGCTCTGGAGTATAATACAGGATGTAACTCAGGATCAGTAATGAAATGTATGTACACAGCGACTGCACCAGCGGAATAGTGAGTGCAGCTCTGGAGTATAATACAGGATGTAACTCAGGATCAGTAATGTAATGTATGTACACAGTGACTGCAGCAGCAGAATAGTGAGTGCAGCTCTGGAGTATAATACAGGAGGTTCCTCAGGATCAGTAATGTAATGTATGTGCACAGTGACTGCACCAGCAGAATAGTGAGTGCAGCTCTGGAGTATAATACAGGATGTAACTCAGGATCAGTAATGTAATGTATGTACACAGTGACTGCAGCAGCAGAATAGTGAGTGCAGCTCTGGAGTATAATACAGGAGGTTCCTCAGGATCAGTAATGTAATGTATGTGCACAGTGACTGCACCAGCAGAATAGTGAGTGCAGCTCTGGAGTATAATACAGGAGGTAACTCAGGATCAGTAATGTATGTTCACAGTGACTGCACCAGCAGAATAGTGAGTGCAGCTCTGGAGTATAATACAGGATGTAACTCAGGATCAGTAATGTAATGTATGTACACAGTGACTGCACCAGCAGAATAGTGAGTACAGCTCTGGAGTATAATACAGGATGTAACTCAGGATCAGTAATGTAATGTATGTACACAGTGACTGCACCAGCAGAACAGTGAGTGCAGCTCTGGAGTATAATACATGAGGTAACTCAGGATCAGTAATGTATGTACACAGTGACTCCACCAGCAGAATAGTGAGTGCAGCTCTGGAGTATAATACAGGATGTAACTCAGGATCAGTAATGTAATATATGTACACAGTGACTGCACCAGCAGAATAGTGAGTGCAGCTCTGGGGTATAATACAGGACGCAACTCAGGATCAGTAATGTAATGTATGTGCACAGTGACTGCACCAGCAGAATAGTGAGTGCAGCTCTGGAGTATAATACAGGATGTAACTCAGGATCAGTAATGTAATGTATGTACACAGTGACTACACCAGCAGAATATTGAGTGCAGCTCTGGAGTATAATACAGGATGTAACTCACGATCAGTAATGTAATGTATGTACACAGTGACCGCACCAGCAGAATAGTGAGTGCAGCTCTGGAGTATAATACAGGAGGTAACTCAGGATCAGTAATGTATTGTATGTACACAGTGACTGCACCAGCAGAATAGTGAGTGCAGCTCTGGAGTATAATACAGGATGTAACTCAGGATCAGTAATGTAATGTATGTACACAGCGACTGCACCAGCGGAATAGTGAGTGCAGCTCTGGAGTATAATACAGGATGTAACTCAGGATCAGTAATGTAATGTATGTACACAGTGACTGCAGCAGCAGAATAGTGAGTGCAGCTCTGGAGTATAATACAGGATGTAACTCAGGATCAGTAATGTAATGTATGTACACAGCGACTGCACCAGCGGAATAGTGAGTGCAGCTCTGGAGTATAATACAGGATGTAACTCAGGATCAGTAATGTAATGTATGTACACAGTGACTGCAGCAGCAGAATAGTGAGTGCAGCTCTGGAGTATAATACAGGATGTAACTCAGGATCAGTAATGTAATGTATGTACACAGCGACTGCACCAGCGGAATAGTGAGTGCAGCTCTGGAGTATAATACAGGAGGTAACTCAGGATCAGTAATGTAATGCATGTGCACAGTGACTGCACCAGCAGAATAGTGAGTGCAGCTCTGGAGTATAATATAGGATGTAACTCAGGATCAGTAATGTAATGTATGTACACAGTGACTGCAGCAGCAGAATAGTGTGTGCAGCTCTGGAGTATAATACAGGATGTAACTCAGGATCAGTAATGTAATGTATGTACACAGTGACTGCACCAGCAGAATAGTGAGTGCAGCTCTGGAGTATAATACAGGATGTAACTCAGGATCAGTAATGTAATGTATATACACAGTGACTGCACCAGCAGAATAGTGAGTGCAGCTCTGGAGTATAATACAGGATGTAACTCAGGATCAGTAATGTAATGTATGTACACAGTGACTGCACCAGCAGAATAGTGAGTGCAGCTCTGGAGTATAATACAGGATGTAACTCAGGATCAGTAATGTAATGTATGTACACAGTGACTGCACCAGCAGAATAGTGAGTGCAGCTCTGGAGTATAATACAGGATGTAACTCAGGATCAGTAATGTAATGTATATACACAGTGACTGCACCAGCAGAATAGTGAGTGCAGCTCTGGAGTATAATACAGGAGGTAACTCAGGATCAGTAATGTAATGTATATACACAATGACTGCACCAGCAGAATAGTGAGTGCAGCTCTGGAGTATAATACAGGATGTAACTCAGGATCAGTAATGTAATGTATGTACACAGTGACTGCACCAGCAGAATAGTGAGTGCAGCTCTGGAGTATAATACAGGATGTAACTCAGGATCAGTAATGTAATGTATGTACACAGTGACTACACCAGCAGAATAGTGAGTGCAGCTCTGGGGTATAATACAGGAGGTAACTCAGGATCAGTAATGTAATGTGTGTACACAGTGACCGCACCAGCAGAATAGTGAGTGCAGCTCTGGAGTATAATACAGGATGTAACTCAGGATCAGTAATGTAATGTATGTACACAGTTACTGCACCAGCAGAAGAGTGAGTGCAGCTCCAGAGTATAATACAGGAGGTAACTCAGGATCAGTAATGTATTGTATGTACACAGTGACTGCACCAGCAGAATAGTGAGTGCAGCTCTGGAGTATAATACAGGATGTAACTCAGGATCAGTAATGTAATGTTTGTACACAGTGACTGCACCAGCAGAATAGTGAGTGCAGCTCTGGAGTATAATACAGGATGTAACTCAGGATCTGTAATGTAATGTATGTACACAGTGACTGCAGCAGCAGAATAGTGAGTGCAGCTCTGGAGTATAATACAGGATGTAACTCAGGATCAGTAATGTAATGTATGTACACAGTGACTGCACCAGCGGAATAGTGAGTGCAGCTCTGGAGTATAATACAGGATGTAACTCAGGATCAGTAATGTAATGTATGTACACAGTGACTGCAGCAGCAGAATAGTGAGTGCAGCTCTGGAGTATAATACAGGATGTAACTCAGGATCAGTAATGTAATGTATGTACACAGCGACTGCACCAGCGGAATAGTGAGTGCAGCTCTGGAGTATAATACAGGAGGTAACTCAGGATCAGTAATGTAATGCATGTGCACAGTGACTGCACCAGCAGAATAGTGAGTGCAGCTCTGGAGTATAATATAGGATGTAACTCAGGATCAGTAATGTAATGTATGTACACAGTGACTGCAGCAGCAGAATAGTGTGTGCAGCTCTGGAGTATAATACAGGATGTAACTCAGGATCAGTAATGTAATGTATGTACACAGTGACTGCACCAGCAGAATAGTGAGTGCAGCTCTGGAGTATAATACAGGATGTAACTCAGGATCAGTAATGTAATGTATATACACAGTGACTGCACCAGCAGAATAGTGAGTGCAGCTCTGGAGTATAATACAGGATGTAACTCAGGATCAGTAATGTAATGTATGTACACAGTGACTGCACCAGCAGAATAGTGAGTGCAGCTCTGGAGTATAATACAGGATGTAACTCAGGATCAGTAATGTAATGTATGTACACAGTGACTGCACCAGCAGAATAGTGAGTGCAGGTCTGGAGTATAATACAGGATGTAACTCAGGATCAGTAATGTAATGTATATACACAGTGACTGCACCAGCAGAATAGTGAGTGCAGCTCTGGAGTATAATACAGGATGTAACTCAGGATCAGTAATGTAATGTATGTACACAGTGACTGCACCAGCAGAATAGTGAGTGCAGCTCTGGAGTATAATACAGGATGTAACTCAGGATCAGTAATGTAATGTATGTACACAGCGACTGCACCAGCGGAATAGTGAGTGCAGCTCTGGAGTATAATACAGGATGTAACTCAGGATCAGTAATGTAATGTATGTACACAGTGACTGCAGCAGCAGAATAGTGAGTGCAGCTCTGGAGTATAATACAGGATGTAACTCAGGATCAGTAATGTAATGTATATACACAGTGACTGCACCAGCAGAATAGTGAGTGCAGCTCTGGAGTATAATACAGGATGTAACTCAGGATCAGTAATGTAATGTATGTACACAGTGACTGCACCAGCAGAATAGTGAGTGCAGCTCTGGAGTATAATACAGGAGGTAACTCAGGATCAGTAATGTAATGTATGTACACAGTGACTGCACCAGCAGAATAGTGAGTGCAGCTCTGGAGTATAATACAGGAGGTAACTCAGGATCAGTAATGTAATGTATGTGCACAGTGACTGCACCAGCAGAATAGTGAGTGCAGCTCTGGAGTATAATACAGGAGGTAACTCAGGATCAGTAATGTAATGTATGTGCACAGTGACTGCACCAGCAGAATAGTGAGTGCAGCTCTGGAGTATAATACAGGAGGTAACTCAGGATCAGTAATGTAATGTATGTACACAGTGACTACACCAGCAGAATAGTGAGTGCAGCTCTGGAGTATAATACAGGAGGTAACTCAGGATCAGTAATGTAATGTATGTACACAGTGACTACACCAGCAGAATAGTGAGTGCAGCTCTGGAGTATAATACAGGATGTCCTTTTGGAACAGTAATATATTTGCAGGTTTTTCTTTTTGAGGGTGGAATGCCCTTGATCTTACATCATGTGGAAATATTCCATTCTTAGTTTTGTATAGTTATTAGCAGTGTGGATATTAGATATTTTACACTTCACATTTTGTGATAATAATTAGTCTGGCGATGGTCGCTCATCTGACTTGTTGAATAAAGGATGTTAAATCTAATTCTGGGGCTTTGAGCTGATTGAAGGGTCTTCTGTCGCTTACCCCCAGTGTTCATCTCTACAAGTGATTCCTGTTAGGGTCGTGCGTTTCTCCATGGACGTAGGTCGCCTTTCTTCCCTCTTGCCCTCTGACCTTTCTTTCTAACCACAATCGAGTCAAACCAAACCGCGAGGCCCGAAGCTTTAATTTAAAAAAGGGGAGAAACGTAACACCAAAAAAAATACAAAAAAAATGATTCTTCTTAACTAACTTCATCCTCATCACTGAGCCGGTCAGGAAAAGTCCGAGTGTTCTTAAAGAATTATATGAGACATTGTAGCAGATCAAAGCTGTAATGAATATGGCAAAACAATGCATTCCATCTGCTTGTATTCATTGTGGAAAGAGCAATGCCGGGAAACATAGTGGCAGCATTTAATCGGGAAATCCGGCTTTGGGTTCGGACTTTCAATTTATCGGGTCCATTTCTTTTTGCTCAGGCTTCAATCCCCTCCTGTGTTGGAGCCTTTTGCACTTTGGCGCCTGAAAAACGTAAGTATCAAAAACTTTCGATTTATTGCAACGCGTTTCGGATTAGGCATAACAGAAAGGGAATCACCTCCTCCATTATAAAGGAGGCGGAGGTGTTTTAAGTGTCGCCTCTAACCCCTTTATAATGGAGGAGGTGATTCCCTTTCTGTTATGCCTAATCCGAAACGCGTTGCAATAAATTGGACTTTTTTTTTTTTTTTATACTTTCCGCCTGGATTAATGTTTGTCAGCAGCAGCCCCCACTACCCCCCCCCCGGGATCTACCACGCTTCTCTCTAGGAATTATCAAAAACAAATCAGCTTTATATAAAACATAAGTTAAAAAAGAAAAAACACAAAGACAAAAACGCAAGTATCATCAAATGCCCAACTTTTAATTTTCTCTATTGATAGAGCTGCATTATTTGACTTGTTTGCTCATACCATTTTGCACTACATTAGGAACTTTGCTCACCTTTTATTGCCGTACACTTTAAACCAAAGTTGCCCAAACAACCAATCGTATTGTATGGGAAGCTTAAGTATGTCATGCACAATAATGTCTGCTGAGCAACTGTATCTAATCTTATCCTGAATGATAGTATGTGCGAATGTTTTAATATTAGAGTTAAGACCTTCCCGATTAGGGTCACCGTGACGTGGTGGGATGGCTTTTGCATTTTAACTAAAGCACCCTATATTATTTTCATGCACTATTGCTGTTTATTTATTTACTGCATACACAACTCATCCCTGATATGATGTAAAGGCAGAGAAGGATCCGGATTTCAGTGGTCGATCCTTTTGTTATCTCCGGAGATAGCCGCCACCTAAAGAGACTCGCAGAGGAATGGTCAACAGGGCGGTCGGGAGAGTGAGGTTTCAGCCGATTGATTGTGTATGGAGGCCTTTAGATAAAGCAACTTAGCACATAAAAAAAACAAAGACAGAAACATAATAAACAAATATCCTGCAGTAAATAAATAGCAATAGTGCATGAAAATAATATTGGGTGCTTTAGTTAACATAATTTTGAGCCAAAAAATGCAAAAGCCATCCCACCTCGTCACGGTGACCCTAATCAGGACGGTCCTAACTCCAATATTAATACATTAACTTTTGTCAAGTGACATGCATGTGGATAAGGGCTAAGAAGGACTGAGCCCGGCTAGCAGACACACAGCCATTGGGAACCACATCAGTATAATGACCAGTTCAAAGAAAAAGCAGGCCACACCTTTATATACACAGAGTGGACTGGAAAAATAAAAATGAAAGAAATTAATGGAGATATAAGTTGGTGTGCATGCAGTACATAAGTGCATGTTCACACTGGCCACTAAACAGAAAAAAAGAAAGACCGAAACATAATAAGCAAATACCCTCAATAAATAAATAAACAGCAATAGTGCATGAAAATAACATAGGGTTCTTTAGTTAAAATGACAAAGCTAATCCACCGCGTCATGGTGACCCTAATCAGGACAGTCACAATATCAAAACCTTCGCAAATAGTATCACACATGATTCCTTTTGAATAGGAGACATATGAAACATTAAATCCTGACATTTCTATACATCCATCAATTTGGTGTCAAAATACATAGATAAAGCTTCTCCTCCTCATCAGAGTTGGTAGTGAAAGTCAGTGGGGCGAGCCTGTCTAAACTAGTATGAATTAGCTGGAAAAAAGTAATCATAATACAAGCGTAGCTGGATATATCACATACGATTCACAAACATTTACGTACAAATCTAGGCAGATGCAGGTTGACTGTACAATAACCTATAGTAGAAGGAATGTAACCCTAATCAAGAGCATATAGGGTCACGCAGACAAATACCCTATAAACCCTAGAACTGCTTGGAGAAGTCATTAAATAGCACAAAGAGTTTTAACAATTTAGCACTTTATTGTAGAAACACCAATTTGACAAAACAAATTAAAAACATGAAACATGAAATTAAAAACAAACTAAAATTGGGAGGCGGAGGAACATGAGCCAACATATGTAAACAATATCATGAATAAATATGTTTATATTACAATGGTAGAAATGGTATAGATAATGGTTAGACATAAAAATAGTGAAATAAATACAGTACAGACCAAAAGTTTGGACACACCTTCTCATTTAAAGATTTTTCCGTCTTTTCATAACTTTGAAAATTTTACATTCACACTGAAGGCATCAAAACTATGAATTACCACATGTGGAATTATATACTTAACAAAAAAGTGTGAAACAACTGAAAATATGTCTTATATTCTAGGGTCTTCACAGTAGCCACCTTTTGCTTTGATGACTGCTTTGCACACTCTTGGCATTCTCTTGATGAGTTTCAAGAAGTAGTCACCGGAAATGGTCTTCACTTCACAGGTGTGCCCTGTCAGGTTTAGTAAGTGGGATTTCTTGCCTTATAAATGGGGTTGGGACCATCAGTTGTGTTGTGCAGAAGTCTGGTGGATACACAGCTGATAGTCCTACTGAATAGACTGTTAGAATTTGTATTATGGCAAGAAAAAAGCAGCTCAGTAAAGAAAAACGAGTGTCCATCATTACTTTAAGAAATGAAGGTCAGTCAGTGCGAAAAATTTGGCAAACTTTGAAAGTGTCCCCAAGTGCAGTTGCAAAAACCATCAAGCTCTACAAAGAAACTGGCTCACATGAGGACCGCCCCAGGAAAGGAAGACCAAGAGTCACCTCTGCTTCTGAGGATAAGTTTATCCGAGTCACCAGCCTCAGAAATCGCAGGTTAACAGCAGCTCAGATTAGAGACCAGGTCAATGCCACACAGAGTTCTAGCAGCAGACACATCTCTACAACAACTGTTAAGAGGAGACTTTGTGCAGCAGGCCTTCATGGTAAAATAGCTGCTAGGAAACCACTGCTAAGGACAGGCAACAAGAAGAAGAGACTTGTTTGGGCTAAAGAACACAAGGAATGGACATTACACCAGTGGAAATCTGTGCTTTGGTCTGATGAGTCCAAATTTGAGATCTTTGGTTCCAACCACCGTGTCTTTGTGCGACACAGAAAAGGTGAACGGATGGACTCTACATGCCTGGTTCCCACCGTGAAGCATGGAGGAGGAGGTGTGATGGTGTGGGGGGCTTTGCTGGTGACACTGTTGGGGATTTATTCAAAATTGAAGGCATACTGAACCAGCATGGCTACCACAGCATCTTGCAGCGGCATGCTATTCCATCCGGTTTGCGTTTAGTTGGACCATCATTTATTTTTCAACAGGACAATGACCCCAAACACACCTCCAGGCTGTGTAAGGGCTATTTGACCAAGAAGGAGAGTGATGGGGTGCTACGCCAGATGACCTGGCCTCCACTGTCACCAGACCTGAACCCAATCGAGATGGTTTGGGGTGAGCTGGACCGCAGAGTGAAGGCAAAAGGGCCAACAAGTGCTAAGCATCTCTGGGAACTCCTTCAAGATTGTTGGAAGACCATTTCTGGTGACTACCCCTTGAAGCTCATCAAGAGAATGCCAAGAGTATGCAAAGCAGTCATCAAAGCAAAATGTGGCTACTGTGAAGACCCTAGAATATAAGACATATTTTCAGTTGTTTCACACTTTTTTGTTAACTATATAATTCCACATGTGTTAACTCATAGTTTTGATGCCTTCAGTGTGAATGTACAAATTTTATAGTCATGAAAATACAGAAAAATCTTTAAATGAGAAGTTGTGTCCAAACTTTTGGTCTGTACTGTATATAAAAAAAAAACCTGAGGAAGCTCGAGTGAAACGCGCGTTGGGGTGAGGGGCGGCATCGACCATGAACCCAGGTCAGTAATGCTTTCACATCATCTCTTATTGTTCACACTGGGGGTTCTTTTTGATATTCATTTCGCTATTTTTATATTGCCTCCTAATTTTATTTTGTATCGATGTTTTTTCATTGTTTTGTCAAACTGGTGTTTCTATAAGAAAGTGTTACATTGTTAAAGCCCTTTGGGTTATTTAATGACTTCTCAGAGCACAAGTTGACTTTACGTAGATGTCCGACCAATAATAATGAATCCAGCCTTAGGTACCACTGCTGCACATGAATGTAATGGGTCTGTCGGACCCCCGACTCCGGCTTATTCCTTTGCATTAGCGATTATGTCTCTGCATCGGATAATCATTAGCCGTAGACAGGCCGCCCATCTGCATTGATTGTATAGAAGGTAGGAATAAGATAAAGCGCTTTGCATCGCAGCCGTTATTTATCGAATCAGTCCATAATTTCACGCTGTCGGAGGAGCCGCAGCAGGGGGTCCTACATCCACTCACACAATCACACACTGCTATATTGGCTGCATAGAGCTGTATCTGCACTTTATAAACCTCTGATGAGTTATTCTGATGAAATGAAATAGTTTTTCCCTTGTAACATGTGGCACAATGGCCGGATCGGCTACCTGTCCTATCTATAGCCTGTACTCCCGGAGGAAGGACACAGATGTGACACCGCCATCCCCTGCCTCCCAGCGCTTCATGGCAGTGCGAGGGATCAAGAAAAGGAATATTTTTTTTTTATAAATACCTGAGCAAATAAAAGCAATAGTTTACACTGCCCCTTTAATAAAAAAAAATATTTGACCTAGCATAAAATAGGAGAAAATGTTCTAAAGCCACTATGTGAGTACGGTATGTTCACACAATCCACTATGTGAGTACGGTATGTTCACACAATGCACTATGTGAGTACGGTATGTTCACACAATGCACTATGTGAGTACGGTATGTTCACACAATGCACTATGTGAGTACGGTATGTTCACACAATGCACTATGTGAGTACGGTATGTTCACACAATCCACTATGTGAGTACGGTATGTTCACACAATCCACTATGTGAGTACGGTATGTTCACACAATCCACTATGTGAGTACGGTATGTTCACACAATCCACTATGTGAGTACGGTATGTTCACACAATCCGCTATGTGAGTACGGTATGTTCACACAATCCACTATATGAGTACGGTATGTTCACACAATCCACTATGTGAGTACGGTATGTTCACACAATCCACTATGTGAGTACAGTATGTTCACACAATCCACTATGTGAGTACGGTATGTTCACACAATGCACTATGTGAGTACGGTATGTTCACACAATCCACTATGTGAGTACGGTATGTTCACACAATGCACTATGTGAGTACGGTATGTTCACACAATCCACTATGTGAGTACGGCATGTTCACACAATGCACTATGTGAGTACGGTATGTTCACACAATCCACTATGTGAGTACGGTATGTTCACACAATCCACTATGTGAGTACAGTATGTTCACACAATGCACTATGTGAGTACGGTATGTTCACACAATCCACTATGTGAGTACGGTATGTTCACACAATCCGCTATGTGAGTACGGTATGTTCACACAATCCACTATGTGAGTACGGTATGTTCACACAATCCACTATATGAGTACGGTATGTTCACACAATCCACTATGTGAGTACGGTATGTTCACACAATCCACTATGTGAGTACGGTATGTTCACACAATCCACTATGTGAGTACGGTATGTTCACACAATGCACTATGTGAGTACGGTATGTTCACACAATCCACTATGTGAGTACGGTATGTTCACACAATCCACTGTGTGAGTACGGTATGTTCACACAATCCACTATGTGAGTACGGTATGTTCACACAATCCACTATGTGAGTACGGTATGTTCACACAATCCACTATGTGAGTACGGTATGTTCACACAATGCACTATGTGAGTACGGTATGTTCACACAATCCGCTATGTGAGTACGGTATGTTCACACAATGCACTATGTGAGTACGGTATGTTCACACAATGCACTATATGAGTACGGTATGTTCACACAATGCACTATGTGAGTACGGTATGTTCACACAATCCGCTATGTGAGTACGGTATGTTCACACAATCCACTATGTGAGTACGGTATGTTCACACAATCCACTATGTGAGTACGGTATGTTCACACAATCCACTATGTCAGTACGGTATGTTCACACAATCCACTATGTCAGTACGGTATGTTCACACAATGCACTATGTGAGTACGGTATGTTCACACAATGCACTATGTGAGTACGGTATGTTCACACAATCCACTATGTGAGTACGGTATGTTCACACAATGCACTATGTGAGTACGGTATGTTCACACAATGCACTATGTGAGTACGGTATGTTCACACAATCCACTATGTCAGTACGGTATGTTCACACAATCCACTATGTGAGTACGGTATGTTCACACAATCCACTGTGTGAGTACGGTATGTTCACACAATCTACTATGTCAGTACGGTATGTTCACACAATCCACTATGTCAGTACGGTATGTTCACACAATCCACTATGTCAGTACGGTATGTTCACACAATCCACTATGTCAGTACGGTATGTTCACACAATCCACTATGTCAGTACGGTATGTTCACACAATCCACTATGTCAGTACGGTATGTTCACACAATCCACTATGTCAGTACGGTATGTTCACACAATGCTTATAGACGACACAGTTTCGTAATCATTCCGCTTTTGACACTTTTGATGCAATTTTTTCATTGCGGATTTTAATGTGCCTTTAATTACGATACGGAATGTATCAATTTAGTGTTGTTTTTTGGGGGCTTTTCCAACATAAAAAGTTTGCCCCCCAAAAAAACACAAAGAAAACTGTGATGAAAAATAAATGCGCAAAAGAAATGAAATGACACTTTCTTAATTTCTTAGAAAAAAACCCCGCAACGTGCATTATAGGTGTGATGTCTTATTGAAATGAATGAGCAGATTGCAGAAGGTTATATTGATAGTGAATGGTTAATTTTACTCTGAAAATGCTACAGTATAACAGTGCAGCGTATGAGCAATCAAGTGATCGCAGGTTCACTTCTCTAAGGGGGACTGATACATATAGACAGAAAATAATTGATAATACTTAAAAAAATATATATATATTAAAGTCCAAATTACCCCCTTTTTCTAAAATGTGAAATATATTAATTTTGTTTAGATTTTGATATCTGCAGTGGCGTAAGAAAAGTCTGATCGGTCCCAGTGCAAAATTTGAACCTGGGCCTCACCTGCTTGTTGGTCAGGGTTCGCCCTCCCTGTAATAATGACTCCATCCTGGCCCCTTTCTGTAATAATATCCCCCTTCCTGGTATAATGTCCCCCATTCTATACTTCTTCCTGGTATATTGTCCCCGTCCTGGGCCCCTTACTGGAATAATTTCCTCCATTCTTGTAATAATGTCCTCCAATAATGCACCCCTTCCTGGTATAATACATTCATCCTGGCCCCCTTCCTGCTAAAATACCTTCATCCTGGTGGCCAGGATGAAGGTATTATATCAGGAAGAGGGCCAGGATGAGGGTATTATACCAGGAAGGGGGCCAGGATGAGGGTATTATACTAGGAAGGGGGCCAGGATGAGGGTATCATACCAGGAAGGGGGCCAGGATGAGGGTATTATACCAGGAAGGGGGCCAGGATGAGGGTATCATACCAGGAAGGGGGCCAGGATGAGGGTATTATTTCAGGAAGGGGGCCAGGATGAGGGTATTATACCAGGAAGGGGGCCAGGATGAGGGTATTATACCAGGAAGGGGGCCAGGATGAAGGTATTATATCAGGAAGAGGGCCAGGATGAGGGTATTATACCAGGAAGGGGGCCAGGATGAGGGTATTATACCAGGAAGAGGGCCAGGATGAGGGTATCATACCAGTAAGGGGGCCAGGATGAGGGTATAATACCAGGAAGGGGGCCAGGATGAGGGTATTATACCAGGAAGGGGGCCAGGATGAGGTTATTATACCAGGAAAGGGGCCAGGATGAAGGTATCATACCAGGAAGGGGGCCAGGATGAGGGTATTATACCAGGAAGGGGGCCAGGATGAGAGTATTATACCAGGAATGGGGCCAGGATGAAGGTATTATACCAGGAAGGGGGCTAGGAAGAGGTTATTATGCCAGGAAAGAGGCCAGGATTAAGGTATCATACCAGGAAGGGGGCCAGGATGAGGGTATAATACCATGAAGGGGGCCAGGATGAAGGTATCATACCAGGAAGGGGGTAAGGATGAGGGTATTATTCCATGAAGGGGGCCAGGATGAAGGTATTATACCAGGAAGGGGGCCAGGATGAGGGTATTATACCAGGAAGGGGGCCAGGATGAGGGTATTATACCAGGAAGGGGGCCAGGATGAGGGTATTATACCAGGAAGGGGGCCAGGATGAAGGTATTATATCAGGAAGGGGGCCAGGATGAGGGTATTATACCAGGAAGGGGGCCAGGATGAGGGTATTATACTAGGAAGGGGGCCAGGATGAGGGTATCATACCAGGAAGGGGGCCAGGATGAGGGTATTATACCAGGAAGGGGGCCAGGATGAGGGTATCATACCAGGAAGGGGGCCAGGATGAGGGTATTATATCAGGAAGGGGGCCAGGATGAGGGTATTATACCAGGAAGGGGGCCAGGATGAGGGTATTATACCAGGAAGGGGGCCAGGATAAAGGTATTATATCAGGAAGAGGGCCAGGATGAGGGTATTATACCAGGAAGGGGGCCAGGATGAGGGTATTATACCAGGAAGAGGGCCAGGATGAGGGTATCATACCAGTAAGGGGGCCAGGATGACGGTATAATACCAGGAAGGGGGCCAGGATGAAGGTATTATACCAGGAAGGGGGCCAGGATGAGGTTATTATACCAGGAAAGGGGCCAGGATGAAGGTATCATACCAGGAAGGGGGCCAGGATGAGGGTATTATACCAGGAAGGGGGCCAGGATGAGAGTATTATACCAGGAATGGGGCCAGGATGAAGGTATTATACCAGGAAGGGGGCTAGGATGAGGTTATTATGCCAGGAAAGAGGCCAGGATTAAGGTATCATACCATGAAGGGGGCCAGGATGAAGGTATCATACCAGGAAGGGGGTAAGGATGAGGGTATTATTCCATGAAGGGGGCCAGGATGAAGGTATTATACCAGGAAGGGGGCCAGGATGAGGGTATTATACCAGGAAGGGGGCCAGGATGAGGGTATTATACCAGGAAGGGGGCCAGGATGAGGGTATTATACCAGGAAGGGGGCCAGGATGAGGGTATAATACCAGGAAGGGAGCCAGGATGAGGGTATTATACCAGGAAGGGGGCCAGGATGAAGGTATTATATCAGGAAGAGGGCCAGGATGAGGGTATTATACCAGGAAGGGGGCCAGGATGAGGGTATTATACCAGGAAGGGGGCCAGGATGAGGGTATTATACCAGGAAGGGGGCCAGGATGAGGGTATTATACCAGGAAGGGGGCCAGAATGAGGATATTATACCAGGAAGGGGGCCAGGATGAGGGTATTATACCAGGAAGAGGGCCAGGATGAGGGTATCATACCAGTAAGGGGGCCAGGATGAGGGTATAATACCAGGAAGGGGGCCAGGATGAGGGTATTATACCAGGAAGGGGGCCAGGATGAGGTTATTATACCAGGAAAGGGGCCAGGATGAAGGTATCATACCAGGAAGGGGGCCAGGATGAGAGTATTATACCAGGAATGGGGCCAGGATGAAGGTATTATACCAGGAAGGGGGCTAGGATGAGGTTATTATGCCAGGAAAGAGGCCAGGATTAAGGTATCATACCAGGAAGGGGGCCAGGATGAGGGTATTATACCAGGAAGGGGGCCAGGATGAGGGTATTATACCAGGAAGGGGGCCAGGATGAGGGTATTATACCAGGAAGGGGGCCAGGATGAGGGTATAATACCAGGAAGTGGGCCAGGATGAGGGTATTATACCAGGAAGGGGGCCAGGATGAGGTTATTATACCAGGAAGGAGGCCAGGATGAGGGTATTATACCAGGAAGTGGGCCAGGATGAGGTTATTATACCAGGAAGGGGGCCAGGATGAGGGTATCATACCAGGAAGGGGGCCAGGATGAGGGTATTATACCAGGAAGGGGGCCAGGATGAGTGTATCATACCAGTAAGGGGGCCAGGATGAGAGTATTATACCAGGAAGGGGGCCAGGATGAGTGTATCATACCAGGAAGGGGGCCAGGATGAGGGTATCATACCAGGAAGGGGGCCAGGATGAGGGTATTATACCAGGAAGGGGGCCAGGATGAGGGTATTATACCAGGAAGGGGGCCAGGATGAGTGTATCATACCAGTAAGGGGGCCAGGATGAGGATATTATACCAGGAAGGGGGCCAGGATGAGGGTATTATACAAGGAAAGGGGCCAGGATGAGGGTATTATACCAGGAAGGGGGCCAGGATGAAGGTATTATACCAGGAAGGGGGCCAGGATGAGGGTATTATACAAGGAAGGGGGCCAGGATGAGGGTATTATACCAGGAAGGGGGCCAGGATGAAGGTATTATACCAGGAAGGGGGCCAGGATGAGGGTATTATACAAGGAAGGGGGCCAGGATGAGGGTATTATACCAGGAAAGAGGCCAGGATGAAGGTATCATACCAGGAAGGGGGCCAGGATGAGGGTATTATACCATGAAGGGGGCCAGGATGAGGGTATTATACAAGGAAGGGGGCCAGGATGAGGGTATTATACCATGAAGGGGGCCAGGATGAGGGTATTATACCAGGAAGGGGGCCAGGATGTGGGTATTAAACAAGGAAGGGGGCCAGGATGAGGGTATTATACCATGAAGGGGGCCAGGATGAGGGTATTATACCATGAAGGGGGCCAGGATGAGGGTATTATACCAGGAAGGGGGCCAGGATGAGGGTATTTATACCAGGAAGGGGGCCAGGATGAGGGTATTATACCAGAAAGGGAGCCAGGATGAGGGTATTATACCAGGAAGGGGGCCAGGATGAGAGTATCATACCAGGAAAGGGGCCAGGATGAAGGTATCATACCAGGAAGGGGGCCAGGATGAGGGTATTATACCAGGAAGGGGGCCAGGATGAGAGTATTATACCAGGAATGGGGCCAGGATGAAGGTATTATACCAGGAAGGGGGCTAGGATGAGGATATTATGCCAGGAAAGAGGCCAGGATTAAGGTATCATACCAGGAAGGGACCAGGATGAGGGTATAATACCATGAAGGGGGCCAGGATGAAGGTATCATACCAGGAAGGGGGTAAGGATGAGGGTATTATTCCATGAAGGGGGCCAGGATGAAGGTATTATACCAGGAAGGGGGCCAGGATGAGGGTATTATACCAGGAAGGGGGCCAGGATGAGGGTATTATACCAGGAAGGGGGCCAGGATGAGGGTATTATACCAGGAAGGGGGCCAGGATGAGGGTATAATACCAGGAAGGGGGCCAGGATGAGGGTATTATACCAGGAAAGGGGCCAGGATGAGGTTATTATACCAGGAAGGAGGCCAGGATGAGGGTATTATACCAGGAAGTGGGCCAGGATGAGGTTATTATACCAGGAAGGGGGCCAGGATGAGGGTATTATACCAGGAAGGGGGCCAGGATGAGTGTATCATACCAGTAAGGGGGCCAGGATGAGGGTATTATACCAGGAAGGGGGCCAGGATGAGGGTATCATACCAGGAAGGGTGCAAGGATGAGGGTATCATACCAGGAAGGGGGCCAGGATGAGGGTATTATACCAGGAAGGGGGCCAGGATGAGGGTATTATACCAGGAAGGGGCCAGGATGAGTGTATCATACCAGTAAGGGGGCCAGGATGAGGATATTATACCAGGAAGGGGGCCAGGATGAGGGTATTATACCAGGAAGGGGGCCAGGATGAGGGTATTATATCAGGAAGGGGGCCAGGATGAGGGTATTATACCAGGAAGGGGGCCAGGATGAGGGTATTATACAAGGAAGGGGGCCAGGATGAGGGTATTATACCAGGAAGGGGGCCAGGATGAGGGTATTATACCAGGAAGGGGGCCAGGATGAGGGTATTATACAAGGAAGGGGGCCAGGATGAGGGTATTATACCAGGAAAGAGGCCAGGATGAAGGTATCATACCAGGAAGGGGGCCAGGATGAGGGTATTATACAAGGAAGGGGGCCAGGATGAGGGTATTATACCAGGAAGGGGGCCAGGATGAGGGTATCATACCAGGAAGGGGGCCAGAATGAGGGTATTATACCATGAAGGGGGCCAGGATGAGGGTATTATACCAGGAAGGGGGCCAGGATGAGGGTATTTATACCAGGAAGGGGGCCAGGATGAGGGTATTATACCATGAAGGGGGCCAGGATGAGGGTATTATACCAGG
The DNA here is from genome assembly GCF_046119375.1 of Phyllobates terribilis. NCBI lineage: Eukaryota > Metazoa > Chordata > Amphibia > Anura > Dendrobatidae > Phyllobates > Phyllobates terribilis. The sequence goes on from NW_027362772.1 coordinate 95,700,529, forward strand.
AAGGGGGCCAGGATGAGGGTATTAAACAAGGAAGGGGGCCAGGATGAGGGTATTATACCATGAAGGGGGCCAGGATGAGGGTATTATACCAGGAAGGGGGCCAGGATGAGGGTATTAAACAAGGAAGGGGGCCAGGATGAGGGTATTATACCATGAAGGGGCCAGGATGAGGGTATTATACCATGAAGGGGGCCAGGATGAGGGTATTATACCAGGAAGGGGGCCAGGATGAGGGTATTTATACCAGGAAGGGGGCCTGGATGAGGGTATTATACCAGAAAGGGAGCCAGGATGAGGGTATTATACCAGGAAGGGGGCCAGGATGAGGGTATTATACAAGGAAGGGGGCCAGGATGAGGGTATTATACAAGGAAGGGGGCCAGGATGAGGGTATCATACCAGGAAGGGAGCCAGGATGAGGGTATTATACCAGGAAGGGGGCCAGGAACTAACATCCTGTCCCCTTTCTGGTATAATGTCTGTTCTGCCACTCACATTAAAAAAAAACGCAATTTTTCTTACCTTTCCCCAGCTCCGACGACGTGCCGCATCCTCTTTTATAGTCTGCAGCTGACTTCGTGCTAGCTTTGGGTGGCGTACGACATCGCTGTCATGTGCCGCCTGTCATATATATTTATTCCATAAAGAGAATGCCAAAACTCAAAAATAGAAATATCGCAGGTATATAGTCACTTCACCTCTCCAAAAAGTGGAAAATACTGCATCATTTTATTTTAAGAAAAGTACAGTATATAGTTATTATGTTTCACTATTTAAAAGCTCGGTAAAAAAGCTACAGTATATCATCTTAGTATCACCATGACCGTACTGACACATAGAACAAAGTCACTTGTCATTTTTACTGAAAAGTGAATGAAACAACACCGGAATTGTTTGTTGTTGTTGTTCTTTTTACACTTTCATCGCACGTTGATTTTGCAGTTAGTTACAGGGTAAAATGAATCGTGAAAAACTATAACTGCGGAAGGCGTCAGACGGCTGCTGTGTGTCAGCGGAAAAAGAAAAGTCATAGTTATTGGAAGGCAAGGAGGGAAAAATGAAAATGACTGCGTCTCTAAGGGCCGCGCTCTTCCAGTTACAGGCTGCAGTGACTTCTGGACAGAGCAGGCACTGCCTCAGGAGCCGCTACAGACCTACAGAGCAGGCACTGCCGCCGGAGCCGGCACAGACCTACAGAGCAGGCACTGCCTCCAGAGCCGGCACAGACCTACAGAGCAGGCACTGCCTCCGGAGCCGGCACAGACATATAGAGCAGGCACTGCCGCCGGAGCCGGCACAGACCTACAGAGCAGGCACTGCCTCCGGAGCCGGCACAGACCTACAGAGCAGGCACTGCCTCCGGAGCCGGCACAGACATATAGAGCAGGCACTGCCGCCGGAGCCGGCACAGACCAACAGAGCAGGCACTGCCTCCGGAGCCGCCACAGACCTACAGAGCAGGCACTGCTTCTGGAGACGGAACAGACCTACAGAGCAGGCACTGCCGCCGGAGCCGGCACAGACCTACAGAGCAGGCACTGCCTCCAGAGCCGCCACAGACCTACAGAGCAGGCACTGCCGCCGGAGCCGGCACAGACCTACAGAGCAGGCACTGCCGCCAGAGCCGGCACAGACCTACAGAGCAGGCACTGCCTCCGGAGCCGGCACAGACCTACAGAGCAGGCACTGCCGCCGGAGCTGGCACAGACGTACAGAGCAGGCACTGCTGCCGGAGCCGCCACAGACCTACAGAGCAGGCACTGCTTCCGGAGACGGCACAGACCTACAGAGCAGGCACTGCCTCCGGAGCCGCCACAGACCTACAGAGCAGGCACTGCCGCCGGAGCCGGCACAGACCTACAGAGCAGGCACTGCCGCCGGAGCTGGCACAGACCTGCAGAGCAGGCACTGCCGCCGGAGACGGAACAGACCTACAGAGCAGGCACTGCCTCCGGAGCCGGCACAGACATATAGAGCAGGCACTGCCGCCGGAGCCGGCACAGACCAACAGAGCAGGCACTGCCTCCGGAGCCGCCACAGACCTACAGAGCAGGCACTGCTTCCGGAGACGGAACAGACCTACAGAGCAGGCACTGCCGCCGGAGCCGCCACAGACCTACAGAGCAGGCACTGCTTCCGGAGACGGAACAGACCTACAGAGCAGGCACTGCCTCTGGAGCCGGCACAGACCTACAGAGCTCTGGAGACGGCACAGACCTACAGAGCAGGCACTGCCTCCGGAGCCGGCACAGACCTACAGAGCAGGCACTGCCTCCGGAGCCGGCACAGACATATAGAGCAGGCACTGCCGCCGGAGCCGGCACAGACCTACAGAGCAGGCACTGCCTCCGGAGCCGCCACAGACCTACAGAGCAGGCACTGCTTCCGGAGACGGAACAGACCTACAGAGCAGGCACTGCCGCCGGAGCCGGCACAGACCTACAGAGCAGGCACTGCCTCCAGAGCCGCCACAGACCTACAGAGCAGGCACTGCCGCCGGAGCCGGCACAGACCTACAGAGCAGGCACTGCCTCCGGAGCCGGCACAGACCTACAGAGCAGGCACTGCCTCCAGAGCCGCCACAGACCTACAGAGCAGGCACTGCCGCCGGAGCTGGCACAGACCTACAGAGCAGGCACTGCCGCCGGAGCCGGCACAGACCTACAGAGCAGGCACTGCTTCCGGAGACGGCACAGACCTACAGAGCAGGCACTGCTTCCGGAGACGGCACAGACCTACAGAGCAGGCACTGCCTCCAGAGCCGGCCCAGACATACAGAGCAGGCACTGCCGCCGGAGCCGGCACAGACCAACAGAGCAGGCACTGCCTCCGGAGCCGCCACAGACCTACAGAGCAGGCACTGCTTCTGGAGACGGAACAGACCTACAGAGCAGGCACTGCCGCCGGAGCCGGCACAGACCTACAGAGCAGGCACTGCCTCCAGAGCCGCCACAGACCTACAGAGCAGGCACTGCCGCCGGAGCCGGCACAGACCTACAGAGCAGGCACTGCCGCCAGAGCCAGCACAGACCTACAGAGCAGGCACTGCCTCCGGAGCCGGCACAGACCTACAGAGCAGGCACTGCCGCCGGAGCTGGCACAGACGTACAGAGCAGGCACTGCTGCCGGAGCCGGCACAGACCTACAGAGCAGGCACTGCTTCCGGAGACGGCACAGACCTACAGAGCAGGCACTGCCTCCGGAGCCGCCACAGACCTACAGAGCAGGCACTGCCGCCGGAGCCGGCACAGACCTACAGAGCAGGCACTGCCGCCGGAGCTGGCACAGACCTGCAGAGCAGGCACTGCCGCCGGAGACGGAACAGACCTACAGAGCAGGCACTGCCTCCGGAGCCGGCACAGACATATAGAGCAGGCACTGCCGCCGGAGCCGGCACAGACCAACAGAGCAGGCACTGCCTCCGGAGCCGCCACAGACCTACAGAGCAGGCACTGCTTCCGGAGACGGAACAGACCTACAGAGCAGGCACTGCCGCCGGAGCCGCCACAGACCTACAGAGCAGGCACTGCTTCCGGAGACGGAACAGACCTACAGAGCAGGCACTGCCTCTGGAGCCGGCACAGACCTACAGAGCTCTGGAGACGGCACAGACCTACAGAGCAGGCACTGCCTCCGGAGCCGGCACAGACCTACAGAGCAGGCACTGCCTCCGGAGCCGGCACAGACATATAGAGCAGGCACTGCCGCCGGAGCCGGCACAGACCTACAGAGCAGGCACTGCCTCCGGAGCCGCCACAGACCTACAGAGCAGGCACTGCTTCCGGAGACGGAACAGACCTACAGAGCAGGCACTGCCGCCGGAGCCGGCACAGACCTACAGAGCAGGCACTGCCTCCAGAGCCGCCACAGACCTACAGAGCAGGCACTGCCGCCGGAGCCGGCACAGACCTACAGAGCAGGCACTGCCTCCGGAGCCGGCACAGACCTACAGAGCAGGCACTGCCTCCAGAGCCGCCACAGACCTACAGAGCAGGCACTGCCGCCGGAGCTGGCACAGACCTACAGAGCAGGCACTGCCGCCGGAGCCGGCACAGACCTACAGAGCAGGCACTGCTTCCGGAGACGGCACAGACCTACAGAGCAGGCACTGCCTCCAGAGCCGGCCCAGACCTACAGAGCAGGCACTGCCTCCGGAGCTGGCACAGACCTATAGAGCAGGCACTGGATCTGGAGCCGGCACAGACCTACAGAGCAGGCACTGCCTCCAGAGCTGGCACAGACCTATAGAGCAGGCACTGGATCTGGAGCCGGCACAGAGCTACAGAGCAGGCACTGCCTCCAGAGACGGCACAGACCTACAGAGCAGGCACTGCCTCCAGAGCCGGCACAGACCTACAGAGCAGGCACTGCCTCCGGAGACGGCACAGACCAACAGAGCAGGCACTGCTTTCGGAGACGGCACAGTCCTACACAGCAGGCACTGTCTCCAGAGCCAGCACAGACCTACAGAGCAGGCACTGCCTCCGGAGCCGGCACAGACCTACACAGCAGGCACTGCCTCTGGAGCCGGCACAGACCTACAGAGCAGGCACTGCCTCTGGAGCCGGTACAGACCTACAGAGCAGGCACTGCTTCCGGAGACGGCACAGACCTACAGAGCAGGCACTGCTTCCAGAGCCGGCCCAGACCTACAGAGCAGGCACTGCCTCCAGAGCTGGCACAGACCTATAGAGCAGGCACTGGATCTGGAGCCGGCACAGACCTACAGAGCAGGCACTGCCCCCAGAGCTGGCACAGACCTATAGAGCAGGCACTGGATCTGGAGCCGGCACAGAGCTACAGAGCAGGCACTGCCTCCAGAGACGGAACAGAGCTACAGAGCAGGCACTGCCTCTGGAGCCGGCCCAGACCTACAGAGCAGGTACTGCCTTCGGAGCCGGCCCAGACCCACAGAGCAGGCACTGCCTCCAGAGACGGCACAGACCTACAGAGCAGGCACTGCCTCTGGAGCCGGCCCAGACCTACAGAGCAGGCACTGCCTCCAGAGACAGCACAGACCTACAGAGCAGGCACTGCCTCCAGAGCTGGCACAGACCTATAGAGCAGGCACTGGATCTGGAGCCGGCACAGACCTATAGAGCAGGCACTGCTTCCGGAGCCGGCACAGACCTACAGAGCAGGCACTGCTTCCGGAGACGGCACAGACCTACAGAGCAGGCACTGCCTCCGGAGCCGCCACAGACCTACAGAGCAGGCACTGCCGCCGGAGCCGGCACAGACCTACAGAGCAGGCACTGCCGCCGGAGCTGGCACAGACCTACAGAGCAGGCACTGCTGCCGGAGACGGCACAGAGCTACAGAGCAGGCACTGCCTCCAGGGACGGCACAGACCTACAGAGCAGGCACTGCCTCCAGAGCCGGCACAGACCTACAGAGCAGGCACTGCCTCCGGAGACGGCACAGACCAACAGAGCAGGCACTGCCTCCGGAGACGGCACAGTCCTACACAGCAGGCACTGTCTGCAGAGCCGGCACAGACCTACAGAGCAGGCACTGCCTCCGGAGCCGGCACAGACCTACACAGCAGGCACTGCCTCTGGTGCCGGCACAGACCTACAGAGCAGGCACTGCTGCCGGAGCCGGTACAGACCTACAGAGCAGGCACTGCTTCCGGAGACGGCACAGACCTACAGAGCAGGCACTGCCTCCAGAGCCGGCCCAGACCTACAGAGCAGGCACTGCCTCCAGAGCTGGCACAGACCTATAGAGCAGGCACTGGATCTGGAGCCGGCACAGACCTACAGAGCAGGCACTGCCTCCAGAGCTGGCACAGACCTATAGAGCAGGCACTGGATCTGGAGCCGGCACAGAGCTACAGAGCAGGCACTGCCTCCAGAGACGGCACAGACCTACAGAGCAGGCGCTGCCTCTGGAGCTGGCCCAGACCTACAGAGCAGGCACTGCCTCCGGAGACGGCACAGACCTACAGAGCAGGCACTGCCTCCGGAGACGGCACAGACCTACAGAGCAGGCACTGCCTCCGGAGACGGCACAGACCTACAGAGCAGGCACTGCCTCCAGAGCCGGCACAGAACTACAGAGCAGACACTGCCTCCGGAGACGGCACAGACCAACAGAGCAGGCACTGCCTATGGAGACCGCACAGTCCTACACAGCAGGCACTGTCTCCAGAGCCGGCACAGACCTACAGAGCAGGCACTGCCGCCGGAGCCGGCACAGACCTACAGAGCAGGCACTGCCGCCGGAGCCAGCACAGTCCTACAGAGCAGGCACTGCATTCCGGAGCCGGCACAGACCTACAGAGCAGGCACTGCCTCCGGAGTCGGCACAGACCTACAGAGCAGGCACTGTTTCCGGAGACGGCACAGACCTACAGAGCAGGCACTGCCTCCGGAGACGGCACAGACCTACAGAGCAGGCACTGCCTCCAGAGACGGCACAGACCTACAGAGCAGGCACTGCCTCCAGAGACGGCACAGACCTACAGAGCAGGCACTGCCTCCGGAGACGGCACAGACCTACAGAGCAGGCACTGCCTCCAGAGCTGGCACAGACCTATAGAGCAGGCACTGGATCTGGAGCCGGCACAGACCTATAGAGCAGGCACTGCTTCCGGAGCCGGCACAGACCTACAGAGCAGGCACTGCTTCCGGAGACGGCACAGACCTACAGAGCAGGCACTGCCTCCGGAGCCGCCACAGACCTACAGAGCAGGCACTGCCGCCGGAGCCGGCACAGACCTACAGAGCAGGCACTGCCGCCGGAGCTGGCACAGACCTACAGAGCAGGCACTGCTGCCGGAGACGGCACAGAGCTACAGAGCAGGCACTGCCTCCAGGGACGGCACAGACCTACAGAGCAGGCACTGCCTCCAGAGCCGGCACAGACCTACAGAGCAGGCACTGCCTCCGGAGACGGCACAGACCAACAGAGCAGGCACTGCCTCCGGAGACGGCACAGTCCTACACAGCAGGCACTGTCTGCAGAGCCGGCACAGACCTACAGAGCAGGCACTGCCTCCGGAGCCGGCACAGACCTACACAGCAGGCACTGCCTCTGGTGCCGGCACAGACCTACAGAGCAGGCACTGCTGCCGGAGCCGGTACAGACCTACAGAGCAGGCACTGCTTCCGGAGACGGCACAGACCTACAGAGCAGGCACTGCCTCCAGAGCCGGCCCAGACCTACAGAGCAGGCACTGCCTCCAGAGCTGGCACAGACCTATAGAGCAGGCACTGGATCTGGAGCCGGCACAGACCTACAGAGCAGGCACTGCCTCCAGAGCTGGCACAGACCTATAGAGCAGGCACTGGATCTGGAGCCGGCACAGAGCTACAGAGCAGGCACTGCCTCCAGAGACGGCACAGACCTACAGAGCAGGCGCTGCCTCTGGAGCTGGCCCAGACCTACAGAGCAGGCACTGCCTCCGGAGACGGCACAGACCTACAGAGCAGGCACTGCCTCCGGAGACGGCACAGACCTACAGAGCAGGCACTGCCTCCGGAGACGGCACAGACCTACAGAGCAGGCACTGCCTCCAGAGCCGGCACAGAACTACAGAGCAGACACTGCCTCCGGAGACGGCACAGACCAACAGAGCAGGCACTGCCTATGGAGACCGCACAGTCCTACACAGCAGGCACTGTCTCCAGAGCCGGCACAGACCTACAGAGCAGGCACTGCCGCCGGAGCCGGCACAGACCTACAGAGCAGGCACTGCCGCCGGAGCCAGCACAGTCCTACAGAGCAGGCACTGCATTCCGGAGCCGGCACAGACCTACAGAGCAGGCACTGCCTCCGGAGTCGGCACAGACCTACAGAGCAGGCACTGTTTCCGGAGACGGCACAGACCTACAGAGCAGGCACTGCCTCCGGAGACGGCACAGACCTACAGAGCAGGCACTGCCTCCAGAGACGGCACAGACCTACAGAGCAGGCACTGCCTCCAGAGACGGCACAGACCTACAGAGCAGGCACTGCCTCCGGAGACGGCACAGACCAACAGAGCAGGCACTGCCTCCGGAGACGGCACAGTCCTACACAGCAGGCACTGTCTCCAGAGCCGGCACAGACCTACAGAGCAGGCACTGCCTCCGGAGTCGGCACAGACCTACACAGCAGGCACTGCCTCTGGAGCCGGCACAGACCTACAGAGCAGGCACTGCCGCCGGAGCCGGTACAGACCTACAGAGCAGGCACTGCTTCCGGAGGCGGCACAGACCTACAGAGCAGGCACTGCCTTCAGAGCCGGCCCAGACCTACAGAGCAGGCACTGCCTCCAGAGCTGGCACAGACCTATAGAGCAGGCACTGGATCTGGAGCCCCCACAGACCTACAGAGCAGGCACTGCCTCCAGAGCTGGCACAGACCTATAGAGCAGGCACTGGATCTGGAGCCGGCACAGAGCTACAGAGCAGGCACTGCCTCCAGAGACGGCACAGACCTACAGAGCAGGCACTGCCTCTGGAGCCGGCCCAGACCTACAGAGCAGGCACTGCCTCCGGAGCCGGCCCAGACCTACAGAGCAGGCACTGCCTCCAGAGACGGCACAGACCTACAGAGCAGGCACTGCCTCTGGAGCCGGCCCAGACCTACAGAGCAGGCACTGCCTCCAGAGACAGCACAGACCTACAGAGCAGGCACTGCCTCCAGAGCTGGCACAGACCTATAGAGCAGGCACTGGATCTGGAGCTGGCACAGACCTACAGAGCAGGCACTGCCTCCAGAGCTGGCACAGACCTATAGAGCAGGCACTGGATCTGGAGCCGGCACAGACCTACAGAGCAGGCACTGCTTCCGGAGCCGGCACAAACCTACAGAGCAGGCACTGCCTCCGGAGCCGCCACAGACCTACAGAGCAGGCACTGCCGCCGGAGCCGGCACAGACCTACAGAGCAGGCACTGCTTCTGGAGACGGCACAGACCTACAGAGCATGCACTGCCTCCGGAGCCGCCACAGACCTACAGAGCAGGCACTGCCGCCGGAACCGGCACAGATCTACAGAGCAGGCACTGCCGCCGGAGACGGCACAGACCTACAGAGCAGGCACTGCCTCCAGAGACGGCACAGACCTACAGAGCAGGCACTGCCTCCAGAGCCGGCACAGACCTACAGAGCAGGCACTGCCTCCGGAGACTGCACAGACCAACAGAGCAGGCACTGCCGCCAGAGACAGCACAGACCTACAGAGCAGGCACTGTCTCTGGAGCCAGCACAGACCTACAGAGCAGGCACTGCCTCCGGAGCCGGCCCAGACCTACAGAGCAGCCTGCGCTGGATCCGCTGGGGAGCTAGAAGATGACTTTCCTACGTTTATTATTTTTAATCTGCGCAAAAAATAAATAAATAAAAGTTTTTACTATGGGACAAACTTTTTAACCCTTCTGAATTATATGAGGATGTTTGCATGCAGTAATGCAGAGTTATAATGTCATGTAGACGGTGATCATGCCTCAGCTCTATGTGGACAGCTGCTTCTGTACTTTTTTCCAGTTTGTTGCGGTCCATATTATTTTTAGGCGGCGTTACGTGTTCCGGGACAGTGACCTGCTCCTATATAATAGTCCGGGCTTTGATCATACAATCAAGCAGTAAATTCACAGGTGTGGGCGGCACATCACTCTTTTGTTGCACTGTATTCTCGCCCCCGTGCAGGGAAATCCAAGCCTTGCCGCAGTAATTTGCAGGTATGTCGCGGACCATGTGCTCCTTGTTATTGCTTAAATTTAATTAGCAGAGTCCCAGTGAATGGGAACACAATCCGCCGTCGTCTCCCTGCACGCTTTATTTACACTTTATTAACAGTAACGACAAAAGAAAACATTTTTCCCTAACGAGCGGAACCGCAAGATGAAAACAGGCGGCTTCTCGTCACCTCCTAATCCAGTTACCAGGGATTGGGGAGCAACCTGATCTCAACAGGAGTGCGAGGATTTCCTGCACATCCGTCAGATTGTCCGGCCGTCAACCACATGCTATGTGCATGGCTGAGCGCCACTATGGGGGAACAATGCTCACCTTACTAGGTTGTGTCCAATAATTGCTTTCCACCGATTTTAATAGTATTTTGCAAAGTCCGCTGACGTGTCGAAAGTCCAGGCGGCGTCACATTTACACTTAACCCAATGAGTGACGAGGCAGAGCCGTTCAGGATCTAATCACCCACCATCATGTTAGCAATTAGGCAAGAAGTCCAGTGACTCCAGGGTTAGTGGGACGATGCTGCGTCCATCTCTAATTAATATGGTGTCTCCCCTGGAATATCACAGCGGTGCAATGCTGGGTCACTGAGGATTCAGAACTGGTGATCAGGTTGTGTCCAAGATTGCCGACTGCTCTTGCCCAAATGTTCAGTTGTTGCCACAAGTCCAAGAGCTACCTCCGACGAGCGAGTACCAAAAAGACCGCATACGGAGCAATGCACTATGGAGTAGTTCGGATGCACTATGGGGTGGTTCGGATGCACTATGGGGTAGTTCAGATGCACTATGGGGTAGTTCAGATGCACTATGGGGTAGTTCGGATACACTATGGGGTAGTTCGGATACACTATGGGGTAGTTCGGATACACTATGGGGTAGTTCAGATGCACTATGGGGTAGTTCAGATGCACTATGGGGTAGTTCGGATACACTATGGGGTAGTTCAGATGCACTATGGGGTAGTTCAGATGCACTATGGGGTAGTTCGGATACACTATGGGGTAGTTCGGATACACTATGGGGTAGTTCGGATGCACTATGGGGTGGTTCGGATGCACTATGGGGTAGTTCAGATGCACTATGGGGTAGTTCAGATGCACTATGGGGTAGTTCGGATACACTATGGGGTAGTTCGGATGCACTATGGGGTAGTCCAGATGCATTATGGGGTAGTCCAGATGCATTATGGGGTAGTCCAGATGCATATGGAGTAGTTCAGATGCACTATGGGGTAGTCCAGATGCACTATGGGGTAGTTCAGATGCACTATGAGGTAGTTCAGATGCATATGGAGTAGTTCAGATGCACTATGGGGTAGTCCAGATGCATATGGAGTAGTTCAGATGCACTATGAGGTAGTTCAGATGCACTATGGGGTAGTTCAGATGCACTATGAGGTAGTTCAGATGCACTATGGGGTAGTCCAGATGCACTATGTGGTAGTTCAGATGCACTATGGGGTAGTTCAGATGCACTATGAGGTAGTTCAGATGCACTATGGGGTAGTTCAGATGCACTATTGGGTAGTTCAGATGCACTATGAGGTAGTTCAGATGCACTATTGGGTAGTTCAGATGCACTATGGGGTAGTTCAGATGCACTATTGGGTAGTTCAGATGCACTATGGGGTAGTTTGGATGCACTATGGGGTAGTCCAGATGCACTATGGGGTAGTTCAGATGCATATGGAGTAGTTCAGATGCACTATGTGGTAGTTCAGATGCACTATGGGGTAGTTCAGATGCACTATGAGGTAGTTCAGATGCACTATGGGGTAGTTCAGATGCACTATTGGGTAGTTCAGATGCACTATGAGGTAGTTCAGATGCACTATTGGGTAGTCCAGATGCACTATGGGGTAGTTCAGATGCATATGGAGTAGTTCAGATGCACTATGGGTTAGTTCAGATGCACTATGGGGTAGTTCAGATGCACTATGAGGTAGTTCAGATGCATATGGAGTAGTTCAGATGCACTATGGGGTAGTTCAGATGCACTATGTGGTAGTTCAGATGCATATGGAGTAGTTCAGATGCACTATGGGGTAGTCCAGATGCACTATGGGGTAGTTCAGATGCACTATGAGGTAGTCCAGATGCACTATGGGGTAGTTCAGATGCACTATGGGGTAGATCAGATGCACTATGTGGTAGTTTAGATGCACTATGGGGTAGTTCAGATGCACTATTGGGTAGTCCAGATGCACTATGAGGTAGTTCAGATGCACTATGGGGTAGTTCAGATGCACTATGGGGTAGTTCAGATGCACTATGGGGTAGTTCAGATGCACTATGGGGTAGATCAGATGCACTATGTGGTAGTTTAGATGCACTATGGGGTAGTTCAGATGCACTATGAGGTAGTTTAGATGCACTATGGGGTAGTCCAGATGCACTATGAGGTAGTTCAGATGCACTATGGGGTAGTTCAGATGCACTATGGGGTTATCCAGATGCACTATGGGGTAGTCCAGATGCACTATGGGGTAGTTCAGATGCACTATGGGGTAGTTCAGATGCACTATGGAGTAGTTCAGATGCACTATGGGGTAGTCCAGATGCACTATGGGGTAGTTCAGATGCACTATGGGGTAGTTCAGATGCACTATGGGGTAGTTCAGATGCACTATTGGATAGTCCAGATGCACTATGAGGTAGTTCAGATGCATATGGAGTAGTTCAGATGCACTATGGGGTAGTCCAGATGCACTATGGGGTAGTTCAGATGCACTATGGGGTAGTTGAGATGCACTATGGGGTAGTTCAGATGCACTATGGGGTAGTTCAGATGCACTATGGAGTAGTCCAGATGCACTATGGGGTAGTTCAGATGCACTATGGGGTAGTTCAGATGCACTATGGAGTAGTCCAGATGCATATGGAGTAGTTCAGATGCACTATGGGGTAGTCCAGATGCACTATGGGGTAGTTCAGATGCACTATGGGGTAGTTGAGATGCACTATGGGGTAGTTCAGATGCACTATGGAGTAGTCCAGATGCACTATGGGGTAGTTCAGATGCACTATGGGGTAGTTCAGATGCACTATGGAGTAGTCCAGATGCATATGGAGTAGTTCAGATGCACTATGGGGTAGTCCAGATGCACTATGGGGTAGTTCAGATGCACTATGGGGTAGTTCAGATGCACTATGGAGTAGTTCAGATGCACTATGAGGTAGTTCAGATGCATATGGAGTAGTTCAGATGCACTATGGGGTAGTCCAGATGCACTATGTGGTAGTTCAGATGCACTATGGGGTAGTTCAGATGCACTATGAGGTAGTTCAGATGCACTATGGGGTAGTTCAGATGCACTATGGGGTAGTTCAGATGCACTATTGGGTAGTTTGGATGCACTATGGGGTAGTCCGGATGCACTATGAGGTAGTTCAGATGCACTATGGGGTAGTTCAGATGCACTATGGGGTAGTTCAGATGCACTATGGGGTAGTTCAGATGCACTATGTGGTAGTTCAGATGCACTATGAGGTAGTTCAGATGCACTATGGGGTAGTTCAGATGCACTATGGGGTAGTTCAGATGCACTATGGGGTAGTTCAGATGCACTATGGGGTAGTTCAGATGCACTATTGGGTAGTTTGGATGCACTATGGGGTAGTCCGGATGCACTATGAGGTAGTTCAGATGCACTATGGGGTAGTTCAGATGCACTATGGGGTAGTTCAGATGCACTATGGGGTAGTTCAGATGCACTATGTGGTAGTTCAGATGCACTATGAGGTAGTTCAGATGCACTATGTGGTAGTTCAGATGCACTATGGGGTAGTTCAGATGCACTATGTGGTAGTTCAGATGCACTATGAGGTAGTTCAGATGCACTATGGGGTAGTCCAGATGCACTATGGAGTAGTTCAGATGCACTATGGGGTAGTTCAGATGCACTATGGGGTAGTTCAGATGCACTATGAGGTAGTTCAGATGCACTATGGGGTAGTTCAGATGCACTATGGGGTAGTTCAGATGCACTATGGGGTAGTTCAGATGCACTATGGAGTAGTCCAGATGCACTATGGGGTAGTCCGGATGCACTATGAGGTAGTTCAGATGCACTATGGGGTAGTTCAGATGCACTATGGGGTAGTTCAGATGCACTATGAGGTAGTTCAGATGCACTATGGGGTAGTTCAGATGCACTATGGGGTAGTTCAGATGCACTATGAGGTAGTTCAGATGCACTATGAGGTAGTTCAGATGCACTATGGGGTAGTTCAGATGCACTATGAGGTAGTTCAGATGCACTATGGGGTAGTTCAGATGCACTATGGGGTAGTTTGGATGCACTATGGGGTAGTCCGGATGCACTATGAGGTAGTTCAGATGCACTATGGGGTAGTTTAGATGCACTATGTGGTAGTTCAGATGCACTATGGGGTAGTCCAGATGCACTATGGGGTAGTTCAGATGCACTATGGGGTAGTTCAGATGCACTATGGGGTAGTTCAGATGCACTGTGGGGTAGTTTGGATGCACTATGGGGTAGTCCGGATGCACTATGAGATAGTTCAGATGCACTATGAGGTAGTTCAGATGCACTATGGGGTAGTTCAGATGCACTATGGGGTAGTTCAGATGCACTGTGGGGTAGTTTGGATGCACTGTGGGGTAGTTCAGATGCACTATGGGGTAGTCCAGATGCACTATGGGGTAGTTCAGATGCACTATGGGGTAGTCCAGATGCACTATGGGGTAGTTTAGATGCACTATGTGGTAGTTCAGATGCACTATGGGGTAGTCCAGATGCACTATGGGGTAGTTCAGATGCACTATGAGGTAGTTCAGATGCACTATGGGGTAGTTCAGATGCACTATGGGGTAGTTCAGATGCACTATGGGGTAGTTCAGATGCATATGGAGTAGTTCAGATGCATATGGAGTAGTTCAGATGCACTATGGGGTAGTTCAGATGCATATGGAGTAGTTCAGATGCACTATGGGGTAGTTCAGATGCACTATGTGGTAGTTTAGATGCACTATGGGGTAGTCCAGATGCATTATGGGGTAGTCCAGATGCACTATGGGGTAGTTCAGATGCACTATGGGGTAGTTCAGATGCACTATGGGGTAGTCCAGATGCACTATGAGATAGTTCAGATGCATATGGAGTAGTTCAGATGCACTATGGGGTAGTCCAGATGCACTATGGGGTAGTTCAGATGCACTATGGGGTAGTTCAGATGCACTATGAGGTAGTTCAGATGCACTATGGGGTAGTTCAGATGCACTATGGGGTAGTTCAGATGCACTATGTGGTAGTTTAGATGCACTATGGGGTAGTCCAGATGCACTATGGGGTAGTTCAGATGCACTATGGGGTAGTTTAGATGCACTATGGAGTAGTCCAGATGCACTATGGGGTAGTTTAGATGCACTATGGGGTAGTCCAGATGCACTATGGGGTAGTCCAGATGCACTATGGAGTAGTCCGGATGCACTATGGGGTAGTTCAGATGCACTATAGGGTAGTTCAGATGCACTATGAGGTAGTTCAGATGCACTATGGGGTACTTCAGATGCACTATGAGGTAGTTCAGATGCACTATGGGGTAGATTAGATGCACTATGGAGTAGTCCAGATGCACTATGGGGTAGTCCAGATGCACTATGGGGTAGTCCAGATGCACTATGAGGTAGTCCGGATGCACTATTGGGTAGTTGAGATGCACTATGGGGTAGTCCAGATGCACTATGGGGTAGTCCAGATGCACTATGAGGTAGTCCGGATGCACTATTGGGTAGTTGAGATGCACTATGGAGTAGTTCAGATGCACTATGGAGTAGTTCGGATGCACTATGGGGTAGTTCAGATGCACTATGGGGTAGTTCGGATACACTATGGGGTAGTTCGGATGCACTATGGGGTAGTCCAGATGCATTATGGGGTAGTTCAGATGCACTATGGAGTAGTCCAGATGCACTATGGAGTAGTCCAGATGCATATGGAGTAGTTCAGATGCACTATGGGGTAGTCCAGATGCACTATGGGGTAGTTCAGATGCACTATGAGGTAGTTCAGATGCATATGGAGTAGTTCAGATGCACTATGGGGTAGTTCAGATGCACTATGAGGTAGTTCAGATGCACTATGGGGTAGTTCAGATGCACTATTGGGTAGTTCAGATGCACTATGGGGTAGTTCAGATGCACTATTGGGTAGTTCAGATGCACTATGGGGTAGTTTGGATGCACTATGGGGTAGTCCAGATGCACTATGGGGTAGTTCAGATGCATATGGAGTAGTTCAGATGCACTATGGGGTAGTTCAGATGCACTATGGGGTAGTTCAGATGCACTATGAGGTAGTTCAGATGCATATGGAGTAGTTCAGATGCACTATGGGGTAGTCCAGATGCACTATGTGGTAGTTCAGATGCATATGGAGTAGTTCAGATGCACTATGGGGTAGTCCAGATGCACTATGGGGTAGTTCAGATGCACTATGAGGTAGTCCAGATGCACTATGGGGTAGTTCAGATGCACTATGGGGTAGATCAGATGCACTATGTGGTAGTTTAGATGCACTATGGGGTAGTTCAGATGCACTATGGGGTAGATCAGATGCACTATGTGGTAGTTTAGATGCACTATGGGGTAGTTCAGATGCACTATGGGGTAGATCAGATGCACTATGAGGTAGTTCAGATGCACTATGGGGTAGTTCAGATGCACTATGGGGTAGTTCAGATGCACTATGGGGTAGTTCAGATGCACTATGGGGTAGTTCAGATGCACTATTGGGTAGTCCAGATGCACTATGAGGTAGTTCAGATGCACTATGAGGTAGTTCAGATGCACTATGGGGTAGTTCAGATGCACTATTGGGTAGTCCAGATGCACTATGAGGTAGTTCAGATGCACTATGAGGTAGTTCAGATGCACTATGGGGTAGTTCAGATGCACTATTGGGTAGTCCAGATGCACTATGAGGTAGTTCAGATGCATATGGAGTAGTTCAGATGCACTATGGGGTTATCCAGATGCACTATGGGGTAGTCCAGATGCACTATGGGGTAGTTCAGATGCACTATGGGGTAGTTCAGATGCACTATGGAGTAGTTCAGATGCACTATGGGGTAGTCCAGATGCACTATGGGGTAGTTCAGATGCATATGGAGTAGTTCAGATGCACTATGGGGTAGTCCAGATGCACTATGGGGTAGTTCAGATGCACTATGGGGTAGTTCAGATGCACTATGGAGTAGTCCAGATGCATATGGAGTAGTTCAGATGCACTATGGGGTAGTCCAGATGCACTATGGGGTAGTTCAGATGCACTATGGGGTAGTTGAGATGCACTATGGGGTAGTTCAGATGCACTATGGGGTAGTTGAGATGCACTATGGGGTAGTTCAGATGCACTATGGGGTAGTTCAGATGCACTATGAGGTAGTCCAGATGCATATGGAGTAGTTCAGATGCACTATGGGGTAGTTCAGATGCACTATGAGGTAGTTCAGATGCATATGGAGTAGTTCAGATGCACTATGGGGTAGTCCAGATGCACTATGTGGTAGTTCAGATGCACTATGGGGTAGTTCAGATGCACTATGAGGTAGTTCAGATGCACTATGGGGTAGTTCAGATGCACTATGGGGTAGTTCAGATGCACTATTGGGTAGTTCAGATGCACTATGGGGTAGTTTGGATGCACTATGGGGTAGTCCGGATGCACTATGAGGTAGTTCAGATGCACTATGGGGTAGTTCAGATGCACTATGGGGTAGTTTAGATGCACTATGGGGTAGTTCAGATGCACTATGGGGTAGTTCAGATGCACTATGGGGTAGTCCAGATGCACTATGTGGTAGTTCAGATGCATATGGAGTAGTTCAGATGCACTATGGGGTAGTCCAGATGCACTATGTGGTAGTTCAGATGCACTATGGGGTAGTTCAGATGCACTATGGGGTAGTTCAGATGCATATGGAGTAGTTCAGATGCACTATGAGGTAGTCCAGATGCACTATGGGGTAGTTCAGATGCACTATGGGGTAGTTCAGATGCACTATGTGGTAGTTTAGATGCACTATGGGGTAGTCCAGATGCATTATGGGGTAGTCCAGATGCACTATGGGGTAGTTCAGATGCACTATGGGGTAGTTCAGATGCACTATTGGGTAGTCCAGATGCACTATTGGGTAGTCCAGATGCACTATGAGGTAGTTCAGATGCATATGGAGTAGTTCAGATGCACTATGGAGTAGTTCAGATGCACTATGGGGTAGTTCAGATGCACTATGGGGTAGTTCAGATGCACTATGAGGTAGTTCAGATGCACTATGGGGTAGTTCAGATGCACTATGAGGTAGTCCAGATGCACTATGGGGTAGTTCAGATGCACTATGAGGTAGTTCAGATGCACTATGAGGTAGTCCAGATGCACTATGGGGTAGTTAAGATGCACTATGGGGTAGTTCAGATGCACTATGTGGTAGTTTAGATGCACTATGGGGTAGTCCAGATGCACTATGGGGTAGTTCAGATGCACTATGGGGTAGTTTAGATGCACTATGGAGTAGTCCAGATGCACTATGGGGTAGTTTAGATGCACTATGGGGTAGTCCAGATGCACTATGGGGTAGTCCAGATGCACTATGAGGTAGTTCAGATGCACTATGAGGTAGTCCAGATGCACTATGAGGTAGTCCAGATGCACTATGGGGTAGTTAAGATGCACTATGGGGTAGTTCAGATGCACTATGTGGTAGTTTAGATGCACTATGGGGTAGTCCAGATGCACTATGGGGTAGTTCAGATGCACTATGGGGTAGTTTAGATGCACTATGGAGTAGTCCAGATGCACTATGGGGTAGTTTAGATGCACTATGGGGTAGTCCAGATGCACTATGGGGTAGTCCAGATGCACTATGGAGTAGTCCGGATGCACTATTGGGTAGTTGAGATGCACTATTGGGTAGTTGAGATGCACTATGGGGTAGTTCAGATGCACTATAGGGTAGTTCAGATGCACTATGAGGTAGTTCAGATGCACTATGGGGTAGTTCAGATGCACTATGAGGTAGTTCAGATGCACTATGGGGTAGATTAGATGCACTATGGAGTAGTCCAGATGCACTATGGGGTAGTCCAGATGTACTATGAGGTAGTCCGGATGCACTATTGGGTAGTTGAGATGCACTATGGGGTAGTTCAGATGCACTATGGAGTAGTTCGGATGCACTATGGGTTAGTTTGGATGTGACGCGCCCCTGGGCCTGTGTCGCGCTGCGTTGCGCACGCGGGAGCTTACCCGGAGCCGGATCTGTTGAGGTTTATAGTCTCGTGGCGGTGACCCGGTCCGTGCCCAGGGAGTCAAACTGAGCGGCGATGTATCAGCGGTAGATGTTGGACGACTACGCCACCCGTTGAGTACAGCTAAGGAGCTGCTGCTGCAGGGCAGACCGCTGAGGCCGGTGGTAGGATTGTGCAGCGTGATAGTATAACCCCCAACGGGAGGGGTATGGCCTCAGGGCAGCCGACGTGGATGATGGGGGTAGCAGGAACCACTCGGACACGGTACGGTGTAGTTCAGGGTCTTTACTGGTGACAAAGATAGACCCTCCCGGAGTACTGGCTAGCGATTGGGGCCTGGTCAGTCCTTGAGCAGATGGGATCTCCCCTGGCCAGGCGGAGTTGTAGGCCTCCCAAACTAACTGTACTCTTCTGGCTACCTTGCTAGAGGCGGGTATAAGTAGCCCACGTCCCTGAGCGTACCGTGTGGTGCTCACCCGTATGGCCGGTGACTCGGGGCCTTCTAGTAGCTTCCGCTCCACGACGGCGGTGCTGGTCCCATGCGTGTGACCGTGCCTTCGGGTTTCTTGGCCAGAGGACCTGGAATCCCCTGCCTGACGGATTCTGCTGCTGGGTAGGAGTTAGTCCCCACAGCCTCGGACTCCGGGTCCGGTAAGAAATCTTCTCAGTCAGGGCGAGCTCTGCAGCTGCCAGCCCCTGACTCCTTGTAACACTGCTCCCACAGAGCTCCTGATGTTCTGTTCCTATATTTGCTTCTTTTCTCTGTCTCTACTTCTTCTCTACTCACTAACCCTGCCTCAGCCCTAGGTTTATATAGGGGAAGTCCTTCCCCTCCCAGGACTGGGCAGGAGGTGTGGCATGCATAGGATCCCTGACCAAGAGACCTCCCACCTGCTCTCAGACATAACATAGCTGTTACTGTGGAAACCAGACCCCTGGGGTGCCACATTCCCCCCTAGTGAAATTTAGTACTCCGGGACTAAACATATTTTTAGAAAAACATAACAAGATATAACAATAACAATACAATAAAGAAACACATAAAGGTGGTCACGGCATGTCCTTAACCGGGTGCAGTCTTTGAAGAAAGCAAGGTGTCCATTTCACCAAAACAGGGAGACGTAACCAGGTAGGGGTCTGTCCTGCCCCGAGTCCTTAACAGTCTTTAGTCCGTCCTGGGTTACGCTCCAACTATGTACACAGGATTCCCGGTAAATCCACCAAAGACTCCTATAAACAACGCCGGAGAGTTCCACCTGTTGCCGTCGCATCAGTGCCCGGATCTCTTTTTGGAGCACTCGCTGCTCGCCGGAGCTGGCGTTCTTGGCAACCTGCTGTAAAAGGAAAATCACCTCTTGCCATATGTCCGGGTTGATTACAGCGGCGGCAGATGGGTCGTCCGTCCTCGTTGTATCGGTCGCTGGGTCTTCCTCTGGCCAGTGGGGTCCTCCTTGGTCGACGCCACGGGATGTCCTCCGGTCCGGATGCCAGCTGGATCTTCCCTCGAGTAGAAACCTGTAAAGACTGCACAGTTCGGGTTAGCGCAGCAACGCTTTTAGCTAGCTCTTGGACCTGATGGTGCAGGTCTGGAGCCGGTTCATTGCTCAAAGCCTGCGCATCAGCTCCCACAGGCCCTGCCGACAAGGGCGCCGCCTCCTGGTGGTAAGTAGTAGTGGGGCGTCTGTGGGTCACAACGCCACCTGGTGCCGGTTCTCGGAGCACCCGGATGGCTCTGTCCTTGAACTGTGCAAATCCCAGATGAGGGTCCTGTAAGGCCATTGCCCGCAACTGGGTTCGGTGGGCATTGCAATATAAACCCTCTATAAATTGTTCAGTCAACAGCCTGTCCTCGTCTCCCACGCCGTCAGGGTCGGTCTGCTTAATGGCTCTCAGGGCCTCTTGTAGGTTCAGGGCATAGTCCCTTATACTCTCATGTGCCCGCTATTTGCACCCGTAGAATCTAAGCTTGATCTCGGCTGAGGTGCGGGTATCAAAGGTGTCCCTCAGCCGGGTTAGTATCCCTGCGACAGTCCTCCCCCCAGGTGGCCAGGACTTTACCTCCCTTTGGGCTGCCCCGGTTAGTTGGGCCACCAGGATGCTCACTTTTTGCTCTTCTGTGAGGGGGTACACCTGGAAGAGGCTATCCAGCTTTTCTCTAAAGTCATGCAGGGTATGTGACTCCCCTGAGTACTGGGGTAGCCAGGCCGCTCCCGGGATATAGGGCATGGTGAAAGGCATGACTGCAGCAGCGATGGCGCTGGCGGGGGTTGAGGCAGTGAAGCTCTCCTCCGTATCCGACATCCTCCTCCCCCCTAGTGGACCGTGGCCTACCTTGCGATGATCCTCTTCCGTAGGCCGCGGCTCCGCAGTAGATCGTCAGGGTTGAGGACCTTCCGTCGCGCTCCTGTGACGTCGGCGTCTGCTGGGCTCCTTCCAGGACCTTACGCAACGTCCGGACGTGAGGCGGGGCTTCAGTTCTCGCTCGCTTTCGGAGTCCACGCCCCTCTTCTTCCCGCGCGACGTCTTCAAGATGGCGTCCAACGGCGGGAAAACTCCACGGAAGGCGGGAAGAAGGCTGAAAATGGCGCCGGATGGCGGGAATCTTCACCGATGGCGGGAAGAAGGCTGAAGATGGCGCCGGATGGCGGGAATCTTCACCACAGGTAAGTTTGAACAGTCTCTTTCAGGCACGCAGTACCCGGTGGTTGCGGGCACGAAATCCTGCCGACTACGCCAAAAGTTGACGCGCCCCTGGGCCTGTGTCGCGCTGCGTTGCGCACGCGGGAGCTTACCCGGAGCCGGATCTGTTGAGGGTTGTAGTCTCGTGGCGGTGACCCGGTCCGTGCCCAGGGAGTCAAACTGAGCGGCGATGTATCAGCGGTAGATGTTGGACGACTACGCCACCCGTTGAGTACAGCTAAGGAGCTGCTGCTGCAGGGCAGACCGCTGAGGCCGGTGGTAGGATTGTGCAGTGTGATAGTATAACCCCCAACGGGAGGGGTATGGCCTCAGGGCAGCCGACGTGGATGATGGGGGTAGCAGGAACCACTCGGACACGGTACGGTGTAGTTCAGGGTCTTTACTGGTGACAAAGATAGACCCTCCCGGAGTACTGGCTAGCGATTGGGGCCTGGTCAGTCCTTGAGCAGATGGGATCTCCCCTGGCCAGGCGGAGTTGTAGGCCTCCCAAACTAACTGTACTCTTCTGGCTACCTTGCTAGAGGCGGGTATAAGTAGCCCACGTCCCTGAGCGTACCGTGTGGTGCTCACCCGTATGGCCGGTGACTCGGGGCCTTCTAGTAGCTTCCGCTCCACGACGGCGGTGCTGGTCCCATGCGTGTGACCGTGCCTTCGGGTTTCTTGGCCAGAGGACCTGGAATCCCCTGCCTGACGGATTCTGCTGCTGGGTAGGAGTTAGTCCCCACAGCCTCGGACTCCGGGTCCGGTAAGAAATCTTCTCAGTCAGGGCGAGCTCTGCAGCTGCCAGCCCCTGACTCCTTGTAACACTGCTCCCACAGAGCTCCTGATGTTCTGTTCCTATATTTGCTTCTTTTCTCTGTCTCTACTTCTTCTCTACTCACTAACCCTGCCTCAGCCCTAGGTTTATATAGGGGAAGTCCTTCCCCTCCCAGGACTGGGCAGGAGGTGTGGCATGCATAGGATCCCTGACCAAGAGACCTCCCACCTGCTCTCAGACATAACATAGCTGTTACTGTGGAAACCAGACCCCTGGGGTGCCACAGATGCACTATGGGGTAATCCAGATGCACTATGGGGTGGTTCGGATGTACTATGGGGTAGTTCATATGTACTATGGGGTAGTTCGGATACACTATGGGGTAGTTTGGATGCACTATGGGGTAGTTCAGATGCATATGGAGTAGTTCAGATGCACTATGGGGTAGTCCAGATGCACTATGGGGTAGTTCAGATGCACTATGAGGTAGTCCAGATGCACTATGGGGTAGTTCAGATGCACTATGGGGTAGTTTAGATGCACTATGGGGTAGTCCGGATGCACTATGGGGTAGTTCGGATGCACTATGGGGTAGTTCAGATGCACTATGGGGTAGTCCAGATGCACTATGGGGTAGTCCAGATGCACTATGAGGTAGTCCAGATGCACTATGGGGTAGTCCGGATGCACTATTGGATAGTTGAGATGCACTATCGGGTAGTTGAGATGCACTATGGGGTAGTTCGGATGCACTATAGGGTAGTTCAGATGCACTATGGAGTAGTTCGGATGCACTATGGGGTAGTTCAGATGCACTATGGAGTAGTTCGGATGCACTATGGGGTAGTTCAGATGCACTATGGGGTAATCCTGATGCACTATGGGGTAGTTCGGATGCACTATGGGGTAGTTTGGATGCACTATGGGGTAATCCGGATGCACTATGGAGTAGTTCAGATGCACTATGGGGTAGTCCAGATGCACTATGGGGTAATCCAGATGCACTATGGGGTGGTTCGGATGTACTATGGGGTAGTTCAGATGTACTATGGGGTAGTTCGGATACACTATGGGGTAGTTTGGATGCACTATGGGGTAGTTCAGATGCATATGGAGTAGTTCAGATGCACTATGGGGTAGTCCAGATGCACTATGGGGTAGTTCAGATGCACTATGAGGTAGTCCAGATGCACTATGGGGTAGTTCAGATGCACTATGGGGTAGTTTAGATGCACTATGGGGTAGTCCGGATGCACTATGGGGTAGTTCGGATGCACTATGGGGTAGTTCAGATGCACTATGGGGTAGTCCAGATGCACTATGGGGTAGTCCAGATGCACTATGAGGTAGTCCAAATGCACTATGGGGTAGTCCGGATGCACTATTGGATAGTTGAGATGCACTATCGGGTAGTTGAGATGCACTATGGGGTAGTTCGGATGCACTATAGGGTAGTTCAGATGCACTATGGAGTAGTTCGGATGCACTATGGGGTAGTTCAGATGCACTATGGAGTAGTTCGGATGCACTATGGGGTAGTTCAGATGCACTATGGGGTAATCCTGATGCACTATGGGGTAGTTTGGATGCACTATGGGGTAATCCGGATGCACTATGGAGTAGTTCAGATGCACTATGGGGTAGTCCAGATGCACTATGGAGTAGCTCGGATGCACTATGGAGTAGTTCGGATGCAGTATGGGGTAGTTTGGATGCACTATGGGGTAATCCAGATGCACTATGTGGTGGTTCGGATGTACTATGGGGTAGTTCAGATGCACTATGGGTTAGTTCGGATGCACTATGGGGTAGTTTGGATGCACTATGGGGTAATCCAGATGCACTATGGGGTGGTTCGGATGTACTATGGGGTAGTTCAGATGCACTATGGGGTAGTTCAGATGCACTATGGGGTAGTCCAAATGCACTATGGGGTAGTTCAGATGCACTATGAGGTAGTCCAGATGCACTATGGGGTAGTTCAGATGCACTATGAGGTAGTCCAGATGCACTATGGGGTAGTTCAGATGCACTATGGGGTAGTCCAGATGCACTATGGGGTAGTTCAGATGCACTATGAGGTAGTCCAGATGCACTATGAGGTAGTTCAGATGCATATGGAGTAGTTCAGATGCACTATGAGGTAGTCCAGATGCACTATGAGGTAGTTCAGATGCACTATGGGGTGGTTCGGATGCACTATGGGGTAATCCTGATGCACTATGGGGTAGTTCGGATGCACTATGGGGTAGTTTGGATGCACTATGGGGTAATCCGGATGCACTATGGAGTAGTTCAGATGCACTATGGGGTAATCCTGATGCACTATGGGGTAGTTCGGATGCACTATGGGGTAGTTTGGATGCACTATGGGGTAATCCGGATGCACTATGGAGTAGTTCAGATGCACTATGAGGTAGTCCAGATGCACTATGGAGTAGTTCGGATGCACTATGGAGTAGTTCGGATGCAGTATGGGGTAGTTTGGATGCACTATGGGGTAATCCAGATGCACTATGGGGTGGTTCGGATGTACTATGGGGTAGTTCAGATGCACTACGGGTTAGTTCGGATGCACTATGGGGTAGTTTGGATGCACTATGGGGTAATCCAGATGCACTATGGGGTGGTTCGGATGTACTATGGGGTAGTTCAGATGCACTATGGGGTAGTTCAGATGCACTATGGGGTAGTCCAGATGCACTATGGGGTAGTTCAGATGCACTATGAGGTAGTCCAGATGCACTATGGGGTAGTTCAGATGCACTATGGGGTAGTCCAGATGCACTATGGAGTAGTTCAGATGCACTATGGGGTGGTTCGGATGCACTATGGGGTAGTCCAGATGCACTATGAGGTAGTCAGGATGCACTATGGGGTAGTTCAGATGCACTATGGAGTAGTCCGGATGCACTATTGGGTAGTTGAGATGCACTATTGGGTAGTTGAGATGCACTATTGGGTAGTTGAGATGCACTATGGGGTAGTTCGGATGCACTATGGGGTAGTTCAGATGCACTATGGGGTAGTCCAGATGCACTATGAGGTAGTTCAGATGCATATGGAGTAGTTCGGATGCACTATGGGGTAGTTCAGATGCACTATGGAGTAGTCCAGATGCACTATGAGGTAGTTCAGATGCATATGGAGTAGTTCGGATGCACTATGGGGTAGTTCAGATGCACTATGGGGTAGTCCAGATGCACTATGGAGTAGTTCGGATGCACTATGGAGTAGTTCGGATGCACTATGGGGTAGTTCAGATCCACTATGGGGTGGTTCGGATGCACTATGGGGTGGTTCGGATGCACTATGGGGTAGTCCAGATGCACTATGGGGTAGTTCGGATGTACTATGGGGTAGTTCAGATGCACTATGGAGTAGTCCAGATGCACTATGGGGTAGTCCAGATGCACTATGGGGTAGTTCAGATGCACTATGGGGTAGTCCAGATGCATTATGGGGTAGTTCAGATGCACTATGGAGTAGTCCAGATGCACTATGGAGTAGTCCAGATGCATATGGAGTAGTCCAGATGCACTATGAGGTAGTCCAGATGCACTATGGGGTAGTCCAGATGCATATGGAGTAGTCCAGATGCACTATGGGGTAGTTCAGATGCACTATGGGGTAGTCCAGATGCACTATGAGGTAGTTCAGATGCATATGGAGTAGTTCAGATGCACTATGGGGTAGTCCAGATGCACTATGGGGTAGTTCAGATGCACTATGGGGTAGTTCAGATGCACTATGGGGTAGTTCGGATACACTATGGGGTAGTTCAGATGCACTATGAGGTAGTCCAGATGCACTATGGGGTAGTTCAGATGCACTATGGGGTAGTTCAGATGCACTATGTGGTAGTTTAGATGCACTATGGGGTAGTCCAGATGCATTATGGGGTAGTCCAGATGCACTATGGGGTAGTTCAGATGCACTATGAGGTAGTCCAGATGCACTATGGGGTAGTTCAGATGCACTATGGGGTAGTTCAGATGCACTATGAGGTAGTCCAGATGCACTATGGGGTAGTTCAGATGCACTATGGGGTAGTTCAGATGCACTATGTGGTAGTTTAGATACACTATGGGGTAGTTCAGATGCACTATTGGGTAGTTCAGATGCACTATGGGGTAGTCCAGATGCACTATGGGGTAGTTCAGATGCACTATGGGGTAGTTCAGATGCACTATTGGGTAGTCCAGATGCACTATTGGGTAGTTCAGATGCACTATGGCGTAGTTCAGATGCACTATGGAGTAGTTCAGATGCACTATGGGGTAGTCCAGATGCACTATGGTGTAGTTCAGATGCACTATGGGGTAGTTCAGATGCACTATTGGGTAGTCCAGATGCACTATTGGGTAGTTCAGATGCACTATGGAGTAGTTCAGATGCACTATGGGGTAGTCCAGATGCACTATGGGGTAGTTCAGATGCAATATGGGGTAGTTCAGATGCACTATGGGGTAGTTCGGATACACTATGGGGTAGTTCAGATGCACTATGAGGTAGTCCAGATGCACTATGGGGTAGTTCAGATGCACTATGGGGTAGTTCAGATGCACTATGTGGTAGTTTAGATGCACTATGGGGTAGTCCAGATGCATTATGGGGTAGTCCAGATGCACTATGGGGTAGTTCAGATGCACTATGGGGTAGTTCAGATGCACTATGGGGTAGTTCAGATGCACTATTGGGTAGTTCAGATACACTATGAGGTAGTTCAGATGCATATGGAGTAGTTCAGATGCACTATGGGGTAGTTCAGATGCACTATGGGGTAGTTCAGATGCACTATGGGGTAGTTCAGATACACTATGAGGTAGTTCAGATGCACTATGGGGTAGTTCAGATGCACTATGGGGTAGTTCAGATGCACTATGGGGTAGTTTAGATGCACTATGGGGTAGTTCAGATGCACTATGAGGTAGTCCAGATGCACTATGGGGTAGTTCAGATGCACTATGGGGTAGTTCAGATGCACTATGGGGTAGTTCAGATGCACTATGGGGTAGTCCAGATGCACTATGTGGTAGTTTAGATGCACTATGGGGAAGTCCAGATGCACTATGGGGTAGTTCAGATGCACTATGGGGTAGTTCAGATGCACTATGGGGTAGTTTAGATGCACTATGGGGTAGTCCAGATGCACTATGGAGTAGTCCAGCTGCACTATGAGGTAGTTCAGATGCACTATGGGGTAGTCTGGATGCACTATGGAGTAGTCCGGATGCACTATTGGGTAGTTGAGATGCACTATTGGGTAGTTGAGATGCACTATGGGGTAGTTCAGATGCACTATAGGGTAGTTCAGATGCACTATGGGGTAGTTCAGATGCACTATGAGGTAGTCCAGATGCACTATGGAGTAGTCCGGATGCACTATTGGGTAGTTGAGATGCACTATTGGGTAGTTGAGATGCACTATGGGGTAGTCCAGATGCACTATGGGGTAGTTCAGATGCACTATGGGGTAGTTCAGATGCACTATGGGGTAGTTCGGATACACTATGGGGTAGTTCAGATGCACTATGAGGTAGTCCAGATGCACTATGGGGTAGTTCAGATGCACTATGGGGTAGTTCAGATGCACTATGTGGTAGTTTAGATGCACTATGGGGTAGTCCAGATGCATTATGGGGTAGTCCAGATGCACTATGGGGTAGTTCAGATGCACTATGGGGTAGTTCAGATGCACTATTGGGTAGTCCAGATGCACTATTGGGTAGTTCAGATGCACTATGGGGTAGTCCAGATGCACTATGGGGTAGTTCAGATGCACTATGGGGTAGTTCAGATGCACTATGGGGTAGTTCAGATGCACTATGGGGTAGTCCAGATGCACTATGGGGTAGTTCAGATGCACTATGGGGTAGTTCAGATGCACTATGGGGTAGTTCGGATACACTATGGGGTAGTTCAGATGCACTATGAGGTAGTCCAGATGCACTATGGGGTAGTTCAGATGCACTATGGGGTAGTTCAGATGCACTATGTGGTAGTTTAGATGCACTATGGGGTAGTCCAGATGCATTATGGGGTAGTCCAGATGCACTATGGGGTAGTTCAGATGCACTATGGGGTAGTTCAGATGCACTATGGGGTAGTTCAGATGCACTATGGAGTAGTTCGGATGCAGTATGGGGTAGTTTGGATGCACTATGGGGTAATCCAGATGCACTATGGGGTGGTTCGGATGTACTATGGGGTAGTTCAGATGCACTATGGGTTAGTTCGGATGCACTATGGGGTAGTTTGGATGCACTATGGGGTAATCCAGATGCACTATGGGGTGGTTCGGATGTACTATGGGGTAGTTCAGATGCACTATGGGGTAGTTCAGATGCACTATGGGGTAGTCCAGATGCACTATGGGGTAGTTCAGATGCACTATGAGGTAGTCCAGATGCACTATGGGGTAGTTCAGATGCACTATGGGGTAGTCCAGATGCACTATGGAGTAGTTCAGATGCACTATGGGGTGGTTCGGATGCACTATGGGGTAGTCCAGATGCACTATGAGGTAGTCCAGATGCACTATGAGGTAGTCAGGATGCACTATTGGGTAGTTGAGATGCACTATTGGGTAGTTGAGATGCACTATTGGGTAGTTGAGATGCACTATGGGGTAGTTCGGATGCACTATGGGGTAGTTCAGATGCACTATGGGGTAGTCCAGATGCACTATGAGGTAGTTCAGATGCATATGGAGTAGTTCGGATGCACTATGGGGTAGTTCAGATGCACTATGGAGTAGTCCAGATGCACTATGAGGTAGTTCAGATGCATATGGAGTAGTTCGGATGCACTATGGGGTAGTTCAGATGCACTATGGGGTAGTCCAGATGCACTATGGAGTAGTTCGGATGCACTATGGAGTAGTTCGGATGCACTATGGGGTAGTTCAGATCCACTATGGGGTGGTTCGGATGCACTATGGGGTGGTTCGGATGCACTATGGGGTAGTCCAGATGCACTATGGGGTAGTTCGGATGTACTATGGGGTAGTTCAGATGCACTATGGAGTAGTCCAGATGCACTATGGGGTAGTCCAGATGCACTATGGGGTAGTTCAGATGCACTATGGGGTAGTCCAGATGCATTATGGGGTAGTTCAGATGCACTATGGAGTAGTTCAGATGCACTATGGGGTAGTTCAGATGCACTATGAGGTAGTCCAGATGCACTATGGGGTAGTTCAGATGCACTATGGGGTAGTTCAGATGCACTATGAGGTAGTCCAGATGCACTATGGGGTAGTTCAAATGCACTATGTGGTAGTTTAGATGCACTATGGGGAAGTCCAGATGCACTATGGGGTAGTTCAGATGCACTATGGGGTAGTTTAGATGCACTATGGGGTAGTCCAGATGCACTATGGAGTAGTCCAGATGCACTATGAGGTAGTTCAGATGCACTATGGGGTAGTCTGGATGCACTATGGAGTAGTCCGGATGCACTATTGGGTAGTTGAGATGCACTATTGGGTAGTTGAGATGCACTATGGGGTAGTTCAGATGCACTATAGGGTAGTTCAGATGCACTATGGGGTAGTTCAGATGCACTAAGAGGTAGTCCAGATGCACTATGGAGTAGTCCGGATGCACTATTGGGTAGTTGAGATGCACTATTGGGTAGTTGAGATGCACTATGGGGTAGTCCAGATGCACTATGGGGTAGTTCAGATGCACTATGGGGTAGTTCAGATGCACTATGGGGTAGTTCGGATACACTATGGGGTAGTTCAGATGCACTATGAGGTAGTCCAGATGCACTATGGGGTAGTTCAGATGCACTATGGGGTAGTTCAGATGCACTATGTGGTAGTTTAGATGCACTATGGGGTAGTCCAGATGCATTATGGGGTAGTCCAGATGCACTATGGGGTAGTTCAGATGCACTATGGGGTAGTTCAGATGCACTATTGGGTAGTCCAGATGCACTATTGGGTAGTTCAGATGCACTATGGGGTAGTCCAGATGCACTATGGGGTAGTTCAGATGCACTATGGGGTAGTTCAGATGCACTATGGGGTAGTCCAGATGCACTATGGGGTAGTTCAGATGCACTATGGGGTAGTTCAGATGCACTATGGGGTAGTTCGGATACACTATGGGGTAGTTCAGATGCACTATGCGGTAGTCCAGATGCACTATGGGGTAGTTCAGATGCACTATGGGGTAGTTCAGATGCACTATGTGGTAGTTTAGATGCACTATGGAGTAGTCCAGATGCATTATGGGGTAGTCCAGATGCACTATGGGGTAGTTCAGATGCACTATGGGGTAGTTCAGATGCACTATGGGGTAGTTCAGATGCACTATTGGGTAGTCCAGATGCACTATGGAGTAGTTCAGATGCACTATGAGGTAGTTCAGATGCATATGGAGTAGTTCAGATGCACTATGGGGTAGTACAGATGCACTATGGGGTAGTTCAGATGCACTATGGGGTAGTTCAGATGCACTATGGGGTAGTTCAGATGCACTATGAGGTAGTCCAGATGCACTATGGGGTAGTTCAGATGCACTATGGGGTAGTTCAGATGCACTATGTGGTAGTTTAGATGCACTATGGGGAAGTCCAGATGCACTATGGGGTAGTTCAGATGCACTATGGGGTAGTTCAGATGCACTATGGGGTAGTTTAGATGCACTATGGGGTAGTCCAGATGCACTATGGGGTAGTTTAGATGCACTATGGAGTAGTCCAGATGCACTATGAGGTAGTCTGGATGCACTATGGAGTAGTCCGGATGCACTATTGGGTAGTTGAGATGCACTATTGGGTAGTTGAGATGCACTATGGGGTAGTTCAGATGCATATGGAGTAGTTCAGATGCACTATGGGGTAGTTCAGATGCACTATGAGGTAGTCCAGATGCACTATGGAGTAGTCCGGATGCACTATTGGCTAGTTGAGATGCACTATTGGGTAGTTGAGATGCACTATGGGGTAGTTCAGATGCACTATAGGGTAGTTCAGATGCACTATGGGGTAGTTCAGATGCACTATGAGGTAGTTCAGATGCACTATGGGGTAGTTGAGATGCACTATTGGGTAGTTGAGATGCACTATTGGGTAGTTGAGATGCACTATGGAGTAGTTCAGATGCATATGGAGTAGTTCAGATGCACTATGGGGTAGTTCAGATGCACTATGAGGTAGTCCAGATGCACTATGGAGTAGTCCGGATGCACTATTGGCTAGTTGAGATGCACTATTGGGTAGTTGAGATGCACTATGGGGTAGTTCAGATGCACTATAGGGTAGTTCAGATGCACTATGGGGTAGTTCAGATGCACTATGAGGTAGTTCAGATGCACTATGGGGTAGTTTAGATGCACTATGGAGTAGTCCAGATGCACTATGGGGTAGTCCAGATGCACTATGAGGTAGTCCGGATGCACTATTGGGTAGTTGAGATGCACTATGGGGTAGTTCAGATGCACTATGGAGTAGTTCAGATGCACTATGGAGTAGTTTGGATGCACTATGGGGTAGTTTGGATGCACTATGGGGTAATCCAGATGCACTATGGGGTGGTTCGGATGTACTATGGGGTAGTTCAGATGCACTATGGGGTAGTTCAGATGCACTATGGGGTAGTTCAGATGCACTATGAGGTAGTCCAGATGCACTATGGGGTAGTTCAGATGCACTATGGGGTAGTTCAGATGCACTATGTGGTAGTTTAGATGCACTATGGGGAAGTCCAGATGCACTATGGGGTAGTTCAGATGCACTATGGGGTAGTTCAGATGCACTATGGGGTAGTTTAGATGCACTATGGGGTAGTCCAGATGCACTATGGGGTAGTTTAGATGCACTATGGAGTAGTCCAGATGCACTATGAGGTAGTCTGGATGCACTATGGAGTAGTCCGGATGCACTATTAGGTAGTTGAGATGCACTATTGGGTAGTTGAGATGCACTATGGGGTAGTTCAGATGCATATGGAGTAGTTCAGATGCACTATGGGGTAGTTCAGATGCACTATGAGGTAGTCCAGATGCACTATGGAGTAGTCCGGATGCACTATTGGCTAGTTGAGATGCACTATTGGGTAGTTGAGATGCACTATGGGGTAGTTCAGATGCACTATAGGGTAGTTCAGATGCACTATGGGGTAGTTCAGATGCACTATGAGGTAGTTCAGATGCACTATGGGGTAGTTGAGATGCACTATTGGGTAGTTGAGATGCACTATTGGGTAGTTGAGATGCACTATGGAGTAGTTCAGATGCATATGGAGTAGTTCAGATGCACTATGGGGTAGTTCAGATGCACTATGAGGTAGTCCAGATGCACTATGGAGTAGTCCGGATGCACTATTGGCTAGTTGAGATGCACTATTGGGTAGTTGAGATGCACTATGGGGTAGTTCAGATGCACTATAGGGTAGTTCAGATGCACTATGGGGTAGTTCAGATGCACTATGAGGTAGTTCAGATGCACTATGGGGTAGTTTAGATGCACTATGGAGTAGTCCAGATGCACTATGGGGTAGTCCAGATGCACTATGAGGTAGTCCGGATGCACTATTGGGTAGTTGAGATGCACTATGGGGTAGTTCAGATGCACTATGGAGTAGTTCAGATGCACTATGGAGTAGTTCGGATGCACTATGGGGTAGTTTGGATGCACTATGGGGTAATCCAGATGCACTATGGGGTGGTTCGGATGTACTATGGGGTAGTTCAGATGCACTATGGGGTAGTTCGGATGCACTATGGGGTAGTTTGGATGCACTATGGGGTAATCCAGATGCACTATGGGGTGGTTCGGATGTACTATGGGGTAGTTCAGATGCACTATGGGGTAGTTCAGATGCACTATGGGGTAGTTCAGATGCATTATGAGGTAGTCCAGATGCACTATGGGGTAGTCCGGATGCACTATTGGATAGTTGAGATGCACTATCGGGCAGTTGAGATGCACTATGGGGTAGTTCGGATGCACTATGGGGTAGTTCAGATGCACTATGGAGTAGTTCGGATGCACTATGGGGTAGTTCAGATGCACTATGGAGTAGTTCAGATGCACTATGGGGTAGTTCAGATGCACTATGGGGTAATCCTGATGCACTATGGGGTAGTTCGGATGCACTATGGGGTAGTTTGGATGCACTATGGGGTAATCCGGATGCACTATGGAGTAGTTCAGATGCACTATGGGGTAGTCCAGATGCACTATGTAGTAGTTCGGATGCACTATGGAGTAGTTTGGATGCACTATGGGGTGGTTCGGATGCACTATGGGGTAGTTCAGATGCACTATGGGGTAATCCAGATGCACTATGGGGTGGTTCGGATGTACTATGGGGTAGTTCAGATGCACTATGGGGTAGTCCAGATGCACTATGAGGTAGTTCAGATGCATATGGAGTAGTTCAGATGCACTATGGGGTAGTTCAGATGCACTATGGGGTAGTTCAGATGCACTATGGGGTAGTCCAGATGCACTATGAGGTAGTTCAGATGCATATGGAGTAGTTCAGATGCACTATGAGGTAGTCCAGATGCACTATGTAGTAGTTCGGATGCACTATGGAGTAGTTTGGATGCACTATGGGGTTATCCAGATGCACTATGGGGTGGTTCGGATGTACTATGGGGTAGTTCAGATGCACTATGGGGTAGTTCAGATGCACTATGGGGTAGTCCAGATGCACTATGGGGTAGTTCAGATGCACTATGAGG
The DNA here is from genome assembly GCF_046119375.1 of Phyllobates terribilis. NCBI lineage: Eukaryota > Metazoa > Chordata > Amphibia > Anura > Dendrobatidae > Phyllobates > Phyllobates terribilis. The sequence goes on from NW_027362772.1 coordinate 95,734,645, forward strand.
TAGTCCAGATGCACTATGGGGTAGTTCAGATGCACTATGGGGTAGTTTAGATGCACTATGGGGTAGTTCAGATGCACTATGAGGTAGTCCAGATGTACTATGGGGTAGTTCAGATGCATATGGAGTAGTTCAGATGCACTATGGGGTAGTCCAGATGCACTATGGGGTAGTTTAGATGCACTATGAGGTAGTCCAGATGCACTATGGGGTAGTTCAGATGCACTATGGGGTAGTTTAGATGCACTATGGGGTAGTTCAGATGCACTATGGGGTAGTTCAGATGCACTATGGGGTAGTTTAGATGCACTATGGGGTAGTTTAGATGCACTATGGGGTAGTTCAGATGCATTATGAGGTAGTCCGGATGCACTATTGGGTAGTTGAGATGCACTATGGGGTAGTTGAGATGCACTATGGGGTAGTTCAGATGCACTATGGGGTAGTTCAGATGCACTATGGAGTAGTCCAGATGCACTATTAGGTAGTTCAGATGCATATGGAGTAGTTCAGATGCACTATGGGGTAGTTCAGATGCACTATGGGGTAGTTCAGATGCATATGGAGTAGTTCAGATGCACTATGGAGTAGTTCGGATGCACTATGGGGTAATTCAGATGCACTATGGGGTAATCCAGATGCACTATGGAGTAGTTCAGATGCACTATGGGGTAGTCCAGATGCACTATGAGGTAGTCCGGATGCACTATTGGGTAGTTGAGATGCACTATGGGGTAGTTGAGATGCACTATGGGGTAGTTCGGATGCACTATGGGGTAGTTCAGATGCACTATGGAGTAGTCCAGATGCACTATGAGGTAGTTCAGATGCATATGGAGTAGTTCAGATGCACTATGGGGTAGTTCAGATGCACTATGAGGTAGTTCAGATGCATATGGAGTAGTTCAGATGCACTATGGGGTAGTTCAGATGCACTATGGAGTAGTTCGGATGCACTATGGGGTAATTCAGATGCACTATGGGGTAATCCAGATGCACTATGGAGTAGTTCAGATGCACTATGGAGTCGTTCGGATGCACTATGGGGTAGTCCAGATGCACTATGGGGTAGTTCGGATGCACTATGGGGTGGTTCGGATGCACTATGGGGTAATCCAGATGCACTATGGAGTAGTTCGGATGCACTATGGGGTGGTTCGGATGCACTATTGGGTAGTCCAGATGCACTATGGAGTAGTTCGGATGCACTATGGAGTAGTTGAGATGCACTATGAGGTAGTCCAGATGCACTATGGGGTAGTTTAGATGCACTATGGGGTAGTTCAGATGCACTATGGGGTAGTTTAGATGCACTATGGGGTAGTTCAGATGCACTATGGGGTAGTTCAGATGCACTATGGGGTATTTCAGATGCACTATGGGGTAGTTCAGATGCACTATGGGGTAGTCCAGATGCACTATGAGGTAGTCCGGATGCACTATTGGGTAGTTGAGATGCACTATGGGGTAATCCAGATGCACTATGAGGTAGTCCAGATGCACTATGGAGTAGTTCGGATGCCCTATGGAGTAGTTGAGATGCACTATGAGGTAGTCCAGATGCACTATTGGGTAGTTCAGATGCACTATGGGGTAGTTTGGATGCACTATGGGGTAGTCCAGATGCACTATTGGGTAGTTCAGATGCACTATGGGGTAGTTTGGATGCACTATGGAGTAGTTGAGATGCACTATTGGGTAGTTCAGATGCACTATGGGGTAGTTCAGATGCACTATGAGGTAGTCCAGATGCACTATTGGGTAGTTCAGATGCACTATGGGGTAGTTTGGATGCACTATGGGGTAGTTTGGATGCACTATGGGGTAGTCCGGATGCACTATGAGGTAGTTCAGATGCACTATGGGGTAGTCCAGATGCACTATGAGGTAGTCCGGATTCACTATGGGGTAGTTCAGATGCACTATGGGGTAGTCCAGATGCACTATGAGGTAGTCCGGATGCACTATGGGGTAGTTTGGATGCACTATGGGGTAGTTCAGATGCACTATGGGGTTAGGGGAGGCTCCAACAAAACTCTCCTTACCCCGTTCAGGAATTGTTTTGCAGGATTGAATTAGCCTCTGGTAGAGTGATGTCCCGGCACCTCTGACAGGTCACTACGACCTTTATCCAGAATTACTCCTGACTACTCAATATGCTTCTCGCTTACTGGCCATTCACACTTAAAGTTTACAGATCGAGGAGCCCAACGTCATCGTTGTGGTGGGACCCACTTGATTGCTGAGGTCCTTGATGGATCAGGTCCTGTGAATCGACTTTACAGCAACACTCATAGCTGCCGGTGCAAGTTACCGCACACAGCTCCTGTCCATAAGGCGCAAGGTACTGCACACAGCTCCTGTCCATAAGGTGCAAGGTACTGCACACAGCTCCTGTCCATAAGGAGCAAGGTACTGCACACAGCTCCTGTCCATAAGGCGCAAGGTACTGCACACAGCTCCTGTCCATAAGGCACAAGGTACTGCACACAGCTCCTGTCCATAAGGAGCAAGGTACTGCACACAGCTCCTGTCCATAAGGCGCAAGGTACTGCACACAGCTCCTGTCCATAAGGAGCAAGGTACTGCACACAGCTCCTGTCCATAAGGCACAAGGTACTGCACACAGCTCCTGTCCATAAGGCGCAAGGTACTGCATACAGCTCCTGTCCATAAGGCACAAGGTACTGCACACAGCTCCTGTCCATAAGGCACAAGGTACTGCACACAGCTCCTGTCCATAAGGCGCAAGGTACTGCACACAGCTCCTGTCCATAAGGTGCAAGGTACTGCACACAGCTCCTGTCCATAAGGAGCAAGGTACTGCACACAGCTCCTGTCCATAAGGTGCAAGGTACTGCACACAGCTCCTGTCCATAAGGCACAAGTTACTGCACACAGCTCCTGTCCATAAGGAGCAAGGTACTGCACACAGCTCCTGTCCATAAGGCACAAGGTACTGCACACAGCTCCTGTCCATAAGGCGCAAGGTACAGCACACAGCTCCTGTCCATAAGGCGCAAGGTACTGCACACAGCTCCTGTCCATAAGGTGCAAGTTACTGCACACAGCTCCTGTCCATAAGGAGCAAGGTACTGCACACAGCTCCTGTCCATAAGGCACAAGGTACTGCACACAGCTCCTGTCCATAAGGCGCAAGGTACTGCACACAGCTCCTGTCCATAAGGCACAAGGTACTGCACACAGCTCCTGTCCATAAGGCACAAGGTACTGCACACAGCTCCTGTCCATAAGGCGCAAGGTACTGCACACAGCTCCTGTCCATAAGGCACAAGGTACTGCACACAGCTCCTGTCCATAAGGTGCAAGGTACTGCACACAGCCCCTGTCCATAAGGCACAAGTTACTGCACACAGCTCCTGTCCATAAGGTGCAAGGTACTGCACACAGCTCCTGTCCATAAGGCACAAGGTACTGCACACAGCTCCTGTCCATAAGGCGCAAGGTACTGCACACAGCTCCTGTCCATAAGGCGCAAGGTACTGCACACAGCTCCTGTCCATAAGGAGCAAGGTACTGCACACAGCTCCTGTCCATAAGGCACAAGGTACTGCACACAGCTCCTGTCCATAAGGCACAAGGTACTGCACACAGCTCCTGTCCATAAGGAGCAAGGTACTGCACACAGCTCCTGTCCATAAGGCACAAGGTACTGCACACAGCTCCTGTCCATGAGGCGCAAGGTACTGCACACAGCTCCTGTCCATAAGGAGCAAGGTACTGCACACAGCTCCTGTCCATAAGGCACAAGGTACTGCACACAGCTCCTGTCCATAAGGCACAAGGTACTGCACACAGCTCCTGTCCATAAGGTGCAAGGTACTGCACACAGCTCCTGTCCATAAGGCACAAGTTACTGCACACAGCTCCTGTCCATAAGGCACAAGGTACTGCTCCCTTTTCGAAATGGCCACCGCCAATGTCCATATCCTCTTCGACCGTCGTTCTTCCTCCATATAATCCAGTTTACCCCTCTCTGATTCCCATGTAATGATCTCTGTTGTGGTCAACATTTTCGGCACTTGTGACCATTAAGTATGCCGGGTAAAATATCTCCTAGGAAAACTGTTTAGTACAATGGCCTATATGGAAAAGCAAAAGACACAAAAATAAATGCAGGAAAAAAAAAAGTTTGTTGAATGTATTTCGACAGGTCGTAAAGTTTTCTAATGATATGAAGTTGGTTCCTGTCCACTTATTTCTGAAGATTTAGGTTTTTTTACACTAAACCAAAGCATGGCTGCCACCACGACGGTTTGGGGGTCTTATGTTCTGCAGGAATTAACTTTATTAATATTTTGGTTACTGAAGTTAGATTTGGATCCAAGCAATTTTCCTGTTCGCTGTGTGTCCTTGGCGTTGATCACTTTTGCTCTCTTTGAGCATGTGGACCTCTCTGGTGCGGAGCTGGAGATACTTTGCCAGATTCCAGGCTGCTCCTGTGGGTTTTATTGGAACAACAGCGATGGGGTGAATGGCGGAGTGTGAGCCCCGGAGGATGAGTGCTCGGGTTTCACGAGTCCCAGGGAAAAGCTGACACATCGGAGTGGGTAGTAAGGAGGGGGAAGTATTTTCCCAGGCTACGAGAAGGCATGCAGCTGGCCTGACTCTCACCACGGAAAGGGGAGAAAGTCTGAAGTCTTGCCAGGGTCTTAGCATGTGTAATGAAAGCAGAGGGTTGGAAGGTCAAGAGTAGGTCCTGCCAGACTTCACCACAGCTGTTGACCGCTTGGCTCTTGCCATCTTCCAAAAAAAAAGTTATTGCGCAAATCCCGATATTAGGATCCGTGAAGTCAATAAGGTGGAGATCGGTCAAGAAACCATTGTGGACTATGGCGGGCAGTTCATACGTGTCTAATGTGGACAGGTAGAGGGGATGTCCCATGACCTCAACATCTGGTAATATGCCTTATTCGGAAGTCATGGAGAAGGATCGGCATTCTGAGCCATAATGGAGAGTCCAGTTGACTTTCGCCATCTTTGTAATACAAGATCAGCTGCTCATTTCACTGCCACCATTGAGGACTACTCTTTCAGCTGCAGAGAAAATGCTTTTCGGGCTCGGCAAAATCAGCTGTGTTCTGGTGATGGCAGAAGCTAAACCTGATGTGACGGCCATGAGAGGTGGTGAGTTCTCCTTCCATGGAAGTCTTCAGAGGTGGACAGATATCTGTCTGAGATGGTTTAGTGACTCCTGCATTGAGCCGGGGGTTGGACACGAGGACCCCTCAGGTCCCCTCCAACGAGAACATTGTAGGATTCTATGAACTTTTACTTCTTGAAATCTATCTCGTGAAATAGAAGAGTCTGATTATAAAATGTCTGAGGTCGCCTTCTACTTTATATTTCCACATCCAGTCCAGTATCTTCATGGGAACACAATCTTTTTTTTTTTTTTTTTTGCAATTTAGATCCCTAATATGAAGAACTTTTTCTTTTTTTGGAGGGAACTGCTGTAAATGGACAATTGGAAAAGTTAGATGGGATTCTGAAGTTCTGAAAGTTAGATAGTTGGACTCTCAGATTCCAATATTGTTCTATAGTTGGAATAAGACGGTCACATCACAAAAATGTCATCTACAATGGGTGGTGGGCAGCCGGACCCCCTCGTAGAACATCTGGGGAACAGATGCTGTGTTCCTTAGCCAGGAGCCGGCAGCCAATGTGCCCACAACATACCCATATAATTAGTCTCACGTAGGCAGGGAACGCCATCCAGAGAGACGGCGGAGGAGGCTCGTCTACAGCAGACATATTTAACATTTCTCACTCCATCCTCTCGCTTCTAATGAGTATTTCCTACCAGGTAGCTCCAAAATAGTAGACCCGAGATTGCTGTCAGCCGGACAATCCTTCATCTCACCTGACTGTCATACTCAGCGCTCGCTCTGCTGTTTCGCTCCTGTGTTCTCTATGAGAGCGCTGCTGTCAGACGTCTCTGGTGGCGAATTATCTCTTTGCTTTTGTTCACACTGCGTCTTTTTCCAGCATTTCTTGAGCAGCTCCGCTCATAACAATACCAGAAAAAGCACTTACAAAAAACGAAAAATATTTGTCGTAATCATCAGTATGGTAAAACAAGTCGCCGTTCATACATTCAGTCTTTTCAGTATCTTTTTTTTAAGCGCTTGAACCTTGCATCTTTATTATTTCCTCCTCATTATTGCATTGTTAATATCTCGTCTATTTCATCACCTATTTAGTGTATTGAGTCTTCAGTATTCTATCATCTTAGGGCGACCAATCAAAAAATGCTAATTCCGCTCTGATGACGACATCCTAATTACAGATGCATCATCTACTTTTATAAATGCCCTGTGTAAGGAATACAGTTTTAGGATTTCTTAGCATATTGACATGTTTCTATACGTTCGTTCACATATGCCTCGTTCTTGCATTAACACCAGATAGTTTTTCCTACATATGCGGAGAAGTCACTTTTGCATCAAAATCAAGACTTGACTACCATGATAAGGAAAGCCTACAACCTGTATTTTGGTGAATCTTGACTACCATGATAAGGAAAGCCTACAACCTGTATATTGGTGAATCTTGACTACCATGATAAGGAAAGCCTACAACCTGTATATTGGTGAATCTTGACTACCATGATAAGGAAAGCCTACAACCTGTATATTGGTGAATCTTGACTACCATGATAAGGAAAGCCTACAACCTGTATATTGGTGAATCTTGACTACCATGATAAGGAAAGCCTACAACCTGTATATTGGCTGCAGAGATCAGGAGAAGAGTTGGGCTCCACACATATCCGGCAATAGATGTGCATCACATCTTAACCAGTGGTTGCATCAGACAAGGCAATCTGTGCCTTTAACAGTCCCAAAGATTTGGAGAGAGTCAACTGATCACACTGCCAATTGCTATTTCTGCATGGTGTCCCCCTTAACGGAAGGAGTTTCAAGGAAGAAAAACATTACACCTGCAATACTCCCAGTACCGCACACAGAAGAACTGCCGACTCCAAAAGCACCCGAAACGTTGTCAGTCGAGCCAAGTGAGGAAGAAGAGGGCTCTTAGTGTCAAGAAGCATCTTCCTCTCACGATCCAGACTTTCTGTCAGCAACCTCACCTGAACCAGAACTTATAACACAAAGTGACCTGAACCATCTTATTGGAGATTTTTATTTGCCCAGAGTCAGGCTGAGCTCTTAGGTTCCCCAGAGTAAGGCTGAGCTCTCATGTTCCCCAGAGTAAGGCTGAGCTCTCAGGTTCCCCAGAGTAATCCTGAGCTCTTAGGTTCCTCAGAGTAATCCTGAGCTCTTAGGTTCCCCAGAGTAATCCTGAGCTCTTAGGTTCCCCAGAGTAAGGCTGAGCTCTCAGGTTCCCCAGAGTAAGGCTGAGCTCTTAGGTTCCCCAGAGTAAGGCTGAGCTCTCATGTTCCCCAGAGTAAGGCTGAGCTCTCAGGTTCCCCAGAGTAATCCTGAGCTCTTAGGTTCCTCAGAGTAATCCTGAGCTCTTAGGTTCCCCAGAGTAAGGCTGAGCTCTCAGGTTCCCCAGAGTAAGGCTGAGCTCTCAGGTTCCCCAGAGTAAGGCTGAGCTCTCAGGTTCCCCAGAGTAAGGCTGAGCTCTTAGGTTCCCCAGAGTAAGGCTGAGCTCTCAGGTTCCCCAGAGTAATCCTGAGCTCTTAGGTTCCCCAGAGTAAGGCTGAGCTCTCAGGTTCCCCAGAGTCAGGCTGAGCTCTTAGGTTCCCCAGAGTAAGGCTGAGCTCTCAGGTTCCCCAGAGTAATCCTGAGCTCTTAGGTTCCCCAGAGTAAGACTGAGCTCTCTGGTTCCCCAGAGTAAGGCTGAGCTCTCAGGTTCCCCACAGTAAGGCTGAGCTCTCAGGTTCCCCAGAGTAAGGCTGAGCTCTTAGGTTCCCCAGAGTAAGGCTGAGCTCTTATTTTCCCCAGAGTAAGGCTGAGCTCTCAGGTTCCCCAGAGTAATCCTGAGCTCTTAGGTTCCCCAGAGTAAGGCTGAGCTCTCAGGTTCCCCAGAGTAAGGCTGAGCTCTCAGGTTCCCCAGAGTAAGGCTGAGCTCTTAGGTTTCCCAGAGTAAGGCTGAGCTCTTAGGTTCCCCAGAGTAAGGCTAAGCTCTCAGGTTCGCCCAGAGTAATCCTGAGCTCTTAGGTTCCCCAGAGTAATCCTGAGCTCTTAGGTTCCCAAGAGTAAGGCTGAGCTGTTAGGTTCCCCAGAGTAAGGCTGAGCTCTCAGGTTCCCCAGAGTAATCCTGAGCTCTTAGGTTCCCAAGAGTAAGGCTGAGCTGTTAGGTTCCCCAGAGTAAGGCTGAGCTCTTAGGTTCCCCAGAGTAAGGCTGAGCTCTTAGGTTCCCCAGAGTAAGGCTGAGCTCTTAGGTTCCCAGAGTAAGGCTGAGCTTTTAGGTTCCCCAGAGTAAGGCTGAGCTCTCAGGTTCCCCAGAGTAAGGCTGAGCTCTCAGGTTCCCCAGAGTAATCCTGAGCTCTTAGGTTCCCCAGAGTAATCCTGAGCTCTTAGGTTCCCCAGAGTAAGGCTGAGCTCTTAGGTTCCCCAGAGAAAGGCTGAGCTCTTAGGTTCCCCAGAGTAAGGCTGAGCTCTCAGGTTCCCCAGAGTAAGGCTGAGCTCTTTGGTTCCCCAGAGTAATTCTGAGCTCTTAGGTTCCCCAGAGTAATCTTGAGCTCTTAGGTTCCCCAGAGTAAGGCTGAGCTTCCAGGTTCCCCAGAGAAAGGCTGAGCTCTCAGGTTCCCCAGAGTAAGGCTGAGCTCTTTGGTTCCCCAGAGTAATTCTGAGCTCTTAGGTTCCCCAGAGTAATCCTGAGCTCTTAGGTTCCCCAGAGTAAGGCTGAGCTCTCAGGTTCCCCAGAGTAAGGCTGAGCTCTCAGGTTCCCCAGAGTAATTCTGAGCTCTTAGGTTCCCCAGAGTAATCCTGAGCTCTTAGGTTCCCCAGAGTAAGGCTGAGCTCTCAGGTTCCCCAGAGTAAGGCTGAGCTCTTAGGTTCCCCAGAGTAATCCTGAGCTATCATGTTCCCCAGAGTAAGGCTGAGCTCTCAGGTTCCCCAGAGTAATCCTGAGCTCTTAGGTTCCCCAGAGTAAGGCTGAGCTCTCAGGTTCCCCAGAGTAAGGCTGAGCTCTCAGGTTCCCCAGAGTAAGGCTGAGCTCTCAGGTTCCCCAGAGTAATCCTGAGCTCTTAGGTTCCCCAGAGTAAGGCTGAGCTCTTAGGTTCCCCAGAGTAAGGCTGAGCTCTCAGGTTCCCCAGAGTAATTCTGAGCTCTTAGGTTCCCCAGAGTAAGGCTGAGCTCTCAGGTTCCCCAGAGTAAGGCTGAGCTCTTAGGTTCCCCAGAGTAATCCTGAGCTATCATGTTCCCCAGAGTAAGGCTGAGCTCTCAGGTTCCCCAGAGTAATTCTGAGCTCTTAGGTTCCCCAGAGTAATCCTGAGCTCTCAGGTTCCCCAGAGTAAGGCTGAGCTCTTAGGTTCCCCAGAGTAATCCTGAGCTCTTAGGTTCCCCAGAGTAAGGCTGAGCTCTCAGGTTCCCCAGAGTAAGGCTGAGCTCTCAGGTTCCCCAGAGTAAGGCTGAGCTCTCAGGTTCCCCAGAGTAAGGCTGAGCTCTTAGGTTCCCCAGAGTAATCCTGAGCTCTTAGGTTCCCCAGAGTAAGGCTGAGCTCTCAGGTTCCCCAGAGTAAGGCTGAGCTCTTAGGTTCCCCAGAGTAAGGCTGAGCTCTTAGGTTCCCCAGAGTAATCCTGAGCTCTTAGGTTCCCCAGAGTAATCCTGAGCTCTTAGGTTCCCCAGAGTAAGGCTGAGCTCTTAGGTTCCCCAGAGTAAGGCTGAGCTCTCAGGTTCCCCAGAGTAATCCTGAGCTCTTAGGTTCCCCAGAGTAAGGCTGAGCTCTCAGGTTCCCCAGAGTAAGGCTGAGCTCTTAGGTTCCCCTGAGTAAGGTTGAGCTCTTAGGTTCCCAGAGTAAGGCTGAGCTCTCAGGTTCCCCAGAGTAATCCTGAGCTATCATGTTCCCCAGAGTAAGGCTGAGCTCTCAGGTTCCCCAGAGTAATCCTGAGCTATCATGTTCCCCAGAGTAAGGCTGAGCTCTCAGGTTCCCCAGAGTAATCCTGAGCTCTTAGGTTCCCCAGAGTAAGGCTGAGCTCTTAGGTTCCCCAGAGTAAGGCTGAGCTCTTAGGTTCCCCAGAGTAATCCTGAGCTCTTAGGTTCCCCAGAGTAATCCTGAGCTCTTAGGTTCCCCAGAGTAAGGCTGAGCTCTCAGGTTCCCCAGAGTAAGGCTGAGCTCTTAGGTTCCCCTGAGTAAGGTTGAGCTCTTAGGTTCCCAGAGTAAGGCTGAGCTCTCAGGTTCCCCAGAGTAATCCTGAGCTATCATGTTCCCCAGAGTAAGGCTGAGCTCTCAGGTTCCCCAGAGTAATCCTGAGCTATCATGTTCCCCAGAGTAAGGCTGAGCTCTCAGGTTCCCCAGAGTAATCCTGAGCTCTTAGGTTCCCCAGAGTAAGGCTGAGCTCTTAGGTTCCCCAGAGTAAGGCTGAGCTCTCAGGTTCCCCATAGTAAGGCTGAGCTCTTAGGTTCCCCAGAGTAATCCTGAGCTCTTAGGTTCCCCAGAGTAAGGCTGAGCTCTTAGGTTCCCCAGAGTAAGGCTGAGCTCTCAGGTTCCCCAGAGTAAGGCTGAGCTCTTAGGTTCCCCAGAGTAAGGCTGAGCTCTTAGGTTCCCCAGAGTAAGGCTGAGCTCTTAGGTTCCCCAGAGTAAGGCTGAGCTCTTAGGTACCCGGCTACAGCAGTGGAATCTCCTAGCCGGCGATGATCGGATTTCTTTGTTCCACAACCGTGATAAAGAGCTTGTCCAATACTTCTTCATGGAGGGCGATCTTGTGGCAACAACATCAACAGTTTAATGGAAGCTCTGAAGATAAGTCATAATCCAGAGGAATGGAGGCTCTCCATTGATCAGCCCAAAACAAACATAAAAGCCGCCCTGCTCCATAATGGCAATGCTCTGCCTTCTATTCCAGCTGGTTCTGCCGTCCACATGGAAGAAACCTAAGACAACATGAAACAGCTGCTGAGGGGTCTGAACTATGACCAACATCTGTGGCCCCTCCGTGGTGACATAACGGTGGCTGTCCTCTTACTTGGTCTCCAGGGTGGATCCACAAAGTCCTGCTGCTTTCTGTGTAAGTGGGATGGGAATATCACTGCAATAAGAGACCGACCTCTCCAACATTCATTCAGTCACTGAATAAAGAGAAAATGTTGTAGAGCGATTTCTGTAATGTTTGGAATTCGCTGACAACTTTTGAAAATATATGGAACGGTGTAATCAGTTGCCATAGTAAAGGAAAACTACTTAAGAAGGACTTTCAATGTTATTAAGCTGCCGCAGGTTTCACGCAACATGTGAAAGAAAAAGGATCACTTAGTGCAATGCCTCGGACAACCTATGAAAACATATATTTCACTAAAAGGTATGCGTGATCATCATACTGTGAAGATATTTGTGGCGGATACAGAGCACAGATGGGTTCCTGCAGATAAAGGCATAATAAGGAAGGTTCCTGCAGATAAAGGCTTAATGAGGAAGGTTCCCACAGAGAAAAGCATAATGAGGAAGGTTCCTGCAAAAAAAGGCATAATGAGGAAGTTTCCAGCAGATAAAGACGAAATGAGGAAGTTTTCTGCAAACGAAGGCATAATATGGAAGGTTCCTGCCAGACAAATTCATTGGATTAAGAAAGCAGCAGCTAAAATCCCATTAGAAAGCAGCAAACAGGTATGTGAAGCTGCCGGTGCCTCGGGAGTCTACGAATATCAAGGTGTAGTTGTGCATAAACCTACTATTCGGCCGCCCCAAGACAGCGCTCACAAGCCCAGACATACAGTACAGACCAAAAGTTTGGACACACCTTCTCATTTAAAGATTTGTCTGTATTTTCATGACTATGAAAATTGTACATTCACACTGAAGGCATCAAAACTATGAATTACCACATGTGGAATTATATACTTAACAAAAAAGTGTGAAACAACTGAAAATATGTCTTATATTCTAGGGTCTTCACAGTAGCCACCTTTTGCTTTGATGACTGCTTTGCACACTCTTGGCATTCTCTTGATGAGCTTCAAGAGGTCGTCACCGGAAATGGTCTTCCTACAATCTTGAAGGAGTTCCCAGAGATGCTTAGCACTTGTTGGCCCTTTTGCCTTCACTCTGCGGTCCAGCTCACCCCAAACCATCTCGATTGGGTTCAGGTCTGGTGACTGTGGAGGCCAGGTCATCTGGCGTAGCCCCCCATCACTCTCCTTCTTGGTCAAATAGCCCTTACACAGCCTGGAGGTGTTTGGGGTCACTGTCCTGTTGAAAAATTAATGATGGTCCAACTAAACGCAAACCGGATGGAATAGCATGCCGCTGCAAGATGCTGTGGTAGCCATGCTGGTTCAGTATGCCTTCAATATTGAATAAATCCCCAACAGTGTCACCAGCAAAGCACCCCCACACCATCACACCTCCTCCTCCATGCTTCACGGTGGGAACCAGGCATGTAGAGTCCATCCGTTCACCTTTTCTGCATCATACAAAGACACGGTGGTTGGAACCAAAGATCTCAAATTTGGACTCCTCAGACCAAAGCACAGATTTCCACTGGTCTAATGTCCATTCCTTGTGTTCTTTAGCCCAAACAAGTCTCTTCTGCTTGTTGCCTGTCCTTAGCAGTGGTTTCCTAGCAGCTATTTTACCATGAAGGCCTGCTGCACAAAGTCTCCTCTTAACAGTTGTTGTAGAGATGTGTCTGCCGCTAGAACTCTGTGTGGCATTGACCTGGTCTCTAATCTGAGCTGCTGTTAACCTGTGATTTCTGAGGCTGGTGACTCAGATAAACTTATCCTCAGAAGCAGAGGTGACTCTTGGTCTTCCTTTCCTGGGGCGGTCCTCATGTGAGCCAGTTTCTTTGTAGCGCTTGATGGTTTTCGCAACTGCATTTGGGGACACTTTCAAAGTTTGCCCAATTTTTTGGACTGACTGACCTTCATTTCTTAAAGTAATGATGGCCACTTGTTTTTCTTTACTTAGCTGCTTTTTTCTTGCCATAATACAAATTCTAACAGTCTATTCAGTAGGACTATCAGCTGTGTATCCACCTGACTTCTGCACAACACAACTGATGGTCCCAACCCCATTTATAAGGCAAGAAATCCCACTTATTAAACCTGACAGGGCACACCTGTGAAGTGAAGACCATTTCCAGTGACTGAAGCTCATCAAGAGAATGTCAAGAGTGTGCAAAGCAGTCATCAAAGCAAAAGGTGGCTACTGTGAAGAACCTAGAATATAAGACATATTTTCAGTGGTTTCACACTTTTTTGTTAAGTATATAATTCCACATGTGGTAATTCATAGTTTTGATGCCTTCAGTGTGAATGTACAATTATCATAGTCATGAAAATACAGAAAGATCATTAAATGAGAAGGTGTGTCCAAACTTTTGGTCTGTACTGTACATGAAGACTAATTGTAAACCAGCCATGTTTACTGATGATGCCGTGTAACCCTGGATGGTGCAGATGGATGGAGCAGTGGATGGTTGGTGGACGGCCACCGTGTCCCAACAAGGCTGCGACGTCAGCAAGGAGGTGGCGGAGTCATGTTCTGGGCTGAAATCATGGGGAGAGATCTGGTCGCCCCTTAAGGGTCCCTGAAGGTGTGAAAATGACCTCGGCAAAGTTTATAGCATTTCTGACCGACCACTTTCTTCCATGGTACAAACAGAAGAACCGCGGCGTCCGTAGCAAAATCATCTTCTTGCCGACAATGTCCCATCTCATGCTGCGAAGAAACCTCGGAATCATCGACTGCTATAGGCACAAAGGAGAGAAACTCCTGGTGCGGCCACCACCCTCCCCTGACCTCAGCCCTAGTGAGAACCTTCGAAGTGTCCTCAGCAGAAGATCTATGAGGGTGGGGGGGCCGATCACATCAGAACAGCAGCTCTGGGGGGCGATTCTGACATCCGGCAAAGAAATCCAAGCAGAAACTCTCCAAAAACTCTCAAGATCGATGGAGGAGAATTGTGAAGGTGAAATCACAGAAGCTCCGATGTTACGTGGACCTCGTCCTGATAAGATGAGAAGCTTCTGATGTCGGGAAATTCTTTCTTTTACGGCTGAAAATTCCACAAATGACTTTTTAGTTCTTTACAAACAAATGATTGTGCTGAATAATTTGTTACATTGTGAGTTATCAATTTATTTACAAAAGAATAATGGAAGAGGAAGAGTAAACATTCCAAAGAGTAGACCGGCCCGATGTATTGATGACTTACCCAGGATCAGCTTTATATATAACCTTACATACATTGTATCTGTGTGTGACATTATTTGTATATATATATATATATATATATTCCGGCTGGGATTTCTTGGAGTGCAGTTTTCCATCTATCTGATACAAAGTGAGATTTGCATGTACAGGCATGGCATAAATGATTCATTTCATTCCATTCACTTAATCTGCGTGACGTGGAGATAATTTGGGCGCCGGCGTGTGCTGCGAGGAGATATGTATTACTGGGTGTATTCTGCCTGCTCCCCCCGATCAATAACCCCTATCTCAGCGAGGTCACGACGGAGGAAATGACTTGCTGATATGACAGCGCTGCGGCGGTCAGAGGAGGGGGGGGACGATTTATAATTATTTCATCGCTACTATTGTATAGATGGAATTTCAAGTACGGTATCTACATAACAATGGGGCCGGCTGCAATCTGCGGTGACCTTTAATTGGGCGTCCAAAATAAAAAAACTGCCTTAACTGTGAAATGGACGTCTGTTTTCCCATTAGGTAAAAAGCCATGAAATGTACAAGGCTCCCAAATCTGTGACATTGATGCTTAAGTCCGTTAAAGCCTTCTGTGCAGGCGAACTGTCGTCGTAACCCCCCTCACCTCCCAACAGCCATGAAAATCAGAGGCCGTCTCTGCCTTAATCCCCAAACTATGCTTTCTTATTTTTAGACACCCCCCCGAATGATGATGTCACTGTGACCAATCACCTTGGATGAAAATACAAAATTGCGGGGAAAGAAGAGGTTGTTTATAAATTTGAGCAAATTCTTGGCAAAAAACCGATCCTCTCGTTCTAATTGACGGTCATGGTTTGCCGACGAAGATTCTACACCACCGAATTGCCGTAGACTGATGCAGGTTTTATCCCCCCGAGTTTGAGGTCAATGTAATGGGCAAAAATTAGCATCCATCGTGTTTTCGATAGCGTAAAGGGAGGTGATGAGACAGTCGTTTTCCACATGACATCACCAGGCCGTATGTTATTGGTACTACTGTGAGCAGTCGGCATTGCCTAAACCTGCTCCCGCAGCGTCTCCAGACTTGTCTCCATCGAGCACATCGGGGACGTCATTGGATGGTGATCACACAGGAGCTGCCGGCAGCGTCTCCAGACTAGTCTCCATCGAGCACATTGGGGACGTCATTGGTCGGTGATTACACAGGAGCTGCCAGCAGCGTCTCCAGACTTGTCTCCATCGAGCACATTGGGGACGTCATTGGTCGGTGATTACACAGGAGCTGCCAGCAGCGTCTCCGGACTTGTCTCCATCAAGCACATTGGGGACGTCATTGGTCGGTGATTACACAGGAGCTGCCGGCAGCGTCTCCAGACTAGTCTCCATCGAGCACATTGATGACGTCATTGGTCGGTGATTACACAGGAGCTGCCGGCAGCGTCTCTGGACTTGTCTCCATCCAGCACATCGGGGACATCATTGGTCGGTGATCACAAAGGAGCTACAGCGTCTCCAGACTTGTCTCCATCGAGCACATTGGGGACGTCATTGGTCGGTGATTACACAGGATCTGCCGGCAGCGTCTCCGGACTTGTCTCCATCGCACACATTGGAGACGTCACTGTTTGGTGATTACACAGGAGCTGCCGGCAGGGTCTCCGGACTTGTCTCCATCGCACACATTGGAGATGTCACTGTTTGGTGATTACACAGGAGCTGCCGGCAGCGTCTCCGGACTTGTCTCCATCGAGCACATCGGAGACGTCACTGGTCGGTCATTACACAGGAACTGCCGGCAGCATCTCTGGACTTCTCTTCATCCAGCACATTGGGGACATCATTGGTTGGTGATCACACAGGAGCTGCCGGAAGCATCTCCAGACTTGTCTCCATCAAACACAACGGGGACGTCATTGGACGGTTATTACATAGAAGCAGCCGGCAGCATCTTCGTACTTGTCTCCATCAAGCACATTGGGGACGTCATTGGTCTGTGATTACACAGGAGCTGCCAGCAGCGTCTCCGGACTTGTCTCCATCAAGCACATTGGGGACGTCACTGGTCGGTGATTACACAGGAGCTGCCAGCAGCGTCTCCGGACTTGTCTCCATCGAGCAGATCCGGGACGTCATTGGTCTGTGATTACACAGGAGCTACCGGCAGCGTCTCCGGACTTGTCTCCATCAAACACATCAAGGACGTAATTGGACGGTGATTACACAGAAGCTGCCGGCAGCGTCTTTGGACTTGTCTCCATCGAGCACATCCGGGACGTCATTGGTCTGTGATTACACAGGAGCTGCCAGCAGTGTCTCCGGACTTGTCTCCATCGAGCACATTGGGGACATCATTGGACGGTGATTACACAGGATTTACTGGCAGCGTCTTCGGACTTGTCTCCATCGAGCACATCTGAGACGTCACTGGTTGGTGATTACACAGGATCTGCCGGCAGTGTTTCCAGACTTGTCTCCATCGAGCACATCGGGGACGTTATTGATCATGGATTACACAGGAGCTTCCGGCAGCGTCTCCGGACTTGTCTCCATCGCACATATTGGAGACGTCACCGGTTGGTGATTACACAGGAGCTGCCGGCAGCGTCTCCAGACTTGTCTCCATCGCACACATTGGAGACGTCACCAGTTGGTGATTACACAGGAGCTGCTGGCAGCGACTCCAGACTTGTCTCCATCGAGCACATCGGGGGCGTCACTGGTTGGTGATTACACAGGATTTACTGGCAGCGTCTCCAGAGTTGTCTCCATCGAGCACATCCGGGACGTGATAGGTCGGTGATCACACAGGAGCTGCCGGCAGCGTCTCCGGACTTGTCTCCATCAAACACATCAGGGACGTAATTGGACAGTGATTACATAGGAGCTGCCGGCAGCGTCTCTGGACTTGTCTCCATCGAGCACATCTGAGACGTCACTGGTTGGTGATTACACAGGAGCTGCCGGTAGCGTCTCCAGACTTGTCTCCATCGAGCACATCGGAGACGTCGCTGGGCGGTGATCACACAGGATCTGCCAGCAGCGTCTCCAGACTTGTCTCCATCAGGCAAATTGGGGATGTCATTGGTGGGTGATCACACAGGAGCTGCCGGCACCATCTCCGGACTTGTCTCCATCCAGCACATAGGTGACATCATTGGTCGGTGATCACACAGGAGCTGCCGGCAGCGTCTCCAGACTTGTCTCCATCGAACACATTAGGACGTCATTGGTTGGTGATTACACAGGAGCTGCCGGCAGCATCTCCGGACTTGTCTCCATCGAACACATTAGGACGTCATTGGTTGGTGATTACACAGGAGCTGCCGGCAGCATCTCCGGACTTGTCTCCATCGAACACATTAGGACGTCATTGGTCGGTGATCACACAGGAGCTGCCAGCAGCATCTCCGGACTTGTCTCCATCGAGCACATCGGAGACGTAATTTGACGGTGATTACACAGGAGCTGCCAGCAGCATCTCCAGACTTATCTCCATCGAGCACATCGGAGACGTAATTTGACGGTGATTACACAGTAGCTGTCGGCAGCGGATCCTGATGATTTGCACAAGTTCATGCAGCAGCAGAACCTTCCTCAGACGACCATTAATGACCTCAGTGATGGCAGCTGAAGTTGCAGGTGCCGGGGGATTTCTACATGAGGCTCAGACTAAATAATTCAGAGGTTTTGAAAACAGTATTTCCATTTTTTTCACCTTTTGCAGATCTGTAACATCTCCATCCACTGATTACCATTTTTCCAGGACTTTTCCTCCTTGCCGTTGCAACGTCAATGTTGAGGAAGTTACGTATGACATTATCCAGATCAGGTGATGGAGCCATGTGGAGTAAATAGGTAAATCTTGATAAACCAGGAGAAATAGCATGACTTGTTCACATTTTTTGTAATAGAAAAGTGAAATTTACTTAAAAGCGATCAAGGGGTTACGCTGACCCTTTCCCCTCCGAGTTTGGTCACGTCTTCTAGAGGAAGAGCAGAATTATAGGGAAAGCATCTTGTCCAAGTTCATGGCAGGGGAGTCAAGTCAGTAGGGAGCCGATCGGAAGGAGCGCAGCTGTCCCTGTCCGTCTCCTTCAACCGCAGGATTACTTGCATCGGGGTGGAGGTGTCGGGGGGGTAGAGGAAGGATTTGGGCGACATTCCTTGGAAACTTACGTCACTTGAGCACGATTTCTCTTTAATTCCTTCTACTTTAGTAAGGAGAAGCCTCCTGCTTCCCCGTATGTGGTCCTCAGGTTGGGGGTTCTTGATCTGGCACATAGGGCTGTGTGTTCGGGGTCATGCACTGTGTGCGGTGCCAGCCTACAAAGAATCGGATCCTAATCAGCAATGATTGTGTTTGTGCCATTGACGCTATTGGAAGAGTCCAGCATGGCGCGGGGGCATTGGCTTACTACATGCATACCTGTATAGAGGGAGATTAGTACCTGGCTGTGTAGAGAAGTGTATATCCAGCAGAATGTACGGCACTGATCCCCAGCTCAAAGAAACCTCCACATGCAGATTCTTAATGTGGAATTTGGCCGATACTTGCACCAAAATCCCCTAAAACTGCTTCAAATCTTCTTGCATCAAGCTTCCCATTCATTTGCAAGAGAACACACGCCTATAGTTCACGTCACATTTTTTTTCTGTGGTGCATTTTGCCTTGGTTTTTGATGCATTTTTTGCAAGGTTTTTGCAGAAGACACGCTCCAAAAAAAAAAAAAAAAAAAGCTCCAAAAAAAAAAAGCTCAAAAAAGAAGCTCCAAAGAAAAGCTCCAAAAAAAAACTCTAAAAAAAAGCTCCAAAAAAAAGCACCTAATATAATTAAAATGCATACTTTTTTTTTTTTCAGTCCTGCCAAAATCAATTCTATGCATAGAATCTCTTTATGGCGGGCACCGCAACCTCTCATCATATAAGCTGGAGATTTACTGAGCAAAATGTACCAGAAATCTGGATCAAAGTGTGCCAAAAATATTGAGCAATGAATTTATTATGCGTTTTGGCCACTTTTTATACTAGACAGCGCTGGGGAGGTATAAAATGATTAATAGCAGCATGAACCATATATTTCTGCAATATAAGTGGTGTAAAGTGCGTCAAATAAGAAGTAACGTGAGAAAAGGATCCTGCAAAAAAAAGACGCCACTTCTGTGATGGATTTAGTGTAAATTTTTGCCACTTCTGTTAATATGTTGTCACTTTGTAGGGGGTTTCCACTATATGTCACCAGCTAAGTAAGATGTACATTTTTTGAGAAAAAAAAAAATATTCTTTTCTAACGTCCTAACAGAATAAAAAGAAATATGCAGATGTAAAGTTGACATATGGGAAATGCTATTTCTTAATTTCTGCTTGTGTGGGATGACTCGTTGGTTTAAGGGTATAAAATATACGACGTCTTAATAAATAAACGCAGAATATGTCGATCTAAATCTACCACTAACATTAAGTGCAAATGTGTAACAGAAAACCGGTCTGAGAATCACTGGATTCTATATAGAAGCTTCAGGATTATTACTGCATAAAGGGTCACAAGGACTTGGTCACTGAGGGGTTAAAACCATTCTATATAAAAAAAAAAACACAGAAACATAGTAAGTTAGTTCACAATAATCGATATCGGGGTTTGTATTACATAGTAGTTACATAGTTTATAAGGCCGAGAAAAGACAAGCGTCCATCCAGTTCAGCCTATTTCTTGTGAACTGCAGCTATTCCGCAGCGTTGATCCAGGGGAAGGCAAAAAAAAAATATGACCACGTTTTCATATTTCGGACTCTGATTTTGATTATTGTTTATGACTTTTTTTGTGGTTTTGGTGTATTTTTTTTATTTATATTTTTATAGATTGGTTTCGGCTTCGTTTAGGGCAGAACCGTCATTGTTTAGTTGTTTTCGGATGTCGCTTGTCTGTGTCTGGGTTTCCTCCTTTTTGATGCTCTGCCAGGCCTTCACTGCGGTGGTTTTCAGTTGCTGTTTGTTTGTGGGCCTTTCTGTCTGAAGTTTAGTCTTTAACAAGTGAAATGCATGCTCAATTGGGTTGAGATCGGGTGACTGACTTGGCCATTCAAGAATATTCCACTTCTTTGCTTTAATAAACTCCTGGGTTGCTTTGGCTTTATGTTTTGGGTCATTGTCCATCTGTAGTATGAAACGACGACCAATCAGTTTGGCTGCATTTGGCTGGATCTGAGCACACAGTATGGCTCTGGATACATCAGAATTCATTCGGCTGCTTCTGTCCTGTGTCACATCATCAATAAACACTAGTGACCCAGTGCCACTGGCAGCCATGCATGCCCGCGCCATCACACTGCCTCCACCATGTTTTACAGATGGTGTGGTATGCTTTGGATCATGAGCTGTACCACGCCTTCGCCATACTTTTCTCTTTCCATCATTCTGGTAGAGGTTGATCTTGGTTTCATCTGTCCAAAGAATGTTCTTCCAGAACTGTGCTGGCTTTTTTAGATGTTTTTTGGCAAAGTCCAGTCTAGCCTTTTTATTCTTGATGCTTATGAGTGGCTTGCATCGTGCAGTGAACCCTCTGTAGTTACTCTCATGCAGTCTTCTCTTTATGGTAGATTTGGATATTGATACGCCTACCTCCTGGAGAGTGTTGGTCACTTGGTTGGCTGTTGTGAAGGGGTTTCTCTTCACCATGGAGATTATTCTGCGATCATCCACCACTGTTGTCTTCCGTGGGCGCCCAGGTCTTTTTTGCATTGATGAGTTCACCGGTGCTTTCTTTCTTTCTCAGGATGTACCAAACTGTAGATGTTGCCACTCCTAATATTCTAGTGATTTCTTGGACGGGTTTTTTCTGTTTTTGCAGCTTAAGGATGGCTTGTTTCACCGGCATGGAGAGCATGTTTACTTCACAGCAAAACCTTCCAAATGCAAGCACCACACCTCAAATCAACTCCAGGCCTTTTATCTGCTTAATTGAGAAGGGATTGCCCACACCTGTCCATGAAATAGCCTTGGAGTCAATTGTCCGATTACTTTTGGTCCCTTTAAAAACAGGGTGGCACATGTTAAGGAGCTGAAACTCCTAAACCCTTCATCCAATTTTAATGTGGATCCCCTCAAATGAAAGCTGAAAGTCTGAACTTCAACTGCATCTGAATTGTTTTGTTTAAAATTCATTGTGGTAATGTCTAGAAGCAAAATGAGAAAAATGTTCTCTCTGTCCAAGTATATATATAGTGCGCTGCTCCTGTGCAATGTTGGGAGTCACATTGGGTATAAATGATGCACGAATCATTTCTATATAATCAGAAGGCAATGCTGCAATCTCCGGTCCCATCGGGACAGTCAGTAACAGCCGTCCCCAGCACCGGATTGTGAAGCATCCGCCTTACACTTCGCCTCTTGTACAGATCCTGTGTAATCCTTTTTTAAGCTTCCGTAATAAGCTCTGTTCATGTTTCCTGTTGAAGATACTTTTTTTTTTTTTAATTTTGCACAAAAAAAATAGTTTAGCATGAATCTATTCATGGTTTGTTAATTATGCAGATTTCCCGATAATTCCCTTCCACGGCAAACTTCTTCACATACCGAGCTAAATCCCAGATCTTTATGGCCCCTGCAAAGTGTCTTAAACAGTAGGAACGTCGCAGTTTTTCCCCTCTCTTAAACGCTATCCTGACAGCGCCCCCTTCAGATTTGTGCAAGCAACAGCCTCATGATAGGAGGGAGGGAAGGAGGCTCGGAGCTTCCCCAATCTATCCGGAGGATCGGATCCTTTGCACTCGAGCAGATGCCCAGGAGCGATGTTTGTTCTGCTTTACATATTTCCATTCCAGATAAACACTCGATAACTAGTTATTTATTACCAGAAATGAATATTATCTGTAATCCGCACGATGATAGTCAGAAGTCTGGGTCCATCATATGGAGAGATGTCCTTGGAGGGACAGAAAAACTTACTCATCTGCCCCCCTTTTTTTTCTATCAGATTTATTTATGCAGTAAAGTCTATTATTACATGTGTGACCTGATGATGTTTCTTTATCCGTGTGTCACCTATAAATTACACCAAGAATTCCAATTCTGAGTCACCAAGGTCATAATATAAAAAAGGCTGTATATATGTAAACCTTGTATTATACTCCAGAGCTGCACTCACTATTCTGCTGGTGCAGTCACTGAGTACATACATTACTGATCATGTACTGATCTTGAGTTACCTCCTGGAGCTGTGCTCTTTATTCTGCTTGTTAATTTGACTTCAACATCCCCATTCACACTTCCCTCTCAGCTGCCTCTAAGTTCCTATCCCTCACTTCCTCCTTCGGCCTCGCTCAATGGTCTTCTGCAGCTACTCATAAAGACGGCCACACACTGGACCTCATCTTCACCAGCCTCTGTTCCCTATCTAACCTCTCTAACTCACCTCTCCCTCTCTCTGACCATAACCTCCTCACATTCTCTTCCCTCTCCTCTCCGGGTGCACAATCCCCACTCCACAAACTCACACACCCTCGCAGAAATCTGAAACACCTCAACCTACACTCACTCTCTGAATCCCTCCTCCCTCTTACAGACATAAATTCCTTACACGATGCAGATGTTGCTGCCTCTTCATATAACACCACAATAGCTGCAGCACTAGACTCGATCGCCCCTCTCACACACACCACATCTCGCACATTTAACAGGCAACCCTGGCACACTAAACTTACTAAAGAACTGCGAAGGGCCTCCAGGGTTGCGGAGCGGAGATGGAAAAGGTCTCACTCCATCGAGCACTTCATCGCATTCAAACAATCCCTCACTACCTTCAAGTCCACACTCACTACAGCAAAACAAACCTACTTCTCATCTCTCATATCCTCCCTGTCCCACAACCCTAAACAGCTATTTAACACTTTCAATTCTCTCCTTCATCCCCCAGCGCCTCCTCCCTCTCCTCTCATCTCAGCAGAAGACTTTGCCTCATTCTTCAAGCAGAAGATTGACACCATCAGACAAAGCTTTTGCCTAAAGCCACCACAGCCCCTCCTCATATCTACTCAACCCTCCTCCTCCAAAACCACCTTCTCCACCATTACAGAAGGTCAAGTCTCCTCTTTACTCTCCAAATCACATCTCACCACCTGCGAACTTGACCGAATCCCATCCCACCTCATCACTAACCTCACCACAGTCTTCATCCCAACCCTAACCCACCTCTTCAACCTGTCACTAACAACCGGTGTCTTCCCCTCATGTTTCAAACATGCCGCAATCACACCCATCCTCAAAAAGCCCTCCCTTGACCCTTCCTCTCTGTCTAGCTATCGCCCCATATCACTTCTCCCCTATGCCTCAAAACTACTGGAACAACATGTCCATTCTGAGCTGTCCTCCCACCTCTCCTCCTGCTCCCTCTTCGACCGCCTACAATCTGGTTTCCGACCGCACCATTCTACTGAAACTGCCCTGACTAAAGTCACCAACGACCTACTAACCGCCAAATCCAAGCGACACTACTCCGTCCTCCGCCTGGACCTGTCATCTGCCTTTGACACAGTGGACCATTCCCTCTTACTACAAACTCTCTCATCTCTCGGCATCACAGACTTGGCCCTATCCTGGATCTCCTCATACCTAACAGACCGGACATTCAGCGTCTTCCACTCACACACCACCTCCTCATCTCGCCCCCTATCTGTCGGTGTCCCCCAAGGTTCAGTTCTAGGACCTCTGCTCTTCTCCATCTACACCTTTGGCCTGGGACAGCTCATAGAGTCTCATGGCTTTCATTATCACCTCTATGCTGATGACACACAAATCTACCTCTCTGGGCCCGATATCACCTCCCTACTAACCAGAATCCCACAATGTCTGTCTGCTATCTCATCCTTCTTCTCTGCTAGATTTCTAAAACTTAACATGGATAAAACAGAATTCATCATCTTTCCATCCTCTCATTCACATCCCCCATCCGACCTATCGATCAACGTCAATGGCTGCCCACTCCCCCCAGTCCCACAAGCTCGCTGCCTCGGGGTAACCCTGGACTCTCCTTCAAACCACATATCCAAGCCCTTTCCACTTCCTGCCAACTCCAACTCGAAAATATCTCCCGGATCCGCACATTCCTCAACCACGAATCTGCAAAAACACTAGTGCACGCCCTCATCATCTCCCGCCTCGACTACTGCAACCTCCTGCTCTGTGGCCTCCCCTTCTAACACTCTCGCACCCCTCCAATCTATCCTAAGCTCTGCTGCTCGACTAATCCACCTGTCCCCCCACTATTCCCCGGCCTCTCCTCTCTGTCAACCTCTTCACTGGCTCCCCATTGCCCAGAGAATCCAGTTCAAAAACCCTAACCCTGGCATATAAAGCCATCCATAACCTGTCTCCTCCATACATCTGTGACCTAGTCTCCCAGTACATACCTGCACGCAGCCTCCGATCCTCACAAGATCTCCTTCTCTACTCCCCTCTTATCTCCTCCTCCCGCAATCGCATACAAGATTTCTCCCGTGCATCCCCCCTACTCTGGAACTCTCTACCCCAACACATCAGACTCTCGCCTACCATGGAAACCTTCAAAAGGAACCTGAAGACCCACCTCTTCCGACAAGCCTACAACCTGCAGTAACCCTCGCTCCACCATACCTCTGCACGACCAGCTCTACCCTCACCTACTGTATCCTCACCCATCCACTGTAGATTGTGAGCCCTCGCGGGCAGGGTCCTCGCTCCACCATACCGCTGCACGACCAGCTCTACCCTCACCTACTGTATCCTCACCCATCCCCTGTAGATTGTGAGCCCTCACAGGCAGGGTCCTCGCTCCACCATACTGCTGCACGACCAGCTCTACCCTCACCTACTGTATCCTCACCCATCCCTTGTAGACTGTGAGCCCTCGCGGGCAGGGTCCTCGCTCCACCATACCACTGCACGACCAGCTCTACCCTCACCTACTGCATCCTCACCCATCCCCTGTAGACTGTGAGCCCTCGCGGGCAGGGTCCTCGCTCCACCATACCGCTGCACGACCAGCTCTACCCTCACCTCCTGTATCCTCACCCATCCCTTGTAGATTGTGAGCCCTCGCGGGCAGGGTCCTCGCTCCTCCATACCGCTGCACGACCAGCGCTACCCTCACCTACTGTATCCTCACCCATCCCTTGTAGACTGTGAGCCCTTGTGGGCAGGGTCCTCTCTCCACCATACCGCTGCACGACCAGCCCTACCCTCACCTACTGTATCCTCACCCATCCCTTGTAGACTGTGAGCCCTCGTGGGCAGGGTCCTCGCTCCACCATACCGCTGCACGACCAGCTCTACCCTCACCTACTGTATCCTCACCCATCCCCTGTAGACTGTGAGCCCTCGCGGGCAGGGTCCTCGCTCCACCATACCGCTGCACGACCAGCTCTACCCTCACCTACTGTATCCTCACCCATCCCTTGTAGATTGTGAGCCCTCGCGGGCAGGGTCCTCGCTCCACCATACCGCTGCACGACCAGCTCTACCCTCACCTACTGTATCCTCACCCATCCCCTGTAGACTGTGAGCCATCGCGGGCAGGGTCCTCGCTCCACCATACCGCTGCACGACCAGCTCTACCCTCACCTACTGTATCCTCACCCATCCCCTGTAGATTGTGAGCCCTCGCGGGCAGGGTCCTCGCTCCACCATACCGCTGTACGACCAGCTCTACCCTCACCTACTGTATCCTCACCCATCCCTTGTAGACGGTGAGCCCTCGCGGGCAGGGTCCTCGCTCCACCATACCGCTGCACGACCAGCGCTACCCTCACCTACTGTATCCTCACCCATCCCTTGTAGACTGTGAGCCCTTGTGGGCAGGGTCCTCTCTCCACCATACCGCTGCACGACCAGCCCTACCCTCACCTACTGTATCCTCACCCATCCCTTGTAGACTGTGAGCCCTCGTGGGCAGGGTCCTCGCTCCACCATACCGCTGCACGACCAGCTCTACCCTCACCTACTGTATCCTCACCCATCCCCTGTAGACTGTAAGCCATCGCAGGCAGGGTCCTCGCTCCACCATACCGCTGCACGACCAGCTCTACCCTCACCTACTGTATCCTCACCCATCCCTTGTAGACTGTGAGCCCTCGCGGGCAGGGTCCTCGCTCCACCATACCGCTGCATGACCAGCTCTACCCTCACCTACTGTATCCTCACCCATCCCTTGTAGACTGTGAGCCCTCGTGGGCAGGGTCCTCTCTCCACCATACCGCTGCACGACCAGCCCTACCCTCACCTCCTGTATCCTCACCCATCCATTGTAGACGGTGAGCCCTCGCGGGCAGAGTCCTCGCTCCACCATACCGCTGCACGACCAGCTCTACCCTCACCTACTGTATCCTCACCCATCCCTTGTAGATTGTGAGCCCTCGTGGGCAGGGTCCTCGCTCCACCATACCGCTGCACGACCAGCTCTACCCTCACCTACTGTATCCTCACCCATCCCCTGTAGACGGTGAGCCCTCGCGGGCAGGGGCCTCGCTCCACCATACCGCTGCACGACCAGCTCTACCCTCACCTACTGTATCCTCACCCATCCCCTGTAGACGGTGAGCCCTCGCGGGCAGGGGCCTCGCTCCACCATACCGCTGCACGACCAGCTCTACCCTCACCTCCTGTATCCTCACCCATCCCTTGTAGATTGTGAGCCCTCGCGGGCAGGGTCCTCGCTCCACCATACCGCTGCACGACCAGCTCTACCCTCACCTACTGTATCCTCACCCATCCCTTGTAGATTGTGAGCCCTCGTGGGCAGGGTCCTCGCTCCACCATACCGCTGCACGACCAGCTCTACCCTCACCTACTGTATCCTCACCCATCCCCTGTAGACGGTGAGCCCTCGCGGGCAGGGGCCTCGCTCCACCATACCGCTGCATGACCAGCTCTACCCTCACCTACTGTATCCTCACCCATCCCTTGTAGACTGTGAGCCCTCACGGGCAGGGTCCTCGCTCCACCATACCTCTGCACGACCAGCTCTACCCTCACCTACTGTATCCTCACCCATCCCTTGTAGACTGTGAGCCCTCGCGGGCAGGGTCCTCGCTCCACCATACCGCTGCACGGCCAGCTCTACCCTCACCTACTATATCCTCACCCATCCCCTGTAGACTGTGAGCCCTCGCGGGCAGGGTCCTCGCTCCACCATACCGCTGTACGACCAGCTCTACCCTCACCTACTGTATCCTCACCCATCCCTTGTAGACTGTGAGCCCTCGCGGGCAGGGTCCTCGCTCCACCATACCGCTGCACGACCAGCTCTACCCTCACCTACTGTATCCTCACCCATCCCCTGTAGACTGTGAGCCCTCGCGGGCAGGGTCCTCGCTCCTCCTGTACCAGTCGCTGACTCGTTTTGTTAAGGTTATGTAAATGCTTTTGTTATGTATATCCCTATCACTTGTATAGCGCCATGGAATAAATGGCGCTATAATAATAAATAATAATAATTTATGCTGCCGCATTTATATTACGGATTTCACCCCTTACATACTTCCCTATGTAACACATTTTCATTCTGTCACCGGTTTTGATTGCCACACCAGCACGCCAAACTTGATAGTGGAAAATTTGTACATGTGAACGTGTCCTCACAATGTAACAACAAATGAGAGCGTGTGCATTTCGATTGCTCGGTGCTCAAACTTCTTCCAGAATAGCTCTCTCTATATTAGGCTTTTGTTTCTGCTCCTAAGGCCATGGCCCCACTATCAGTATTCGGTCAGTATTTTTTCTCAGCAGTGGAAGCCAAAACCAGGAGAGCAACAATCAGAGAAAAGGTAGAATAGAAACAAGTCACCAATTCTGCATTTATCACCCATTCCGGGTTTTGGCCCCCACCCTTGGTTTTGGCTCCCACTCCTGAGAAAAAATACTGATCACATACTGATAGTGGGGCCATGACCTAATTAATTCACTGGCCAATTATGGAGCTTTTCTGCAAATGTCGACACTGAAAAAAAAACACCATTGTGTTCACTTTAGAAAACTTATTCATTTACTTGTAAACTTTTCTGAAAACTTTCCGTTGTATTTAAGAATGGCTCCTACATGTAAAGTGCAGAGGGTAGCACCGGGATGCCTTTATGGAGGTTGTGCCATCACCTTTTGCAAGGAAAGATGGCTGCTGATTCCCGGGACTGGAGTTGGGGTTCTTTGGACTTTTTTTTTTCCTTATTCTGGTTTGGACTGAGTTGCTACAATAATGTGTCGCATGGCTCTGGGCCGGCTGCACCCCCTTTATTTCCCTCCTTGGTGGGATTAGTGCAATTATTATGGGAAAATATCCAAACGTTGCAGTGTAAAACATTATCCATCGTCCTCGTTTTCCCTGGCGTATTCATTTTATCTGAACATTCATCATCCGCACCGTCCTTCCAGAGCCGCCTGTCCTGCACATAAGTCACTTTTTTATTGTGTACTCTTCCCCAGTGTTCATCCATGACGTTGTGTGACATCGAATATGTCCCCAAGCCCTGCACATGTAGGTTTAAAGCAGGTTCGCTCCTGTAACTTGAGACTCTGTAACGGACTGCAATTTTCCGTCTTTTGGTTTTTCTTTTCATGGCGGAAGGGCTGATCTCGCCTTGATTAAATGTTTTGAAAGTCAGAGATGGATTGGGCAAGGAGAATTGATTCTTCAGGCTCCATTGCCCGACTGGCATGGAGGAATAAACCTAGAAATGTCAGTTTTTATGGTATGGAATCTGCAGCTACCAGAGGAAGAGGAAAGTGGCATGAAAAGGAAAAAGAAAAGTCTGGCCGTGCGGATATCATATTAAATACTGATCAAAGGACTGGGAGGCAAGAGGTGCCCCCTGAAATCACAACCTCCAGAAGTTTGTTCTGGATAAACTCTCGTGGATTTACACCGAGTAAATGCTCGCTGCTCGCAGTTTAGATACATTGTTACCTAGAGATTGAATATTTCTGCTAATAAAAAAAAAAAAAAAAAAAAAAGCAAATGTATCTCTCCGGGTCAGGACTTCTTAATCAGCGGATGACGCTCTGCATATTTATTAAAGCACGGCCCCCCACCCCTGCAGTATATTACTCCCACCTCAATGCTGCTTCCAACTTCTGAGATGGAAAAGTTGTCAGGAAGAAGATGATGAATCAAATATAATCTTACCACCCCCCTATATCAGTTACTGTAAATTCTGTATTATTCATCAATAATGCACTAAGATACAACGTGTTTTATAGGAGGCAATATTGCCATAAAAGTCACATATACAATATACAATCCATATTTGTGTTCGGTAAAAGTAGAAGCAAACAGAAAAAATATTTATGCCGTGTTATTTATTATACCTGTATCAATAAGCTTTATTTGTATCTTTTATATGGATTAGTTCATATAAATCTTCAGAAATTGTTCTAGAATTTGAACATGTTCACAACGAGTTCACATCACATTAGTAACGTTAGATATTTACCTTAAATATATTCTGATACTGAGATACACTTACAATCCTACGTGCCCTTATCTCATTTATGTCTCTCTTTTGGGGTCTCTAAAGTTACAGAAGGAGACTTTTCAAATAATTGTTATATTTTTCTTATGTAGTTGTTTTATCTTTTATCTCTTTTGCTACTAATAGAAAAAAGTTTTGCCACTATAATCCAATTACCCGAATTATGCGCCGTGCAGGAGAGACATATTAAAGCAATTTTCAGGAATAACAAAACCCCTCACGTTCCTACTTATTTATCTATATTATTAGCTAATGCTACTTCCTAATATTGAAACTGGCAGTTAAAAAGAGCTTTTCTCCGTGTCCAGTAGTTACTTAACCCATGGTAATTGGAAAGTCTAGAAAGTCTGCTTTTTGGCAACCCTTACTATCAGCATTATTGGACCTGGTTGCTTTTTTTGTGCAATATTGGTTGAAAAATAAACTATTTTTTTTTTGCTTTGCTTTGAGCTCATAACCAGGCACAGCCTCACATAATCAGAACGTTTTAAGGACCCGATTCATCAAAATTCTGGCGTCAAGTTGAACAGAAAAGTTGTAACTTTGGGTGTTTTTACGCTAGTCCTGGCTAATTCCGCCAACTTTTAAAAAACTTTTAAAAACTTTTAAAAAACAGAACTTTGGGTGTTTTTACGCTAGTCCTTGGCTAGCTCCGTCAACTTTTAAAAAACTTTTAAAAACTTTTAAAAAACAGCACTTTGGGTGTTTTTACGCTAGTCCTTGGCTAGCTCCGCCAACTTTTAAAAAACTTTTAAAAACTTTTAAAAAACAGAACTTGGGGTGTTTTTACGCTAGTCCTTGGCTAATTCCGCCAACTTTTAAAAAACTTTTAAAAACTTTTAAAAAACAGAACTTGGGGTGTTTTTAAGCTAGTCCTTGGCTAGCTCCGTCAATTTTTAAAAACTTTTAAAAACTTTTAAAAAAACAGAACTTTGGGTGTTTTTACGCTAGTCCTTGGCTAGCTGCGCCAACTTTTAAAAAACTTTTAAAAACTTTTAAAAACTTTTAAAAAACAGAACTTGGGGTGTTTTTACGCTAGTCCTTGGCTAGCTCCGTCAACTTTTAAAAACTTTTAAAAAACAGAACTTTGGGTGTTTTTACGCTAGTCCTTGGCTAGCTCCGCCAACTTTTAAAAAACTTTTAAAAACTTTTAAAAAACAGAACTTTGGGTGTTTTTACGCTAGTCCTTGGCTAGCTGCGCCAACTTTTAAAAAACTTTTAAAAACTTTTAAAAACTTTTAAAAAACAGAACTTGGGGTGTTTTTACGCTAGTCCTTGGCTAGCTCCGTCAACTTTTAAAAACTTTTAAAAAACAGAACTTTGGGTGTTTTTACGCTAGTCCTTGGCTAGCTCCGCCAACTTTTAAAAAACTTTTAAAAACTTTTAAAAAACAGAACTTTGGGTGTTTTTACGCTAGTCCTTGGCTAGCTCCGCCAACTTTTTAAAAAAGTGGCTTAACCTCAAACAGGACAGGACTTAGCCGAGAGCACCCAAGAAATTGTTCACCATTTACACTACAAAGTAGCATATATTAAGGCAGAATTGTACATCAGCCCTCCTCGGTGGACATCTCTGGTGGTGACGTGCGGCAATTGAAAAATTTGACGCGCAAACTTTTTTAATGAAGGCGGAGAATCTTACTCCAGCGCTACCTTCATTAAACTGGCATGCAAAACCAGTCTTAATGAGGTGCATAAAGTTTAAACAGGGGTGAAACTATCTTCCCACAACCACAATGTTGTAATTGGCGAAATAAATAAGGATTGAAGATGGTGGAATATTGAACGATTCAGGTTACTGTTCAGACAAGCTGCGGTGCGTGTGTATACTACACGGTGAATAGCGCTATTTCTCCCCATAATATGAAGTGTATTTTGCATTTTTTACCATTTTTTTTTCCATCTGCAGGCTGTATCCCTAATTTGCAACTTTCTCTGAGCTGGTGGGTGGCGACCAGCTGCTTCAATGTCTCCCCGTTACTGACTGCGCTGTCTGAACAGGCGGCTATTGCAGTGTTTCCTCCTCTCTGATTCCAGCTCTGCCAGGTTTTTCTCCAGTAACTGGTCTGGTCACTTGTGGAAATATCTGTGGTTCCTGTTACAATGTGTAATGATTTACAGATGAGAGGTTTCTGCTAAATGTTACATTGTTCAGGCTTCGGCTTCACATCTATATTAATGCCAGAGATCAGAATCATTTCACTACTTGTTTCTTACCACAAATCCGCAACAATTTAGACTGAAATGCAAGAAAATGTTTTGTTTTTTTTTAAATCTCATTCACAGGTGTGAACATGGCCTTAAACTTCCCTAGCTATAAAAGTAATTATTCATGTAGCAAACCCCATATTTACCATGAGGATCTCTTAATGGTGCAATTAAATGACTGATTAGGGGTTAAGGCGCTGACCAGATATCATAACCCCTTATCAAAAGTTTACAGTCCCAATGATCTGCAGATTGCAGATGCTGAAACCCCCCACAGCTGACCTGTCCCCTTGAAAAGCATTACTGGTTGTACATGGTTGTGCCAAGTCCTCCGGAGATGACGCTGCTTTTTACAGAAGCTCCAAGTTCTACCTAACAGACATTTGTGATTTTTCTAGACTCAGTAACATTGTAGCAAACGAGAAGCTTATGTAATGCATATGAACTGTATGCGTGAGCACCTGAGCTCCCTCTAGTGGCAGCTTGAGACGTCCCATATCCCAAAGTCATATATACGCTGAGCACCTGAGCTCCCCCTAGTGGCAGCTTGAGACGTCCCATATCCCAAAGTCATATATACGCTGAGCACCTGAGCTCCCCCTAGTGGCAGCTTGAGACGTCCCATATCCCAAAGTCATATATACGCTGAGCACCTGAGCTCCCTCTAGTGGCAGCTTGAGACGTCCCATATCCCAAAGTCATATATACGCTGAGCACCTGAGCTCCCTCTAGTGGCAGCTTGAGACGTCCCATATCCCAAAGTCATATATATGCTGAGCACCTGAGCTCCCCCTAGTGGCAGCTTGAGACATCTCCTATCCAAAAATCATGTATATGCTGAGTACCTGAGCTCCCCCTGGTGGCAGCTTGTGACATCCCATATCCAAAAGTCATGTACGCGCTGAGCACCTGAGCTCCCCCTAGTGGCAGCTTGACGCATGTTCTATCCAAAAATCATGTATATACTGAGCACCTGAGCTCCCCCTAGTGGCAGCTTGAGACTTCTCCTATCCAAAAATCATGTACGCGCTGAGCACCTGAGCTCCCCCTAGTGGCAGCTTGAGACTTCTCCTATCCAAAAATCATGTACGCGCTGAGCACCTGAGCTCCCCCTAGTGGCAGCTTGAGGCATCCTATATCCAAAAGTCATGTATGCGTGAGCACCTGAGCTCCCCCTTGTGGCCGCTTGAGACATCCCTTATCCAAAAGTCATATATACACTGAGCACTTGAACTCCCCCTAGTGGCAGCTTGAGACTTCCCATATCCAAAAGTCATGTACGTGCTGAGCACCTGAGCTCCGCCTAGTGGCAGCTTGAGATGTCCCATATCCAAAAGTCATATATACGCTGAGCACCTGAGCTCCCTCTAGTGGTAGCTTGAGACATCTCCTATCCAAATATCACGTATACGCTGAGCACATGAGCTCCCCCCAGTGGCAGCTTGTGACATCCCATATCCAAAACTCATGTACGCGCTGAGCTCCCCCTAGTGGCAGCTTGAGACATCCCATATCCAAAAGTCATGTACGCGCTGAGCACCTGAGCTCCACCTAGTGGCAGCTTGAGGCATCCCATATCCAAAAGTCATGTACGTGTTGAGCACCTGAGCTCCCCCTAGTGGCAGCTTGAGACTTCCCATATCCAAAAGTCATGTACGTGCTGAGCACCTAAGCTCCCCCTAGAGGCAGCTTGAGACATCACATCCAAAAGTCATGTACGTGCTGAGCACCTGAGCTCCCCCTAGTGGCAGCTTGAGACAGATAAAATGTTGTTTTTGAGCTGTGCAGGGGATTTGGAGTTCTAGAATAGAAGAATGGAGCTACAGCTATTTTACAAATACATATTAAGAACACAATTGGTTCAGAAATGTTGGACATTTAGAATGTAAAAAAATATAAAGTTACTGTACTTAAATGTATCCAGAGAGAAGTGCTGTCGATGTAATGGACACCGACTGAGTCCTGCAGGATCCAGGCAGCTGGCCCATAAACGTGCAGGAGAAGACATGGGGGGAGAGCAATATTGATGGGGGGCAGATGTAGCAATCAGCTTCAATAGAAATGACCTAATCAGACACTTGTTTGGCAGAAACTTTGCACAGTTTCTAGGGAGGATTTTTTTTTTCTTCGCCATCTATCACTGTAAAATAATTTATTCCTCGAGGCTCCCAGGAGTGCAATGACCAGAGGCTCCAGGCTGGTGGGACCAGAACACATTACAGTCACCTGTTCTTCTGCTCAGAGCCGGCAGCGCTCCTCTAGACAGGAGTATGGAGTGTGCTGCAGATCATCGCATCTAATTACCCGTCCTGGCTTTCCTCTCTCGCAGTCTCCCATCTTGCGGTTTTTCTGTGCTGTCTGAGGCCATTTCTGATTTTTATCACTTTGAGACGCATCACAGCAACTTAATATTTAATTTTTCCATCCTCCTACAATGTATCATTGTCGTGAGTGAGAGGACCTATATGGGGGGGCTGTGCATGCAGACCCCGCACCGCTGGGTGAAACATGCTGCGCACAGATCTGGGGACATTACTGTGAAAAGTTATAGGGTTTAGAAACCAGGAGCCGCTGCGCCATCATCTAGAGCGGGGGCCGCACCTCTGTGCTGTGGATCTGCTCACTATATACACTGAATATTACTAATATATTATTATTATTGTGTAATGACTGCGGTATAGCCACAAAGAAGGAACGACAATGGGGGAAAGAGGAGAATCACTGTCAGTAATGTAATGTATGTACACAGTGACTGCACCAGCAGAATAGTGAGTGCAGCTCTGGAGTATAATACAGGATGTAACTCAGGATCAGTAATGTAATGTATGTACACAGTGACTGCACCAGCAGAATAGTGAGTGCAGCTCTGGAGTATAATACAGGATGTAACTCAGGATCAGTAATGTAATGCATGTACACAGTGACTGCACCAGCAGAATAGTGAGTGCAGCTCTGGAGTATAATACAGGAGGTAACTCAGGATCAGTAATGTAATGCATGTACACAGTGACTGCACCAGCAGAATAGTGAGTGCAGCTCTGGAGTATAATACAGGATGTAACTCAGGATCAGTAATGTAATGTATGTACACAGTGACTGCACCAGCAGAATAGTGAGTGCAGCTCTGGAGTATAATACAGGAGGTAACTCAGGATCAGTAATGTAATGTATATACACAGTGACTGCACCAGCAGAATAGTGAGTGCAGCTCTGGAGTATAATACAGGAGGTAACTCAGGATCAGTAATGTAATGTATGTACACAGTGACTGCACCAGCAGAATAGTGAGTGCAGCTCTGGAGTATAATACAGGATGTAACTCAGGATCAGTAATGTAATGTATGTACACAGTGACTGCACCAGCAGAATAGTGAGTGCAGCTCTGGAGTATAATACAGGATGTAACTCAGGATCAGTAATGTAATGTATGTACACAGTCATAGAATCATAGAATCATAGAATCATAGAATGGTAGAGTTGGAAGGGACCTCCTGGGTCATCTGGTCCAACCCCCTGCTCAAAGCAGGATTCACTAGATCATCTCAGACAGATGTCTGTCCAGCCTCTGTTTGAAGACGTCCATTGAAGGGGAACTCACCACCTCTCGTGGCAGCCTGTTCCACTCATTAATCACCCTAACTGTCAAAAAGTTTTTTCTAATATCTAATCTGTGTCTCCTCCCATTTAGTTTCATCCCATTGCTTCTAGTCTTTCCTTGTGCAAATGAGAATAAAGATGATCCTTCTACAATGTGACAGCCCTTGACATATTTGTAGACAGCTATTAAGTCTCCTCTCAGTCTTCTTTTTTACAAGCTAAACATTCCCAAATCCTGCAACCGTTCCTCATAGGACATGGTTTGCAGACCAGTCACCATTCTGGTCGCTCTTCTCTGAACTTGCTCCAGTTTCTATGTCTTTTTTAAAATGTGGTGCCCAAAACTGTACACAGTATCCAGATGAGGTCTGACCAAAGAGGAGTAAAGACCGATAATGACTTCACGTGATCTAGACTGTATGCTTCTGTTAATACATCCCAGAATTGTATTTGCCTTTTTTGCTGCTGCATCACACTGTTGACTCATGTTCAGTCTATGATCTATTAGTATACCTAAGTCTTTTTCACATGTACTGTTGCTTAGCTCTTTTCCTCCCATTCTGTATATGCTTTTTTCATTTTTATTGCCCAGATGTAGTACTTTGCATTTTTCCCTGTTAAAAACCATTCTGTTGGTTGCTGCCCACTGCTCCAGTTTATTTAGGTCTTTTTGAATCCTCTCTCTCTCTTCTCTAGTATTAGCTATCCCTCCTAGCTTTGTGTCATCAGCAAATTTAATCAGTTTACCCTCAATTCCTTCATCTAAATCATTGATAAAGATGTTGAACAATACAGGTCCCAGGACGGAGCCCTGTGGTACCCCACTTGAGACATTCATCCAGCTGGATGTGAAGCCATTTACAACCACCCTTTGAGTCCGATCACTAAGCCAGTTATGAATCCACCTAACAGTTGCCTGGTCCATTGCATACTTGGTCATTTTTTCAATAAGGATGGTGTGAGATACTTTGTCAAATGCTTTGCTGAAGTCAAGATATACTATATCAACAGCATTTCCCTGATCCACCCAGTCAGTGATTCTGTCATAGAAGGAAATTAAGTTAGTCTGACATGACTTGTTAGTTACAAACCCATGCTGACTCTGGTTAATCACTTCATTCTTATCCATGTACTTACATACATGTTGTTTAATAATTTGTTCAAAGATCTTTCCTGGTATAGAAGTCAGACTCACAAATATACTTTGCTACACAATGTTGGCCCACCAGCAGTGGATGCTGCGCCCCAGTAATGTTGTGATATCTTCTTTGTAGACTTGGTCTGGCACTAGGTCTCCTGTGAAGGTAGGGAGGACAGTCAGATGTTTACCTCCTGATAAGTTCTATTGAGGACAGATGTCGCCACCTAGTGGCTTAGTGTCAAAATGTGCAAAAGGGGAACTTTCAAATTTGGGGAATTTGTTTTGCCTGGCTTTTTTGGGGGGGGCAAAAATCTTTTTGGAATTATTACTAAAACAGTTTTATTTTTTTCTTTGGCTCCCCCAGAGTCGTTTTGAAGGTCCTGGCGTCTTCTCAGGGGGCTGTGAACATTTAGAAGTGGCAGAATGTCGCTTCTTCTCTATGTGCGGGGTGAGTCTTTAATCCTGTCTACATTATCATATTGAATTATTCTGAGGACGGAAAAGGGGATTTAGGACCTCAGTCAAATTAAACCGGAGTGGAGGCTACAATGCACGTAAGGGACTATTACTGTAAAACTTTAATCAGCAGCTGTATGATCCGGGGACTTTTCATCTAATTAATTGTGTGGACTGAAGCCGGCGCAGCCGCTGGAAGAATTTTAAGGACCCTCAAGAGATGAAATAAAGAGTTACCCATCTAGTTACATTCCCCAAATCATTGTACCGGCCGACAAACCCTGTGACGTGTCAGAACGTAACGTACCGCGCTCGATTTAAGTATGCACCTTGTGTAAGTGAAGGACCACTGTACGGTATAAAGAGAGACCCAAGAAGCCTCAGTGCTTTGTGTCTGCACTGATGAAATAATGCATCATCTCTATGCATCGGTGGTCATCAGGTGTCATCATCCCTATGCATCGGTAGTCATCAGGCGTCATCATCCCTATGCATCGGTGGTCATCAGGGGTCATCATCTCTATGCATCGGTGGTCATCAGGGGTCATCATCTCTATGCATCGGTGGTCATCAGGGGTCATCATCCCTATGCATCGGTGGTCATCAGGGGTCATCATCCCTATGCATCGGTGGTCATCAGGGGTCATCATCCCTATGCATCGGTGGTCATCAGGTGTCATCATCCCTATGCATCGGTAGTCATCAGGCGTCATCATCCCTTTGCATCGGTGGTCATCAGGGGTCATCATCTCTATGCATCGGTGGTCATCAGGGGTCATCATCCCTATGCATCGGTGGTCATCAGGGGTCATCATCCCTATGCATCGGTGGTCATCAGGGGTCATCATCCCTATGCATCGGTGGTCATCAGGGGTCATCATCCCTATGCATCGGTGGTCATCAGGGGTCATCATCCCTATGCATCGGTGGTCATCAGGTGTCATCATCTCTATGCATCGGTGGTCATCAGGTGTCATCATCTCTATGCATCGGTGGTCATCAGGTGTCATCATCCCTATGCATCGGTGGTCATCAGGTATCATCATCCCTATGCATCGGTGGTCATCAGGTGTCATCATCCCTATGCATCGGTAGTCATCAGGCGTCATCATCCCTATGCATCGGTGGTCATCAGGGGTCATCATCTCTATGCATCGGTGGTCATCAGGGGTCATCATCTCTATGCATCGGTGGTCATCAGGGGTCATCATCCCTATGCATCGGTGGT
The DNA here is from genome assembly GCF_046119375.1 of Phyllobates terribilis. NCBI lineage: Eukaryota > Metazoa > Chordata > Amphibia > Anura > Dendrobatidae > Phyllobates > Phyllobates terribilis. Next base: position 95,773,045 of record NW_027362772.1, read on the forward strand.
CATCAGGGGTCATCATCCCTATGCATCGGTGGTCATCAGGGGTCATCATCCCTATGCATCGGTGGTCATCAGGTGTCATCATCCCTATGCATCGGTAGTCATCAGGCGTCATCATCCCTTTGCATCGGTGGTCATCAGGGGTCATCATCTCTATGCATCGGTGGTCATCAGGGGTCATCATCCCTATGCATCGGTGGTCATCAGGGGTCATCATCCCTATGCATCGGTGGTCATCAGGGGTCATCATCCCTATGCATCGGTGGTCATCAGGGGTCATCATCCCTATGCATCGGTGGTCATCAGGGGTCATCATCCCTATGCATCGGTGGTCATCAGGTGTCATCATCTCTATGCATCGGTGGTCATCAGGTGTCATCATCTCTATGCATCGGTGGTCATCAGGGGTCATCATCCCTATGCATCAGAGGTCATCAGGGGTCATCATCCCTATGCATCAGTGGTCATCAGGGGTCATCATCCCTATGCATCGGTGGTCATCAGGTGTCATCATCCCTATGCATCGGTAGTCATCAGGCGTCATCATCCCTATGCATCGGTGGTCATCAGGGGTCATCATCTCTATGCATCGGTGGTCATCAGGGGTCATCATTCCTATGCATCGGTGGTCATCAGGGGTCATCATCCCTATGCATCGGTGGTCATCAGGGGTCATCATCCCTATGCATCGGTGGTCATCAGGGGTCATCATCCCTATGCATTGGTGGTCATCAGGGGTCATCATCCCTATGCATCGGTGGTCATCAGGTGTCATCATCTCTATGCATCGGTGGTCATCAGGGGTCATCATCCCTATGCATCGGAGGTCATCAGGGGTCATCATCCCTATGCATCAGTGGTCATCAGGGGTCATCATCCCTATGCATCGTGGTCATCAGGGGTCATCATCTCTATGCATCGGTGGTCATCAGGTGTCATCATCCCTATGCATCGGTGGTCATCAGGGGTCATCATCTCTATGCATTAGTGGTCATCAGGTGTCATCATCCCTATGCATCGGTGGTCATCAGGGGTCATCATCCCTATGCATCGGTGGTCATCAGGGGTCATCATCCCTATTCATTGGTGGTCATCAGGGGTCATCATCCCTATGCATCGGTGGTCATCAGGTGTCATCATCTCTATGCATCGGTGGTCATCAGGGGTCATCATCCCTATGCATCGGAGGTCATCAGGGGTCATCATCCATATGCATCGTGGTCATCAGGGGTCATCATCTCTATGCATCGGTGGTCATCAGGTGTCATCATCCCTATGCATCGGTGGTCATCAGGTGTCTTCATCCCTATGCATCGGTGGTCATCAGGGGTCATCATCCCTATGCATCGGTGGTCATCAGGGGTCATCATCCCTATGCATCGGTGGTCATCAGGGGTCATCATCCCTATGCATCGGTGGTCATCAGGGGTCATCATCCCTATGCATCGGTGGTCATCAGGTGTCATCATCTCTATGCATCGGTGGCCATCAGGGGTCATCATCCCTATGCATCGGTGGTCATCAGGTGTCATCATCCCTATGCATCGGTGGTCATCAGGTGTCATCATTCCTATGCATCGGTGGTCATCAGGGGTCATCATCCCTATGCATCGGTGGTCATCAGGGGTCATCATCCCTATGCATCGGTGGTCATCAGGGGTCATCATCTCTATGCATCGGTGGTCATCAGGTGTCATCATCCCTATGCATCGGTGGTCATCAGGTGTCTTCATCCCTATGCATCGGTGGTCATCAGGGGTCATCATCCCTATGCATCGATGGTCATCAGGGGTCATCATCCCTATGCATCGGTGGTCATCAGGGATCATCATCCCTATGCATCGGTGGTCATCAGGCGTCATCATCTCTATGCATCGGTGGTCATCAGGCGTCATCATCCCTGTGCATCGGTGGTCATCAGGCGTCATCATCCCTGTGCATCGGTGGTCATCAGGTGTTATCATCCCTATGCATCGATGGTCATCAGGTATCATCATCCCTATGCATCGGTAGTCATCAGGCGTCATCATCCGTATGCATCGGTGGTCATCAGGTGTCATCATCCCTATGCATCGGTGGTCATCAGGGGTCATCATCCCTATGCATCGGTGGTCATCAGGGGTCATCATCTCTATGCATCGGTGGTCATCAGGCGTCATCATCTCTGCATCGGTGGTCATCAGGTGTCATCATATCTATGCATCGGAGGTCATCAGGCGTCATCATCCCTATGCATCGGTGGTCATCAGGCGTCATCATCCCTGTGCATCGGTGGTCATCAGGCGTCATCATCCCTGTGCATCGGTGGTCATCAGGCGTCATCATCCCTGTGCATCGGTGGTCATCAGGTGTCATCATCCCTATGCATCGATGGTCATCAGGTATCATCATCCCTATGCATCGGTAGTCATCAGGCGTCATCATCCCTATGCATCGGTGGTCATCAGGTGTCATCATCCCTATGCATCGGTGGTCATCAGGGGTCATCATCTCTATGCATCAGTGGTCATCAGGCGTCATCATCTCTGCATCGGTGGTCATCAGGTGTCATCATATCTGTGCATCGGAGGTCATCAGGCGTCATCATCCCTATGCATCGGTGGTCATCAGGTGTCATCATCCCTATGCATCGGTGGTCATCAGGGGTCATCATCTCTATGCATCGGTGGTCATCAGGCGTCATCATCTCTATGCATCGGTGGTCATCAGGTGTCATCATATCTATGCATCGGAGGTCATCAGGCGTCATCATCCCTATGCATCGGTGGTCATCAGGGGTCATCATCCCTTTGCATCGGTGGTCATCAGGGGTCATCATCCCTTTGCATTGGTGGTCATCAGGCGTCATCATCTCTATGCATCGGTGGTCATCAGGTGTCATCATCTCTATGCATCGGAGGTCATCAGGTGTCATCATCCCTTTACATCGGTGGTCATCAGGGGTCATCATCTCTATGCATCGGAGGTCATCAGGCATCATCATCTCTATGCATCGGTGGTCATCAGGCGTCATCATATCTATGCATCGGAGGTCATCAGGCGTCATCATTCCTATGCATCGGTGGTCATCAGGGGTCATCATCCCTTTGCATCGGTGGTCATCAGGGGTCATCATCCCTTTGCATCGGTGGTCATCAGGCGTCATCATCTCTATGCATCGGTGGACATTAGGTGTCATCATCTCTATGCATCGGAGGTCATCAGGTGTCATCATCCCTTTACATCGGTGGTCATCAGGCATCATCATCTCTATGCATCGGTGGTCATCAGGGGTCATCATCCCTATGCATCGGTGGTCATCATCCCTATGCATCAGAGGTCATCAGGTGTCATCATCCCTATGCATCGGTGGTCATCGGGTGTCATCATCCCTTTGCATCGGTGGTCATCAGGTGTCATCATCCTTATGTATCAGTGGTCATCAGGCGTCACCATTCCTATGCATCGGTGGTCATCATCCCTATGCATCGGTGGTCATCAGGTGTCATCATCCCTATGCATCGGTGGTCATCAGGTGTCATCATCCCTATGCATCGGTGGTCATGAGGTGTCTTCATCCCTATGCATCGGTGGTCATCAGGGGTCATCATCCCTATGCATCGGTGGTCATCAGGGGTCATCATCCCTATGCATCGGTGGTCATCAGGTGTCATCATCCCTATGCATCGGTGGTCATCATCCCTATGCATCGGTGGTCATCAGGTGTCATCATCCCTATGCATCGGTGGTCATCAGGTGTCATCATCCCTATGCATCGGTGGTCATGAGGTGTCTTCATCCCTATGCATCGGTGGTCATCAGGGGTCATCATCCCTATGCATCGGTGGTCATCAGGGGTCATCATCCCTATGCATCGGTGGTCATCAGGGGTCATCATCCCTATGCATCGGTGGTCATCAGGGGTCATCATCCCTATGCATCGGTGGTCATCAGGTGTCATCATCTCTATGCATCGGTGGTCATCAGGGGTCATCATCCCTATGCATCGGTGGTCATCAGGTGTCATCATCCCTATGCATCGGTGGTCATCAGGTGTCATCATTCCTATGCATCGGTGGTCATCAGGGGTCATCATCCCTATGCATCGGTGGTCATCAGGGGTCATCATCCCTATGCATCGGTGGTCATCAGGGGTCATCATCTCTATGCATCGGTGGTCATCAGGCGTCATCATCCCTATGCATCGGTGGTCATCAGGTGTCTTCATCCCTATGCATCGGTGGTCATCAGGGGTCATCATCCCTATGCATCGATGGTCATCAGGGGTCATCATCCCTATGCATCGGTGGTCATCAGGGATCATCATCCCTATGCATCGGTGGTCATCAGGGGTCATCATCCCTATGCATCGGTGGTCATCAGGCGTCATCATCTCTATGCATCGGTGGTCATCAGGCGTCATCATCCCTGTGCATCGGTGGTCATCAGGCGTCATCATCCCTGTGCATCGGTGGTCATCAGGTGTTATCATCCCTATGCATCGATGGTCATCAGGTATCATCATCCCTATGCATCGGTAGTCATCAGGCGTCATCATCCCTATGCATTGGTGGTCATCAGGTGTCATCATCCCTATGCATCGGTGGTCATCAGGGGTCATCATCTCTATGCAACGGTGGTCATCAGGCGTCATCATCCCTATGCATCGGTGGTCATCAGGGGTCATCATCTCTACATCGGTGGTCATCAGGTGTCATCATATCTATGCATCGGAGGTCATCAGGCGTCATCATCCCTATGCATCGGTGGTCATCAGGCGTCATAATCCCTGTGCATCGGTGGTCATCAGGCGTCATCATCCCTGTGCATCGGTGGTCTTCAGGCGTCATCATCCCTGTGCATCGGTGGTCATCAGGTGTCATCATCCCTATGCATCGATGGTCATCAGGTATCATCATCCCTATGCATCGGTAGTCATCAGGCGTCATCATCCCTATGCATCGGTGGTCATCAGGTGTCATCATCCCTATGCATCGGTGGTCATCAGGGGTCATCATCTCTATGCATCAGTGGTCATCAGGCGTCATCATCTCTGCATCGGTGGTCATCAGGTGTCATCATATCTATGCATCGGAGGTCATCAGGCGTCATCATCCCTATGCATCGGTGGTCATCAGGTGTCATCATCCCTATGCATCGGTGGTCATCAGGGGTCATCATCTCTATGCATCGGTGGTCATCAGGCGTCATCATCTCTATGCATCGGTGGTCATCAGGTGTCATCATATCTATGCATCGGAGGTCATCAGGCGTCATCATCCCTATGCATCGGTGGTCATCAGGGGTCATCATCCCTTTGCATCGGTGGTCATCAGGGGTCATCATCCCTTTGCATTGGTGGTCATCAGGCGTCATCATCTCTATGCATCGGTGGTCATCAGGTGTCATCATCTCTATGCATCGGAGGTCATCAGGTGTCATCATCCCTTTACATCGGTGGTCATCAGGGGTCATCATCCCTTTGCATCGGTGGTCATCAGGCGTCATCATCTCTATGCATCGGTGGTCATTAGGTGTCATCATCTCTATGCATCGGAGGTCATCAGGTGTCATCATCCCTTTACATCGGTGGTCATCAAGCATCATCATCTCTATGCATCGGTGGTCATCAGGGGTCATCATCCCTATGCATCGGTGGTCATCATCCCTATGCATCAGAGGTCATCAGGTGTCATCATCCCTATGCATCGGTGGTCATCGGGTGTCATCATCCCTTTGCATCGGTGGTCATCAGGCGTCATCATCCTTATGTATCAGTGGTCATCAGGCGTCACCATTCCTATGAATAGGTGTTCATCATGAATCATCATCCCTATGTATCGGTGGTCATCAGGTGTCATCATCCCTATGCATCGGTGGTCATCATCCCTATGCATCGGTGGTCATCAGGTGTCATCATCCCTATGCATCGGTGGTCATCAGGTGTCATCATCCCTATGCATCGGTGGTCATCAGGCGTCATCATCCCTTTGCATCGGTGGTCATCAGGTGTCATCATCCCTATGTATCGGTGGTCATCAGGCGTCATCATCCCTATGTATCGGTGGTCATCAGGCGTCATCATCCCTTTGCATCGGTGGTCATCAGGAGTCATCATCCCTATGCATCGGTGGTCATCAGGTGTCATCATCCCTATGCATTGGTGGTCATCAGGCGTCAGCATCCCTTTGCATCGGTGGTCATCAGGCGTCATCATCCGTATGCATCGGTGGTCATCAGGATAATCATTCCTATGCATCGGAGGTCATCATCCCTATGCATCGGTGGTCATCAGGTGTCATCATCCCTATGCATCGGTGGTCATCAGGATCATCATCCCTATGCATCGGTGGTCATCAGGGGTCATCATCCCTATACATCGGTGGTCATCATCCCTATGCATTGGTGGTCATCAGGTGTCATCATCCCTTTGCATCAGTGGTCATCAGGAGTCATCATCCCTATGCATCGGTGGTCATCAGGCGTCATCATTCCTATGCATCGGTGGTCATCAGGCGTCATCATCCCTGTGCATCGGTGGTCATCAGGCGTCATCATTCCTATGCATCGGTGGTCATCAGGTGTCATCATCCCTATGCATCGGTGGTCATCAGGCGTCATCATTCCTATGCATCGGTGGTCATCAGGGGTCATCATCTCTATGCATCGGTGGTCATCAGGTGTCATCATCCCTATGCATCGGTGGTCATCAGGTGTCATCATCCCTATGCATCGGTGGTCATCAGGCGTCACCATTCCTATGCATAGGTGTTCATCAGGAATCATCATCCCTATGTATCGGTGGTCATCAGGTGTCATCATCCCTATGCATCGGTGGTCATCAGGCGTCATCATCCCTTTGCATCGGTGGTCATCAGGTGTCATCATCCCTATGTATCGGTGGTCATCAGGTGTCATCATCCCTATGTATCAGTGGTCATCAGGCGTCATCATCCCTATGTATCGGTGGTCATCAGGCGTCATCATCCCTGTGCATCGGTGGTCATCAGGCGTCATCATCCCTTTGCATCGGTGGTCATCAGGTGTCATCATCCCTATGCATCGGTGGTCATCAGGCGTCATCATCCCTTTGCATCGGTGGTCATCAGGCGTCATCATCCGTATGCATCGGTGGTCATCAGGATCATCATTCCTATGCATCGGAGGTCATCATCCCTATGCATCGGTGGTCATCAGGTGTCATCATCCCTATGCATCGGTGGTCATCAGGATCATCATCCCTATGCATCGGTGGTCATCAGGGGTCATCATCCCTATGCATCGGTGGTCATCATCCCTATGCATTGGTGGTCATCAGGTGTCATCATTCCTATGCATCGGTGGTCATCAGGTGTCATCATCCCTTTGCATCGGTGGTCATCAGGAGTCATCATCCCTATGCATCGGTGGTCATCAGGCGTCATCATTCCTATGCATCGGTGGTCATCAAGCGTCATCATCCCTGTGCATCGGTGGTCATCAGGCGTCATCATTCCTATGCATCGGTGGTCATCAGGTGTCATCATCCCTATGCATCGGTGGTCATCAGGCGTCATCATTCCTATGCATCGGTGGTCATCAGGGGTCATCATCTCTATGCATCGGTGGTCATCAGGTGTCATCATCCCTATGCATCGGTGGTCATCAGGTGTCATCATCCCTATGCATCGGTGGTCATCAGGCGTCAACATTCCTATGCATAGGTGTTCATCAGGAATCATCATCCCTATGTATCGGTGGTCATCAGGTGTCATCATCCCTATGCATCGGTGGTCATCAGGCGTCATCATCCCTTTGCATCGGTGGTCATCAGGTGTAATCATCCCTATGTATCGGTGGTCATCAGGTGTCATCATCCCTATGTATCAGTGGTCATCAGGCGTCATCATCCCTATGTATCGGTGGTCATCAGGCGTCATCATCCCTGTGCATCGGTGGTCATCAGGCGTCATCATCCCTTTGCATCGGTGGTCATCAGGTGTCATCATCCCTATACATCGGTGGTCATCAGGATCATCATCCCTATGCATCGGTGGTCATCAGGGGTCATCATCCCTATGCATCGGTGGTCATCATCCCTATGCATTGGTGGTCATCAGGTGTCATCATTCCTATGCATCGGTGGTCATCAGGTGTCATCATCCCTTTGCATCGGTGGTCATCAGGAGTCATCATCCCTATGCATCGGTGGTCATCAGGCGTCATCATTCCTATGCATCGGTGGTCATCAAGCGTCATCATCCCTGTGCATCGGTGGTCATCAGGCGTCATCATTCCTATGCATCGGTGGTCATCAGGTGTCATCATCCCTATGCATCGGTGGTCATCAGGCGTCATCATTCCTATGCATCGGTGGTCATCAGGGGTCATCATCTCTATGCATCGGTGGTCATCAGGTGTCATCATCCCTATGCATCGGTGGTCATCAGGTGTCATCATCCCTATGCATCGGTGGTCATCAGGCGTCACCATTCCTATGCATAGGTGTTCATCAGGAATCATCATCCCTATGTATCGGTGGTCATCAGGTGTCATCATCCCTATGCATCGGTGGTCATCAGGCGTCATCATCCCTTTGCATCGGTGGTCATCAGGTGTCATCATCCCTATGTATCGGTGGTCATCAGGTGTCATCATCCCTATGTATCAGTGGTCATCAGGCGTCATCATCCCTATGTATCGGTGGTCATCAGGCGTCATCATCCCTGTGCATCGGTGGTCATCAGGCGTCATCATCCCTTTGCATCGGTGGTCATCAGGTGTCATCATCCCTATGCATCGGTGGTCATCAGGCGTCATCATCCCTTTGCATCGGTGGTCATCAGGCGTCATCATCCGTATGCATCGGTGGTCATCAGGATCATCATTCCTATGCATCGGAGGTCATCATCCCTATGCATCGGTGGTCATCAGGTGTCATCATCCCTATGCATCGGTGGTCATCAGGATCATCATCCCTATGCATCGGTGGTCATCAGGCGTCATCATCCCTATGCATCGGTGGTCATCATCCCTATGCATTGGTGGTCATCAGGTGTCATCATTCCTATGCATCGGTGGTCATCAGGCGTCATCATCCCTTTGCATCGGTGGTCATCGGGATCATCATTCCTATGCATCGGTGGTCATCAGGATCATCATTCCTATGCATCGGTGGTCATCAGGATCATCATTAATATGCATCGGTGGTCATCAGGATCATCATTCCTATGCATCGGAGGTCATCAGGATCATCATTCCTTTGCATCGGTGGTCATCAGGCGTTGATATACAGGATGTAGAAACAAAATGGTGTAAAATTATTTATGAAAAACCAGCCGATTCTCTATAAACTCCAGGAACCCATATTCTGTCTGTCTATCCATTATCCTACTGAGTGACAGACTATTGTCCTATGGTATCAGCCGCCTGGGTTTGGGGACACATTAGTATATGGGAGGTCTAGTGTCTTGGGAAGATGCTCTGCCGTACTTACAGTATTAAAGTAAGATTCCTACAATCTGTTGCCTTAAACATCACATCTTTATCCAGCAGACGTTCGAGGAGTTTTAACCCTTTTTATTTCCGTTCTGTTTTAGTCTCGTGGCCCTATAATCCGCCCGTTACCCATGAGCTGATGTGGTTGATATTCTGTTTTCAGAGTGAAACTTTCTAACCAAAAAAAGCACGTGCAGATTATCACATTACGCTGCGCCCTCAGCATGTACTCGCCTGTAATCCTGTAAAGCGGAAGACGAAAGAAAAGTTTCGTTTATGAGTTTTTCAAAAGTTGAAAAAAGTTTTCATTTCGGGAAAAACTAATGCAATTAGCGGAAAGAGACTCAAAGAGCCATTGTGATTGTAATCTCCTTAATGAGGGGCCGTCTGGTGTTTAATTCATTTGTTGCAAAGTTTTACAATGTTGTTTATGAAATTGTTTTAATATTTGAGAAGCAGAATTTGCATGAGGATATTTGGGTTTTCTGTGTCCACCCTTCCCATGTGAACAGTCTCCACAATGGTTATTTAGAGGATACAATGTGTCAAGGGCTTTCCCTGTGATTGGCTACACTGTTGTGTGACACCAAGACTGAGATAACTTCACAAAAACAAACTTACTGCTGCAGATCGCATGCAAATCCAAATGACAGAATTACTTATTTACTGCTGATTCCAACCGGTGGATTACAAGTAAATTCTGAGATCTTCCTCATAATCGCTCCCCACTCTGGTCAAGAAATGAGGACCCTGGACAGAGGAACCCCCTCTATTAACAGAGACTTCCCTAAACCGGTGTATGGAAATAACTTCTCTAAAATGGACAGTCCCTTTAAAGGCTATGGACACTTGTTAGTTGTTACCGTTAGTTAATAAAGTTGCCATAAGTTTGTTTGTTTGCAATTTTTGTTAACTCTTTTAGACCCGCTAATATGCAGTTTAAAGCCTTGTCCAAGTTTCAGATTTTTCTCATGTGGGAGTGTGTCTACCTGTAATACAGGCTGAATGTGAGGTCTGCATATTTCCCAGTAGTATAGGTAGGATGTGAGGTCTGAGTGTCCCTCCCAGTAATATAGGCAGGATATGAGGTCTGTGTGTCTCTCCCAGTAATATAGGCTGGATGTGAGGTCTGTGTGTCTCTCCCAGTAATATAGGCTGGATGTGAGGTCTGTGTGTCTCTCCCAGTAGTATAGGCTGGATGTGAGCTCTGTGTGTCTCTCCCTGTAATAAAGCCTTGATGTGAGGTCTGAGTGTCCCTCCCAGTAATATAGGCAGGATGTGAGGTCTGTGTGTCTCTCCCAGTAATATAGGCTGGATGTGAGGTCTGTGTGTCTCTCCCAGTAATATAGGCAGGATGTGGGGTCTGTAAGTCTCTCCCAGCAATATAGGCTGGATGTGCGGTCTGTGCGTTTCTCCCAGTAATATAGGCTGGATGTGAAGTCTGTGAGTCTCCCCCAGTAATATAGGCTGGATGTGATATCTGTGTGTCCCTCCCAGTAATATAGGCTGGATGTGAGGTCTGTGTGTCTCTCCCAGTAATATAGGCTGGATGTGCGGTCTGTGCGTTTCTCCCAGTAATATAGGCTGGATGTGAAGTCTGTGAGTCTCCCCCAGTAATATAGGCTGGATGTGATATCTGTGTGTCCCTCCCAGTAATATAGGCTGAATGTGAGGTCTGTGTGTCTCTCCTAGTAATATAGGCTGGATGTGCGGTCTGTGCATTTCTCCCAGTAATATAGGCTGGATGTGAAGTCTGTGAGTCTCCCCCAGTAATATAGGCTGGATGTGATATCTGTGTGTCCCTCCCAGTAATATAGGCTGAATGTGAGGTCTGTGTGTCTCTCCTAGTAATATAGGCTGGATGTGAGGTCTATGTGTCTCTCCCAGGAATATAGGCTGGATGTGAGGTCTGTGTGTCTCTCCCAGTAATACAGGCTGGATGTGAGGTCTGTGTCTCTCCCAGTAATACAGGCTGGATGTGAGGTCTGTGTCTCTCCCTGTAATATAGGCTGAATGTGAGGTCTGTCTGTCTCTCCTAGTAATAACACAGTGGATGCTTTATCTGGAGGTATACGGTTATAATTACCTGCCCGGTTGCTGGTATAGGATTGAGCGACTGGTCTGAGTGATGTCTCAAGTAGCTAGTAATTTCTGAGACTGTTAGCCTGAGATAGGTGAGGTACGGGGCTACAGCTGCATCAGGAGGCTCTGACTGAGCTAGAGGTGGTCAGCGTCTGGCGGACTAAATGAGATCAGTAAAAAGGTTAAATAGAGCTGGCACGTTGGTCATTAGTCGGTATTGTAAGGTTGGAGTACCTAGAAGATGGTCTGGATGGCAGCAGGATGGTGCAGTAGGAGGCTGCAGTTAGTAGTGCTTATCCCAATTGCTAGGGGGTAGAGTGGAACTGCAGGTGCTTCTGGGAGGAGAAGAATAGTCGTCACTGTAAGGCTGTGCTGTGCGGTGCGGTGGGGCCGTGGCCCGAATCTACTTACAGTAAGTTGTCCCGCGATGTCAGGTGGTGTCAGTGATCCTACCCCTCACTCCTCCTTTACAGGTACACCCACTAGACCAACCAAACAATCGGGCATCACCCATTATTCCTCTATTTTTACATCTCCTTTATTGTCCCTCCTAGATCCACTTCCATCAACAACCCCACTGGATACCTTGCGTACCCTCTACTACCTGCTGAATGCCACATCTATAGCAGGTATTTTTACAGTTTTTCATCCTATAACTATAATTTTATAATTTCAGAACCATTTACCTAGTGGGACCCCCACCCACTATAATAATACTCCTTCTCCCCTTCTCTTGCTATAGGCATTACGAGAGTCCCTACCTATAAACAGGCCCAGCCGATCCTATCTACCCGTCACATCTGAGAAGGAAGATCTCTTATCTATTTTTAATTTGTATCTATTACTTTATTGATGTTCCATCTCCTCATATAATTAGCTTGGTGCACTCTAAAGCTATTGGTCCATTAATCTGAGTGATACCTATCACCTTTTTATATCCTTGTCCTCACCCTCATACATTTTATATCTTATATTTTATTTGCTTTTTATATCTTCTCAATAAATATTTTTAAATTATCTACCTCTGGCTTCCTTTCTCCAAACCCACTACCACTAGCGCAAATTTACACCTATTACATTAACCTGGATGTGACATCTGTGTGTTTCCCCCAGTAATATAGGCTGGATGTGAGGTCTGTGTGTCTCTCCCAGTAATATAGGCTGGATGTGAGGTCTGTGTGTCTCTCCCAGTAATATAGGCTGGATGTGAGGTCTATGTGTCTCTCCCAGTAATATAGGCTGGATGTGAGACCTGTGTGTCTCTCCCAGTAATATAGGCTGGATGTGAGGTCTGTGTGTCTCCCCCAGTAATATAGGCTGGATGTGAGGTCTGTGTCTCTCCCTGTGATATAGCCTTGATGTCAGGTCTGTGTGTCTCTCCCAGTAATATAGGCTGGATGTGAGGTCTGTGTGTCTCTCCCAGTAATATAGGCTGGATGTCAGGTCTGTGTGTCTCTCCCAGTAATATAGGCTGGATGTGAGGTCTGTGTGTCTCTCCCAGTAATATAGGCTGGATGTGACATCTGTGTGTCTCTCCCAGTAATATAGCCTTGATGTGAGGTCTGTGTGTCTCCCCCAGTAATATAGGCTGGATGTGAGACCTGTGTGTCTCTCTCCCAGTAATATAGGCTGGACATGAGGTCTGTGTGTCTCTCCCAGTAATACAGGCTGGATGTGAGGTCTGTGTCTCTCCCTGTACTATAGCCTTGATGTGAGGTCTGTGTGTCTCTCCAAGTAATATAGGTTGGATGTGACATCTGTGTGTCTCTCCCAATAATATAGGCTGGATGTGAGGTCTGTGTGTCTCTCCTAGTAATATAGGCTGGATGTGAGGTCTGTGTGTCTCTCCCAGTAATATAGGCAGGATATGGGGTCTGTAAGTCTCTCCCAGTAATACAGGCTGGATGTGAGGTCTGTGTCTCTCCCTGTAAT